>NC_133578.1:76163449-76769289 GCF_964106895.1 Numenius arquata
CGCTCTCTCCCCACCGGGAAGCCGAGCCCCGTGGGTGCGGGACCGGGTTTTCTCCAGCACGACCGGGCAAGTCTCCGCCGCTGCCTGCGGCCGGTTCCCAATGGCGAGGAGCAGGCAGCGCCCTGCCCGCCCCTTCCTGCCTCCCCTGGCACCTGCCCCGGCCCCACCTCCCCGGGCTGCGAGCCTTCCCCTACCCTCCTCCTCCTCCTCTTCTTCTTCCTCCTCCCCCCAGACACGGGCACGGTGCCCTGGGGGCGGGGGCCGCACCCCCTGCCCGTTCCCTGCCCGCGCTCGGCGCTGCCGCCGCCGCCGCCGAAGAGCTGAATGGAACCCGCCGCCTTATATACGGAGGAACGCGGCCCGGCCCCGCCCCCCGGGGGCGGGCCCAACCTCCCGCCCACCTATCAGAGCGAGGCTGGCCCGTCTCGATTTGCATATCCCCATGGTAACGCCCCCCGGGGTGGCTGTCAATCTCCGCGGAGCTCGGAGGCGGGGGGGGGCGGGCTGTGCCCCGGGCATCCCCCCTGCATCCCTACAGCATCCCCCCCTGCAGACCCCGGGTATTCCTCCTGCATCCCCCCCCGTATCCCACCGGGCATCCCCCCTGCATCTCCCCTGCATCCCTACAGCATCCCCCATGCATCCCCCGCTGTATCCCGCCGGGCATCCCCCCTGCATCCCTACAGCATCCCCCCCCTGCAGACCCCGGGTATTCCTCCTGCATCCCCCCCTGTATCCCGCCGGGCATCCCCCCTGCATCCCCCCTGCATCCCTACAGCATCCCCCCTGCATCCTCCGGGTATCGCCCCTGCATTCCCCGGGCATCCCCTCTGCATCCCCCCCTGAATCCCCTCTGCATCCCCCCCGAATCCCCTCTGCATCCCCCCTGCATCCCTACAGCATCCCCCCTGCATCCTCCGGGTATCGCCCCTGCATTCCCCGGGCATCCCCTCTGCATCCCCCCCTGAATCCCCTCTGCATCCCCCCTGCATCCCCTGGGCATTCCTCCTGCATCCCCCCATGCATCCCCCCCTGCATCCCGCCGGGTATCCCCCCTGCATCCTCCGGGTATCCCCCCTCCATTCCCCGGGTATCCCCTCTGCATCCCCCCCGAATCCCCTCTGCATCCCCCCCTGCAGACCCCGGGTATCCCCCCCTGCATCCCCCCAGGCATCCCCTCTGCATCAACCCCTGCATCCCCCAAGTACTCCCCCTGCAGAACCCAGGTATCCCTCCTGCATCCCCCCCCTCTATCCCCCCAGGGCATCCCTCCTGCAGACCCCGGGTATCCCCTCTGCATCCCCCGGGCAGGGCATCCCCCCAAGCATCTCCCCCGCATCCCTCCTGCATCTCATCCTGGGCTGAGCGAGGAGCTGGGGGGGGGAAATAGAAAAAAAATTATAATTTCCTTCCAAAGAGATAGGAAAGACCCCGAATAGGGCTTTATTGAGCCCAAAATCAGGTTGCGCACCACCTCGCTGCATCCCACACCCCTCTGGGTGCCAGACCTGCCATCGGGGTGCAGCCCCTTCCCCACCTCGGTTGTCCCAGGTGGGAGCAGCCCAGGAGCATCCTTGCAGGAAAATATATATATATATATATATATATATATATTTCTATATATTTTTCAGATTTGGGGGGATTTTTTGGGGTGTTCCCACAAGCCGTTGGTCGGGGAGCAGCCACCTGCCCATGCACCACCGAGGCTGGACCAGTTTTTGCTGCCACCTCCAGCTTCACGTCACAGGAGGTGACATTTGTGCCCTCCTGGCACGTGGTGAGAAGTGTCACCAGCTTGAGGACAAAGACCACCACCCCAGCGCGTGGAGAAGGTGTCACCAGCAGCCGGCCACGGTGGCAACGGGGTGCTCAGCCCAGCGCAGGCCCTGGCTGCTTCGATGCCTGTCACCTCGTGGGATGGGGACACGCACTGAGGTCACACACCAGCCTGGTCCCCCATAAGGTGTTGGAGGGAAACTGAGGCATGGGGACAATTGCCATCGAGTTGTCCCACCAAACCCCAAGGGATGAGAAGTTTCAGGCCAGAGAGGCTGTCGATACCCACCCAGCGTGTAGCAACCCCACTGGGGACCCAGGATTGTCCCCAGCGCCCCACAGGATGCGCCCCGGAGTCCCACTACATCCCAACCCGGCAGCATCCTGCCCCGCTGCACCCCATGGGATGTGTGGGGAGGAAGGTGACGGTCCCCTCACCCAGCTGATGGCCATCCCCACTCGGGGACCTGGGGACACTGCCCTCCATGGGTGTTAATTCAAAAAAGCAGGTATTATTTGGGTCAAATTAATACAAAAAGGCCTTTTTTCTGGGGGGGGGGGGAGAAAATCCTTTCTCTTGGCCGCATCCTCAGCAATTAAAATCCTCCATCATTTCCTTTACTGGATCCGGCCGCTGGAGGGTTTCAGGTGCTTGTTGTCCCCCTTCCATGTCTTTTCCCTATCAAGGAAAAATCTGTTAGAGCAGATGGGGGGGTCTGTCCCCTCCCCGGGAGGGTCACGGGTGCAGGTAAAGTCCCACGTGTGTCCCCTGGGACCTCCGTGACGCTGGAAGTTATCCCATATTGGATAGCCTGGGACACAGATATCCTATACTGGCTACCCCAACCTTGGGCAGGGGATAAGGGGACCCCCCCACACAGAAAGGGGGGGCAGAGAAGGGGACAAAAAGGTCATTTTGGTATTTTTGCAACAAAAAAGACCTTTTCAGGAGATGTTTTTATCCCGCATTTGCTTAATTGTGTGACCCCCAGCGCAGGATCGGTGTCAGCAGTGGGATGCGGGGGTCCCACACGGGGAAGGAGAGGGGGTCTGGGATGCGGTGTCACCTCCCTACCCCTGGCACCACCACGTCCCTCACACCTTGGGGGCACCCGCTTTCCTCCCCCCCCTCCCCCCCATCAGCAGCTGCCACCCACGATGGGACAAGAGCCACCAAGGGATTAGGAACGGGCCGGGCTCCAAGGGGACCGTCGCTCGCCCGCGTCACCCACCCCCCCGGGGGTATTTTTAGCGGGGTGGCCGGGTACAGTGACACTGCTGGGGGAGCGCGGTCGGGCCCCGTGGCATGTCACCAGCCCTCCCCGCCAAGCCAAACCGGTCATCTAAGTTTACTCGCAGGCGGTCGAGTGACATAACCAGGTTGGTGGCCGCGGGATGGCGGTGGGATGGCGTCACCTTTTGCTTTTAGAGCTGGCAGCTCCTGTGCCCCCTTTAACCCTTCGAGGGGGGCTGGGTGCCCGCGCGGGCGCTGCTCCAGTTTCCCCAGTTGGCTGATGGGGCAGAGCACCCAGTCTGGAGCGCTGCCGGCTTGGGAAGCTCTCGTGGGGACATCACTCCATGGTGAGGGTGATGTCCACCATGATTCACCCTGCCGTGAGCTGGTGGTACCATCTTGGCGATGCTCCACCGGCATCCGCAGCACAAATCTAGGTTGGAAATGATTTTGGGAGGAGTTAAAAACATCCAAGGAGGGTGATGCCCACGGTGGGAGCTGCTACGGGCATCGAGGAGGAGAAGGAGGAGGAGGAGGAGGGCAGGGGACAGCCACCCTGATGACAGGCAGAAAAGTGAGCCGGCGGGTGATGCTACCCCGGCACCTGCTTCCCCGGCAGGGGACCAAGAGCTGTGCCAGCAGCACCCGCCGAGGAGGGTTTTCCAGGAAATGTTTACGATGCCCTCCAGAAACGCTGCCTCTGTGCCACCCCCCCAGGGCACGTCCTTGCCGGGGTTGGGGGGGGCCCTGGGACACCCCAGCCAGGCACCCATCACCGCAGCATCCCCAAGCTTCATGGAAAGGCTGGATAAACCATGGAGGCCCATCACCGAGGCGTCGGGGCTGGCGGCGGCCGGGGTGAGGAACCCGTTAGGACTCGGCGACACTTCTCCAGGGGCCGCGTTTATCCCTCCTCGGATATTAATCACCCCCCCAAGCAGCGCTTTAACGACAGCCGGCAATAAATTACAATCCTCCCCGGGAAGGGAGCAAGCGGCGCCGGTGGGCGGCAGAGCCCCGGCTCTCAGCGAGCTGCTCATTGCCTCGCTTAATTAGCGCAGCGTGAGCCTTAATCCCCGTTAGGCAGCTCGTTAGGGAGCCGCGGCCACGGGAAGCACCGAAGCTCCCGGCCACCATCATCCCTGGGGACTCACATCATCATTTCTTCCAATTTAGCGAATTTGGGGTGGTTTTTTTTTTTAAGGGAAGCACCACGTGAAAAAAAAACATCCTTTCTGGGGAAAGGCGGGGGGAAAAAGTTTTAATAATTAAAAACACTAATTTGGGGAGCAAAGTGACCCCTCCGCCAGCATTAGCAGCTGCCTGAGGGGACGTTCGTGCCGAATCGCTGAAAATAAGAGCCAAGCCACGCTCCGACCGGGCACCCCAGGGGAAGATACTCTTTATTTACATATGAAAACACAAGGGTTAATTAATAAAAGACATTTAATATCAACGGAGATGACGAAGTTTTTCTTAAAAAAACAGCTCGCTGTACACATGCTGGGGTACGAGTGACGCCCCCGGGTGGGGGGGACCCACCGGTCCCCGTGATGGCTGGGGAAGGGGGATACTGGGGATGTGGCCACCCCAAACTGGTCTCTGAGTGGCACTAAACTCCCCCCCCCCCCACCCCCCCCAGTTGCTGGGTCAGCAGAGGGCACCATGGTTAAATGGGAGCCCAGGAGGTGACAGGCATTAATGACATCGTGCCTTTGGTGGCCTGTCATGCCCCGAGTCACCCGAGCCAGGAAGAGGGGTGACAACAAGACCCCTCCGTGGGGTGCAGGCACCCACGGGTGCTCACCCGAGGAAGGAAAACCCCTGGGGGGACCCGCGTTGTCCGGTCACGGGGACAAAATCACAGCTGTCCCTTGACAGAGCAGCGGTGCACCTGAGCCCATGGCATCGCGGTGGCTCTATCACCCACCCCACCGCCGAGCACACCTGGGTGCCGAGTCCCCGGGGAGCCCCAGGGCTCACCCACGTCCCTCCTGCTGCCTTTTTTCCCCACGGAGCTTTGCCTGAAGGTGCTGAGATTGAGGGGCAGGAGATGGGCAAATCTGCACCCCACCCCGACTGCTCCCGGCTCTGGGCACCTCTTGACAAGGGGACATCCCACAGCTGTCCCCAAAATCGCATCCACACGGGGAAAGAGCATCCACCCCACCAAAACCCCTGTGGAAATTGTACCCATGGATGCAAAAAACCATCGCGCCAGCAGCACTTGGCTCGGCGCAATGATTTTTTGCTTGGATTTGGAAGGACCCCCCCAAAAAAACCCCAGAGGAGCCGGTTTGGGTCTCCCAAGGGAGACCAAATCCCCGCTGGGATGGGGAAAGGTGGGGGTCAGGGTGCAACCGGCCGTGGGAGATCCCAACGGAGCAGTTGGTGGGAGCTCAGCGCTGCTCCCAACATATTTTTCCACTAGGGATGCTCTCGGCACACGGCTCCGCTCCAAAAAACCTCCTCCCAAAAGAAAAGGGATGGAGCAGGATGGAGGGATCGGGGCTGAGCTGTGGGGGGGCTTTACACCCCATTATACCCCAGTACGGTGACTTGTCCCCAGTATAGAGGCTGACCTGGATGCGGGTACGTCGCGTGATTAAGCTCCTCAGGTCCCCGTGTCACCTCATGTCCAGGCCAGCAGCCAGAGCCACCATCTGCGGGGAGGACCGATGGGGATGGGAGCTCCTTCCCAGTCCTTCAAACATCCAAGGAGCCTGGTGGCCCAGGCTCGCCTTCAACAAACCAGCTGAAAAGATATTTTATTGGCAAATTAAAACATTTCAAACGAAAACGCTGCCCTGCGGGAACGGGTGGCACTTCCCCACTCTGCCACCCGGCTCCCTTGCCAAAACGATGTCCCGGGAAAAGCAAGATGAGAAAGGGGGTGCTGGCGTCTGGCCACGGTGTCCTGAGGTAGGTGCCAGGTCGTGCCCGGCTCTGAGGTTCCTGAGCTGCCACGGGGTTGGGTCTTCTTCATAGACGGGGCTTGATCTGCAGCCGTTTTCCTGGAGGGAGAAAAGGAAAAGGTGACGGTGGGAGGTGGGTGACACACATCTGGAGACCCCCGGGCTTCTCCTTGACTGGCCACAGAGGGTTAGAATCATAGAATCATAGAATTGTCGAGGTCGGAAGGGACCTTCAAGACCATCGAGTCCAACCATCAACCCAACACTGACAAACCCACCACTGACCCATGTCCCTCAGCACCACATCTGCCCAGCTTTTAAATCCCTCCAGGGATGGCGACTCCACCACTTCCCTGGGCAGCCTCTTCCAAGGCTTGACAACCCTTTTGGTGAAGAAATTTGTCCTAATATCCATCCTAAACCTCCCCTGGTACCTAAGGGGGCTCCAGGAAAGCTGGGGAGGGACTCTATCAGGGAGGGGAGCCATAGGACAAGGGGGAACGGTTTTACACTGAGAGAGGGGAGACTGAGATGAGATATTAGGAAATTTTTCACTATGAGGGTGGTGGGACACTTGCTCAGGTCACCCAGAGAAGCTGTGGCTGCCCCATCCCTGGAGATGTTCAAGACCAGGTTGGACAGGGTTTGGAGCAACCTGGTCTGGTGGGAGGTGTCCCCTGCCCAGGGCAGGGGTTTGGAACCGGATGGTCTTTAAGGTCCCTTCCAACCCAAACCATTCCATGATTCTATGATTTCCTCTTGTTTTAAAACAAGAGGGTAACCCACTGGAGATGGGCATGGGCACAGAGGATGTGGGTGGTCCTCTGCCCCAGCAGCACCCAACCCTGACAGCACCCACCAGTCTCACCTCTGCCACCCTCCTCCAGACGGGTGTTTTCGGAGTCCCGTGAGGATGCTGGTGGCAAAGTCCTCCTCCATTTGGTGCTGCCTGGGGGCAGAAAGGGAAAAAAGAGGAGAAAGTCATCAAAGTTGGCTTATGTTGCCAGAAAACCCTTGGGATGTGGGCACAGGAGCATCCTGAGCTCCTCTGCTGGTCCTGCAGCCCCGGTGTTTTGAGCTTCAACAGTGAGAAAAGGGAGTAAAAGTGGCCCCAGAGGTCACGGTATCACCAACGAGAAGGAACAATTAGCGAGCAAACAGAGAAAAATAAACGGGATCACCTAATTGCATCCCGTGTCTCATCCTGAAGCCTGCAGTGATGGTTGTGGCTCCTCCACCACCCTGCCAGCCTGCTGGTGGGGACAAGTGTGTCCCCAACATGATGCCCAGTCTGGTCTTGCTTTCCTCTGGTCCTCTCCCCAGCCTTTTGGTGCAGAGTTTGTCCCTTTGGGGTGAGGACGCGTCTCTTTGAGAGCCAAGAGCCGATGTCCCCCTTGGCCACAGCCAGGATGGAGGTGGCTGATGGGATTTCACTGCCCCGTGATAAAAAGCCTTTGATAAATCACTGCTGCCTGGAAAGCCACGGGGTAGGATGAGATGGGGTTTGGGGAGTCAACCTGGGCAAGCCCAATGTGATGGGCAAGGTTCTTGGAGCAGTTGCTGCCATTGAGGAGATGCTGGCCTGATCCCATGTCCCAGGTCTCAGATGACGCTTTTCAGCAGCTTGGCCACACCAAAGGACGCAAAAATTTTCAGGGTAAAAGGTTTATTGGGTTTCAGCTACCCTCAACATCCCCCCAAGATGTTCCAGGCAATGACTTCTGCTTGATAGAGCTCTGTGCCTCACCCAGAGAGGGTCCCAGATGTTCGTACAAAGCCAAAACTCTGTGAAGTGCCTCTGGGAGGTGACTTCTTTGCAGGACAAGTCCAGGCACATCCCATGGACCAACGAGGAAGGCGTGAAGTCCTTCTCCATTTCAACTGCAACACTGGACATACCTTTCTGCAGAGTTTCTCCTATTTTCTTTCCCTGAAGGGTGTGGAGAGGTGGTTACAGGGTTTTCCCTGCCACACCAAGGGTGGACATGAGCATGGTGGCCACTTGGCCAAGGAGAAGACACTGAGATGAATACGGATGGGAAAAGGAGGACGTTTCCCAGACGAAGGGACCCACAGCTCGTTGAGCAATGAGGTTTAGTGGGAAAAGTCCCCTCTCACTTGGGATTACAGGAGGTGGAGGAGACCATGGAGGAGCTGGAGGGAATCCAACCCAAACCCCACCAAGATGCAAATCTTCTGGATGAGCAGTATGCAACTTGCCCACATTTCTTCAAAAACCCAGTGTCAACGCTCCACATTTCCCAAACCATGATGCCCAACGTGGTGGTGGGACCATAGGCACCTTCCAGCAGTGATGAAAGCCCAAAGGAGAAGGTTTTGGGGTAGGAGAGGCAGGAAGGGCGAGGACTTCAAGCAACATCCAACCACAGGGAGCCACCAAGAGTTTTTCTTTCCTTTTAAACTTGGGTAAACAAACTTGCTGGGAGTCTAAGCCGCCGTGGCAGTGATACATAGCTTTTGAGCTAATTTATGTAAAATAAAGAGGGCTCATTTAGCACCTTTCCACCCTTAATATAACACCCATACATCAGAGGGCTGCACGGCAGCCATGACGGACTCGGCTATTAGTCACCGGCGATGCAGCCCAATTCAGCTTCGGGGAAGGACAACGCCGAACAGACGCCCATCACACCCCGCTCGGTTTCTGACCGCCCCCTGAATTTTCCGATGGACCCCAAATATCCCCTTTCGCATTGAGCCAGATGGGTTTTTCCAGCCTGGGATTTCCAAATCCGGCCCCCCTATTGCCGTAATTAAGGTCCATCGACCCCAAGGGCTCAAAATGAGCATCTCCTCATTCCTGCCCCACCAAAGACCACGGGCCCGGTCCAACAAGAACGGTAGAAACGGCTCAATTCCCCCCCGAGGAAACTTCATTAGCTAATATCTGTGCAGCAGCACGAAAGCCACGCTTTGCAATTCAAAGCAAATATGATTACAGAAGTAGAAATATAGATTTCTTTTTTTTTTTTTTTGGAGGGAGGAAAAAAGAAAAAAAAAAAAAAAAGGTGATTTTTAAATCTACCGTAATTAGCTCCCTGACTTCGGTATGGGGTTGCACGGAGTCGAGATGCTTTCGGAGCATCCACAATGGGGACGGAGGAGGGTAAAAAATGAAATAAATCCAAAATAGGTTGGAAAAGGATGAGACCGGTCCGGTTTCTCACCTCGGATGGAGGGAGATGCTGCCCCTGGAAAGGATGGAGCAGTAGATGCTTCACCGCCCGTGGGGAGCAGCCGGGGACAGGCTGCCCCAAAAGCCCTGGAGAAAACGGAGGGGTGTCGCTTAACCCACCCCGGCAAAGGAAAATATATTTTCCGCTTTTGTGCATGGGAGATCCTGCAAATGGCGTGATCAATCTTGGGTCGCATCTCGAGCGCCTTCACTCTCTCCATCCTCCCCTCGTCCCCCCCCCCCACCCCCACCCTCCCCCCTTTTCCTTCTCTGTCTTCTCTGCATTTCTCTGCCACGCAATCCATCTTCCAGGAACCAGGTATATAATTTCTAGTTAGCGAAAGCCGGGCTAAAAAACCCCTTTTTCATTACGATGATTGAACTGCTTCCAAAGAGAAGAACCGGGGTTGGATGGCGAGTTCTCCAGCGACAGCCGGGGCGGCTTTTGCTGAGCTTGTCAGCCTCGCTGGAGAATTAGGACTTCCAGCCCTCTTTCCTCCTGATGAAAATCAACATTTATTTTGCCTAAGCCTAAGAAGGTGTCAGGCAGACGGAGAAACTTGCCACTCTTGGCGAGGAGAAGGGAGGGGAAAGAAGGAAATCTAATAGAAATATATTATCAAGTCCGAGGAGTGGACAGTGCAGTAAATCACGCTTCAGGTGGCACCATTATATTTTTCAATAAAACCCGGCCTTCCCCCAGACGCTGCCGAATCGAGCGGCTCCAGCTGCACCCGACGGGAAAGTTAAACCAGAATTCGTTTCATCCGGATGCCGAGACGGGGACGGAGGGACGGGGGTATTTAAAGGGATTTAAAGGTGGGGAATCCCCTCGGATGGGGGGTAAATAAACGGAGGTGGGTCTGGTCCTTGACCCCAAATCCTCTCCCTGCCCCACTGCTCCTGAACGCTGAGGCTTTAAAAATTTGCTTTTCTCTCCTCGCTGGGAGGCAACTGGGGAGCGAGAAAGTGGCTGGAGATGTCCCACATCCCTATGGAAGGTGCCCGAGCTCCAAAGGGAGGAGGTGAAGGGAAAAACAGCTGCCTTGCAGCTTTCCAAACTCCACATCTGGCTATAAAAAGCCTTCCCAGAGGGAAGGAAGGTATTGGTGTTTTCCCTTCCTGACCAACTTCCAGCCCGATGGGATGTTTGGTCCATCGCTCTCCCGATGCTGCCGGAGGGGGAATTATCCTCTCCTCCATCCAGCCGGACTGTGGGAAGGGGCTTTGCTGGGGGCACGGTACCCGCAGCTGCCCCGCTCCTCCCCGAGAGCCGGCTCTGTGTGAAACACCCCCAAATAAAGAAAATAAATCTTATTTCCCAAAGAAAAGTGGCCTAATGAGGTGGCTGCAATTAGCAGGAGTTCTAACGCTCCCATTATTAATACAGCAAAGGGGATGCAACTTTCCCACCCGACGGCTCAGAGCACCGAGACGCATCCCAGCATTTCCCTGACGGATGCTCAATGTTTAATAGAGAAACTCCCCAAGCCCCCCACATATTTTTTTCCCCCCAATTCCCAAAGGAAAAATAAACCTTAACCCCTTTCCGGCCACTTTGGGGGAGCACGGAGTCTGAATTTGCTTCGGAAATGGCTTTTCTTTTGCAGCGAGAGCGTTCAGCTGAGTCAGATCCCAGAGAAATTTAGGCTGGGAGATGCCTTTTTGTAAATAAATTAAAATAATTGTGATTTTTTAATAAAGCCAAAGGACAAAAGGAGGGATGGAAAGGCCAGCGGGAAGGGTCAAGCTCCAGAATTTTCCACAAACGCTTTTTTACGTGGACAAAGCAGCCGGGGTGGCTGGATCTCCTCAGGTCGATCCTGCACTAAATCCACCCGGTGACACAACCTGCCCCAAAAGCTCACCCAGACCTTCTGCCCCTTACGTGAGGGAAACATCAAGGCTGGGCTGTCAGGAGCTTTATCCAGAAGGAGAAATGCTCAGATGTTTTCTTGCTTCCTAACTGGGATGTTTGAAGCAGGGAAGCACCGGGGGAGATGACTTGCCACTGCACATCTCCTGCCACGCTTCCAGAGCAGGACATCTGTGCTGGGACATCCTTCCCATGTCTTTTCTCCTTAATTCCTTCTTTTTTGGAGGAAAAAAGCAACCAGAAAACCAGCCACGAGCTGCCGAGGTGGGAGAGGATCTTTGTTGGGTTGAGGGCACAGCAGAGATGCTTTGTGGTCTGGCAGTACATGGTAACTTGACCATGAAGACGTACAGTGACCACCACATCTGTCCTTCACTGGTGAGCTGAAGCTTATCCTGAAGAAGATACGATTTCATTATCTTGGAGGGCTCTTTTATCTCCAGTTTTCAGGTCACTAAATAACTTGGGGGGGGGGGGGGGGGAGAGGGGGGGGGAAACAGGGCTTCCCAGTGGCAGTGGTCTGAAGGAAAGGGGTCTTCAGAAATCCCGAGCAAAGTCTGAAAGGTCTCCAGACCCTCCGTCAGAGGCGAACAAGACGCAAAAAAAAAAGAAAAAAAATAGAGTAGAAAATTAATATGGATGCAGCAGATTTCAGTCCTGGCAAAGGAGTGAGACTTGGCAGGTCTGGAAGTCGCCTGCAAATCGATAAGGGAAGAGGATTGGAAACGTGCAGGTGGCTTGGTCCAGGCAGAAAGTAAATCAGAGTATTTCTGATGGCCTTTTGTGGGATAAGAAACGATGATTTTGATTCAGAGCGAGAGCCCAATTAGAAAAAGTCACAGCGCTCATCGGGTTTACTGGAAGTTTCAACTAAATTGGCCACTTTGCAAGAAGGAAATTAAATGGCAGTGAAGTTTCTGACTTTTGGACCTTCTCAGAGCCACCAAGACACAAGGAGATCCAACCCCAACCTTCAACAACATCCCTGTTATCTGCAACACCCCAAAGCCTGATGGGGAATGCAGGACCTCAAGCGTGATGGTGTCCTGCAGCAGGATTAGAGCTTCAGTAGGTGACAGAGATGGAAGGATGGAGGGATGGAGGCAAGGGCTGCCAGATATGAGGCATCACTGCCGAGGGATGGGCAAGATCCACCAGGGAGTCCCCCCATGGTGAGGTCCACCAGCCTGAGTACCAGCCTGTCTGTCCCTCTGGGTTGGGATAGAAGCACCCATGACCAAGAAGAGGATGCCTGAAACCAGTACCCAGGGTGGATGAGAGCAACCTAAACGTTCCTCACCCCAGGGACCCCCACCAAACAGCCCTCAAACCTGTAAGGACCTGCTGATTCAGGAGGAGAAGATGCAATTGCTAACGACCCGAGCAGATCCGGCCCGTTAACGGGAAACCAATTAGACTGATACGCGCTGTCCTGTTGAAGGGATGGGTGAAGCCCCACTACCTGCAGCTTGATGGATTTTTGCATTAGAAAAAGCAATTCTATTAGAGGTTTGTTAATTCGGTTATGAAAGAGTTATGATGCTCTCTAATTAAAGTCTCCCGACGAAGCATGCGTCATTTGGGGGCTGGTGAGGGAGACATCCACCTGCAGCAGGAAAACACAGCAAAGGCAAGATGAGAGTGTCCATGGGAGCATCTCATCACCACCTGCCACGGCTTCTTCTTTAGGTGGGACTGCATCCATGGCCTCTCCTTCAGGTGGGGCCACCTCCATGGCCAGATATGGGGATCATTCTCTCCATGACAAGAAAGATCTGCCAAGTGCCAGGAGAAGAACCAAGAAGGTACCACCAAGGTCCACACTTCCCCAGAGCCCTCTTGGTTGATAAACCATGAGAAAGGGAGGGTTCACGGGTACCATCAGGAAGGAAGATGGAGATTTCCCACTCCAGATAAATTATCCTATGAGAGCAGAAGACCTCAGGGAAAGGCAGTGACGGGAAGGCTGATTTAAGGACAAGGCACATCAACCATCCTCCTAACTCCCTTTTCCTTTCCCTGGAGACTTCAGGGTTTGGTGTCCTGCTGTCCTGCCTCTCCTTAGTGTCCTTGTCCCCTTTGTATCATCTGCTGAGGATCTGGGAGGTCCTGTAACTCCCATGAGCTCTCACCATCAAAGTGCCTGCACCTACTCCTGCTACCTCCTACCTGCAGCTCCCCAAACCACCTCCAAACCAACAATAAAGCTCCAGAGGTCTTGCTAATTAGGAGAGTATGTCAAATGGGGAAACTGAGGCACACGGAGGTCAAACACCACTCTCCTGCTAAAATCCCTATTCCTGCATAAAGATTTCAGTTGCTGCTCTTGCCTGCAGACGCTAAAATGACCGTGACTGAAGATCCAAGATGATCTGCAACCATCATGGTGATGCATCAAGACCTTCAATAGGTTCCTCAAAAGAGGAGACCCAGGAAAGAGCTTCTCCGGCACCTAGGTCAGACTTTGGGGAAGAGAGGTTCATTCCAGTGACTCCAAGAGAGGCCTGACAACAGTTGGTCATAATACCGCAACCAGTAGTGGGAGAGACCCACTAGGACCCTGCTCAGAAAGGGGGTGCGGTCAACAACAAGTCAATTGAGGGAACCTGGAGGAGGAATATACAGAAGAGCAGAAACGCTAAGAAGACTGTGTGGGACAGAACAGCTCCCCTCAGCCAAGTCATGGGAGATCCAGCAGCCATGGAGGTGGCCCCACCTGAAGGTGAGGCCACAGATGTGGTCCCACCCAAATTAACAGCCACGGAGCTGGACCAGCTGCAGGTGCAGCCATTGTCCCATGACTTCAGCATGGCCAAGGTCCTTTCCAAAAAGAGGCAACAAACCCCGCCAGGAAGTTCAAGACCTCTGCTCCCCACCAGCCAGGACCCCAGATCCTCAGATAAATCCAAGGTGGCTCAGATGCCTCCTGAAGGTAATTGGGATGGAAGAGACGGAACTGGGAGGTTTCTGTCTGGAGAAGAGAAGACTAATGGGAAATTGCTGTCTTCAACTACCTTTAGCTCTGCTCAAATAATCTCTGTCTTCAGTTACCAAAAGGTGGTTGACGTTGGAGCCAAACTCTCTATGGAGGTGCACAAGGGATGATGGATCAATGTAAAAAAACTACATAAAAAATTGTTCCTCTGGACAAACAAAAGGCTTCAGATCTCTCATGAAGAAGTCTGAGTTCAGCACTGAGGTCTGCACTAAATGCTTCATTAGCAGCGCTTTTCAGGATCAAGCTAATTGGGTAGCGCTGTGAAAATATCCAACACTTGTGAGACTGCACCTGGAGCTCTGCGGCCTCCCCAGAACAGAAGGACATGGCCATATTCGAGCGAGTTCAGTGGTGGCCACCAAGATGGTTGGGGTTGGAGCACAGTATATATGACGAGATCATAGAATCATAGAATGGTTTGGGTTGGAAGGGACCTTAAAGATCATTTAGACCAGATGTTTGTGACCACACAGAGAAACCAGTTCCCTGTATTTTATCCATAAAACATGTCCTCCATGACCCTACCAAGAGGAGAAGCTGGACTAAGTCCTGTCAGGGTCAAAGCTGACAACGGATGCTGGCTCCTGCTATCCCCGGACCCTTGTGTCAGACCTCTCCATCCCCAACTAAGCAGAGGTTCTCTGGAAGGCTTCAGGGCATCTTCTGCCACAGGCTCACACCGATCAAAAGGGCTGGGTGCCTCACCTGGCTGCCAAAATAAGTTTTGGATCAAAGAGCTAGCATCAGAAACAACCTCAAAGGAGATGCTGCAGGTGATGGTGACCCCACAGGACCTTTGGTGCAGGACCTGGTGCCAAGGGGTTGTCCATCCACGCGTGTCCCGTTGCGGGAGGTTCTCAAGCACGGGTCCAGCCCGGCGGAGAAGGGAGGAGGATTTGCATTTCCAAAGTTATTCCTCCAGAAGCGAAAGCTGTAAACAAACCCAGAAGCGCTGCACCTCCACCAATTCCTCCAAAGCCAAAGCGTTTGAGCGTGCTCAGCGGAGCCGTTAAAAAAGACTGTAGCGAGCATCTTCCATTAACGTTACGACCGTGAAATATGACAATAAAATGATAGCCGTATGGTCGCAAATTTGCAGCCCGCCGAGTTGCGAGGGGTTTATCGTCACTCAAACGTGCAGAGAGCTGTAAAATGTTTACAGAAAGGGTCGTTTGCAGCTATAAAATCCTCTTTTCTCTCCTAAACAAGGCTGAGTGGAGCCATTTACAAACCTCTGAATGTTCATCGGGGGAGAGGGGAACATCTGTTCTCTCCAGGAGTTTTCAGTGATCTTCTCGAACAAATTAACTAAAATGGGTGCTTTCTAATTAAATTAGCACTCGATTGGAATGGTTTGCATTGGTGCGCTTGCTTACAATTAGCGCGGGGAGGCCAGTTAGGCTCCAGCGCAGGCTATTTAACTGGAAGGTGAAATATGGAAAAGCCCATTACCTGGAAACGGGTGCCGGAGGGGTAGGAGAGCCTGCCGTCCCTCTGGCTCTGCCCTCCTGGCTGGAGAACACCAGGAGGTGAAGGATGGGATGCCACCAAGCCCACCCTTCCTAACTGGGATGCTCGACTGGAAGCCATTTGCTCTCCCTGTGCCACACGGATGACTTTTCGGAGGATGCCCAGAAAGCACCGGGACCCTCAAATTACTCCTCCGACCCCAAGTTACAAGGCTCCTCTTGCAGCTTGGGAACCCTCCTCATGGGAGGACAGCAGCGGATTCAACGTCACACGTGAAGACTACATAACTTCTTTCCAGCCCCCTTCTTCTATATCCCAAGGCCAGAGGCAGCAGACCCCCACTGAGACCCCTCAAGCTGATGCTGTTGCCCACGCTGGTCTTTAAAGGTCATCTCCAAACCCCGTCTCCATCTCTCCCGCACATGAAGCCAGTGTTTTTCTTCGTTCCTCCTGCCTTTGCCAGTATTAAAAGGGCATTTTCTCAAATTGTGGCCGTTTAACCAAGCAATTCACATCACTCCGTAATAATAACCTGTCCTCCTCCTTATTTACTACCCCACCAATTTTTGTGTCACCTTCAGGCTTTACAAGCAGAAAACGAATATTATTCTTGGTACAAAGGCTTCAGCAGGGACGTCTGCAGACCCCCCAAACCCCATCACAGACCCCAGCTACCACCTAGAGCTACGCAAGGACCCATCCTGACCACCATCTCCGCCCAAAGCAGCACCTCAAGCTCATAAGCACCAGTCCTGGTAATCTGGCCACCATGAAGCATTTGGTCCTTTAGCAGCATCAGTGGCCTCATCCTGTGCCCTCCAGAGATGACAACTTGTTAGTGGTCCAAGCTCCTTTTCTCCCGTGAGGTTATGGGGGTCCCTGGCTGCTGCTGTGCCTCCAAGTCCCTTCGTTTGTGTGTTGAGATGAGACTTTAATTATCCCAGCACTGAGCACGGGCAAACCCAGGCACCAAAGAGAATTTTTACCCCCCCAGACTTCACCACACACGACCGCTGAATCCCCTTGGCATGGAAACTGCTTCATCATCAGATGATTTTACATCCATATGCAATTCCTGCCCAGTTTTCCTTTCAGATCCTTACAGATCCTCCAGCATCCCCTTTCCTGATGCCACGTGCTCCCCAGGCAAAGGAGCATGGAGGGATGTGCAGCCCAACTCCATACCCACCAGCTCCCCACAGCCTTCCTCCAACACCCCTGGACTGAACCAGCTCCTTCTCCTCATCCTCCCACCCAAAACGCCTGGAAATCATCCTCCCCTGAAGGTGGAAACTGGAGTTAAGAGTTAAGAGGAAAAGGATGCCCTCGCTGCCAGGATGATGCCTCTGCCCTCTCGACTGGGTTGTTCCAGGCTGCCGAGTGCAATCCAAGGCGTTTCGACAGCTTTCTTGTCCGCGGATTAATTGCTCCGTCTTCATCGCGGAGATGAAAAACCCCGATTAAGCTTTGGGAATGCTCCCCCCGGCCCTGCCGCCAAGATCAAAAGGGAGTTGAATGAGGGCCAAGGAGAGGGAAGGAGGGAGGCACTCAAAGGGGAAGAAATCCCTGGAAAAGGGAAGCCGAGCGCTTCATCCCACCTCGCGGAGAGGAGCTTTCCCAGCCGGAACGGTCCCTCGACGTCTCCACCGCGCCACGGTTCGACAGTGCAAGCGCTCGCCTGTGACTTCAGGAATATGTTGTTAATCCTGGGAATTTTCTTTCCGACAGCGTTGAGGCATCTCAGCCCTCCCTGGCTCACAGCGCTTCCATGGCCGAGCCAGGCAAAGCCTCGCAGATCCTTGGCACCCACTTACAAACCAGCCCCAGCCCGTCTTTCGGCGCCTGAATTCATCCCTTCTCCCAGTGGGATCCCGCTCCGGCTGCGTGATCGCTCAGAGGAGGCACGGGATGGAAGACGGGGAGAGATGTTCCAGCTTTTCGGATCATACTGAACCACATTTGCCACCAGCCGAGCAGATTGCATCCTTATTGCCCCAAAATATTTTGATTTCTGAGCCGGATGCTGTCCCCCCTTTCTATGGTGGTGCTTAGGAGATGCGGCTGCTACACATCCCTCCAGCGAAGGACGGGAGACGAAAAGGAAAACGTGAAGCATCATCTGGCCAAAAACCTCCCATCCAGGGCTGGGAAGGACCAGGCACAATCTCTGCCTCACCATCTCCATCACCTCTTCTCCTATGGACGCATCCCTGGAGCACCCCAAAGTCCTGTCTCTTCCCTCGGAGCTGCTGGTGATTAAGGGATTTTCCAGTATAGGAGCTGAATTAGGAGAGGAGGAACCAAGGAAAATGTTGGGAGAAGCAGAAATGGAGTGAATCTCCACCACGAGCTGCTTTGCAGAGAAAACAAAGACGTTTCTTCTCGTTGCTTCAACAATTTTCTCCTTTTCCCCACAGGTTTCCCCACAGTCAGTTCCGTTTCAAACAGTTAAAACATTTCCCCGAACTTTTCCAAAATTCAAAAAAAAGGCGAGGCAGAAGCTGTTTCCTCGTACGTGTCGGAGTTTGTAAGAAGTTTTGCTTGTCCTAAAACTCCATTTTCCAAAAATTTTACTGATTTCCAAAGCCTCTTCCCCCACTTTTTAATAAAAAAAAGCAAAGAAGCTCTTCCTTCCAACTTGCAAACACCCCGTCCCACTTCTTACCAGGGATGTTTTTATTTCAAAGCTTCGAAGCTATTTCACATCGGGAAACGTGTGTGATGGATCATAGAATCATAGAATCATCTGGGCCAGAAGGGACCTTCAGAGGTCATCTAGTCCGACCCCCCCCTGCAGTCCACAGGGACACCCCCAACTAGACCAGGTTGCCCAGGGCCTCGTCGAGCTTCACCTTGAATGTCTCCAGGGAAGGGGCCTCAACCACCTCCCTGGGCAACCTCTTCCAGTGTTCCACCACCCTCATGGTAAAGAACTTATTCCTAATGTCTAATCTAAATCTGCTTTTTTTCCGGTTTAAAGCCATTACCCCTCGTCCTGTCACTGCAGGCCTTTGTAAACAGACCCTCCCCAGCCTTCCTGTAGGCCCCCCTCAGGTACTGGGAGGACGCTATGAGGTCTCCCCGGAGCCTCCTTTTCTCCAGGCTGAACAACCCCAGCTCCCTCAGCCTGTCCTCATAGGAGAGGTGCTCCAACCCCCTGATCATTTTCGTGGCCCTCCTCTGGACCCGCTCCATCAGGTCCATGTCCTTCTTATATTGAGGGCTCCAGACCTGCACACAGCGCTCCAGGTGAGGTCTCACCAGAGCAAAGTGGCAGAATCACCTCTCTGGATCTGCTGGCAACACATCTCCTGATGCAGCCCAGGATGTGATTGGCCTTCTGGGCTGCGAGAGCACATTGCCTGCTCATGTCCAGCTTCTCGTCCATCAGCACCCCCAAGTCCCTTTCCTCAGGGCTGCTTTCTAATACCTCATCCCCCAGGCTGTATTGACAGCGAGGATTCTTCCGGCCCAGGTGCATAACTCTGCACTTGCTTTTGTTGAACCTCATGAGTTTTACTTGAGCCCAGCTCTCCAGCATGTCCAGGTCCCTCTGGATGACATCCCATCCCTCTGGTGGATCAACAAGACCACACAGCTTGGTGTCGTCCGCAAACTCCATCCCTCTGTCTATATCGTTGATAAAAATGTTGAACAGTACTGGTCCCAGCACAGACCCTTGAGGGACACCACTTGTCACTGCTCTCCGTCTGGACTTAAAGCCATTGAGTACTACCCTCTGGATGCGACCATCCAGACAATTCCTTATCCACTGAACCGTCCACCCATCAAATCCGTATCTCTCCAGTTTGGCGAGCAGGATGTCATGGGGGACCGTGTCCAGAGGGGGGTGGTCCAGAGGTCCAGATGTCCTTCTCCAGGTCCAGTGATGAGGCACAACATCCCTGCATCCCTCTGAAGCACCTTCCTACTGGGAACCGCTGCGGCTCCGTCACAGGAACGAGACCGGATTCATCATCATAAAATTTATAGGATAAGGAAGAAGGAGCCGATGACAAACAATGGGGGTAAAATCCTACCGCGTGGTTTCGGAAGCAGAGCCGGGGGCGTGCACAGAGATGCAAGTCCCCATTGCCATCCCAGTTTTGAGTTCCCAGCTTAACTGGTTTGGTGACTCACGAGGAACACCGATCCCACCAAAACCCATGGAAAGCAGCAGGGGAATATCTCTCTCGCTCAGTGAATCGGAGCACACGTGAGCGAAAAGCAGAGCAAGCGCTTCCTACCTGGCTCGTCCTCTGACTCTTCCTCATCCTTCTCCACTTTGCAGCCCGGGTCACCGGGGCAGGGTGAGGATTGGAGGGAGATGAAGGACGGCAGCTTTTGCAGCCTGCTGGTTGCCGAGGTCTCCGTCTCTTTCCAAAACTTCACTTCTTGCTCCGCGCTGGAAGGTCCGGGCATTTCCCCGTCATCGTGGACCTGAGCTGGATTATTCCTGCAGGAGGAAAAAAATAATAAGGAAAAATAAAACGATCCCAAACGATCCCTCTTGGCAACACCACGTGCAATGGAAGAAGCTGGGCTCCATCCCAGCTGCATCCCAGGATGCTCTGTATCTCCAATTTCCCAGGAGCCAGCTCAAATTCAGCCAGAGTTTCTTATTTCCCAGCTGGATCCCTTGCCCTGGGCTTCTCTGCCAGGTTTCCAGTTCTTGGATGCTCCTGGAGGTGCTGGGCTCCCCTTTGGGTGCCGGCTGGAGAAGAGGAGAGACGTAGGGAGCAGGGATGGCTCAAAGATGCCCCACTGGCCCTGGCACAGCCCCAGCCCTGCCACCCTCCTCCCAGCCCAGCGAACGTGACACTTCAGCTCATCCGACGTCTCCGATGATGGTGCCAATAAAGGGATTAAAAAAAAAACACCTCCCAAGCAGCTTCCAAGCTCAGACAGGGCTCCCTTTCCCAGCAGAGGATGCCAGGAGCCAGCCCCAGGGATGGTGGTGAGGGGTGTGTGCCTCCTGCCGCCCAGCCCTGAGCTCATGTCTCCTTACCTAAAAAGACCAAGGAGCTATTTTACACCTCGTTCACACCAGGGGACGTGAGCTGGGTGTCATTCCAAGGCTCTTATGTCACCGGGGATAAGTTCGGAGAGTCCGTCTGAGTGCTCGTCCCCCCTTCGCTACCTTATAAGGCAGGGCTGGGATGAGACCCAGGACCGGGCAAGAGCATGGACCAGACCAGCACAACTCCCAAGACCCCACATTTCCATCCCACCTTCATCCCCACGTCCCGCTGCAAAGACCTGCAGAAGAGCTGAGCATCCAAGCCAGCGTTCTCTCCTCCCGTTAACCAGGAATTTTAGATTTTGGCTTTTAAAGCCAAATTTCAATTTGGCCATAATTTAAATTACATCGGGATGTAGTCGTTCCGCAGGCAGGGCTCAGGGGTGAGGGCAGAAGAAGGCAAGGAATGCACCAAGCTCAAGAAAATCTGTGTCCCTGTGGGGATGAGGACCAACGTGTCCCTCAGCCTGCAGGCTCCATCCCAGCACCCAAAAGCATCGTCTTTGCCCAGAGAGAGCTCAGAGAGCTTCCAAGGATTAACCAAGAAATCAACGCAGCATCAAAAGGCTTTACAAAGCCTATTTTATTGCCATGTCCATCTCCATTTCTACTTCTTCAGGCAGCGAGTCCCATCCTGATGGTGAGTCCCTCCATGCCACATTGAGGGCTCAGCTCTGCTCTCCGCCATGGATTTGAAGAAGAGAAAGGAAGAGGGATGATGGTTTCCAGTTTCCCACGGAGCTACAGATAAGATGTACCCACTTTTGGTGGTGGGGTCTCTATCAGGCCTTCTCCATTTCCCAAGAGGAAGGTCTACAAAAGCCCCCAAGACACCTGGAGGTGCCAAAGCCCTGGGCAGCACATAAGGGTGAAGATACACACACTCCAATGGCACGCATCGAGTAGCAAGATGTTTTCCTCTCTTTCTTCTCCATCAGCTCTGTCTGGAGACCTCCCTCTCGAGCATGGACCCTCCCCAACCCTATTGCCCATGGTGGCTCTACCAAGAAGGCACCACAGTGACCCACATCAGCAACATCTTAAAATAAACCCTCAGGCAGATGGATACGCATCTGGAAGAGGAAACATCCAGAACAGGATGGGAAGAGAACTGTTGAAGAGCAGCAAAGTGGGTTTCTTCTGCTCTTTCCTACCTGCTTGTCTCCTCCCAGACCCGTCTCCACTTGGAGGGGGGGTCGCTGCGGTCCTCATCTTCTGCCTTTCTTGCGTGGCGCTTCTTCTGAGGGTGCAGGAGCTTGCACCGGGCGCCTCTGGGGCAGACACCTTTCTTGGCAAAGTCAGGGCAAACCAGCGTGTGCTTCTTCTTGCACTGTGAGGGAAAAAGAGAAGAACGTTGGGAAAGGCAGCAAAAGCCCCGCAGGGAGGACACGTTCTCAGAGCTGAGCTCCTTCAAGTGGCACCAACACATTGTTAAAGGAAGAGAAGGACGTGTAGGTGCTTCCTTCTCTGTATCAAAACATTGTTCCATGCCAAAATACTATTTAAAAATAATATTATCCTCTGGGAGACATTACACTCACCCGCAGCTTTCCAAGAGCCTGATTTTATTGACCCAAACCGCCAAAGTCTTAACAACAATGATCTACTCCCAAGCTGGTGATGTCCCAAAGAGGACATCCCAAAAGGATGGTCCCAAAGAGGTTAAGTGGGCTTGAGAAGCTGGTTTTGAAGAGAACACAGGGTTTTCTTGTCCCAGACATGCTTGGGATTTGGGGAGGAGGAGGAAAGAGCAGGAACGAAGCACTTTTAGGACTTATTTTAGGATCGCTGCCTGGACCACCTTCCTGATGAAGGTGGCTGAGGGTTGGAGCTCAACCTGGTCTGCTCAGGGCTTGGAAATGAGCTTGGTTGATGCTCTCCTGTCCAAGGAAGCTTAGTGTGGACACAGCATGGGGCTGGCAAAATGACGGCATCAAGATATTCACCCCTAAAACTGCTTCTGTGCTCCCAGCCTGTAATTCTGGTGGCTCCCAGCAGCAACGCTCACAGCCGTCCCCGCAGCCACCAGCTGTGCCAGTGGGAGACGTCAGCAGTGCTCCACAGCTTCCTCCAGACAAGGCTTTCTGCCAGGAAATGGCCCTTTTTGGTAGAAAGAAAGGTGGGATGAGATGCAGACAGGGCAGAAGAGACAGCTTCAGGTGGGATTTCTATCTGTGTGGCTGGGAATGTCGGCTGGGGCGGGGAGAGAGAAAGAACAGCCTCTCCCTAATCTCCAACTGTTCCCAACACCCAGTGACCCAGAGTTCATCCCAGCATATCCCAAGGGATGCAGGGTGGGAGAAGGTACTGGAGCCCTGTTTGGCCCCACGATTCCCTGGGGGGACCCCCTCAGGATGCTCCCTCTTACGCCTCAGGATGAGCCCACCTTGGCACCACCCCATGACGACACCCATGGCAAGACCCAACACAACACACACGGCGCAATGAAGGCTCCACAAAACCAAGACCCATTTGCCTGTTCACCTTCTCCATGAGCAAAGACGGAGCCTGTTTTTTCCCTATGTGGGTCCTTCCACCCTCAGACACCCATGCTGCAAACCTCCTGGCTACAGGATAGCACAGATGCTCAAATTTTCATAGAGTCATAGAATTGTCAAGATTGGAAGGGACCTTTCAGATCATGGAGTCCAACCAGCAACCCAACACTGACAAACCCACTGTTAACTCATGTCCCTCAGCACCACGTCTGCCCGGCTTTTCAATACCTCCAGGGGTGGTGACTCCACCACTGCCCTGGGCAGCCTCTTCCAAGGCTTCACAAGCCTTTTCATGAAGAAATTTTTTTCCTAATATCCATCCTAAACCTCCCCTGGCACAACTTGAGGCCGCTTCCTCTTGTCCTATCGCCTGTTCCTTGGGAGAAGAGACCGACTCCCACCTCTCTACAACCTCCTTTCAGGAGGTAGTGAACCCCCTTTTGCACAAGTTTAGGGGAAAAGGGGACAAATCTACAGGAAAAGACACACAATGAGGATTTCAGCATGATCATCCTCGCCTGTTTATAAAAATGCATCTTCCTGACGAGGTGGGATGTAGGTGAGCTCTTGCCCTTTTAATGCAACTTGACTTTGGGGGCATGGGAGACGCTCCTCATGATGACCTTTGGGATTAAGCGGCAGCCCTGCTGAGCCCTGGGAGCTCTCTCCTTGAAAGGGCAAAAGGGTTCAGCAGCTCTGATGCCTGGGGCTGGTCACTGAAGTTAACAGCAGAGCAAGGAGCTCATCTGCTGGAGGTTGGGGACGGCGCTGAGCAGCAGGAGGGCTGGGGATCCAGATGGGCACATGGACATCGGCTCGATGGGGCGGACGGTGCAGCGACAGCACCGCTTTTCCACTGAAAATTCATTAAAAAAACCCAGTTCCTGTGACTTTCCCCCTCTATTTGAAGGAGCTTCAATGGCAAGTAAGTCTACAATGGGCAACCTGAAAGTAGAGTCATCTCTGAACAACACTCAGGCTCTGCCGTTACTCCAAAATCCTATGTTTCATAGAATCACAGAATCATAGAATGGTTTGGGTTGGAAAGGACCTTTCAAGATCATCTGGTCCAACTTCCCTGTCATAGGCTAAGACATCTTTCACTGCCAGGGCAGTAGCTCTTCAGAGCCTCTGCCCAAGGATGTGAGATCAACTCCTGAATAGCGGTTTCCAGCACAAACTGGACTTGGGAAGCGGAAGAGCAGGAAAATAGAGCCCTGGCCTTAAAAAGCCACATGGATTATAGAATCATTAAGGTTGGAAAAGACCCTTTATATCATCGAGTCCAACCGTAAACCTCAGATTGTCACAACCACCACTAAACCATGTCCCTCAGCACCACGTCTACCCATCTTTTCAATATCTCCACGGATGGTGACTCCACCACTTCCCTGGGCAGCCCCTTCTAATGCTTGATAACCCTTTCGGTGAAGAAATTTTTCCTAAGATCCATCCTAAACTTCCCCTAGCGCAACTTGAGGCCGTTTCCTCTTGTCCTATCGCCTGTTCCTTGGGAGAAGAGACCGACACCAACCTCCCTACAACTTCCTTTCAGGCAGTTGGATGCACCACCCTCGCAGCCGGTGGTGATGCTGTTTTGCCGAAGAACGATGCTATTCTGGGGAAAAGCCGAGAAACGTGGCTGTTTCTTCCCAGCAGGGCACCTGAGGGACGGGTTACAAATCCCTAGGCGCCGGCGGGGGGACAGTGCCATGGTCCCGGCTGGGTATCGGGATGTGCCACCTCCCCCGTGCTCTCACCGGCACCACCCTGGAAGTCAATCATTGTACCAGACCACGTTTATTGGCTCCACGGCAAAAAGATACTTAATAAAGAAAACAAACCATGTCCGACTAATCCCAGGGTTGCGTTCCCGGCTCGGGTTTCTAATGGCTTTTCCACGCTGCTCCCAGGGCTCGGCCCTTCTTCCGTAATGCCCCGTCCATCACCGCTGTTTCGGGGCTGGGATAGTGAGGTTGGGATCACCTCGGTGGCTGGAAAAGCCCCTCCTGTTTATTTACGGCAGCTCTTCTGCTCTTGCCCTGCATCCCAAACACGCCAGGGCTGGGTTGCCATAAGGTTTGCCGCTTGCCGTGTGTTAACCAGGATGAAGCCAAGTGGGGGCTGCAGGGTGCCGGGTGCCATCCCGCGCCTGGGGGCCATCCGATCCCTTCCACCTGTCGGGGTGGCTAATTATACCCCCGTGGGAGCCCCGCCAACCCACAGGTTGGACCATAAAAAGAGAAAAAAAACCTCTCCGGTCCCATCCAAAAGAGACAACAGAAAACTCAGAGCACCCCTAAAAAGCCCTGGGGAGAAATCTCGGGTGCTGACAAGGATGTCCCCATCCTGCCGATGTCTCCATCCTGGTGTTCTGGCTCCGGGGTTCCCCCCCGCAGCCCAGTCCAGCAGTGGTGCCCAGTGCTGGGAGGGTGCCCAGCTGGCAACCCCCGTGGCTGGGACTCCTCCCTGGCTGCCAAGACAGCCCTGGGTGAAATTCAAGGTGCTGTTAATGACCCACAAAGCCTTAAATGGCCCAACAGTCCCCAACGCACACAGGGAGCGAGACGGGGGACGAGGAGGTTTGCAGGGCGCAGCCTTCTTTAGCACGGACCTGGCAAAGGAGGAGGCAGCAACTGGTTCAAGGTCCCGGCTCAGCCAGGGGAATGACGTTAATTAACATTTTCCACGAACGAGCTTGGCAGGAGGCGGTGGAGGGCGGGAGGAAGGCAAAGCTGGGTTACTGGGCCGATCAACAACCACCCACTGACCTTACGGGGTAGGGATGAGAGGTCCCATCCAGCCCGGCATTCCCAGCTCCGCTCCACCAGCAGTTAGCCCAGGTTGAACTTCTCAAGTATCTCCAGGCTTGTCTCACCCCCTGCTCAATCGCTCCTTTGCCAGCGCCAGGGGACGGCAGGTGACAAGGGACCAGCAGAAGGACAAGAGATGGCCAAGTGCTGGAGCATCTTCCCATCTCCTTGGACCCATGTCCATCTCTCCATCCACTGCGATGGACAGGAGCCCAGCTCCTGCCTGGAAACCCAGAGCGCCATGGTGATAAAAGTACCAAACAGACCTTCTGGGGAAGGGAAGCATTAAAAGCACGAGTTAATCCCCAAAATCCAAGGGCCTCAACTCAAGTGCTTTCTATTTTTTAAAGCCCTCCGCACAGCCACGTAGCTTCCCCAGAGCTATTACAGGTGGCCCCATCGCCGAGCAGCGGGATTAACCGGCTGGATTGATGTCAGGCTGTTTTAATGTCCCTCTTACCCACCACGTCTCAGCACTAAGTGGCTGTTGGGAAGCTATCGCTGGAGGTGGCGGAGCAGTTTTCTGATGCCGCTCCGAACTGACAAGCCAGTAAATAGCTTTTTTTTTGATGGCTTTTTTATAATTGGGTGCAGATGGAAGCAGCCTTAAAAAAAAAAATATCCCAGCTCCCTGTCATTAAAACCTGGAGGACGATACATCCAAACATCAACCAGGCCATGGAATAACGATGGAGAAATTTAGCCAACACGATTATCTTAAGGAATTCGCTCCAAAATGGGTTTCTGCCCCCCAAAAAAAAGTTTGGTGCCCTAGCAAAATGCTTGTAGGGAAGCATTGACTTCTGATGGCCTTCTCCAAATGCTTGATAGGATTTGGGATCTACCAAACGCTCTCCAGGTTCTACTGCAAAGCTGTGAGCCCTCTCTCTTGGTATTTGCGGGCAATTAAACAGCATTTGAGCTAACATACCTCCGGAGGTGGAGCAAGAATTGGACAGAGTTTCTGCAATCACTGGGAACATAATATTTAAGAGGGACTGAAAAAGCCTTGTCCCTGCAGCATCCATTCCCCCGGTGTGGTTCATCCCGAATAGAAATGACCTAAGGGATGGGGCTCTCCGTCGCATCCCTTCTCTGCCACCTTAGAGCTTCCTGCAATTAGCCTTGTCGAGCTTCCTGAGGTTCACATGGCCCCACTTCTCCAGCCTGCCCAGGTCCCTCTGGATGGTATCCCTTCCCTCAACGGAATCAACGGCACCACCCAGCTTGGTGTCATCTGCAAACTAGATGAGGTTGCACTCAATCCTATGTCACTGACGAAGATACTAAACAGTTAATAGTCCCAGTAGAGACCATTAAGGGACATCACTTGGTACTCGTTTCTACTTGGACATTGAGGCATTATAACACTTTAGATGGGGACATCCAGAAGGTGAATTCCAAACCAAAGAGCAAAGACCAGCATTCACCCCTGCATGGGCATGTCTACAGCATTCAGTCATTCCCTGCTCTACCTTGTTGAGGAACCCCATTTCCATCAGAGACTCTCACAATCTCATTCATCACACCCCAAAGCTGTGATGGAGCCACTTTCATACTGGGAATCCATCAATGGTGAGTATCGACCCCAAATCATCGTCCACGGAGCAAGGCAGACACCCTCTGGACACCACCCCCTACAGTGTCATCTGTATCAGGGATGACAGGGGCTCTACCACAGGCGTAATTTCCAGGTGGCTCAGGGAAGGTGTCACCCAGTGCTTGCAGGATGCAGAGATCATCCAACAATGAAGAACAGATGGGACCGAAGGGAGATCCCAGCACGGGAAGCAAAGATGAAATCTGCTCTTCTTTGTGTTCATCTGTACAGAAGTTCAGGTTGAAATCAAGAACTCTTTGCCTCATCAGTTTATTCCCCGACTTTATAACCGTGATTCAGCGACTGCTTGTCCCCTGAACTTCCTAATTTTCATGTTTTGCGATGTACCTCTTTCTACAAAGATATTGAAGTGCAAGAGAGAAAAATCACAGACCGGTATTTATCTCAGCACTATTATCAACTAGCCCAGGCTATTAAGCGGTTCAAGTTTACCCTGATAAGCAACATCTTTAATGCAAGCCTCTGAATGCTGTTGAAGATACTACAGTTAAATTAAAGTAGCAATAAGAACCCTCATTATGCCATTAAAGAGTACGGTAAATAAGATGCAACTTGGAAACCCACAAAGATTTCCGCAGCAACACGCGAGGAGGATTGGGCATGGAAAAAACCTGATTAGTTTTAATTTTTTTTTCTGCTACGAAGCGTTTTCAACGAAAAGGTCCCATCGCCATTACCAAGATTTATCATTTACCATCAGCAGCAAAGCCATCGTCACCCAGAGGAGATGCACAAGGACTCGACGTCCCCAGGAAAGCAAACGAGGTCTACCCTGGCAGATCTCAACCTGCTCAAATCCAGCCTGGCCACCGTTTGTGATGCTACAAGCAGGCTCATTACCAAGTCTATTCCTTGTTTTTTTTTCAAGAAAGATTTTACTTACTAATCAGTTTGTTGACTGAAGATTTCTGCTACACATTACAGGAAAAAAAAACAACAACCCAAATCAAGCAGGCAACTCTAGCACCCAGAAAACATCTGTCAACCAGAGCCAAAATTAAAGATAAATGAAATGAAGTTGCTTTTGTAGTTGATTTTCCTACCGCTGCAGTGAACTATAAAAGAGCTATCAAAGGCAGAGCTCTCCATCAGCTATTTCTGAACGATGGGAGAAGGTAAGCCCCAAATCCCCCATCCCAGAGAAAGGACTGCCCCACTGGTGGATCTCTAGTGCCACCCAGACATGCCAGTAAGCCCTGAAAATCAGCTGGAAAGCTGAGGTTTGCTCCCACACCATGAACCCACAGCTGGATACGTGGCTACCACCTACAGATATGCCTAAAATATCATTAAAACCTCCTGGCAAACAGACCCAACACAATTTGGGTCAAAACGAAGGTGAGGGAGCCATGCCCAGGTGGTTCTCCACGGTATGCCTGCTCTGGCACCAGGAAAAAGGATGCTGATGCCTCCACCTGGCAAACTCCTCTCCTCTTCTCCCCCACATCCATGGTGACATCCTACCTGAGAAAGCCCAGAGAGGGCTTGAAAACTCTAAAACCAGCCCCACGCAAAGCTTCACACACGCAACCAGCATTTCCGTAGCTAAGACCAGGCGTTTCTAGCACCTTGTCCTCCATCTGAGCCCAAAATAATTTGAATGCAAGATGGAAATAAATTTAAATCTTACATGGCTTTATCCCTTGCACGAGCGAGAGAAGGGGGAGAAGCTGCCGAGATGCACCATCAGCAAGTTTGCAGATGACACCAAGCTGTGCGGTGTTGTCGATACACCAGAGGGATGGGATGTCATTCAGAGGGACCTGGACAGGCTGGAGAGGTGGGCCCAGTTGAACCTCATGAGATTCAACAAAAGCAAGTGCAGGATTCTGCACCTGGGAAGAAACAATCCTCAGTATAAATACAGCCTGGGGGATGAGGTATTAGAAAGCAGCCCTGAGGAAAGGGACTTGGGGGTGCTGATGGATGAGAAGCTGGACATGAGCAGGCAATGTGCTCTCGCAGCCCAGAAGGCCAATCACATCCTGGGCTGCATCAAAAGAAGTGTTGCCAGCAGATCCAGAGAGGTGATTCTGCCACTTTGCTCTGCTCTGGTGAGACCTCACCTGGAGCACTGTGTGCAGGTCTGGAGCCCTCAATATAGAAAGGACACGAACCTGATGGAGCGGGTCCAGAGGAGGACCACGAAAATGATCAGGGGGTTGGAGCACCTCTGCTACGAGGACAGACTGAGGGAGCTGGGGTTGTTCAGCTTGGAGAAAAGGAGGCTCCAGGGAGACCTCATAGCGGCCTTCCAGTACCTGAGGGGGGCCTACAGGAAGGCTGGGGAGGGTCTGTTTACAAAGGCCTGCGGTGACAGGACGAGGGGTAATGGCTTTAAACTGGAAAAAAGCAGATTTAAATTAGACATTAGGAATAAGTTCTTTACCATGAGGGTGGTGGAGCACTGGAAGAGGTTGCCCAGGGAGGTGGTTGAGGCCCCTTCCCTTGAGATATTCAAGGTGAAGCTCGACGAGGCCCTGGGCAACCTGGTCTAGTTGGGGGTGTCCCTGCTGACTGCGGGGAGGTCGGACTAGATGACCTTTGGAGGTCCCTTCCGGCCCGGACCAATCTATGAATCTATGCTTTCATGGCACACCTCCTCATCGCAAGTGTGTAAAATGGACCATCTCTTAAGAAGCAATTTGCTGATGTCCAGACCTTAAAGCCCAACCTTCAGGGTAAATCTGTTTGAGGTTTGATTCTTCTAATAAGAACAGGAGTGAGTTTTATCCACGGCGCAGGATGCGTTTGGTGACCAGGAGGTACAGAGCGGGGCACTGGGGCTCAGCAAGCCCAACCCCATGTAGGACATCTTTAAAGATTTCACCGAGATGGAAGAAAAAAGGGATATGTCTCTAAGGAGCAAAATCATGCAAGTCTTTCTCCTCTTCCTCTTCCGCACCCTTTGACCAGCTCATTCATTCACTGATTTACAGCTTTAATGAACATCCCCCACATTTGCCTCCTGGGCAGCCCCTCATCATGAGACGATCGCATCGCCGTTTCCCCATGGTCCTTCTGCTCAAGTCTGGCCAGATTCTGCACAGGTACACGATCCTGTCCTTCCCTATCCAACGCTACGAGTGTGTCCTGCTGCCACCAGCTCTCTCTGAATCAAAGGGGAGAGAAAATTGGGAGCAGTCATGATAGGATCATAGAATCACAGAATGGTTTGGGTTGGAAGGGACCTTCAAGATCATCTAGTCCAACCCCCGGCCCTGGGCAGGGACATCTCCCACCAGACCAGGTTGCTCCAAGCCCCATCCAACCCGGCCTTGAACACCTCCAGGGATGGGGCAGCCACAGCTTCTCTGGGCAACCTGGCCCAGGGTCTCACCACCCTCACAGAAAATAATTTTTTCCTGAGATCTCATCTAAATCATAAAAGGAATAAGATGGAGTTACGGCCAAGATAAAGAAAATTTGGGATGGCTCAAGGCTTAGCCTTCCCCGTATCCCTCCCTGCGCTAATACCGAAAAGAGAGGTTTTATAGTAATACTTCTTGCACTTCAAAGAGCCCCCTCTGGTAGCTGGGCATGGAGGAGCTTCTCAGTTTGATTAGAGAAACGCAAACGAGAAGAAGGAGTCGGCTAAGAAAAAGTCCCCGCGGTTGAATTTTCTACAGAAAAATCAAGCAGCTGCCACTGTGAAAAACACCAGACTCCGCCTGAGGGAGGAAAATGATTTTGCCCAAGGAAGTGACACTTCCTCGGGCTGAGTGTGTCAACCAGACCTGCCCCTGCCAGCATGAGCGTCGCAGATAATTTACGGGGATAAAACGAGGGGTAATGGCTTTCAGCCAAAAGAGGGGAGATTTAGACTAGTTCTAAGGAAGAAATGTTTTATGCTGAGGGTGGTGAGACCCTGGCCCAGGTTGCTCAGAGAGGTGGTGGATTCCCCATCCTTGGAAACATTCAATGTCAGGTTGGATGGGGTACTCTGAGTAACCCGGTCTAGTTGAAGATGTTCTTATTTATGGCAGGGGGTTGGACTAGATGGCCTTTAAAGATCCCTTCCCACCCAAACTATTCTATGTTTCTATAAAATCAGAGCTCCGGTGAAAGCCTGTTGGCCAAGCAACTCAGAAGCTCTGAAAAGACGGCTTTTAGGAGACCACCAGGTAGTCCCAGCGCATGTGAACCATGAGCATCCCTGCTGTGATGGCAAGTCTCCATGTCAAGCTTCATCAGCAGGGACGGGGTCGGTTGTGGTCCCCAGGAGCGATGGGTTGCCGGCAAATCAAGGAATCACGGAATTGTCAGAGTTGGAAGGGACCTCTAGAGATCACCTAGTCCAACTCCCCTGCTAAAGCAGGGTTGCCCAGAGCACATCACTCAGGACTGCATCCAGGCGGGTCTTGAAAATCTCCAGAGAAGGGGACTCCACGACCTCCCTGGGGAGCCTGTTCCAGGGCTCTGGCACCCTCACTGGAAAGAAGTTCTTCCTCATATTTGAATGGAACTTCCTATGTTCCAGCTTGTGCCCGTTGCCCCTCATCTGGAAACCACCGAAAAGAGTCGGGGTCCATCATCCTTCAACCCACCCTTTAGGTACTTGTAAACATAGATAAGGTCTCCCCTCAGCCTTCTCTTCTCCAGGCTAAAGAGTCCCAGCTCTTTGAGCCTTTCCTCATAAGGGAGATGCTCCAATCCCTTAATCATCTTTGTTGCCCTTCGCCGGACTCTCTCCAGTAGTTCCCTGTCTCTCTTGAACTGGGGCGCCCAGAACTGGATGCAGTATTCCAGTTGTGGCCTCACCAGTGCAGAGTAGAGGGGGATAATGACCCTCAACCTACTGGCCACACTCTTCCCTATGCAGCCCAGGATTCCATTGGCCCTCTTGGCAACAAGGGAAGAGAAGACCGGAGAAAGAAAGACCGGAGCACAGAGCTCCCGCTTCCCTGTGATTTATTCCAGTAACATCTCCCCGTGCGTTTTCACGGTAGTGTCGTTGTTTAATCTCACTGTGTCGTACGGTTTAACAGTCCCCACGGGGGAACAATTTACCCACAGGCTTGAAGGCAGCTGATGGAAACAATATGAAGATAGGTATTTAATGCAGCACGTTCGCTAATGTACACCAGGGGGAGAAAAGCTTATTTAAGACGAAACAATCTTACAGATGCAGCAGTTAGAAGGGTCCGGGCTGACTCGCTTGCCTTTGCTCTGACACGCTGCGAGGGCTGGAGGATGCCAGCACCAAACCCTGCCACAACCACGATTCACACAATCATACTACGGTTTGGGTTGGAAGGGACCTTCAAGTTCATCTAGTCCAACCTCCTGCCCTGGGCAGGGACACCTCCCACCAGACCAGGTTGCTCAAAGCCCCATCCAACCTGGCCTTGAACATCTCCAGGGATGGAGCATCCACAGCTTCTCTGGGCAACCTGGCCCAGTGTCTCACCACCCTCACAGCAAAGAATTTCTTCCTAATGGCTTCACTCGATGGTGCTACATCATCTCTTGTGCCCACCAGCCTCACCCTATCCTCTCCCAGTGAACCCATGCCCCAAACCAAGGTGCAGGCACGAGGACCCGTATGGGAGAAGGGACAGGGAACCAGAGAGGGGCTTTTACCGTAGAGCAGCTCTTCAAAACATCTTTGTAAAACCCTGAGGAGCACCTGCAAGAGGCCCCATTTCTCCCTCTCTTCCCACTTCCCCCTTCAGGCTTCCTCCAGTGCAGGTGACCAGCCCAGAGGGACCTGCCTCACCCAGCGTGACCATTTCATGGTGCTGCAGAAGGTCAGGAAACTCCAGGCAAGGTGGCAGGGAGATTTCTGTGGTGGGCATCGCTTCATGGTGTGCATCTCACCCAGCGTGACCATTTCATGGTGCTGGAGAAGGTCAGGGAGCTCCAGGCAAGGTGGCAGGGAGACTTCTGTGGTGGGCATCGCTTTGTGGTGGGCATCTCACCCAGCGTGACCATTTCATGGTGCCAGAGAAGGTCAGGAAACTCCAGGCAAGGTGGCAGGGAGATTTCCATGGTGGGCATCGCTTCATGGCTTTAGCTAAGACACTTATGGCGTTGTGTTTAGAGATGATTTGAGCCACAGAGCTATTTGGAGCCATATTTCACCGCCAGCTTCACCAAGCAGAACATGTAGGTCCCTCCATTCCCTTTAAGAAGCTGTAGGTCCATGTGCACAAGCACAGGGTGGAGAAACTTCCCAATCCATAACCAAGGAACCGGTGAGAGTGCTGGAAATCGTAGTTCTGGCTCTGCTACCAGGAGAAAGAATTAATAATGGGGGTAACATTCCCCCAGGATGTGGTCACGGTCTCATACAGGAGCCATCCCCTCTCCCCGAGGGTGGAGGGACCTTTACCCTCTACAGTCTACATTCCTGAAAAAGGGATTTGGGACCACAAATTAAAGCTTTCTCACTTAGAATAAGTTTCTGATGAAGCCGGAGCAGGCTGATCCGGGCACTGTTTGTGTGAAGAGCTCGCACGGTTGGAGTTACAGCCCACGGGATGGGTCAAAGGCCAATCAACTCGGCCTGAGCATCCTGCAAGACATCTAGGAAGTACTTAAGAGGCGACGCTGCCAACGACACATCATAAATTATGGATCATAATGGACATTTTTGATGAAGGTCTGATAAAACTCAGAAATCGTGCGAAGCACAGGGAGGAAAACACACCGGGGAGCAGAGCCCAGCGTGCCAAACCCCGGCACAGAAGGATCAAAATTCCTAATTACCGACCATCCTCGTTGGAGTTTATCCCCTGAGGAGGCCACGCCGGTGTCGCACAACTTCCCCGTCCGTGCCCTTCGCGGTTCCTACCGCAGGCAGACGGCTCTCGACATTCCTCGGACAGGGAAAGGCAGAACGAGAGAAGATTTACTCCCACCCTAAATTATTCAAAAGAAAAGGGACTGCGCATCTTTAACAAGCCATCGTTTTATGAAGCAAGGTTAACATTTTCACTTGATTCAGTAGAATATTATAAACTCTCCGGGGTCCATTTGAGGACTTTCTACTTTGAGCAAAGGAACGGACTCAGCACTTTTTATATTATTTAGAGAATAAAATTAACCCTTAATGGCCCAAGCTGGTATTTCTCCTCCCCAGTTAAATATGGCCCGCTCAGCAATTTCTCCCCATATATAATTACAGGCTGCTATCCATCATCTGTAGGAGAATGCTTTTCTGACACTCTAAAAGTGACACGGTAAGCACTTTTACTAATAGAATAAATATTCTAAATATCTCTTTTATATTTTCATTTAAATTGGAATATTTTAAAAATAATTGTAGGGACCCTGCCTGCGTGGCCGGCGCTGGGCTGGAGGGAGGCGGCAGGATGCCCATGTTTTCCTTCAGAGGAAATGTTTATCCTGCACGGAAGTCCCCTCCACGCGCTGCCACAAAAAGTAATTAGGCACAGACTAATTTATTAGTGCTTCCCTTCGCTCCCGCTGATGTCCTGCTTTCCTTAAAGCTCTCACTTTGGGCTTTTTCTCCCCCCTTCCTTTCGCCTGGTTTTTGCTCTGTAGCAGTTTCTCCTGGGGAAAGCTTGGAGAAGGCACCATCCGACGTTGTGGTTTGGGTTCTGGGACAGGCTGGTGGCTTTGCACGATGACGCCACGATGATGGGTGCTGAGCACCTACGGCTTCACCTGTTGGGTTGTACCTCACCCAACCAGAGCTACAGGGATGGAGAAAAGCGAGAAGAGCCCTTTGGAGATCCAGCTCAGAGCAGCACGTGGATCCAAGCATCCGACTGCTCATCCCAGCAACTTCCCTGGGTGAAAAGCAGCCAAAATGATGAGGGAATTAGAAATCTCCAGGAGCAGCGAGTCTAAGCAAAACCGTGCTTAGGCAGACACTTATTCACGCATTCTCTATTAAATGCAATAAAATAATATCGTTCCATAGGCCCCGCTGGGGTGAATTTGGGATGGTGCCCTGCGATCTGGCAGACTCGAGGCACACAAAATGATTGTTTCATTAGCGGCTCGTTTTTTTCAGCCAAAGAGACAATCTAGAGCTTTGCTTGCAAAGTTCCCCTCGTGTTTTCAAGGTGGTACCTGGAGTCTCCAGCTCAAGGAGGAGGCTTTCACCGTCTACTCCTGTTTGTTTGCTGTCGGCTTGTGGAAGCGGCTGAAACAAGCCAGGACGCTGATGTGATGTTTTCTTCCATATCAAACAAACCCTACAGGCCACCAGCCAAGAAGCAGACGGAGAGAAGAGGCTGGTTCCCATCCTCCAGTTGGGTTCACAGAGATGGGCCAATGTTGTAGAGCAAATCACAGAATCATCGAATGGTTTAAGTGGGAAGGGACCTTTAAAGGCCATCTAGTCCAATCCCCTGCCATGAACAAGGACATCTTCAACTACACCAGGTTGCTCAAAGCCCCGTCCTACCTCACCTGGAATGTTTCCAGTGATGGGGCATCGATCACCTCTCTGAGCAACCTGGGCCAATGTCTCACCACCCTCACAGCAAAGAATTTCTTCCTGAGATCTCATCTAAATCTCTCTTCCAGTTTTAAACCATTACCCCTTCTCCTACCACTCCAGGCCCTATTAAAAAGTCTCTCTCCATCTTTCTCATAAGCCCCCTTCAGGGACTGGAAGGGGCTCTAAGGTCTCCCTGGAGCCTTCTCTTCTCCAGGCTGAACCCCCCCAACACTCTCAGCCTGTCCTCCCAGCAGACGGGCTCCAGCCCTCCCAGCATCTCCATGGCCTCCTCTGGCCCCGCTCTAACAGGCCCATGTCCTTCTGATGGTGGTGGTCCCAGAGCTGGAGGCAGCACTGCAGGGGGGTCTCCCCAGAGCGGAGCAGAGGGACAGAATCCCCCCTCCTTGCCCTGCTGGCACAATGGTCAAAGGATAAGCATGGTCAAAGGAGGAGCAGGAGTTCCATGGCATAACCCACCCCAGAAGAGAAAAGCCTGGCAGCTCTACAGCTGCAGCAGTAAAGCATCATCTCCATAAATCTCAGAATCCGCCTTTGCTTTATTCAAACCTCGTGGTAAATTGACCGGCTGCCCCTTCTGGATTAGGACTTCTTGGGGACTCTTGATGTGACAGCGTCGCTGCTCCCGCAAGTTTGAGACGGCAGCTGGAGAAACCAAACGAAGGTGGCCCACTTCTTGTTCACGGGACCCAAAAGAAAACCACATGGTCTACTAACGGAAGAGTTGTTCACACAAAGAGGCAAAAATATTATTAAACTAATGGAAAAGAGCGAAAAGGAGTCAGATAGGACGGTCGCTTCGATTCCCAGGAGAACACCAGCACAGCCAACCCTCTCCCTTAGCCACTAAGCAAGGAAAGGTGACAATTCCATCACTTACAAAGAAGGGGGGAGCCACAAGATGTTGGATAAACCCCACAATTTCATTTTTTTCCATGTAACAGCTCTAAAATTCCTTTGGAAACCAGCAAGTGGCAGCCGGCTCCAGGCCCAACTCGAGGAAAGTTGCTCTCTCTCAAGCTCTGCGTGTTACAAGCTCATGGACGATGTTGCAAGTCTACCCAGGGTGCACATAAAGTCCATGTAGGACTTCAATGCATTGATCTAAGCCAGAGGGACTCCCAGGACCTGGAGGTGGGCTCCGTGAAGCCCCCAGGTAGATATCTGAGCACAGTTTGAGGCTGGGTGAGGAAGGATGGTCCTGCTGCTAAGACTGAGACACAAGATCTAAGTTTTAACCCATCACGGAGCCAGCGTGCAAAATAAACATTAATATCTGTGGTTTTCTATGTAAAACAGGGACTCAAAAGCCTTTTCCTTCACTTCTCATCTATTTAACTGAGCAATTTTCAGGGCAGGTGGTATCGGCTCGGGCACCGGACTCTGGGAACGTGGACAGAGCCTTCCCCAGGAGGCTCTTCCCAGGGAAACACCAGCAGAACGTTTCCGAGCTGCAGCTTTTAATTTGTTTCCTAATATTTTTTTCCTGTAAGAGACAGTCAACCCACTTTGCCCATCACCCTTTGGAAAGGCACAGGACTGCTGTTCATCACACATCCAGGTGTTCAGCAGCTTCCAGCTCTACGGCTCCCTTCGGTGCCGTAGCTGGGGTGAAAAATAGCTTGTGGCTTCGGCAAAGGCGCATCCACCCCAGGACCCCCAGAGCCGGTCCCCTCTTTACCTTTTCTCCCATGGGGCAATAGCCTTTGAGGAAATCCTGGCATATTTCTGCCTTCCTGGACACGTAGACGTGGCTGTACGGGCAGTTGCTGTTGCTGCAGATCCCCTTCAAGAAGTAGGAGCACACCGGCATCTGCAAGGACAGAGGATGAGAAACCCGTTAGTGGTTCCCCCCCGCCTCGACTCATGATTAGGAACCGTTCCAACACCCAGAACTGAAATAAAACCGTGACACGCATAAAATAAATATATGCCTTTTGCCAGCCACTGATCCCAGAGGTATTTTTAGTTCTTCTATTGGTCTCCTGCAACGCAGCTCCCGGACATTATGGGGTCCCAGTGTGTACATGCAGGAGGGGTGAATGTGCTGCCTTAGCATCCCTCAGGATGCTGGAGAGAGGGTGGAAAGCATGGAACTGCCACGGGGAAGGGATGGAGGAACCGTAATGAACTCTGTTATCGTGGGGGCTTCGCTGGCACAATGCACGTGGCAGGTTCATTTTCTGCCAACGCTCCCAACTAACCTTGAAGAGGAGAGAAGGGGAGGCTGCTCCCCGGGATCCTCGCGCGCAAAAGGCACTAAGTTGAGGGATGCTCCAGGAGGGAGGGAAAGGATGAGGAGAGCCCAGGCTCAAGGGATGCTCCAGGAGGGATACCCCAGGAGGGAGGGAAAGGAGAAAGAGACCAGGCTTGAGGAATGCTCCGGGAGGGAGGGAAAGGAGCTGAGCCCGGGCTTGAAGGATGCTCCAGGAGGGAGGGAAAGGCAGGAGGAGAGCCCGGGTTCAAGGGATGCTCCAGGAGAGATGCTCCAGGAAGGAGGGAAAGAAGAAGGAGAACCTGGGCTCGAAGGATGCTCCAGGAGGGAGGGAAAGGAGGAGAAGAGCCCAGACTCAAGGGATGCTCCAGGAGGAAGAGAAAGAGGAGGAGAGCCTGGGTGCAAGGGATGTTCCAGGGGGGATGTCCCAGGAGGGAGGGAAAAGATGAGGAGAGCCCAGACTCAAGGGATGCTCCAGGAGAGAGGGAAAGAAGGAGGAGAGCCTGGGCTCCTGCCATGAGCAGGTCGAGGATGAGAGAGGTCGGATACACAGAGCAAAGTCCCATTCCCACACTCCCCACTCCCAAGCTTTAGCAGCACGACAGCCGACAGGGAAAAGTGAACGAGCAAGGATCCTCATCGTCCTCAAACCACAAACTTCACCTTCTGCCAGCTGTTATAATTAAAAACAAATTACCAGCCTGCTGCGATATTTCAGCGTCCTTAACTCACCGGCTACCGCGGGCAACTTCCCGACCCGACTAAGCAGCTGCCGACGGGAACGTGCGCTTCCCGAAGCCGCCGCGACGATCCGGCTCCTCCTGCTCAATCCCTGGCCGTTCTCCTACACGCCGAATTTCCTTACTGCTCAGAGCAGCTATCGATCCCTCCGTTCACCCGGTAGCATCTCGGTCCCGCCGGTTCGAGCATCCCCAAACTAATATTTACAATTCTCTAATAACCAGCGCCGAGGCTATCGGGAAAAATCCCTCTCCCTGAAGGGCACATTAGGGTTTTAACTAAATTGGCTCACTTGAGGCAAAGCGAGAAATAAGAGAGAAGGAGGGGGAAGCGGAGAGGAAAGAAAACAAAGGGTGCTTTAAAAGAGAAGAGTTTATTTTTAATTGTCTTTTAACTGCAGACATTAACATAAAGGACAGGGCTCTGGGGCTATCTTTTTTTGGTGGTGGTGGTGTGACCGTAAATGATTCCCTTAATGTAGTTTTTGATATAGAGCCCAAATTAGCTCTAATAAAAAGGGATAATAAAGGCAGCTCTTCGACAAAAATAAACTCCTCCTAGCTGTCAAGGCTGAGCCATTATCAAGAGGAAGCAGCACTCTCATTTCAATTAACCTTGTTTGCACCCCACTACGTCCACACAAATAACAATAACATTAATTCAAGGCACTGGTGCGGTGCGTCCGTATTAGACAGCTTTGACTATGTACAGGCTTTGGAGCCAGCAGCTAATGAACCCGAAACTCAACGTGAATTTCCAAATTGCTCACAACAGAGTTTTGAAGCTCTATTAGGGAGAAAAATGCTGATTCTTTTCGAGTTCCTCAAGGGGAAAAGCTGTTGTAGCAGCAGCGGGGCGGCTGCCCGAGTCCTAGCCTCTCGCTAACCTTCACTCAAAAACCCATTCATTCAGATTTACTGGTTTCTCTCAGTCACTGGGACGCGCTGGTGGCTCTGCCCTGTGGTGGAGAAATGCCCAGCACAGCGCTTCTACGGATGCTCTTCCACCCAGGGCTCTGTCCTGTATCCCCTGCAGAGCAGAATTCCCTGGATGCCAGTTTTCCCGCTCCCCCAGGCTCCTTTTTCCATTGCCAGAGGGATAATTTGGGCTTTGAAAGCATCTGCAAAGCATTGTGCCCATCTGGAGGAACCCTCTGTCCCGGCAAGCATCCTCAGCTTGGAGCAAGGGTTTTGCTGCTTAGGATGGGGAGAAGCTCCCCACTGCTTTTCCCAGAGAAAAAAGAGGGATTGTCCCCATTTTCTAGTGGGGAAACTGAGGCACAGGATCACTCCAAGGTTGAGCAAGAGTTTCATCCTCAAACTAATAGCTAAGCACCCCCCAAGATTTGGTCCTTCTCCTCCTGGACGGGGCATGTGGCTCTATCCTTGGTGACTCCCCACCAAGGTGAGACATGATGATAACGTGAAGCTCCTCCAAGGAGGAATTTGTGGGGTGTCCCCCCACCCCATAACCACAAAGTGAAATCAAGAGTCATTTAAGGGGGCATCAGCAAATCTGGCAACCCCCAAATCACTGCATCATCATTAAACACAGGAAGAAAATAATTCGACGCGTTAAAACCCCAACTCAAATCGCCAGAAACAAGCTGCCCCCCCCAATCCCTCATCCGAGAAGCTCCAAAAAACCCCACGAGCGGGGGGAAAAACCTCTGCCTTCCTTTGCCGAGCGGCTTCACCTGCCTTTCTCCGCCGCTGATAAATGAGGCGAACGCCACCTTTGGTAGTAATCACCCGGGTTAAGAGGGAGCTACGGGCGTTGAAAAGCGAAGTCGCCTCTCGCTTTGGGTAGCAGCATCCCCGCAGCTATAAATCACCCTCAAACAGGCTTGAACTCCGCCAAGGAGGTTGTTTCTCTTCCAGCCCGCGCTGACGACAAGGTGGCGAGCGGAGACCTCTGAACCGGGACCCCCCCCTGCCCCGGGGCGCCTAATTCTGCACAAAATAATCCTCCTTTCCCCGCCGAGCGCGATGTGCGTGGCCAGAAAACACAGCATTTGTTTCTAAGGCACGTAAGAGAGCTGGCACCCGCCTGCTTCGTTTGTGGGCTTGTTAATTTAATGACTCAGCTTGGGTTTAGATGATGCTTCGGTAGCGGCCAACTGCTAAGGAAGGAGTTGAGATGGGCAGAGGCCACCCGTGCCCCGTGGGAACCCTTCCCAGGGACCCTGTCCCCAAAACGAGGGTGGCAAATCAGCTCTTCTGCAGGAGACTTCAGCACGGCCACCCCTTTTAATTCAGCTTTACGTCAATATTATCATTATCCTCCCCCAATTCCTAACTGGAAAAGCGCTGCTATGGGGGACAGGTTGAGTTTGCCACACCACCAGCCAGTGGTCCCCATTTATCCCCCCAAAACAGAGCCCAGGAGCCAAAAGCTTGAGGTTCTGGTTGAGGTACCAAGAAACATCGGTGTTTCTGGAAGGGAAACTGAGGCCACATCTCCACCAGCAAATTAAACATGCCGAGGAATATTCCCAGGTACCAAACCCATCCACATCCAGCCATCGCATCCTTTGGTGGACACGGCTGCGGCCAAACCGCCGACCACAACAGCTCCTTGGCCACCTCTAACTCCCAAGTCTCCCCCAGGTTTTTGCCCTGGGACCAAACCCAAGCTCCAGCATCTGCTGAAATACCATTTAACACACCAGTACAGATGTAAACCAACAGTCCTGGACGTTGAATATCAATCCTTCAGCTCAGAGGCACAGGCAGCGGGTTCCGTGCTGCTGTTAGGACTTGCAAATCACTTATTCGGGTGAAAAGAAGGCTCTGCCCCCACGTCCACCCCAAATCTGCATTAATTACAACAATTCTGGATACACCATCAGCCGGTGCCTTTGCAAAGCTTTCTTCTTTCTTGGCTTCTTTATTTCTGAAGTCTAACTGTAAGTTATAGGAAGGCAAAAAAAAAAAAAACCCAAACCAGCCGTCTTCCCTTCTATCAATTCTCATTCCCATCCCTCCTTTGACACGCCACGAGTCAGGGAGTACAGCTGTCCCCAGTCTATCTTCTCTATTTTATATACTCGTGATTAAGTGACTCTGAAGAGAGATACATGTAAAAAACATATGGCGCTTTGTGTCTCGTTCAGAGCGACTCTGCTCACCGCCAGGATAACTTATGAGCTCCCCGCTGACAACGAACGTGCCTGAGGCAAACGGAGGGAAAGGGGAGACGAGAAAACTGCCTGCCCAAAGGCAACGGGTGGTGGAAAAGATCCTGTCCCAGACGCTGATGAGACGCGACATCCCACGGGTTAAATCCCTTACAGGTCAGTAATTGCACTGTAATTACCTACATGATGCTGTGGACGGGGAACGGAGGACGGTGATGCTCGAAGGGAACAGGGAGAGGAAGGTGCTGTGAGGACAATTCACAGGGCACGGGTTAAATAACCAAAGCTCGAGTAATTAAAAGCAGCGTTTCCAGATCCAGCACGGCTTGGGTGAGCTCCGGTCCCCCCCTGTGCCCCAGGCACAGCTGTGAAAGCTTTGACAAAGCTGCCTTCGACAAATGACACACCAGAAATACAGCCAAGCGGGGGGGCGCAGCCTCATCGAGCGACACCATGAAGGACTGAGCCTCAAGGGCTTCTCCGGGAAAACCGGTCCTCGATCGCATCCCGCTTCCTGGCATCTCCATCCCGACAGCGGAGCCTTGACACCGGTCACAAAGCTCTCCCCACGCAGCGACACCGCGTCGCTTGGCGTCTAAAAACCCCGGTGGGATTAACCTCACTGCTGGCGTTTGGGTGATCCTTCGTCTGTAACGGAGAAATGATCCTCCAAATCCATCCACCAAAGCTGAAACGTAAATACGTGCTCGAAGCACATCCCAGCTCAGCGAAGGACCCGCAGCTACGCTTAACCTTCATCAACGTCGCCTCGGCTTCAACGCTTGAGGTCTCCAAAGCTACGTCTGACCGGAGATCCCAGCCACCGAACGGAGGTTAATCTGCTAAATCGTCAACTGATAATCGCTAGACGAAAACCTAATTATTTTTCCGCCTCGCTCCGTGTAATAAAACCATGCAGCCCCAAATACATCAAGAAGGTTGAAAACGAGGATGAACTCAAAAGCCATTCTGCCGGCCGGTTTCACTGCCCGGCTTTTTAGAAAGGTTAATTTATACCTCCAAGCTCTTCTATGTTGTAACATCCTCCTCCTCCGACCCCAGCGTGGGGTGATTTAGAGGGAAGGGCGACCTTACAGAGGTAGTTACAGATTAGATGCAACTCAACTCTACTTCCATGCTCTTTCTCTCCAACCCCAGGAGTTTAAGCACTCCTTAAACCAACAGATGTTACCCAACGCAGCCCCCAGGTGCTCCAAATTCCAACCCACTGCTTAACGTGTTCATCTACCGATTCACTGTACCGTTGAAGAGACACACTTTGCTCTCACAACTCCATCATAGAATTGTCTAGGTTGGAAGCGACCTTCAAGATCATCAAGTCCAACCATCAACCCAACACTGACAAACCCACCGCTAACCCATGTTCCTCAGCACCACATCTGCCCGGCTTTTCAATACCTCCAGGGATGGTGACTCCACCACTTCCCTGGGCAGCCTCTTCCAAGGCTTGACAACCCTTTTGGTGAAGAAATTTTTCCAAATATCCATCCCAAATCTCCCCTGGCTCAACTTGAGGCTGTTTTCTGAAGAGCTTGGCAAGAAAACTACAGACAAACTCTGTTGAAAGCGCTCAATGAGGTAGAGCTCCCTACAACCACCAGTGTAGGGCTGCTTGCTCATAGAGCTGCACCGTGCTCCTTGGGAAGCCATACAGACCTTGTCTTTGGACACCTTGTGGGAAAAGGAACAGGTCCCATCCGTCTTCTTGCACGTGCCACGGAGAAACCTGTAGATACACCAGAAGGAGAAGGTTGAGCATGAGGTGGGTCACAAAACACGTGGCTTTAAAGACCAAGCATCTGTCTTGCCCCATTACCACATTTGCCCCAAGGCCAAAAATTGCTGTTAAAGTCCATTTTATGCCCTAAATTGGTACAGGTCCTTCTCATTAGAAGAGCAGTTGAAGTTTCCTGATAGATTTTGTTCTTTTATCGTATTTGGCTGCTCATTAGTATGCAGAGCAAGGCCCGTAACATGAGGTTCAGAGATGATGCTCCCAGAAGGAGAAAGGTCCTTCCTAGACCCCTGATTACACCAGATGCTGCATGAAGCACCAGGAGGACCTCAGGGTGTGAGTGGCCAACAACCAGGAGGAGCAGAGACAGGCACACAACAGAAACCAAGATCCCAAAGCACGTGAGGATCTAGAAGGTACCAGGGTACCAAGGTACCAGGCAGCAGATTAATAAAATACATGTATTATTATTGGAAGAGAGGGTCTGAATCCCCCAAAACCAGACTCCAGGGGTACGTGTTCTGAGTTGCATAACCTTGCAGGAAGGTTCTGGAGCACAGAATATGCTCCCAGCTTTATTTATAAATTTAGAGCTGAGGATGGAGAGATTCATTAACAATAAAATAGAATTCAGAGTGGTTTGAACAGAGTATAAATGAGAACATATAGATGTGAAAACCAGCTGGCTGAGGGCAACTGGGTGCGCAGATGATTGCGATCACAGCACAGCTACGTGCAGCTCCTCAAGACACCCAGACCTGGACAATAAAGGACACCTTAAACCAAAAGCAGAGCAAGAAAATTAAGAGATGATAACAGAAAGCTAAAGAACAGAATTGGAGCTAGAAGGTACCCAGGTGAGGAGACACAAGGCCGGGAGTAAATCATTGTTGTCCTCTGGTGATTCATGGAAATGGGGCAGGATGGAGACTCAAAAGGCCTCAAGGACCAGCAATTCCTAAAGTGTGCAAGAAGCACGGCCCAAAACCAGATTTGGTCACCAACATAAGAAGAACCAAGGATTCAAAGTGAGGACTCAGTGGCCGACATCCCTTGTCTTCTGTGTCACCAGAAGTAATCCTGACCAGATGCCTTGGACACACGTGCCTCAGTGCTCAAGAAGATGTTATGGGAGAATGTGTCCTTGTGGCCAAGAAGGCCAATGGCATCCTGGGGGGCATCAGGAAGAGTGTGACCAGCAGGTGGAGGGAGGTCATCCTGCCCCTCTGCTCTGCCCTGGAGCACTGGGTCCTGTTCTGGGCTCCCCAGTTCCAGAAGGACAGGGAACTGCTGGAGAGGGTCCAGCAAAGGGCTACAAAGATGATGAGGGGCCTGGAGCATCTCTCTTAGGAGGAAAGGCTGAGGGACTTGGGGCTTTTTAGTCTGGAGAAGAGAAGGCTGAGGGGGGATCTGATCAATGCTTATAAATACTTGAAGGGTGGGTGTGAGGAGGATGGGGCCAGTCTTTTTTCAGTGGTGCCCAGTGACAGGACAAGACAAAATGGGCACAAACTTGAATGTAAGAAGTTCCACCTAAAAATGAGGAGGAAGTTCTTTCCTGTGAGGGTGGCAGAGCCCTGGAAGAGGCTGCCCAGGGAGGTGGTGGAGTCTCCATCTCTGGAGACATTCAAAATCCGCCTGGACACGTTCCTGTGCAACCTGCTCTGGGTGGACCTGCTCTGGCAGGGGGTTGGACTGGATGATCCCCAGAGGTCCCTTCCAACCCCATATCATTCTGTGATTCTGTGAGAATGAGTGAGTGAAATTGGTTAAAAAATAAATAAATCACCTTTCTCCCTCCTATATGGTCTCCCATCGAGCTTTGCGCAACCTCCAAATGATTTCTAGCCCAGCAGCAATGTCACTGAGAAATTACTCAAGGAGTTCATCAGTGGAGTTGGCTTTTCTACACTTTTTAAACGACTAATAATATAGTTTAATCAACTGTTGGGCAGGTATAACGAGCTGGAAACATGAATCAGTTCTCCCGTAATAAATTATCACAGCTCCGTGGCGTCACAGGCTGGAGGATGAAAACCTGTTGCACGGATCCGAGGAGATCTGAGAAACGCTGCTCGGAAGAAATCACCCGGTGCGTGGTCAGGGAGGACTCTCGAGTCCCTCAGCTCAGATCTGCATCCAATATTACCCAGGAGCCACAAAATCATTCAAGTGAGACGGTTTCTTTGGGGAATGGCGAAAATTTTTAGCCTTAAAATCTCACCTGGAAACTCCGATGGCATCCTCAACCTGACAGCACCAAGTAAACGACTAAGGACTATTATTCCGATTCTATTTAAGACATGTTGATTTGATTTTATTACTAATTCTTAAAACACTACTCCGATTTTTAATTTTTTTTTAGAGCTTCTGCATTACGATATGGAAAGTCACTTATTAGACATAAATGTCCTGGTGCTGGTATTCACCTCCAAAATGTGAAATAAGTATTTCTGTAATCCTAAAAGACTGTGCAGAACAACCCAAATCTGCGTATTTAACTTGGAGGTAGGTTGTGCATTGGCATTAACAGGTGTAAAATGCTGTATAAATGTACAGAAAAAAATACCTGAAGAGATTAAATAGACCACAGTTCTCCAGTCTGGGAAGTTTGGGCAGAGAGGGGAGGATTATCGAGTTATAAATGGTGCCTAGAAAGTGATCAGGGAATGGTTATTCCATCCTTCTCATGAACCACCAGTGAGGAGGGACCAGTTGTGGAAGCACTTTTAATGCAATCCTCAATCCAGTTGTGCAACCCATTGCCATAAATATCATTTACTAAAGGAAAAACTAAATAAATTCACCAGAAGAAGAGAACTGCTGGCCATTACATGATGATGGCTTGGTGGCATCCTCTAGGAGTTGAAAACCCAATGCTACCAGGCTGCAGGGCTTCAATGCCAGAAACTGAGAGGTCCCAGTCAGGAGAAAGAGCCCTTCTCTATGTGTCCTCCTCCTGTAGATACCTGCCAACCCAATGGTGTTGGGTAGGCCCTGGGCCTGAGCCAGAACAGCTGGTTCTCATGGTCTTACATAGAACCATCTATGTTGGAAGCGACCTTCAAGATCATCGAGTCCAACCATCAACCCAACACTGACAAACCCACCGCTAACCCATGTTCCTCAGCACCACATCTGCCCGGCTTTTCAATACCTCCAGGGATGGTGACTCCACCACTTCCCTGGGCAGCTTCTTCCAGAGCTTGATAACCCTTTTGGTGGAGAAATTTTTCCTAATATCCATCCTAAACCTCCCCTGGCGCAATCTCCACTATTGGGTTGTTTCCCTGAGGAATATCCCATGAGCAAGCACCAAAGCCAACCAATGGCCCAGTCTACTGCGATGAGCCAAATTATGGGGATGCTGTGTCCATCCATACCTGGTGCAGACGGCCACCTTCTCCGGATCATGGATGTAGGGGCAGCTCTCCCCACGATTACACTTGCCAAAGCGGTTGTAGTACATACAATATTCCTTCTTCTTCTTCTTCTGCTTGGCTTGACGAATGATGGCCAAACTTCGCTGAACCGCACGGCTAGAAGGAGAAAGACAGATAAGGTCAGGTTAACATCTCCAACACAATAGTGACGTAGAGGAGAAAGGTCAATAGCACCTGAAATCACAGAGAAGCCCAAGTTTCACTTTGATGAGATAGTGAGATACTCAAACAGTTAGTTCTGGGCCATAAGCTCTTAGGTCTTTTTTATTCTTGGTCAACTTTACCCTTAATCTTTAAAAATCTGCAAGAAGAGGCCAATCTCCCAGGAAACACCTGCATTTGGTACAGAATTAACCCCAGGACAGGTTGTGGCCTACTGCCCGGAAAGCATCTCTGGGGCAGAAGACAACTCTGGGGAACAGGAGTCAGCCAGGTGTCCTTGCGGTGGTGACACCAACCACGCCATAGGCCGTGTGAGCAGGAATGCAGCCAGGAGGATGAGGGAGGGGATCTATCTCCTCTGTTTGGCACTTGCAAGACCACAGCTGGGGATTGGGTCCAGTTTGGGGCTCCCAGTACAACACAGACAGTGACGGATGGCAGTGCATCCAGTGGAGGCCACTGAGATGGTTGGGGCTGGAGCACAGGACACCTGGGCAGAGGCCACGGGCTGATTTGCTCAGAAAGGAGAAGGCCAAGGGGGATCTTATCGTCCTCTGTAACTTCTTAATGGGATGGTGTAGAGAAGTTGGAACCAGACCTTCTCAGAGAGATATGAGACAATCTGGGGAAGGAGGAAGGACAGAGCTCCCCAGAGATCCCTTCCCACCTCCATGACGGTGATTCTCTCCTATGATTTTACGAGCCTGGAGAGACCTTCCTGCAGTTTTAGGGAACACGGTGAGGGAGAAAACATCCTGTCCCATACTGGGCTTGTCCAACACAGGATCCAACTTAGAGGGCACTTGAGCACGTGTCCCTGCCAGCTGGCCTGCAGCACTCCCCAGTACCATTCAAGGTCTTCAAGTGGGCACCTGCTTATGGACCTCAATGAATGAGGGGCCTACGTGACAGCCAGATAACACCCAACATCAGAAAATCTTGCTATTAATTGCCTGGTACCACTAAAAGCAACTTAAGGATATCAAAAGTTGCTTAGAACGTGTTTTCTATAAGCTTCCAGCTGAGGAGGTAATTACCCAGCAGCTACAGAGATGTATGGGATGAGGAAGAAGAGGGGAAGTGCTGAGATCTGGGTGAACGCAATCCCATGGAGGGCACTTTTGAGGTCTCCGAGCAGATAATTAGATGGTAGGGCACGGTCAACTCAAGTTTGCAGAGGACACAGTGCTCTGGATGGGGCAAACAAAGCCCTTGGTTCTCTGGGTAGTTGTATGCATTGCTTCCTTAGAGACTAAGAGTAAATATTTATATATAAAATTACTTTAAGATATGTATAATACATAAATATCATATAACATTTACAGATTTCCACAGTCTTGGTCCTCCTGGTGCGAGAACCACAGGTCTAAGGATCACAGCACCGTTGCCCAAGATAAATACTCGCTCGAGGAAACTATTTTAGGGGAAAATGCACATTTTTACCTCTATAATCATTGATTGTCTGCAGTTCTCGAGCTACAACGCAATGAGAAAAGGACAACTTCATGCAGCCAAAAGGCTGAATGCAAAAGCCACATTTCAGCAGTGGAAACGCCACCACCTCTTTCATCATAAATGGTCTGAGGGGGACACCAAATTCCACCACAAATTGCTTCTTGGTACTTGAGGTGCTTCCAAGGCCAACGCATGGCAAGCCTTTTAAAAAGAGATTATTTTTTTGCTAAAATTATGATATTGAATAAAGGCTCGTCCATAGCCAACACCTTGGCTACTTGTGGGACCTGGCCAGGCCACCAGCACCTTGACCTGCACAGAAAGCTGGACTCTGGCACTAATTAACTCTGATGGCACATTTTAAATTAGTTGATATTAGTGGTAGGAGATGATAAAACACAGCCAGAATCCGGCACGATGTCTGTAAACTGACATCTGGAACAGACACACTTCGGGAATAAATTTTAGTCTGCTACAATTAAGAGGGACTTGTCTGCAAACGCTCATACTTAAGGACACGATGATATGTGGCACATCTGGAGCATGAGGAAAAAAAAAAAAAAGAAGCCAAGGAGAAAGCTGGCAGGGCTCTAAACAGCAGCAACGTGCCGTCATTCTCCCATACTTGGGGCTTTCCAGTTGCTATGTTACTGGTTCCCAGTTTGCGGGTGGGAGAGCGAGAAGGAAAACCTGCAGGTTTGCTGGGTTAAATTGGGATTGGGCTTGTGATCTGAGGGAAAAAACCCAAAATACCCCTTGAGAACGATATGGTTGATTTAAAAAGGGACTTTCTGAGCAGGATTTGGCATTCTTTGATCGCAGGAAGGAGTTGTAATCCATTAATAATCTTTGAAACCCTTTCTAAGCAGAAACCACGGGTTTCTGCCCAGAGAAGCTGTGGCTGCCCCATCCCTGGGGGATGGTGCCTGGTGAGAGCTGGTGAGAGCACCATCCCTGGTGAGAGCTGCCCCATCCCTGGAGATGTTCAAGGCCAGGTTGGACAGGGCTTTGAGCAACCTGGTCTGGTGGGAGGTGTCCCTACCCGTGGTAGGGGGGTTGGAACTCTATGATCTTTAAGGTCCCATCCAACCCAAACCATTCTATGATTCTGCTGAGCTTAGAAACACTTTGGAGCAAAGGATGGGAGAAAAGCAGCAGCCAGAGCTTCACCGATCAAGGAGCCGGTCAAATATCTGCGTCTCAAGCTGCTGACACCTTCCTGAGCATAAATCTCAGGAACCAGAGGGGGAGCACATCATTCCTTCCCGCACACACAGACCTGGCGATGTATCGGCTCGTCGCTGATCTGTTCAGGCCGCTGGATGGAGAGAAGCCAGGACTGGGCATACAATGCAACCTTGCTGTTGGAGAAAAAAAACCAAAAACATAGATAATTTGCTCAGAATCATATAATTTTGCAGGAATTCACACAGTCATGCGGTCATTAGGTCCACAAAAATGATCCCAGGGGCTGGAGCCCCTCTGCTGGGAGGACAGGCTGAGAGAGTTGGGGGGGTTCAGCCTGGAGAAGAGAAGGCTCCAGGGAGACCTTAGAGCCCCTTCCAGTCCCTAAAGGGGCTACAGGAAAGCTGGGGAGGGACTCTTGATCAGGGAGGGGAGCCATAGGACGAGGGGGAAGGGTTTGACACTGAAAGAGGGGAGATTCAGATGAGATGTGGGGAAGAAATTCTTCCCCCTGAGGGTGGTGAGAGCCTGGCCCAGGTTGCCCAGAGAAGCTGTGGCTGCCCCATCCCTGGAGGGGTTCAAGACCAGGTTGGAGGGGGCTTGGAGCAACCTGGTCTGGTGGGAGGTGTCCCTGCTCACGGCACAGGCTTGGACTCGATGGTCTTTAAGGTTCCTTCCAACCCAAACCATTCTGTGATTCTATTATTTTATCGCTAACCCAAAGGAAGCAGCTCCCAAAGCCAGGATGGGTGAGGATGCTCTTTACAGACCTCCACGTTGCCGGCACCTCCAGAGCAGCCACGGCATGAGGTCTCCTTGCCAGCTCCAAACACAGTGGGGACCTTCCCCCTTGGCCCCCAAAACTTGCCAAAACCCCCTCTCCGGGCAACTCAATCCAGCAAATTTCCACGCTTGGCTTGGCTGTTCCCCTCCGCCGGCCGGGGAAGCCCATCGCCTGCCTCCGATAGGCGCAGGCAACGGAATTAAATCATCCTTGACCGAGGTAGGAAAAAGGAAAAAAAAAGAAAAAAAAAAAAAGACTTGAAAATAAAGTTTTCCAGGTGGTAGGAGAAGGGCTCAGTCACTCACCTGCCAGCCCGGGCGTGTTGGGGAGTGAGCGAGTGGAATTTGATAGCGCGGCAGAGCGTTGTCCCCGCGCGCGAGCTGTCACTCGGGCTGGCGGCGTCGGCGAAGACCCATCTGTTCCCTCCGCAAATAAAAAAACGCCGGCACAAGCGGCACATGCCTGTCCATCAGAGGCAGCGAGCGCCGCGCAACCCACCGGCAAACACATTCGAGCTTGCCTCAAGCTCGCTCGACCTCGACCGGTATCAACTGGGTGTTTGAGGTGCCTCAAACAGTTTTTTTTGCCCTTTTTTTTTAGGCATTTTTTTTTTCTGGCTTCTTCCTCACGGCAGAGCCGCCTCGCTACTAGTTTTCAGCCCTAAAATAAATGCGCATCAACTTCGGGTCGCTCCGAAGATGCGGCAGAGCATCTCTTAGCGAGGAAGATGGGTTAAGAGGCCACCGCGCTCAAGCAAGGTTGACCTCCCAACTGATGCAGGCAGAAAGACCCAAATTAAAGTCCCAGCATTAAGGGTAGGGATAGAGCATCCCTCGCCCCTCTGCAATTATGTTTAATGGTCCTTAAAGCAAGCTCAGCAGGACGGGCCATACCAGAAGCCGGCTCCCCAGGGCAGCAGACAATCACTCTAAATATTTAATTCCCAGGCATAAAAGTGGACTCTTCGAGGACGAACACGCTCCCGTGCTCCTGTGCCATCCTTTTACTTAAAGCAGCCTGACAACCGCGTCTTGGCCCGAAAAGAGGAATCACTAAAGAAATAAATAGATAAGTGAATAAATAAAGGGTGCAACAGCTTCATGCCGTTGGTTTTTAATTTATACCTAGCAAAAAATACATCCATGGCATAACACTTGGGTGTTTTTTGCCCAGGTTTGATCTTCTGGCAAGAAGTCATGGTATTATACGTGGACAGGTGATGCACATCTCCTGGCAGGCATCTCCTGGAGGCAATTTAACCACCCGAGAGCCAGTCCCATCCATGACAAAACCCGGGTGAGATGCCTCCATCCAGCCCCCCAATCGGGTCTGGCAAAGCATCAGACTGGCAGCTGGTAAAGAAACCCCTCGTCGATGCTTTCCCACCATCTAATTCCTCATCCCGAGAGCAAATCCTCTCCCAACTATTAGAAAAACCACCTAAATATTTACCCAGGAGGAGGCAGCCCCGTAACGCGGCTGGTTAAGAAGTTCCGTAATTATGCATTTTGCCATCAGTTGGGATTTAGGGAGGAAACTCAGGCTCCGGCGCGATGGTATTTTTAGAAGCTTTTGCATCATGCAAAAAAAAAGTTTAAATACAAGCAAGGCTCTGCGAGCATCAAAGCAGCAAGGGAGGAGATGCAGGAGAGCGGGTTCGATGTCTCAGACCTTTAAGGAGGTCCAAGAAGCCCAAATTTTGATTTTTAGAGTGGTTACCAACTCAGGATGCCCAGTGAGAGCCTCTGCCAAGAGATTTGCCTTCATAAATACAAAGCATCTGATATTTTGCAGACAATATCTGTACTATCAAAGTAACCCACGCAGTGTGAAACCGGGGCCGAGCAAAAGACACCGGCAAACTGGGTAAGGGTTAAATTCCAAAATTAGGAGCTGAAATTTGCCGCTGTCTGGATTAAATTAAACAAACAAACAAAAAAAAAGAAGCCAAAATGATGCCCCCAGGGCTTGACTCTGATCCCTGGGAGTCTCGTTTGGTCCAGACATAACACGCTTTTATTCTTGCAGGACAGATGCCAGTCCCAAATCTGTCCCGGTTTGTCTCTCCAGTCGCTCTCCAACCCGGGGAGAGCATCGGCATCGGGACGCAGCGGCGCTGTCGGATCGGGAGAGCACATCCCAGATTCCCCCCCTTTCCCTCTGCATCGCCACAAGTTCCTCGCTGCGGAGATGGAAATAAGCGGCGCGGCGAGTTCCACACACACACACACACACACACACACCCCCCCGTGCACGCTCAAAGGTAGCGGGAACAACACGGGGAGAAGGCAAAAAAAAAAAAAAAGCCGGGAAAAAATACAAGCTGCCGGAGAGAGCATCAAGAACTGCACATTAAGGGCTTTTTAACTGATTACACACAGCACGGCGGCGTCAGGCTTGATATTTTATACCCCGCGTAAGGGACAGGTGTTTTTCCCCTCTCGGCTTTTTGCTTTTCTCCTTTCCTTCTTAATGATTCAGTCGGGTTGAAGCGCATCATCTGTAAGGAAATACGCGGCCCGCGCGATACGGGGTTTGTTTCTCTTAATGCATCATCCCCAACCTGACACCGGCGGCTCCGGGTGTTATCAAGCGCGAGCGGCGAGAAGTGATTGTTGTACCTCAAGCCAGCCGTGAGCCTCGGCGCGTCTCTCCGGAGGGAGCGGGAGCTGTCATGTTCATTAAATGCATGATTACAGCTATGATTAATAGCGGGGGGCTACAGCCTAAACTCCTGGTTTGTTGGGTTTTTTTATTCCCCTGCTCCTCGGAAGGAATCCGCAGCCGAGCGGGTCCCAGGGTGTTTTCCCCAGCATTCGCCTCCCGCTCAAAATTCCATCTTTTGATGGAAAAAGGGGAAAAGGGCACAATTTATCGCCGTCGAAGGCTCAGTGACCACGAAATATATTTAAAACGAGCAGGTCGGATGCTGCACCCCTCCACCAACACCCATACATTAATTAGGACCTTTTTTTTCCCCCTTAACCCCAAAACACATCTCAGGGCTTGAGGGGTCCCTCACCTCCAACCCGGTCCTTCTTCTCCGGGGAATGGTTGGCAGAGATTGTCCCTTCCCATGGCAGAGGGATTGGAACTCGATGATCTTTAAGGTCACTTCCAACCCCAACCATTCTATGATTCTATGATTTGCCCAGGAATCGCACTCGGGAACAACATTCCGCGCTTTCCAGGATGCTGGGACAGGGCGCAGGATGCTCCCATCCAGCCACCAACATCTCTGACTCAGCTCCCCCTCGCCCAAGGGCTTGCGATGCCAAAAGGACGCTCGAAATTTTCCTTCACGTTAAAAATCAGCTGCAAACCCTGCACGGAGGGAGCGCGGTTAATTATTACCTGCTTAATTATTTAGGGAGGACTTTTATTGCTCCTAGGGCACAGCCCCAGGACCAGGACCTCATCACGTGGAAAGGTCTGTTGGTGCATCTTATCTAGTAAATTATTTTTTATACGGTGGAAAAGCTGTAGAAAATTGAAATATTCTTAAAAAATAAAAGGTAGAAGCTGAAGAGTTGGGATGCGCGGGGGCCAAGGGATGGCCAAGAGGGCGAGAGCATCGTGTCAGGGTGACGGTCGACGCCAGCCACGCACGTCACCCTCCTTGGGGACAGAGGAAACCGCCGAGTCCATTGAAGCAGACTTCAACTGTCCCAAATCAAGGATAATTTATGGAAATCTCCCACAGTGCGGGGTGGGGTGGGGGGGCGGGAAACAACCAGGGCTTTGCCCAAGCGACCGCGGCCGGCAGACGATCGGCTCCGCCACCCGATGCTCCGACTCGGGGATGACTGTAACGGGGTCATCCCAGCTTCCCGTTATTTTTTTGCTCATCAAGGGGATGGGGTTTGCCGTGAGCCGCCCTTGCTTCTACTCAGCCAGTTTCCACACGACCTTGAGACCCAGGAAAAGGCTTCCCTGAACCACGCCGGCTCCTTTAATAAGTCCCATTATCACCCCGCTTCGCCCGCCGCGGCGCAGGCAGCCTACTTCGGAAACAGCCGAGCGATTCATTTTGCGAGGCTTCTCCTTCGCTTTCTTGCTGAACAAAAAGTTTTGAGGCTGGCACTTGGGGAAATTTATTTCTTTAATTATTATTCATTTAAGTGGGTTCCACTGTTTCCGATGATCAGCACTAGCAGCTGCTGGGGGTAATTTATTTTACTCACCGGACAGCAGAAGCCCTCACTCTCTAGAAGGTAACAGCAAAACAAGGGATGAGCTGCCGCTACACGAGTGCAGATTTTTGCCCCCTCCTGTCTGGTTGCACCCCAGCTCCAACAGGAACATGGGTGTCCCTGGGTCAGGCGGTCATCAGCATTTTATTAGTGAAGAAACCTCAATTAATGAAGCATGCTCCGGGTTTGATGCTGTTGTACGAGCAGATGCTTGCAAGGAGCCTGGAGAGGTTGCTGCAGAGCATCTCCCAAGCTCTGCAAGCTCTGGTCTACACCAGTGCTGGATCTAGTGGTGCTTCTCAAGGAGACCAGGTCCCTGTCCACCAGAACCTGCAGTCCAAGAGTTGAAGGACTGAGCTCAAAAGGGACCAAGGGATTGAGTAATCCCAAAACCAAGCAACTGAGATGGAAGGGGCCAAGGGATTCCACAATCCCAAAACCAAGAGATTAAACGCAAAAGGGACCAAGAGATTGAACGATCCCAAACCCAAGGGATTGAGCTCAAAAGGGGTAAGAGATTGATTAATCCCAAAACCAAGGGATTGAGATTGAAGGGGCCAAGGGATTGAGTGATCTCAAAGACAAGGGATTAAACTCAAAAGGGACCAAGGGATTGAGTAATCCACAAACCAAGGGACTGACCTCAAAAAGGGCCAAGGGACCAAGTAATCCCAAAGTCAAAGGATTGAGACTGAAAGGGCCATGGAATTGAGCACAAAAGGGGTAAGGGATTGAGCAATCCCAAAAACATGGGACTGAGCTCAAAGGTGCCAAAGGATTGAGCTCAAGAGGAGTAAGGGACTGAGCAATCCCAAAACCAAAGGATTCAGATTGAAGGGGCAAAGGGATTCCGTAATCCCCAAAACAAAATATTAAATTTAAAAGGGGCCAAGGGCCCCTTTTTGAGGGTCCAAAATTCTGATTGAGCGATCCCAAAACCAAGAGATTGAGCTCAAAAGGGGCCAAGGGGTTAAACTCAAAAAGGACCAAGGAACTGAGCGATCCCAAAACAAAGGGATTGAGCTCAAAAGTGCTAAAAAACTAAGTAATCCCCAAAACACGGGATTGAGATTGAAGGGGTCAAGGGATTCTATAAATCCCAAAGACAAGGCACTGAGACTGAAGGGGCAATGGAGTTGAGCTCAAGAGGGATAAGAGATTGAGTAATCCCCAAACCAAGAGATTGAACTCAAAAGGGACCAAGGGATTGAGTGATCCCAAAATGACGGGACTGAGCTAAAGAGGGATAAAACATTGAGCAACCCCAAAGACAAGGGATTGAGATTGAAGGGGCCAAGGGACTGAGTGATCCCAAAACCAAGGGATTGAGATTAAAGGGGCCAAAGGACTAGGCAATCCCAAAACCAAGAGACTGAGCTCAAGAGGAGCAAGAGATTGAGCAATCCCAAAACCAAAGGACTGAGCTCAAAGGGCCCAAAGGGAGCTCAAGAGGGTTAAGGGATTGAGCAATCCCAAAGACATGGGATTGAGCATGAAAGGGCCAAGGGATTCCACAATCCCAAAGACAAGGCATTGAGCTCCAAAGGGGCCAAGGGATTAAACTCAAAAGGGGTAAGGGATTGAGCAATCCCAAAACCAAGGAATTTAGCTCAAAGGAGCTGAGCACAAGCGTACCCCAGCACAAGCGACTCCAAAATCAGCTGAAATCTAAGGAAAGCAACACTCCCGTTTTCGCTGTTCTCACACTTTGGTATGTTGGGTTGGTCTCTCCTCCACCAACTTCTTCCTTACCCTTCCACCACTCGGTCCCAACGTGTTCAAGGTGTCCAGTCTTAAATCTTCCCCTTCTTTTTTTAAAAAGCCAAGCGGCTCGGAGGAGAGAGCATCGTCCACACAAGCCGATGGTGGTGCTGAGCACTTTATCATCCTTGCAAAGGCGGAGAGCACGTTTCTGCAGCGCTCAGCACTTCTAAAATTAGTTGGTAAACAAGGAGCCGAGAGTGCACTTTCTTCCAACACATGGCTCCCCGCACCGGGGTTATCGTCTCCTCCTCCTTTTGCCGAGTGTAGAGTTCTCCCACCACATCTGAAATCGCGTTCAGGAGCATCACGTCGTCAGCATGGTGCAGCGGAGAAGCTCCCATCTTTGGTCTCCCCAGCTGTGCACTAAGATGCTGTAGGTGCATGTGGAGAAACTCAGGCAGGAGGGGATGTTACGCAGCAGGATGGAGACAGGGAGTGTGTTTAGATGCAGGGAAAGACCCTCCAACTCTGGAAGGTTGAACTCAACCACGTGTTTAGAAATAATTTGCTCCTCTGCGGCCAGAGCCACCATCACAGCTATAATGGGAGACACATATCAGAAGTTCAGGAGAACTTCAAGCTCCTCTTAAACCTCCACCTTTGGGAGGTCAGCAATCCTGGGTGTCTCTAAGGCTTTTGGATCCTATGGTTGTGGAGAAAAAATTGAAAACCACCAATAAATAAAACCACACTGCTTGAGGGGCTGGTTGCCACCCATGAGCATCCTTCCAGAAGGATGGAACCTCCATCACCCCTCCAGCGGGTGAAGCCCAGCTATACTAGAGTGTCCCCAAAGCCATCAGTCTTTCGTCCTACCAGGGCTCCTGCATGCTTCCCAGGAGGTAAAACCTCAGTGGAGGATGAGGAAGTCGTGCAGGTGAGGATTTGCCCATGGAAAACAGCCTGGACACCGGCAAAATGCCACCAGAGGCAGCCCCAGCTCGGAGTATTCAATACCTCTCACGGCAGCGGCAGTGGCTGGTGCTGAGATTGGGGTCAGGGCTACTTTCCGGACAATGTCAAACCTTAATTTGGTTTCTGCTGCTTTCAATCTTGTACTTTTTATTTCCCCTTTTGAATTTCTTTGTGAAACGCTACGTCGCCGGGACCCTTTTGTTTCTTTCCCCGATTTCATGGAAATTCCTCAAGTGGCTGAATAACGTCTTAGCAGCTGTAGAAAGAAATGAAGGAAAGGTTCGTTGTGAGCGGAGAAACCCAATTATTATGCTTGCTTAATTAATTGCAACGTATCGAATGCTTTCCACACCATCTCACTGCCTCTTTTCTACTATTTCTGCAAAGTGAAAAATGTATCATTGCAGAAATATAAGTTGTCCCAGGGGTAAAGAGCTTTTCCATGTTTGATATGGCATCTTCGTCCTACATGAGGATGAGGAGAGAGTGTCCAAGGCCAACGTTTGCAGCTCGATGTCTTCTTCTGAGCTTCTTCCATCCTTGTTTGAGTGGCTGAGTTCAATCCGTGCTCTTCCCCTTGTTCCAGGAGACGGATGAGTTGTTTTATCGCTCTTGGTAGCTCCAGGATTGACACTGATACAGCCCAGGGCTGCAGGAGGTGTATCTCCAGGACCAAGACCACCAGCATCAAAATGATTACCCGTCCCACTCGCCTGGTAGGGACAGGACAACGGCATTGATGGGTCAGCCGCAGCAACCGGCATCACGTTTCTTATTGTAGTCGGGCCACGAAGAGACAAAAATACCAACCCAATAAATTCAGGCAAACAGCAGAATTATAACCCACCGTAAGTAAACTCCAAGCTATTAAACTGTCAGGAGCGTTTCTCATCTCTCTGCCACCCCAAACACACAGCGTCTGGCACTGGAAGGGAAAAGGAAAAGCTGGGGCTTTTTTCTCGTCTTTTAAATAAACTTTGTCAAGTGTTGAAAACACAGAGCCTTTGGTAAACGTGTGAAGGCTCGTACCCGATGAGCGCACACAAATCTTCCGCCCCGCCAGCCCCGGTTATCGTAAAGCCGGAGACGCCGGTATCTGTTGAATCCACCCTTGCGAAGGAGGATGAATTACGGCGCGAGCGAAAAGATGACATGAAAATACTGACACACACCAGTTGCCAGGGCTTTATGGTAACAAAGCCAATGCGCCGTGTGGCAGGGGGGAGGAGACTACAGCAAAATAAGAAATATCTTTTAAAAAGTAAAATAGGGCTGTATTTTATACAAAATAACCCTGGAAGGGACCTTCTGTCCCAAGGATGGAGTAATTAAACCTGTTTCTCCAAACAAGACCTCACTAAATGATGTGGTACCAGTGGGAAAGGGAAGATGGGGAGGGGATTACTTCTTCTCCGTGCTCCATCACCCCTGATAAAGCCACGATGGGGAGCAGCTCCCTCCCCACCACTGGCCAGCAGGTCTGACCTGCTGACCCCAAGATGGTTGCACATCTCCATGAAAATCTCATTATTTTAAAACCAAGATCAAAAAAGGGGAAAAGCATCCACAAAAGTATCCGGTGCCTGATGGCACACACTCACCCTCTGCCTTTTACCCATCCTTCGCTTTTTAAAGTTGTTTTAGGTCACCTCTGCAAACCAAACCCCTTGAAAATCATTGCTGTTTCCTTCCTCATACCCAAAATCCCCCCCCTAGAAAAAAAACCCAGGAGCAACGTTAATGCCTGAATTTGCAAAAATCCTCCCGTCAAACCCTTGGCTCAATCCCTCTCCCAGAAGTTGCACCCTGGGCTGGCGTTTCCCCGCTCAAACCCAGTCCAGAGGTCCACTCATGGACCATTCAGCCTGTCCATTCATGGACAGGCTGAATCCATCTGCCTTTGCTGAGTTGCCCACACGTGACTTTGCTGTTTCCTGGCAAATTCAGAGACTTTCTTGTACTTAGATATATGAAAAAAAAATACAGTCTGGAACAAGCATTTCAAATATGGGATATGCACGTCCTGGGCTTGGGAAAAGCTGCCTCAGAAACACTGGTGCTCCAAAGAGCAGCAGAAATAGTGATACATTAGTGGTGGGTAGTTAAGTTCTCCCACCATCTCCCAGCACCTAAAATAAAGCCACCAGTGGCTTCCATCATGGATTGGGAAATTAGGCAGCAGCTTGAGTGAAGTCCACCCCCTTGCTGCGAGGCAGGACCTGCTCCACCTGTGTCCTCCCCAAATAGAAGTTCATGTCACCTGTTCTGTAAAAAACTCCAATAAAGGAGACTTCAGAGTCAACCCAGCCAACTTATTCCAGCACTTCATAATCCTCACTCTTCAAAAGTCCTCCCTGAACCCTTCCTGCAACAGTTTAAGCCCCTTGGTTTTTAGCTGCCCCACCTGGCCATGAAGAAGACATCGTTCCTTTGTCTGACAGCTCTTGATGAATCATAGAATTGTCTAGGTTGGAAGGCACTTTTCAGACCATCGAGTCCAACCATCAATGAACTTGGGGACCTGCAACCCCTCCGTCTCCTCCTCTTCAGATTGCACAGACCAAGGTCCTCCACTTTTCCAGTCCTCCCATCCATCACTCCTCCCAGTGGTTCAACTCTCCTGAAATCTGGCCCCAAAACCAGACCTCCTCCATCTAGGGGGGGTCTTAGGGGTTTCATCCCTTTCCTTGCACTCCAGCGAGATGTTTCCTGCTTTTGGTGACAGCTTCAACACCCGGGCATAGCGTTTATGGCAGAACCACCCTTGGGTTGGTTTTGTGCAGCCCATTACCCTGATTCAGACACTTTGGAAAATCCCATCGCCATCAGCAAAGCTCTTGTAAAAATCCAACATCGCTGACACTAGGATTTGCTTTGGTCTACAAACCCTTGAGCTCGCCTGATGGCCTTTTTTTTTCCACGCCTCCCGAGGCTGATCCTTGCCCATCCTCCTCCAGACTCGGCACCGAAGCCAAGGATTTCACAGCTCCCAGGTAGGATCTCAGACTTCAAAACAAGCCATATGGACGCACGCTCACGAGCGTGCACGTACCTATTTGCAGAGCCAGCAGCCAGGAGGACGTTTCAGGCGAGTCAGCCAACGAAAAATCTGTCCTGAGCGGAGCTGACTTGCAAAAAAACCAGCAAACTGTCCCCAAATCGCTGCTGAGCATCCCTTTAATGCTCTCAGAAGGGAGATTACCTGAAAGCGATGCTCCATCAGCTCCGCGCCCCCTCGGCCACCGCAGCATCCTCATCTCTGTCATCTGAAGGCATCTTCATTTCCCAGCCCTGGGTGCCCGGGGCAGCTAATCCGCGGTTTAAGCTAAATCTCTGCCCTCCTCCCCACCGGCAATAAGGATTTATCATCACGGCCCGTCCCTCTCCTGCTTGCCCCTCATTTCCCTCTCTCTATTTCCTCTCCAACACCACTCACCGGCTGCACGCGAGCGTCAAGGGGGGAGTTATTTACTCTTTATTGAGATGTTACTGTTTGCTCCTAATTTGCCTCGTGTTTTTCAAACTTCCCGGAGCGGCTCAGCTCTCCTGCTGATGGGATTTCTTTGCCTGCACAAAGCTCCTTCCCTCCCTAATCCTGTTCTTTGTGGGTTTAAATCTACCCAGGACGCCCCACCACGCTCACACCACTCGGGGTGAAGGTGGTCTCAAAGGCTGCAACTCTCAATGACTCCACGCTATTTATTGCCTCTCTTCATCCACTTTCCTACCATACACGAAATAACTTCGGCATTAAATCGCCTCATTTACAGCATCATCCATGAACATACTCATCTCTGCACCCTTCATCCTTCCAGCAAAGAAAAACAATAGCACAAAGACATTGGATTTGCCTTTCCCAGCTTAATTGTCCCCAAAATGTGTCAAAAAAACAGTTACGGGGGAAAAATATTTGACCCCAAGTAGAAACTCAAAAAAAATCACAGAATCATATGGGGTTGGAAGGGACCTCTGGAGATCATCTAGTCCAAAATACTTCAAGCACAGTTCAAAACCTGCTCTTGCCCAAGAGCCACACTTGAGGCATCAAGTACAAGAGGAGCTGAACGACAAATTTAATTGAAGCTAAACGTAAAGCTGTGTCAAAATGCCTCTTTCATAGTTATCTGCAGAATGACCCTCCCAGCTTTTCTTAGGTCAATATTGAATGCGATTTGATGAGCATCTCAAATACATTTAACCTTGCGGTGCCATTTGAAGCTGCCCAAGATTTTTCTCAGGTTAACAAAAGAAACAAGTTTAACGACGCATCTCTACAAGCCTGAACTAAACGCGTGTTAAGAAAAACCTCAATTTTCTTAAACCTTTCGTTTCTTCTACATAATTTTCCCTTCAGCGCTACTGTAAACCAAGAAGAGCTGAGGGATGTGTTTTGGCACCGATGGGATGCCCATCCGGGCTCCCACGAGGCCAGAGGATGAGTTGCAACACATGGGCCGGGAATAAAGACCTAAAAGCCAACCTTAGCACCAAAACTGGGATGTCGATGGCTGTTGGGTGAAAACTGGGACAAATTCTCGCTGCTCACCTGCTCTGCCGGGGCTCTTGGTGCTCAGGTCTCTTCCCCGGACGGGAGTGCTGGATGTCTTGGAGAGTTTATTCGCCGACACTCGGTACATGACGCCGCCAATGCAGCGATAGCCTTTGCTCCTCCATCTCTGTTGAACGTTCTGGGATTTGCCGCCTTGAGGCGACGGGCGCGATTGGTTTAATAGTGGGGATCTGCAAGAAAACAAGAAAGTCAAGGTGAGCCCCAATAAAAGAAGATATCACAAGGAGCTGCTGCATCATGAGGAAACCCTTGGCTGATTGAGGATGGAGTAGGGAAGAACCATGGATGCTCTTGCTGCAAACAAAAGAAAAGCTCTGATTTCCTGTGATTTACATCAAAAAAATCCAACCCTCAAGGACTCTCCCCCTGGTATCGCCTTCCCAGTTCTGGAGCCTCCAACATCAGAAGGACATGGAGCTGTTGGAGCGGGGCCAGAGGAGGCCACGGAGTTGCTGGGAGGGCTGGAGCCCCTCTGCTGGGAGGGCAGGCTGAGAGAGTTGGAGGGGTTCAGCCTGGAGAAGAGAAGGCTCCGGGGAGACCTTCGAGCTCCTTCCAGTCCCTAAAGGGGCTCCAGGAAAGCTGGGGAGGGACTCTTGATCAGGGAAGGGAGCCATAGGACGAAGGGTAATGACTTCAAACTGGAAGAGGGGAGATGGAGATGAGATCTGGGGAAGAAATTCTTTGCTGTGAGGGTGGTGAGACCTTGGCCCAGGTTGCCCAGAGAAGCTGTGGCTGCCCCATCCCTGGAGGGGTTCAAGGCCAGGTTGGATGGGGCTTGGAGCAACCTGGTCTGGTGGGAGGTGTCCCTGCCCAAGGCAGGGGGTTGGAACTCAATGATCTTTAAGGTCCCTTTGAACCCAAACCATTCCATGATTCTATGATTTTCTGTTATTGCAGAAGCGCTACCATCGTCACTGATGGGCTCAGCTTTGGTCAGCGTCAGGTCTGTCTTGGAGCCAGCTGGCACTGGCTCTGTTGCACATGGGAGAACCATCTGGCATTGTCTCACAGAAACCACCCCTGCAGCCCCTGTGCTACCAAAAAAAATTTCCAGGCAAACCCAATACAATCAGTAAACTCTGAAGTGAGACCCCGGGGACAAACATAGAGACTTTGAATCATTTCAGTTGGAAGAGACCTTTAAAATGATCAAGTCTGGAGCACAAGTCTTATGAGGAGAGGCTGAGGAAGCCGGGGTGGTTCAGCCTGGAGAAAAGGAGGCTGAGAGGAGACCTTCTCACTCTCTACAACTCCCTGAAAGGAGGGTGTAGCCGGGGGGGGAGGGTGTCAGTCTCGTCTCCCAACAGGCGATGGGACAAGAGGAAATGGCTTCAAGTTGCGCCAGGGGAGGTTCAGGATGGATATTGGGAAAAATTTCACCTAAAGGGTTATCAAGCCTTGGAAGAGGCTGCCCAGGGCAGTGGTGGAGTCACCATCCCTGGAGGGATTTAAAAGCCGAGCAGATGTGGTGCTGAGGGACATGGGTTAGTGGTAGGTTTGTCAGTCCTGGGTTGATGGTTGGACTCGATGATCTGAAAGATTCCTTCCAACGAAGACGATTCTATGATTCTAGGTCTAAACTTTAATCTAGCACTGCCAATTTACCACTAAAACACTGCCAAATTACCACTAAATTGCCCAGAGGGGTTCATCTGCCCCCCAAAAACCCCCTCTCCGGTTCATGACCCAGCATCTCCTGCTCCATCCCACCTCCCTCCCAACCCGCGCGGAGCCACCCAGCTCATTTCCCTACACACGCCGTTATACAAACAGAGCCGTCGCAGCCAAATCAAATCTCCTCAAATATCAGGCGCCTTCCCCATTTAGCGCTAATCCAAACAGTAATTTGTTTATGCAAATTAGAGCTCTAATTTTGTATTAGTCCAAACTATGCTCATAATGCTATTAGCAGAACGTATATAAACCGCGCATTACGGGAGAATATCTGTAAATTAAGACCCCGCTATCCTATCAGCAGAATGCAAACCCCGGAGAGCATTACCTTTAAATGAACATGTGCTGCAAAAGAAAAAGAGAATTGTAAAATGTAATAGTTACATTTCTTAGCGCTTAGCGTGACAGCCTATTCATTTCATCGGGCTGTTGCCACTGGCTACCGAGCTGGGAGAATTGCTGCCTGGATTTTTGAGGACGGGGAAGGCACAAAGAAGTTGTTCCCGGTTTCCCAAGGGCTTGGTCCTCATGAAACTGCCCCGGAGAGGAGCATCAAGTCTTAATTTTTTACAAAAATAGCAAAAAGCCATAGCGGTGGCATCATGGTTTGAAGGTATTTATGGCAGGAGGGACACTAAGGCCACCCAGCAGCTCACAGCAAACCTATGCAAGCCCAAGGTTGCCACCAGAGTCGGCTGCAGGACCTGAAGAAAGGTCTCATTGCTGTAACAGTGGCCTAATACAGATAATAAAAACGATATCAAGGCCAAAGGGGTGGATTCTGCCCCTCTGCTCCGCTCTGGGGAGATCCCCCATGCAGTGCTGCCTCCAGCTCTGGGGTCATCAACATCCGAAGGACATGGACCTGTTGGAGTGGGGCCAGAGGAGGCCACGGAGATGCTGGGAGGGCTGGAGCCCCTCTGCTGGGAGGACAGGCTGAGAGTGTTGGGGGGGTTCAGCCTGGAGAAGAGAAGGCTCCGGGGAGACCTCAGAGCCACTTCCAGTCCCTAAAGGGGCTCCAGGAAAGCTGGGGAGGGACTCTGGATCAGGGAGGGGAGCCATAGAACGAGGGAGAAGGGTTTGACACTGGAAGAGGGGAGATTGAAATGAGATCTGGGGAAGAAATTCTTTGCTGTGAGGGTGGTGAGAGCCTGGCCCAGGTTGCCCAGAGAAGCTGTGGCTGCCCCATCCCTGGAGGGGTTCAAGGCCAGGTTGGAGGGGGCTTGGAGCAACCTGGTCTGGTGGGAGGTGTCCCTGCCCAAGGCAGGGGGTGGGACCGGGTGGTCTTTAAGGTCCCTTCCAACCTAAACCATTCTGTGGCTCAGATATGTCTATACATAGATATACATGTTATTGAAGGTATTCTGAATATCTATATTGAAATATATTATCTATAGATTATATATAATATAGAGATACTTATATATAAAAATCTATATATTGTTACCTATCAATTATCTCTTGATATTACTGAACACATATACTGAATATGTATATTTAATTATATATATTCAATAATACCTAGAGATATATTCAATATTTATATTCAATATATATATTCAATAATATTTAGAGATAATTGATAGAGATAGAAACCCTGGATATTATTTAACTTTTTTTTTATATCTCCCCATCTATCTATATACATCTCCTGCAGATATTATTGACTATATATATTGAATATATATTGAATTATATATATTCAGTAATAGCTAATAATATATTAGATATATTATAAAGATTCAATTTTTTATATTTAGTATTTTTTTTAGTCCGTTGGAGGGGAGGGGAGTCGCTCCCCACTCCAGTTCGGAGGCTGAAGCTGTTGCTCAGCCGAGCAGTACCCATGGTGGGGGGCTTTGCCGAGCCTCCAGCCCTTGGCTGGGCTGGCCCTGGGACCCCCCCCTTCCCACCACCGGGGCCAGGAGCACCCACCCCTCTGCTCCGTCCGAGCCGAGGGATGGGTGCTCCTGGCCCCAGTGGTGGGAAGGCGGGTGGTCCCAGGAAACCTTGATACTGCCCCAAACCCAAAGCTTCAGGGCAAAGCCCTTCTCCCTCCTTTGCATTTAACAGAGACACCCCACTTGAGATATATATATATACACACAGGCACACGAATATATATATACACACACACATATATATTAAAAAAAAATAAATATATATATTCATATATATATATCTTCATATATATATGAAGATATCTATAGAGACATAATCTAATATATAATAGAAATATAGATATATAGATATATAGATTTATAAAGACATATATCTTATATAAGTTCTATATCAAATGATAAAATATACCTAGATAGTCTCTATATCTATATAGAGGTTATATCTATATAGATACACATATATATTATAAATTTAATATCTATTTCTATATAGAGATATATTCAATACATGAAATACATATTAACTATAGATAATATGTATAGCTAGACAGAGATATCTATACAGGTATAGGAATACATACAGATATTGATCTAGATATAGGATATAAATATATAGATATAAGGATACAGAGCTGGAAATACCTATATAGATATCTACCTATACCTATATAGATATCTGTCCCTATATATCTATATAAATATTATCAATAGATAATATATATTTCAGTATATAGAATATAAATTTTTATATATTCAATAATATATTAGCATAGACACATACATATATAAATATGTATGAAATAATATATATGAAATAATATCTCATATCTTGAGACATCCCAACCCTAAAAACCCAACAGCACGCTCCAAACAAGAAGCTTTTCCATGGATTTTGGTTCTCCTTACCCTATCTCCAACCAACCTGGGCTTCCCACACCCCGAACCCTCCTCAATTCCCCGGGCACAGGGAGATGTCCCGGAGCATCACTCAGCACAGGGATTTGTTGCCTCAAACAATACCTTAGAGAATCCCTTGGGAAAACACCGGGGGGGTGGGTGGGGGGGGCACAAAATAAAAAATATAGGGGGAAAAAACCCCTCTTACGGCTGTAATATCAATCAAATCCAACCAAACCCAAGTCGCGCACGGGGGTCACTCACAGCGCTGGTTTAAGCACCAGTTTTAAGAGCCCAGCTGGTTGAATCCTTCCCCCTCTCCCCCCCCCCCCGCCAAAAATCCTTCAGATATTTATTTTCTCGCTTTGCTGCGCTCGCTCAACCCGCTCAAGTGGTTGCAGACTCCGGCGCTCCTCGTTCCGAAGTCACCATTTATCAAGAGTTATTACCCGGTGGCATCTGACCCCTCGGTATGTGAGCGGAGAGCGAGCAGGTAGCAGCTGCTGAGCAAACAGCAACAGCTGCAGATTATAAAACATTTTATACTTTTATAAAGCAACATTAAAAAGAATCAAGTCAGGGCAAGAGGAGAGGAGCAGCGAGGTGAGCAGCGGCACTCTCTCCTCTCCTCTCCACCAGGCCTTAGGGATGGTCAAACCCCAACTACGAGGGACCACGGGCACCGTTATCTCCCATTAGGGACGTTCCCGCTGGGATTTGTCAAGGATTTGGGTAGAGAGTGGCCAAAAAGCATCACACCCTGTGAAGGGACCAGGGTTGAAACTCCTCCGGTTTGTAGCTGTTGCATTTTTGAGGTAGGAAAATGACCATCTAGGTGGCCTCCAAGCAAAGCTTCTGTAGAACATCTGCTCGGGCTGGCAAAGCCCCAAGTGCCACCAGACTGAAGTGGGACGCCCAGCCCATGGATGTTCACGTCATAATGGGGAATTCCTGATGGAAACGTAATGGGAAAGGAGGTGCCACTCCCTGGGAAATGCTGGTGAAGCTTCACAGAGGGTTTCGGCAGCTGAATGCACCCAACTGGTGCAGCTTTGGCCATGTCTGTTATTTATAGAGTATTATTTATTAGAATATTTTTTATATTTTGTATATATTATATTAATTAGAATATTTAGTATAAGTATGTATATTATAGGTGCGCTAAGATATTTAAAATTGAAGGTAAAATACGATTTATACCAAAAAATTATGGCGGACTCTCAGCCCATACAGAAGAGCTGGGGGGGAACCTTCATTCACCCACAGGAAACCTCAGTTTTCCTCTTAAGCCAAGTTGTTGCTCCCAAGAGGGTTGTGGAGCCCCAACACAACCCCCGGTGTGTGTCCCCCTCCCCGTTAGCGACATCCCACCCGGTGGCCCTGGGAAGAAGCCACCGGCGAGGGGAAGGACGGCTGTAACGGAGGGCAAGGAGCCGCGCCAAACGCCCCGTCGCTTTTCATCGGCGGCGGTGTCACAGCTCTCCCTCGAATTGTTACCCTAATGGAAAGGACGGCCTTTGGAAATGAACTGTATTGAGAAAAGAGGATAAAATTAATGAGATAATAGCCAGGCCAAAGACCTGAAGAATACGCCGGCCCCTCGACACGAGGGGCTTGTAATTCCCTTTCTGCCGCACAAGCCCGCGGATCTAAAGAGTCCTCCCGTCCGTCCAGAAGGCCCGCTCCGGCAGGAAATTTCATTAACGCTGGAAAATAGGAAAGGTATTAAGCGTGGATAATGAAGGCCAGAGTGTGAACAGTGCCTTAAGATAGTCTTCTTTCTAGCCTTTGTAATGGGAGGCATGAACTTTCCCTTCAAATCCATTTCTAATCCATTTGAAATACTACAGCAAATTATCTTCCCTTCAGCCCGAAAGCGGCCAGCCAATTTACTCCGAATAGAAGTGACAATGCTACAGAATTTATCGCCATAACCTTGACTACACAAGGTTGAGGGTTGTCTTTCCCCCCCCACCCCCCGGGGTGGACAGGGGAAGAAAAATTTGTAATGAAAAGGGGGTAGAGGAACGCTATAAAAATGTTTGAAAACAGCGTCGTAGCTGTTGGAGGTGGAACGTTGACACTGGGGCCAAGAGCGATGGGAAAATCGCAGTGTCTTGCGCTAAAAACATTACGGGTGGAGGTTCTGGGCTGATAAAACCCTCTGTAGGTTGAGATCTGGGCTCTTCTCGAAGCAGCAGTAACTTTGCCCAAGTCCAGTGATTTCACGTTGGTGCTTCATAGAAGTTCGTGTTGACCAAGTCTGAGTTTTCTTCTTCCCACGGTCAAACACCCATTGCTGTGTCCTTCCTCCAGTCTTCTCTGCTTGACTGACTTCGTGTCGCTTGGAAAGTGGAACTTCTGGGTCCTTCCTCCAGTCTCTTCTGCAAGAAGGACTTCACATCACTTGGGAAATGGAAAACGTTTCTTCCGACAGACCAGGAAATCCCAAGCAAACACTGGACCAAGAGGAGAAAAAGGACTCAGCAGGACAACGTAGAGGAACACTATAAAAATGTTTGAAAACAGTGTCGTAGCTGTTGCAGGTGGAACGTTGACACTGGGGCCAAGAGCGATGGGAAAATCGTAGTGTCTTGCGCTAAAAACATTACGGGTGGAGGTTCTGGGCTGATAAAACCCTCTGTAGGTTGAGATCTGGGCTCTTCTCGAAGCAGCAGTAACTTTGCCCAAGTCCAGTGATTTCACGTTGGTGCTTCATAGAAGTTCGTGTTGACCAAGTCTGAGTTTTCTTCTTCCCACGGTCAAACACCCATTGCTGTGTCCTTCCTCCAGTCTTCTCTGCTTGACTGACTTCGTGTCGCTTGGAAAGTGGAACTTCTGGGTCCTTCCTCCAGCCTCTTCTGCAAGAAGGACTTCACATCACTTGGGAAATGGAAAACGTTTCTTCCGACAGACCAGGAAATCCCAAGCAAACACTGGACCAAGAGGAGAAAAAGGACTCAGCAGGACAACGTAGAGGAACACTATAAAAATGTTTGAAAACAGTGTCGTAGCTGTTGCAGGTGGAACGTTGACACTGGGGCCAAGAGCGATGGGAAAATCGCAGTGTCTTGCGCTAAAAACATTACGGGTGGAGGTTCTGGGCTGATAAAACCCTCTGTAGGTTGAGATCTGGGCTCTTCTCGAAGCACCAGTAACTTTGCCCAAGTCCAGTGATTTCACGTTAGTGCTTCATAGAAGTTCGTGTTGACCAAGTCTGAGTTTTCTTCTTCCCACGGTCAAACACCCATTGCTGTGTCCTTCCTCCAGTCTTCTCCGCTTGACCGACTTCGTGTCGCTTGGAAAGTGGAACTTTTGGGTCCTTCCTCCAGCCTTTTCTGCAAGACAGACTTCACATCACTTGGGAGATGGAAAATGTTTCTTCCAACAGACCAGGAAACCCCAAGCAAACACTGGACCAAGAGGAGTAAAAGGGCTCACCGAGACAATGTGGAGTCAACAGTCAGTTGATGCCCAGCTCAACGCACCTTCCTTGCCTCCAAACACAGTAAAGCGGCTCGAAATGGAAAAAAACCACCAAAACTTCAGCCAGGAGCCAGCATGCGATTCTAATGAAATATTCTCCCCTCTTAAACACAGCAAAAAAAAAAAAAAAGACCAAAAAATAAATAAATAAAAAAATAGTGAGATTTCCAGACCAAGGTGGAAAGTGAGGGTTTGCAACGAGGGCAACTCATCCCGGCACACAGCAAGAGCTGTAGGAGATGCTCAGATTTATAACCCTCGTGCTCAACATGTGAGACCGTCTCATCCAAAAAACCCACATGAACCTGCATAAACGCACCTTTATTTGAAATGTTAGAGTATCGGATGGATATAAACGAAACCCCAACCCAAGAGCAGAGCATCCCAACGGCGTTTCAGCCAGCTGAACTGCGGAGGATTTCTTGGCGCTGAGGGCAATACAAGTGGGTCTTAAAGGAAGGTTTTCTTTTACTACTGGATATCTTCTTTAGGCTTAGCTTATTTTTCTTTTAGTAATCCTTACATAGTAAGAAATCACATTTGCATGCTGGCATTTGATTCCCCAGGAAAAAGCGGATCATAACCGGAGCAACGGTTACGGACAGCACCAGGGAGCGGTGAGGCAGGAGGGATCTCGTCCACCCCGAGCCTCCCAGGTGAAATGCAAAACCCTGGTTTGGAAGAAAATAAATCACAATATCTTTGTTCCGTAGCACACAGCAGAACAAAACACAAGATTTGGGCTTAAAAATGGTCCTCAAACACAGTAGCAACCCTCCGATCTCCTGCACCAGTTCCCCTTGGAAGCCGCTCCAATCTCCCATAACGTCTCCAACACCACTCATCAGCTGCTCGAGGACCCCAAGTCCACAGAAAAAAACCCAAGTAATTCCATTAAAATGTTTGATTTCTGGAATTTGTACCAACGTTATTGCTTCCTTCTTAAAAATAAAAAGGTCAAATCTCAAATAAACACTTTTGACTTTAAGAACTAATTTATTCAAAGAACTTGGTTTGGATTATTGAAATAATTCCGTTCACCGACTGTGATACTTGAGGTTGAAAAAGTGATCGGAAATGGGAAAATAGAAAAGCATGTGTCTTCTTCCAATAAACAAACATAAATACAGGGCATCCATCATTTTTACATACACGGTGACCAGCAATAACCTGTTAATTTATCCGTACACAATTCTCTACTTTCAATAATTAGTTCCAATTACGAAACAAACACTTTAAAAAACTATTTTAATTTGGTTCAATTGAAGCTGAATTTCCATTCAAATGCAGCTTAATGTTAATCTCAAGAAAAAAAAATAATAATCCAGCCCAGATCTCATTTACCATTTTCAAAACCTGGGAAAAATTATGAACCTCAATGAGTACCTATTAAGCTCCCTAATTGCCTAAATAAAGATGTACCCACCTAATAAATCCTCCTGACTTGAGAAAGAAAAATAGTTGCCAGTATATTCTAATGGTTATCAACCAACGAGAATAAAGATTCCTCCAGAAAAAACAGCAGATGAATAAAGACGGGGAACAAGACTAGACCTGATGATTGAAATCAAGGGTTTCCATCTCGTGGATTTAAATCCTAATTAACCTCCGCAATTAAATCAGAGTGAGCCGCGACGCTGCCACGTGCGAAGGGCTGAAATAACGGGGATGGCTTCGCTCACTTGCTGGGTAGCGCTGATGTACGATGGTGACACGGTGGAGGAGCAGGTGACGAGCCACCGTGATAGGTGATTTGTGCCATTTTTGGCAAGACTCGGCCGCGGTGGCACGAGGCCCTCTCCTTCCCTGTCCCCAAGCATCCTTCCACGTGCCATGTTCATTGCTGTAGAAGCCGTACCACCCCCAGCAAAGCCACCAGGAACGTCGGCAAACAATACAAACTGCCTTTGAAACGTTTAATATTTTCTCCATCTATTTAAAAGCTTTCGGCTCCTCCCGCGGGCTGTTGCCAATGCTATTATCAAAGCTATCTAAATGGATTTCCTCTCCACAGTTGAAGCCATTACTTCATCCAGCAATCAAAACCATCGCAGTCACTTTTATGGCCGCATGTTGCAGAAGAAACATTTGATTATATCTGCAATGCAGGGTTGTTGAGGGCATTTTTTTTTTTTGTGGTTTCTCCCAAAGGCCATATCCTTTGGGAATGACACCTCTTCCCAGTCCTCGCAGAGGCTGGAGAAGTTCTCTCCTCAAATAATTACGCTTGGAAAGACCCAAAAATGAAAATATGATAGTATGAAGGTATGAAAATAATATCCCAAACTTCTTGCAGTGCCTTCTCAAAGGATTGCAATACTTAGAGCCAACCTTGTGCTAAACTGATGGGAAACGTTTCATAGAATCATTGAATGATTTGGGTTGGAAGAGACCTTTAAAGATCAACTAGACAAACCCCCTACCACACCATGGGCAGGGACATCTCCCACTAGACCGGGTTGCTCAAAGCCCCATCCGACCTGGCCTTGAACACTTCCAGGGATGGGGCAGCCACAGCTTCTCTGTGAAACCTGGCCCAGTGTCCTTCTAAGACTTTAAACCTTTTTCAGTTCAATTTCACCCGAAATGAAGTTGAGACCAGAGCAACTGCGTCATTCCTCATTGCAAAGGACCAGACCAGGCCATGGGAAGACAAGGATGTTTCTGAGCCAGCTGCAGAAGCGTGGGCAGTAGGGAAGCAACAGGAACACTTCAGCGATCACAAGGTTTGAGAAAGGAGACGGGACACCTCCGGGAAAGGCCCAGGCTTGGCGGCTCAGCAACGGGGAATCACGGTGATGGTGAACCCCAAAATCAGCTAATGTAAGCTTGACAACGGGGTTCCTCTGCATCCAGTTTTGCCTGGGAAGCTCTGTAAGTGCTTGGGGACAAATAAAAGCCCTGAAGCCCCCACACCCAGGTGCCAGCCAGTAACCGTCCCGGCTGAGGGCAGCTCCAGGTAGAGATGATGATGGTGTGAACCAAGGAAGCCTTTGCTGGAGGCTGGTACCAGTTGATGGAAGGGAAGAACCAGCAGAAATTCTTTGGGGTTCCTGACCTGTTTCTAGATCAACCTCTGCTCTGCTTTTCTCCAGTTTTTCTCATCCTTTTCTCTGGACCATTTTCCTCCTTTGAAGAACCAGAAAAGGGACGAGATCCACGCAGAGCCCTCATGTCCAAAATGCAGAAGGACACGTCTCCATAAGCCATAAGCCACATCTTTGGGTTTTGACAGGTGAGATTTGACAGAACTCCACAGGCTTCAAGCTTTTCAGCCCACCATCAGTGCCAACTTTCCAAGGTAGGGTCACCCTATGGTGGATGTCGAGATGCTGGTGCACAGCCAAGCCCATCAGCTCAACCCACAGCTGATTTGGGGACAGATCTGGACCCTGAGGGGCAGCCAACACATTTTCTCTCTACGTAGACCCCCAAAACACCCCAGCACCGGTTCCACCTGGGCTACAAGACACATTCAGCCCCCCACTTTTGATCATGGTTTTAAATATGTCACGTTTTTGCTCCACACAAGAGCCACGTTAGTCTTTCCTCACCACCCACAGAGCTTGGGAGAAGAGGCAGAGGCAGAAACGTTCCCAGTGTCATAAATCCTGCTCCGAGCTGGGAATTAAAACTGAGAGCATTAGGCCGGTAAAAAGGCCTAATTAAGCCTGCAGAAGAAGATATCGTTTGGGCTACACATGGTTCATACGCGAGCCAGGAGCCAGCTTGTGTCTTCCTTTCCCTAAGGGCCCCAAGCAGGAGCACGAGCCAGGGGAGGGCACTGTGCTGCCCTTGCACGAGGGGCTTCACTGCCCAAACACCGCAACCGAGTGGCTTTCATACAATCATCAATTGGTTTGGGTTGGGAGGGACCTTTAAAGAGGCCAAGTGCAAGGTCCCACACATGGGTCAGGGCAATGCCCAGTATCACTACAGGCTGGGGACGAAGGGATGGAGAGCAGCCCTGAGGAGACTAGGGGGTCACTGTTGGATGAAGAATTGGCCACAAGACACCAATGTCCACCTGCAGCCCAGCAAGCCCCCTGCATCCTGGGTTGCATCCCCAGTAGCGTGGTCAGCAGGGTCGGGGGGGGGGGGGATTCTGCCCCTCTGCTCTGCTCTGGGGAGACCCCCCCCAGTGCTGCCTCCAGCTCCAGGGCCACCAACATCAGAAGGACATGGAGCTGTTGGAGCAGGGCCAGAGGAGGCCACAGAGATGCTGTGAGGGCTGAAGTCTCTCTGCTGGGAGGACAGGCTGAGAGAGTTGGGGGGGTTCAGCCTGGAGAAGAGAAGGCTCCAGGGAGACCTCAGAGCCCCTTCCAGTCCCTCAAGGGGCTCCAGGAAAGCTAGGGAGGGACTCTTGATGAGGGAGGGGAGCCATAGGATGAGGGGGAAGGGTTTGACACTGAAAGAGGGGAGACTGAGATGAGATCTGGGGAAGAAATTGTTTCCTGTGAGGGTGGTGAGACCCTGGCCCAGGTTGCCCAGAGAAGCTGTGACTGCCCCATCCCTGGAGGGGTTCAAGGCCAGGTTGGATGGGGTTTTGAAGCAACCTGGTCTGGCGGGAGGTGTCCCTGCCCAGGGCAGAGGGTTTGGAACTAGATGGTCTTTGAGGCACCTTCCAATCTGAACCATTCTATGATTCTATGACATCACCTGGCCGCTGACCCAACACAAGTGGAGCAGCTCAGAGCCGATCCATGGAGAAACGTTGCTCTTCACTGGTTCCTGACTCCAGAACCCCCTGGTACAGTCAAAGAGGATTATTGTAGACCGATACTTACTGAGGGTTTAATTACCTGGGGATAACAACAGACTTTTTCCTGTTATATTTCAAAGTTTTGCTAATGCCATGAGTTTATAGAATCACAGAATGGTTTAGGTTGGAAGGGAGACTAAAGATCATCTACTTCCAACCCCAAGTTTAATTTTCATCTCCCTTTCTAACATAACACGAATTGAGTAACCAGATGCTGATGACGGAGCCACAAAGGAAAAGCCATCAGCTGATGAAGCACAGAACTAATTTGAGATCATAACTGTTACTGGATGCATTGAAGCCCCTGTCCCTAAATCAAGGATAAGTAAGATTTTCCTGGTGCACTGGGGTTGTCCTGGCTTTAGCACAAGGGCGATTTCCATCTGTATTGGGCAAACACAAGTGTCTCCACTCCAGGATCACTTTTACCACCACACGTGGTGCTGCATCAGCAGATATCGAGTGCTGTCGCTCTTCCTATCCCAATGGCAAGGACAGGGAATAGGGAGAGAGGAATGTCCACCCCTTCCCTTAGGGCTTTTTGGCTGGAGGACACATCCCTGCTAAGATCATTGCCCTGAAGGTCGGGGATCTCCATCTGCCAGCACTACAGGAATGCAGGCATACATCCAAATTAAACAGTCTTTTAAAATCACTTTGGACCTCTCCTATGAGTCTTACGATTTAGGAGAGCCCCAAAACACCAGAAAGCAGCCAGGGCCATCCCAACATGCTGGCTGTCCCTCTAGATTATACATACCCTGGGAGATATATTATGCCACCCATCTCATTTTTTGCCATAAATCTTCTAGACCCGTGACCAGCTCCAGTATGGATTTTCCTTCTGCGCTTTCCACAGAATCACAGAATGGTGGGAATTGGAATGGACCTTCAGAGATCATCTAGTCCAACCCCCCTGCCAAAGAAGGTTCACCCAGAACAGGTTGGACAGGAACACGTCCAGGAGGGTTTGGAAGATCTCCAGCGAAGGAGACTCCACACCCTCTCTGGGCAGCCTGTTCCAGGGCTCTGCCACCCTCAAAGTAAAGAAGCTTTTCCTCATGTTGAGATGGAATTTCCCATGTTTCAGCTTGTGTCCATTGTCCCTTGTCTTGTTGCTGGGCACTGAGAAGAGTTCCACATGCCCATCACATCAGCCTCACCCGTGCGAAGGTGGCTGGCTCCACCAGCTAAATGCATCTTTGCTGAGCTGCCAGTAGGACAATATTCCTCTCGGCAGGATGCCGCTTCTGCCTGTAATTAATGTTTCATCATCGTTCCTGAAAGCAAACAGCTGCTGCGGTCTCAATCACTCATCTTCTTGTGGCTCTCTCTTTCCTAAAAGGGTGGCTGGCGTTCCACCGGCCTCTTATTTTCTGTCTTCATCCACAACCTTCTCCCGTGGTCAACAACAGCTCGGTTTGTTTTCCTACCTCATGACCAGAGGGTCTCGGCCAAGATGATGGCATTGAGACAATTTGCCAGGATTCTAGTTTCATGGGGATTTCTACACAGTGCTTCTGGCCAAGTGCTTCTCCAATGACTCTGTGGACTCTTGTGTTCAGGTAGGGACTAAGCAGGTTTTTTCAGAGGTCTCCTGCTCTGCTGGCTACTCTCTTCCATTTCATTGCTCCCCCTTTCTTCACCATTTCTGAAATGCTGCCGAAATAATCCATAGCTTCAGTTCCCCCTTCATCCTACATCCCCCTGGCTGTTTCAGTACGTCATGCTTGGGCTCTTGCATGCCTCTTCTCCAGAGCTTCCAGGTGGTTAGATACCTCCTCCCCATGTTTCCAAAGTCTGCCTTCTGACCAACCGCAGCCTAAAGCAGGCCTGCTCACTCCCAGTTCATCTGACAGCCCAACTCCAAACCACCATGCTTGGCTTCTCTCCAGCAAGGAGTCCAAATCCCACCCACAGAGAACCATGGAAGGATCTTCTGAAACATTTCAAAGTTACTCAAGTTCTCCAGCGAAGTTTCTGCTTAAAAACTTCGCTGCAATGTTGGCCCAGAGAAAAGACAAAAGAACCGTTTTAGAAGATGTGATTGCCCAGATGAAGCTGTTTTCAAGGTAGGTCAACTTTCAGCCTAAAACCCATGACAGCGTCCCGTTAAACCGCTTAAGCTCAGATTGAGAATGGAAATGCTGACAACCTCTAATACAGAGCTTTCCAACCCGCCGCTCTAATGCTGCAGCAGATCAGTAATTATACCAGGAAGACCGGGGACCATTGTCCCATTAATTAGATTCCTTTTACCCCCATGAGCTCAGACGATTGGACAAAGTTCATTAAGGTTTAATTCTGATTAGCTGAAATGGATCTCTTTCAGCATCCGAGACGGGCAGGTGTTACCAGCTTTAGCACCTAAGTCGTGTTCCAGCCAGGCGTCCACGTTGATGGTCACACTGTTTGGGGCAGCTTCAGGTCCCACATCCACGTGGGATGGGACATTAATGCTTAATCCCTCCCAGGCAACATCCTACCACCCTCGGTGATGGGCTACAGAGCCCCCAAAAAGGAGAAGGAAAGCAAGAAGAGGGCATAGACGTTCTCCCATCCTGGCAGAGAAGTGAGTCCTTCATCTGCTCATATTGGAGCGTAGTAAAAGGTATTGGAGATCTCTAGATGTGCTCCGAGTGCGGCAAAATCGCACCTTCCTTTTTGTAACACGCAGATCTGTAGGGAGCATCGTGCACCATCACTGCTCAGATCGAAACACGGTGCATTTCCATACGCCGGCATTTCCTACATTTCCCATTGCCGAGTAGATCGACGATGGAGTTACATCCACACCGTGTGAAGCTTAAGCTGATTTTTGGAAATCCTAAAGAACGGGCTCAACCCACAAGGCTGAGGTTCGAAGCCGTTTCGATGCTGCGTCTGTACCTGCAAGGGCTGATTCAAAAGCTGCCGGAGCCACCTGCATCGCCTTCAAACTCAAAAAAACCCAAACCCTCAACTTCGAATATTTTCCAAAATAATCAACCAAATCCCACTCAAGGCTTTCCCTCCTGCCCGCTTTCCAAAAATACCTGGCATAATTGCTTTTTCCAGAGACAGCTCCTTTTTAAACGCTCTTTTTTTTCTCACGCAGGAAATAGTAATAGTACTAAGAAGAGGAAGAACAGCTGAGATATTTTAATTAAAGCAAACTAATATCTCGGTCATGGAAAAGCGTGCGTCAGGCACTGACTCAGCATGGAAGAGGTTAAAGAAGTTCAGCGGGGCTGCGCTAAAGGGAATTATCCGCTGAGAAAACACCGGCTCCTGGCCGGCTCTGGAAAGCCGCGTGCCCACGGCTATTGGGGCTTTTATTAGGGATAGATACCTACCCATGGCAACGCAAGATTTCAGATTCAATTTAATTTACCTACCAAGGCACAGAAAACAGCGTATAAACCCTTCTTCTGATGTTTTTTGCCCTTAAAGAGTTGGGTTTGCTGCCTTTATAATATCCTAAGGAACAAATAACAAACTCACGTTTCTACCGCAGGCTTATTTCTCTACATTTAAAGCAGGCTCTTGTTCGATATCCGTCTTTATACCCCAAATTGTGGCTTTTTTGACATTTTTCAGAAGCTGACCCACAAAACAAGCGGAGCAACGTTGTCAGCTTCTAATTCTTTAGCATCAACTCTTGGCTTCCCCGTAATCAAACGATCCAGGCAGTAAATACATTAATACAAGTGTTGCGTCCGCCTGGATAAGTATATACACTTAGATATATATATATATTTTATAAACGTATACATGTATATTTTATAAATACATGCCTATAAAGAATTCAGATCTACTTCCAAGTGAAAGGAAAAAAAGGTCCGACACTTCTGAGAGCGTCAGTATATAAGATACTCACCGGGCAGACACTTAAAGGAAGTCTCCTGGACTCGGTATATATTGTAATGTATAAAAATGATTCAAAGGCAGCCATCAAGGGGCAGTGTATTGGTTAGCAATACTAATTGCATTGCCTACATTACAAATGATATTGCTCCATTATTAAAGGGTCGGGACTATTTTATGTGCTCACATCTATTCAATTGGTATTTCGATCAATGGATGCATTACAAGCTTTCCCTTTAAGAGCCTAATAAACAACAAGATGGAAAGGAAAATTCGCCGTAAGATGACGCTTTTAAAAATCCATTTCAAGGGGAGCTATCGGGACTTTGTAAAGCAGGTTGCAACCGAACCAAAAGGCTGGAAATTAAGAAGTTGAGAAGGTCGTGGGAGCCCTGCAGAGAAGAACCTCGGGGTGTTGGTGGATGAAAAGCTGGCCATGAGCCGGTAACATGCGCTGGTAGCCCAGAAAGTCCCCTGCATCCTGGGCTGCGTCTCCAGCAACGTGGCCAGCAGGGCAAGGAGGGGGGATTCTGCCCCTCGGCTCATAGAATGGTTTGGGTTGGAAGGGACCTTAAAGATCATCGAGGTCCAACCCCCCTGCCATGGGCAGGGACACCTCCCACCAGACCAGGTTGCTCCAAGCCCCATCCAACTTGGCCTTGAACCCCTCCAGGGATGGGGCAGTCACAGCTTCTCTGGGCAACCTGGGCCAGGCTCTCACCACCCTCACAGCAAAGATTCTTTCCTAAGATCTCATTTCAATCTCCCCTCTTTCAGTGTCAAGCCCTTCCCCCTCGTCCTATGGCTCCCCTCCCTGAGCAAGAGTCCCTCCCCAGCTTTCCTAGAGCCCCTTTAGGGACTGGAAGGAGCTCCAAGGTCTCCCCGGAGCCTTCTCTTCTCCAGGCTGAACCCCCCCAACTCTCTCAGCCTGTCCTCACAGGAGAGGGGCTCCAGTCCTCTGATCACCTTCATGCCCCTCCGCTGGACTCGTTCCAACAGGTCCATGTCCTTCCTAAATCGCCCGCTTGGGCTCAGGATCTGGCCTCTAAAATCAGCTGCTTGATGGCATCAGCCCGAGCAAACCTCACCATTGGGCTCAGAGGAGTTTCCAAGCGTTTCCAGCAATTCGGAGATGGCTCTGCTGGTTCGAGAGCTTAAAAGAGACCTCCTACAGAAAAAAAACCACAGCCGAGTGGCATGTATCAGCTGCGCCGGTCATCTACCAGCCTGCTGGGGAACCTCATCCGCGCCGAGCTGTCAGCACGTTAAATCTCAGTGCGGTGACAACTCCATAGGTGCCGAGACAACCGCATCGTTTCTGTGCGCTTCTCAGACCAATTTATCAGGTCCTCAGGAAAAAAAAGCACCTACATTGGACATAGAGGCAGGGCAGGCATTCCATACGTTTCCGAGGTGTTTGGATGATCGTCTGCTGAAGCCGTCGCTCATTCACGGCTTCTAGATAAAGCCCCAGCAGCGAGAGCATCGTCTGCGTGTTTCCAAACAGCCCAGAGATGCCCTTAATCGGGGACCATGCAGTGAAATTAGGAAAAGAGGGGTCCGTCAAGGAAGCAAAATGATGTGCAAAATGTTTGGGGCGTTTGTTGGGAAATACGTGCTGTGAACCTACATCGATTCCTGATGCGGGATGAGAGACATCTCTAATAAGGTTGCTGTTATATAGGATTTTGAGGGCTCCGAGGTGTAAAATCCACCGGTGCCCCCCATTTCAGCCCATCGGGGCTGCGAAGCGATGTATGTTCAACGTGTACGCGAAGACGGAAAAAAAATCACTGTTGCTCTCTCATTAAAACTAAATTAGCTTTCAGCCTTCCCCATGCAGGACTCGTACAGAGCTGTCTCCCTCTGCTGGCACCAGACCCAGAGCAAGTCACGGCTCCAGAATTAAAAAAACAAATGGGGAAAACTTCCTAAATAAACCCAAAACCAGGGTCCAGCTCACGGCACTGACACGACCCTCAACAGACACAGTAAGGAGGGATGTAACTCACTTCCATGGCATCATCATCTCCCTCTTGACGTCACCCCACTCTGTGAAAAGGTGGATGAAAAAGGATTTTAACGATGCTCTAAGGCACAAGCTTGCATTTCAGTACCTCAAGCTCATTTTCCCACCCAGGTTTGGGTCCTTGTAAGGATGTTTGGTCACCACCCCCATCCCAGGACTCCAAACACCTTGGCTGTGTTTGCAGCAAAACCTAAAAATGTCATCTTTCAAACCAAGGGTGGACCTAACACCTGATTTAAATGAAAAAGAAACAACCAAAAAGATGCACTTTGAACTTTATAAAGCGCTGACCCCAGCACAAAGGGAAAAAGCAACAGTTGGAAGAGCTGAGATGTTTTTTCACACCCCACAGCATGCAAAAGCTGGAAGGACACCTTCCCTGGGTCTCAACAGGCTTTTCGGAAGAAGTTGTGAAGGCCAACTTCTCTGGCAGCAACAGCATCAGGGAAAACAAGTCCTCATGGTGTTTATCCGAGCTGCTTTCCCTTCTTTTCACAGATGGGAGATGATGGCACAGCTTTCCTCAAAACAGCTTGGGAACAACAGCACGGACACCCAAAAGCAAAGAGTTGAGGGATCTGCCATGGGTTCCCCAGGACATGGTAGAAAGGCCACTTCATCATGTGCAGATGCGTGAAGCGGGTGCCCTAATGAAGATTTCCTTCCACATCATTAGAAAGTGTTTTGCCTCCCCTTGCCCAGCCCAAATTAATCATGTTAAAAATATATGTTGTCAGAGGACCGTAAAGGACCACATGGCCATGGCCATGGCCAGGGCCAAGGAGGGAAGAAATGAAATGCACAATCGCAGCAGCAGAGTAATTACCTCCCATCCTGGATCCTTTCAAAATCAATAAGAAGCCACTAAAACTGATCAGGCCAAGTCTAGTGGTGTCCCCAAAGAGGTGACACGAATCGGGAAAGGCATGGGCTGGGGGCGTTGCTCCTCTCTCTGTCCCCAATGGAGACAACCATGACTTGCCCCCAGTGAGAGCCAACATCGGCACGACCGCCTGGGTGAGGGTCCAGGGGAGGAAGGAAAGCAGAGCCTGGAGAAGACGACAGCGAGATGGCTATAATTTATACTCTCCTGCCTATACTTTATGGCTTTCTTAATTCGGCTCCTGCTACTATTAATGTAGTTAATGTTGAGATTATATCTATTTTCTGGCGTCAGGCAGTGATTTATTCAAGCCATTTTTCCGGTGCCGGCTCCCACGCTGTTAAATCAAGCGACTTGCCAATTAAGTGCTGACTGGGGAAGTGGATGCAATCTTAACAGATATCTAACCGCAAATTAAACCGGGTGTTTCTTACGCCTCGCGGTGTGCAAGGCCAAACTGCTGAACCTTGCTGAGCTGGGAAAAGAGAAAATAAAAACAACCCCCAAAACAAACTAGGGGAAAAAAAAAAAAAACACCACTAACTTGCAGAAGAAAATAAAGAAGTCGCCTTTCCTAGCAGCGTGGTGGTCATCACCCAAACTTTGGGTGCCTGCTACTTTCTGGACTCAAGCTTGGGACAACCAGCACCCAGCAGTGAAAACCAGGCAGCAGAGAGAATCACGGGGCAGAAAATTCCAGGGTGGGTTTGGAAACTTCTATTCTGCAAAGCAAACGCGGGAGCCGGAGCTCTCTGACCCACCAGGTCTTCCAGGGTTCACGCAAGATCAAACCATCTCATGCTTGTCACAGCTGAGACCAACCACCCACCCAGGGCTAATTTTTGATGTGAAATCTCAAATACCTCTGGATGTCCTGGTGCCCCAAGAGATGATTTTCCACGACCAGCAACAGCAGGGCTTGAGGAGAGATCACAGAACCACAGAATGGTTGAGGTTGGAAGGAGCATCTGGAGGTCAACTGCTCAAAGCTCCTGCTCAACCAAGGCCACCCAGAGCTGGTAGCCCAGGACTGTGTCTAGATGGGTTTTTTTACTATCTCTAAGGAGGAAGACTCACACTCCAAAGGCTTGGGAGATTCTAAGGCTCCCCAGAACCTTGGTGGGACTGGCTGGCCTCCATCACCTGCCCAGGGCTTGGCTGGACCAGGACACATCATCGCCTGCTCACATCTAACCCGTTCTTCCCCCAAACGCAGCTCCTCATGAAAAGTGGGTACCAAAATGCCTGTTGCAGATCCTAAAGCATCTCCATCAGCATCCAAACGCAGCCACAGTCTGCAAGGAGGACACAGCACGGTGCAGAGGAACATGTCCAAGAGGTTCCCATTCGGTAGGCGACCACCAGGTACCATCGAAATGGCTCAAAACCTGTTGCTCCTGCTTTCACGAAGAGGCAACGACAGCTCAGCTGCTTCCCAGCCTGCGACTCGACCATTAGCAATACTTCCCTGCATCTATTATTTGCCTCGAGAGCTATAATGAAAAGCCATCCACGAAACTAAGCGCTATTATTAATAATTGTGAAGAGTTGTTGTGATAACAGCTCATGATAAGTGGTGAAGGTTTTTACGTTCCTTGAATATTGAGCAGGCACTACAAAAAAAATTAAAAAATAAAAAGGGAGGAGAAAGCCAATATAAACCTATGGAGAAGTACAGAAATTCCACCGATGCCCACATTTGGGCTGTACCTAAACCTGGAATTAAATCAAAGGAGAAGAATAAACAGGTTAAGACGTTGCTATGTGTCCTGACAGGCGAAAAGCGACCTACAGGGAGGACGGGAGCAATTCTTGCCAGCTGCTGAAATTCAATCTAAGGGAAACACCATCCAGGGCTCCCATCATAAATACTCAATCAACAAGGACAAACGACTTCGCAAGTCTCCATCGCAATAAAAGGATCGTGTTCCTGGGTGGCACAAACGAGAGCGACCGCCCGGCTTTGCGGTATTAAAGGACAATCTCCCGCTTCCTACTTCTCTTTGGGAAGAGCAAATTGGTTCCTTGGTTTAGGAGATAAACCAAACCAGTAGATCGCAAACTGACTGGGCTGGGCTGCATCTCCAGCAGCGTGGTCAGCAGGGCGAGGGGGGGATTCTGCCCCTCTGCTCCACTCTGGGGCCACCAACATCAGAAGGACACGGAGCTGTTGCAGTGCGGCCAGGGGAGGCCACGGAGATGCTGAGAGGGCTGGAGCCCCTCTGCTGGGAGGACAGGCTGAGAGAGTTGAGGGGGTTCAGCTGGAGAAGAGAAGGCTCCAGGGAGACCTTGGAGCCCCTTCCAGTCCCTAAAGGGGCTCCAGGAAAGCTAGGGAGGGACTCCAGATCAGGGAGGGGAGCCATAGGACGAGAGGGACGGGTTTGACACTGAAAGAGGGGAGATTCAGACGAGATCTAAGGAAGAAATGTTTTACTCTGAGGGTGGTGAGAGCCTGGCCCAGGTTGCCCAGAGAAGCTGTGGCTGCCCCATCCCTGGAGGGGTTCAAAGCCACGTTGGACGGGGCTTGGAGCAACCCGATGCGGTAAAAGATGTCCCTGGGAGTTGGACTCGATGGCCTTTAAAGGTCCCTTCCAACCCATATCATTTGATGATTCGATGATTTTACAAAGCAATTACAAATCCTAAAGTGGTTGAAGCCCACAGAGGGGACTTCAAGGGGATCTGGGGAAGCTGGTTCTCAATTTCTGTCAGTCTCCAATGGAAGCTCTGCCTTGCTCCAAAACTCCCAGTGCCTGCCACGTGCTGCGATGCCACACGATCATCCTATCGTCACACAGAAATTAAGACCTTAAATATCAGCAAAGAACACTTCAAGCCGGACTTCAGAACCCCCTTTTCAATTAAAATATTAAAATAATACGCATTCATCTTCAGCAGTAGGTAACCCAACAACCTGATGAGTACATTACTCTCAGGGTTTGCATGAAAAGGGATAAATTCTTTGAATTTAGCAGACAAAAACCCACTCGCACAAAGGCATTCGCGGTCACCTTCACTGCAACCGACTCGATCCTACTGCAACAAATGGGTATGATTAGCTATTAAATACTCCGGGAGATTGGGCTGGCAAGTTTGAAATATGCAAGGAGTCTAAAAATCTATCGATTATTGCAAAGGTGGTTTACTACCACCCTTAAAACTGGCCTAAAAGCGGTATTTAAACCAGTGTTTAATTATGTAAGTTGGCTACACGGCAGCATGTGCAGCGGCGGAGTTTTAGTTCTTTCTTTTCCCATTTCCAGTCTCATCCAGGTTCTTTTTGGCCCCATCGTTGCTTCTTTTCGGGGAAATCCACCAAGGGTTAAGCGTTGCGCAAAGTGCAACGCGAAGAATGTCTCTGCCCCATGAGATACAACATCGTAACTCACTCGTCCCACCGGGTTCTCCGCCAAATACTCCGCTCCATTGACAACGTATTTTAAATCACATATTAGCATTGATCCAATTAATGCAGCTCTTGCTACACTGGATGATTTCTGAGTCTTCTCCTGGCCATCACGTATTCTTGTTGCAAAAGGAGCAGAGAACTTGAGGCCAACCTGAGCCTCTTCTCATCTTGAAGGCACTTTGCAACAAGATCTTCCCCACCCATTAACACTTTTTATCTTTCCTGCCCCGTTGCTTAACCCCAAAATCTGACAACGTTCAACTGTTCCATGTGGAGATGCTCCCCTAGACCTGAATTTTCTACTTTCTTTCAAATCCCATCGGGACATCCTGCATCCACCCTTGTCCCACTCTCCACGACCTCAGGATAGACAAACTGGAGAAGAAGCTTGCCCTGATTTTGCAAGTGGCATATGGACACCAAGGTCTCATGTCCTTCTAGTGAGGAAACGCCAGGAGGAGCATGGCGAGGAGCATGGCAAGGAGCTTGCACTCCAAAGGGCTCAACAGGACACTGTGGGGATTGAAAGGCCCAAGAATGGGAAGGGAATGCTCTTGCCAAAATCAAACAGGCTTATCTACAGATCAACAACATCTCCAGCCCAAAGCCAAACCACCACCAGCTCGTAACCAAAGCCCCGGTGGCATTTAAGAAATTTTCCAAAGGCTTATTTAACCCCTTCCCTACAAGGATACGCTTCAAGATGTCTATGCAATGTTGAAGCAACACTTTGTGAGTTGACTGAGCTGGCTCCACGTAGAGCTTTGCCATGAGAACACCCACCATTTGTAGGAGGCCCCAAGCGACCAGCTTCTCCACAGCTAATGAGACCCTTCGACCGTTGCTAATGACACTGGTCAGGCTTCGTTCCCCGTCTCCCTCTTCCCACGTCTCTCTTCTGGTTCCTCATGACACACATAAGTGGGTCCTTTGAGTTCAGGCAATACCCAAGGACCCAACGGTGGGAAAAGGCCAGGACACGTCGCTTTGAACAATGCGGGGACGAACCAGCTCTGTTTTCCCCGGTTGTCATTCCCCAGCTCCGTCACGGCTGAAGAATCAGAGAGAGAGACCTACATGTCTCAAAATACAAAAAAAAAAAAAAGAAAAAAGGAAAAAAAAGAAAATCCTTTGAAACTGGCTCCAAATTAAGAGCTGCATCGAGGCTGTCAAGCCCCTGCTAGCTGAGTCTACAGCACCTTCCGCGCGAAAAGGGAGCTTAGCCCATTTATTAGAATGATGAAAGCAAAGGGATCTAAAAATTGCACTCCTTCGTTAATGAGCAGCCGAAGGGATCGGTAAGCATAATTTCAGAGGCTAGTAATATTTTATATAATCGCCGAGTGGTTTAAATTGAAAACCCCCAACTGAATCAATATTTACTGCATTGAAACGAAATGAATAGTAATAAGTCACTAAGCTCCCTGTCCTGTTTCATAAAATAAAAAATTATAAAAATGAGCACAGGCGCAGAGCGACTATCACATTAACTTTTACGGCACTTGGGGAGTCATAACCGACTGTTCTCATAAAATAAAATTTTAAAAAACCTGCCGGAGGAAGCCCTGCTTCAGCATCGCAAACAGCAAAAAAAAAAAAAAAAAAAAAAAAAAAAAGGCAAAATAGGAGCAGAGAGTTTCACAAACGCAGGCGAAAAGTCTCCCAGCAGCCCAAAGTCCCACTCCCCGGGCGGGCAGCAGCTCTCAACTGCTCGCCGAAGCGCTTCCCACCCGATTTCTCATGGAGGTTCTGCCGAGAAACCCTCCCAGCCAGACCCCAGCCTCCAGAACATTGGTGGTCCCCGAGGATAACCCCAAGGTCATCCTCCACCTCTGCTCTGCCCTGGTGAGGCCACAGCTGGAGTGCTGGGTCCAGTTCTGGGCTCCCCAGTTCCAGAAGGACAGGGAACTACTGGAGAGAGTCCAGTGGAGGCTATGAAGATGATGAGGGTCTGGACCATCTCTCTGCTGAGGAAAGGCTGAGGGACCTGGGGCTTTTCAGCTTGAAGAAGAGAAGACTGAGAGGGGATCTCATCGATGCTGAGCAATATCTAAAGGGTGGGTGGCAAGAGGATGGGTCCAGACTCTTCTTTGTGGTGCCCCGTGACAGGACAAGGGGCAATGGGCACAAACTGGAACACAGGAAATTCCATCTCAACATGAGGAAAAACTTCTTTACTTTGAGGGTGCCAGAGCTCTGGGACAGGCTGCCCAGAGAGGGTGTGGAGTCTCCTGCTCTGGAGATATTCAAAACCCTCCTGGACGTGTTCCTGTCCAACCTGCGCTGGGTGACCCTGCTTTGGCAGGGGGTTGGACTAGATGGTCTCCAAAGGTCCCTTCCAACCCCCACCATTTGGTGATTCTGTGATTTTTCCCTTCCATTTCCAAGCCGGTTTGTGGGACCTGTGCAGAGGTGGGAGCAACGCAGATCTACCCGCAGGTGTCCACTGCGATGCCCTGGGACCGGGGAACAGGTCCAGGGTAAGGGCAACACTGCCCAACGCTCACTCTGCCCAAACACAAACCCATCGATAATTAAGGATTAACCTCCATGATTAAAAACAGTGACAGTACACCTTGTTAGTCCTAATCACACAGCTTTATGAGTTGTCCAAGGAGGTCCTTTTTTCTTCGCCCCTATTCATCAGGTTTTTTTACTCTTAAAGCCCTGGGAGTTCAGAACAACATTGTGGCCAAAAATGTAATTAAAAGAAAACACATTTCTGTAGCACCTATGATACAGGACACTTGGATCCACGTACAAATGTTATGTTCCAACACTTCCACCAAGGAGAAAACCATCTGCCCATCATCTTATGTTGTGGAGAACCAAGGCCAGGTTGGACAGGGCTTTGAGCAACCTGGTCTAGTTGAAGATGTCCCTGCCCATGGCAGGGGGGTTGGACTAGATGATCTTCAAAGTTCCCTTCCAACCCAAACCCTTCTATGATCATAGAATCATAGAATGGTTACACTTGGAAGGGACCTTCAAGATCATCGAGTTCCAACCCCCTGCCATGGATTTGATGATTCGAAGCTCCTGAAGAACATTTAACTGGTGGATCCCACCAGTTGCAGAAGAGGAAAATCCTGCCTTCCCACCACGACCTCCAACACCAGAACCCTCCCTGTTAAAGGCAATGCAAGTGCTCTGCTCACACATAGAAAAGAACTAACCCTTATGCAAAAATACTCCTTCCTGTAGAAAGGTCCAAGGTGGGGGTGGTTAAGTGCTCAAAAGCAAACCTGGATGCACATTTTTTTTCATATTTTATTTCTTCAAGCAGCTTTTTCTTTACACCTCAAGGTCAGGCTCCTTTTCTGAAGCACCTTCAGCTGCTTGCCTGAATTCTCGTACTTCTTGTTCACGCTTAAAAGGAAATTTCAGGCTTGCTAATATTAACAAAAACAGCGGAAGGAGATTTTTACCTAATATAAAAATAGAAATGCAACTTTTTAGCTCACTTTTCCAAAGCCATCGGCCTCTTCTGCGCACAGTTTTACATGGATGAGGGAAAAAAACCCACCACACGTAGCTTTGGAAATCCACGCTGGAGCTTCCCAGCATCTTCCCATCTCTCCTACCCAACTGAGGGCACATCCCTGTGCCCCACTCCCTGCTGCAGCGGTGCCAAGCCCTTTTTCGGGTTAAAACATGGGTATTTTAGGTGCGGAAGAGACTGGGAATTTGTTAGGAGGGAACAGGAAAACGTTCCCGCTGTCTCACTCGTGAACACAACTCCCACAAAGAAAGTTCCTCCCCGTGCCAAAAATAACGTTTCCCCTTTGCCTCCTTTTATTCTTGCATTTTAAAAGGAATTTAAAGCAAGCAGCGATGTCGCCTTCTGCACTCCCTGCTCCTCCCTACCGAGTCATAAAACCCTTTTTCCGTATAAAATATCCCGAACCAGAACGGCTTTGGAGTTTCCCTGGAGAACTGCCCCTCGTCACGTCTGTTTACATACTCCTTTCCATGACCTAGCACGGCAGGAACGATCTAAATTCGTTACCGATAATTCAATAAGCAATTATTCAATCTGGATTTGTTTAGAGGGGGGAAGATTAAAGGAAATTATTTGCAATCAAAACATATTTCAGCTTGGAAAATGGTTGATGCTCGCAGACAGGTGGCTGCGGCACTTGTGCCAAGTTGGGGAACCCCTCTGCCCTTTTTTTCCCATTTTCCCAGCTTTAACAGCTGTGACCTCTCAGACCTCTCCGTATCCTTCGGCAAATCCTCCTTCCAGGCGAGCCCGGCGGGCAGCACGAGCCGCAGATGCTGCCGTGCCCGGCCGGCGCCCGGGGATGGACAGACGGATGGACAGGGAGCGGGTGCAGATGGTCGGCTTCGCCATCAGCCCCTCCGAAGGGGCACCCGTGCCAAGGGCGGGAGCGAATCCGGCCTCACGCTGAAACCCAGGGTGCCAGGATCCGACCCGGGGGAGAGCCAAGGAGAGGATGCTCCTGCCTGGGAGCAAGAGGCTTTGCAAAGCTTGAGCCATGAGCAGCGCTTCTGGCTTCACCTAGAAACACAACAGTAACACAGGCAGAGGATAAACCCACAAATTATTGCCCCAACTTGATGTTACTGCAGCTGGGAAAGGTAAAAGAAATTTATTTAGAAGTTCCTCACAGTAGTTAGAGACAACAGGTTTCTCAGAGAAGCTGTGGCTGCCCCATCCCTGGAGGGGTTCAAGGCCAGGTTAGAAGGGGCTCTGAGCAACCTGGTCTGGTGGGAGGTGTCCCTGCCCATGGCAGGGGGTTGGAACTGGATGATCTTGAAGGTCCCTTCCAACCCAAACCGTTCTATGACTTTATGATCCACAAGCCCTCACATTACTTTTGCTCAGTAAAGATCATCCAATATGAAAACCCTAAAAAAAAAACCCTCAAAGTCTGGAGGAAACACCACAGTTTCATCCCAGAGCAATCTCCATCGGACAGAGAATTTGGGTGTCGAAAGAGGAAAGCTCAGTGCTCTGCTGGGGAGAGACCAGGAGGCAGGAGTGAAATTACTCAGTACTAAACGAGCTAATTCCGATTATTTTGAAGGCAGCAGAAGGAAATAATTGCCCAGGGATTGAGAAAGCTGATTAAGTGGGATTTGGGTGTACAGTAAGATATGAATATAACATTATTTAGGTATTTGTCTCCATATCGAGTATAATATACACTTAAACTCAACGGGAAATATTCACTAGCTCAGCCCCAAGGCAAAACACGCCTGACCTACCCTGGGAGAGATGCACAAGCGGGTACCGTGACACCTCCCTCCTCCATTCCTTCCTTCCTTGCATGAAGAACTTTCCAGCCCCTGGAGAAGGGCTGCTGCTGCCCAGCGAAGCTCTCGGAGATCTTATTTCATAGAATCATAGAATCAGGACCAGAGGAATTGGTCTGAAGTTGGGGCAGGGGAGGTTTAGATTAGATATCAGGAAGAATTACTTTACTGAGAGGGTGGTCAGACACTGGAACAGCCTGCCCAGGGAGGTGGTGGAGTCACCATCCCTGGAGGTATTTAAGAAACGTGTAGACGTGGCACTTCAGGGCATGCTCTAGTGCCCGGGATTGTTGGGGTGGGTTTTTTTGTGTGTGTGTATGGTTGGACTCGATGATCTCAAAGGTCCCTTCCAACCATGAAGATTCTGTAATTCTGTGATTATTGAACGGTTTGGGTTTGAAGAGACCTTAAAGATCACCCAGTTCCAACCCCCCTGCCACGGGCAGGGACACCTCCCGCTAGACCAGGTTGCTCAAAGCTCAATCCAACCTGGTCTTGAGGTTACAAGGAGGTGGAAATAGATGAGTTTTTAAGGGACGGCCGCTGAATAAAGCAGCAGAGTGAAATATCCACTCCGTCTTTGCTTTCTGCAGCCCATTTGCTGCCAGGGAAGGGTTTGCTCAGAGCAAAACACACACACACCCCCACACACACACACCCCCTGGCGTACGCATCCCTCCGCGGTCCCTAATCCACAAGTTTTTTCCAACCTTTTAAAAGCATATTTTTCTTTTTCTCTTTTTCTCACAATAGGAAGAAACAGATGGATCCATCCTTCAGCCTGAAAGATGACTAAATGTTTACTTAGCCTGGAAAGAATTAATCCGTTGAAAACGATGCTCGAGCTCTTGCCAAGTGACCTCTCTGCCCCTCGTAAACCAGTTTGCTCTTTCCCGAGCCCCGAGACCTGCCCGGGCAGAGCCCGGCGCGGGCAGCCCAGATGCCGGCACCAGTTGGACTCGGCTCAAGGCAGCAGCTCGAGGCGAGGTTTAAACAAAAGGTATCGCAATTTTACCATCACCGGGAGCTTCTAAGAAGAGATTTGGATCATTTTTGCGGCACGGAGCTGCCATTCAGCCATTCCGCACTCCCCCTCCCGCCCCTTTCCTCTTTGTTTTAAAAAAATACCAACTTTCACACCAGAATCAACACAGGAAAACTTCTCGGCTCGATCTGCTGAAAGGGCTGGAGAAGTTACGACCCTTCGTAGCAAAAACCATTAGGGGAAAGGGGTGGGAAAAAAAAAAAAAAGAAGCTCTGCCGTTACTAATCTCTTAGTAGGGTAGAAATTTAGAAATTAAATACATCGCTCATTCCCGCAGCTGTCACTGTCAGGTGAAAAATCGGTGACTGTGTATATACCCAGCGCCGGAAAAAATACTCTCAAAATGGGATGCTGTTAAAGAGGGATTATTAGCCTTAGAAAGACCGCTTCCAAAGGTTAAAAACCGCGTCAAAACGAGTTTTAAATACGGCATGTGTGCAATTTGGAAAACCATATATATCCCCAAGCAGATTTCATCTGGCCAAACTACTCAGTTGCTGCTGAAGCCTGGGTTACAAAGGGTGAATATTATCATATAAAATATATATTTTTGCTGAAGCCTGGGTTAGAAAGGGTTGAATATTATCTTATAATTTTTTTTTCTTTTTTTTTTTTTTTTAAAGCTACAACTGCAATCTGGGGCATTTAGATGGACAAAAGGAACAGCGGTACCTGAAACCTCATGGTTCCACGAGATATTTTACTCTGGAGCACCTGGGCAGGACCAAATAGATGCCCCAGGACAAAGTGAGCAGCATCGAAAGGGGTTAGAAGGCTTTGGAGACCTGCTTTGATACCCAGCATCTCCACGCTCGGTCCCCATGTGACCTCAAGCAAGATGTGTCCCCAAGCCTGCACAAGAAGGGTACCAACCCTTCGCTTTCTTCCACGTGTCATTTGCCCTAGTTGCCCAGGGTCCATCCTAGAAGATGCGCGCTAATCCATAAATACCATTTTAACATCCATAATTGACATTTTTCCACTAAATCTTCCCCTGTGCTTTTATCAGAGGTAATGATTTGAGTTCAAATTGTTTTTTCCACCTCAGTGCTGCATTTCAAGATCCTCAAACGTGGACTTCAAGTAAATCAAGAGCAAGGACAAGTCCTGACCTACTGGTTTATATACATGCCATCACCTTTAGGGGATTTTGGAGAGGACCTAGAGGAAGGGAGCAATTGCTGCCTCCACCATGGAAGGTCCGCTGCCACCCTAACACATGATTGCAAGAGCTTCTGGGTGGAAGCTCCAGGAGATGACACGTAGATCCAACCATGCAAAGGGGAAGCAGACCCTCTGCAAAGCCATAGCATGGAGAGGACCATCTCAAATCTGGTGTCCCAGAATCTGAAGATCACAGAATCAAAGAATGCTTCGCTTTGGAAGGGACCATAAAGATTATCAAGTTCCAATGTCCCCGCCATGGGCTGGGACACATCCCACTAGACCAGGTTGCTCCTGGGGTCCCCAGTGCTGGAGTTGACCTCTCTGGTTGCCCAGGGACAAACTTTCATGTCTCCCACCTGAGTTTCTGCACCAGATGATCCAGCCCTGACTCAAAACTTGCTGATCTGCAGCCAAAAAATCCCAATTTTTAATCTGTATAAACCTCCTCGCTAAGGATATTCTGCTTTTCTTTGATAGCCGCCATACTCTGAAAGCAAGGAGAGGCAGTCACAAAAGAAGGAGAAAAAAAAATCCCAGCTAATGAATTACCAGTCATCAGCAAATCCTCTACTAACGGACTGTGCATGTGCTCTCTGCCCATTATAACACTAAGTAAAACATATTGGCTTAATACGCCACGGGGCAGGAGCAGCCAGTCAGCGAGACCTTGCTGATGAGCAGTAGCTCATTGAATCATAGAATCATAGAATTGTCCAGGTTGGAAGGGACCTTTCAGATCATCGAATCCAACCATCAGCCCAACACTGACAAAACCCACCACTGACCCGTGTCCCTCAGCACCACGTCTGCTCGGCTTCTAAGTACCTCCAGGGATGGTGACTCCACCACTTCCTTGGGCAGCCTCTTCCAATTTATTGGTGAATAAATTTTCCCCAATATCCATCCTAAACCTCCCCTGGTGCAACTTGAGGTTATTTCTTCTTGTCCCATCGCCTGTTCCTTGGGAGAAGAGACTGACCCCCTCTCACTTCAACATCCTTTCAGGGAGTTGTAGAGAGCAAGAAGGTCTCCCATCAGCCTCCTTTTCTCCAGGCTGAACACCCCCAGCTCCCTCAGCCGCTCCTCAGAAGACTTGTGCTCCAGACCCCTCAGCATCCTTGTTGCCCTTCTCTGGACACGCTCCAGCACCTCAATGTCTTTTTTGTAGTGAGCAGCCCAAAACTGGACACAGTAGTTGAGGTGGGGCCTCACCAGGGCCCAGTACAGGGAGGGTGGACGATCACTTCCTGCCTAGCCCAAATGACCCAGAGCCCACCAGGAGCTGGAGAACATCCTCAGGACTGGTTTCATCTACAGGGGGTTGAGTTTAAGCCTTCATGACCAGTCTGTGAAGCCACCTGAAGCCCAACAACTGGAGATGTTCCGCTTCAGAGACAAACTTTGAAACACTGTCCTGGCCCAGACAAAAATCCTGCTGAGGATACAGCTGGTGCCTGCCATGAGGGACAGTATCGTGCTCTTCTACAGTGGGCTTGCACCATCAAATTTTGCTTTCAGGGATAAAAGATATGAAAGAGAAGGAAGACGTTCCATTTATACATTATCCAAGCTATGGACAGGTTGGCTTCCAGCTCATTTCCATCCAACATGGGCATCTCAGGCCAAGAGGGTGCAGAGTTGAACATCTCATGCGGCAGAAAAACAGCACCAGGCTGGGAATTCGCTGGGAGGATGGATCTCAGCAGACACTGGGAAAGAGCCTGGTGGTGGGAACCACCTCTTACATATCTTTAATTTACAGGAGGCATCTATGTTTGGCTGGACTTAAGTATTGCAAAAGCAAAACTATGCCCTGATGATGCTAAACAAGACAACATTGATTTTATTCTCAATGATGCTCACTATTTCCGTGTCCGTACAATTTCCCTGCAGCCAAAACCCAGTTTTCTGCATTTCTTTCCCTAAATCCAGGGAGTAAGACATTTGCCGGGCTACATATCTAAAGCCATGTTTCAGCAGCCAAATAAGAAGTCAGATTATCCTGAGGTGCCTCACTCTCACAGGAAAAAGAGGTTATTTTCCGTACCTCAGCAGGAAATGCAAGGCATTTCCCCCAAATAATGGAAGGTGAGGGCTATCAGGTATACCCCCTAATTCAGAAAGAGGAAAAAAAAGCAGAAATTCTCCATTTTTGAAGCCAAACTAGTCAAGCATCTCCTTCTGCTCACAACCAACACAGATCCAGCACGTGATGAAGCTGCAAGATCTCCCAACAAGAAAAGATCCGGGTTTAGGGAACGGTGGGCTCCATGAAGAGGGATGGATGCTCCAGGCTTCAGGGAAGGGCTGATCCAAGATCAACACAACACCCTGCTGAGTAAATACCCCATCATCGCCTCCCCAGGTTCGGATGTGACAGTTTTCTTTTTAATAGAATCCATTCAAAACTTGACTACTCCATTAACCAAAATTAAAAAAAGAAAATCCCATTATTCTGAAGTATTTTCATATGCATTTAAAGCTGGTCATTAACCTCTGAGTCCCATTTTTATTTTGTTTTCATTAGTTCCTCCAAAGTAGAGCTCGATTACTGTGGCCGACCCTTCAAGGAGGAGACCAGAGAGCTTTCCCCAACACCGGCAGCCTTGAATTCACACATTTACGGAAAATACAACCTCATGGCATGAGGCTGCCCCGGCACAGGACAGGACTGGGGGGACTGGGAGGACTTGGGGGGACAGCCTGGGCTTTTCCTGCTCAAAGCTGCTCATCTCGACTCGGCTGCTCAGGCTGTTGGCTGGGAAAGAACCCAGCTGTCAGCTCTGCTCTGGGGGAAAGCAAGAAGAGAAAAAAGAGGGGAAATAAAAGGAGGGAGAAAAAGGAGGGTGAGGGGTGGGGAGAGGAAAAAACAAGGAGAAAAAAGGGAAAAAACAGGAAAAGGAAAAAAGGAAAAGGGGGGGGAAAAGGGAAGAAAAAGGAAGGAAGGAAGGAAGGAAGGAAGGAAGGAAGGAAGGAAGGAAGGAAGGAAGGAAGGAAGGAATGGAAAAAAGGATGGAAAACAGGAAAAAAGGATGGAAAACAGGAAAAAAGGAAGGAAGGAAAAAAGTGGAAAAGGACAAAAGGAAAACAGGAAAAAAGGATGGAAAACAGGAAAAAAGGAAGGAAGGAAAAAAGTGGAAAAGGACAAAAGGAAAACAGGAAAAAAGGAAAACAGAAAAAAGGAAGGAAGGAAAGAAGGGAAAACAGAAAACAAGGAAAACAGGAAAGAAGGAAAAAAGAAAAGCAGGGAAAAAGGAAAACAGGAAAGAAGGAAAAAAGGAAAAAGAAAAAAGAAAAAAGGAAAAAAGGAATCAAGAAAGAGGAAAGAGAAAAAAGAAAAAGGAGGGAGGAACAGGGGGAAAGGGGTAGAAGAAGGGGAGGAAAGGGAAAGAAGAGGAAAGAGGGGGAAGAAAGAAATGGAAAAAAGAAATAAAAAGCAAAAAAAAAAAAAGCAAAAGGGAAGATTGAGTGTTCTAAAGTGTCTGTCTCTCTGCAAGGGGGGAGCGCTGAGCGTATGAAAGATTAATCCCGAGCTTTGCCCAAAAGAGGCAACATTGTTTTTTAAAGCCTCTAAACTAGTCCCGAACAGAAACTGGATTATGCTGGGCCAGATGTCAGGGCTTCTCAGAAACAATACGGGGTTGTGTATCTCATACCATCCTCATTAAAAAGATTAAAAGTACTTCCTATAGAAAAAAAAAAATAATAATATGTATTTTCAAATGGGAGCCACAGTTTCCTCCTGCCTGTAACGGCTCCAATCCCGGCAGATGAATTTCACTTTAATGAGATGTCATTTGGGAGAATGGTTTAACATCCCTTCAAAAAAAAGTCTTAGCCCTAAACCTCGTAAAACCACGTCGAGATTATTAAAAGAAAATTTACCACACAGACAAAATAAAATAAAACAAAATAGAACCCGCCAATTCGCAGAATCCATGACACGGCCGTTTTTAAATGTGATGGAAAAGGCTTTCCAAGTTATCTGCTTAAACACAGGCTTTCTGTTTACTTCTCACTTTCATGTCAAATGAATTTGGGAAGAAAAAAATTGACAGGAACTTTAAGGACATTAGTCACATTTCGACTCCTTTTTCAGATTAACGCATCAAAAGCCGGGGAGGCGGAGGGGTATTTTATCATCTTGATAAAATAAAATTAACTCCTGGTACCCCAAACTCTGCCCGTAGGGTTACGGATGTTCAGGATCCTCTGCCTACGTGTGGGGAGATCCAGGAGCAATTGGCATCAGGAGCAAAATCCCACCGGAGCATCATCTGAATGAGATAAATAACTTATAAAGATGTGCTTGAAACCCCCCCAAAAATTAGAGATTGCAGCCTGGTCCTTGCAGGCTCCCCCCAGCATGAAGAGCAGCATCTTGACGACAGCACCAATCCAGTTTGCGCTCCAAACTGGTCTGCAGGAGGTTGGGACCCCACCTCTTGGACCCCTTCTCCCCACTAAAGCGAAGGTAAAAAAATAAATGGACCGTGGAAATAAGACAGCCTATTCTGAGATCTTTAAAAAAAAACCCATCCCTGTCTGCTCACAATATACGATAACTTCGATTAATGCTTCCCCCCGTCAGAGCACTCAGCAATTATCAACGGTAGAAGGCAACGTTAACAGTTTTCTGCATCTTCTCTGCAACTTTCGAGATGATGCTCCAGCACCAGACAAATATGAATTCGCTCCATCCATCGTGTATTACAACCCCGAACCCCACTCTCAGCTCTCACCCCCAATCGCTGACCCCCAGGGAGCAGGAATTTCTGGGTACTGGCATTTAACGTGTCCTTCTCTTGGAGAACTGCACAAACATCTCCAGACCCTGCATCACAGAATCATAGAATGGTTTGGGTAGGAAGTTGGGTTAAAGACCATCTAGTTCCAACCCCCCTGCCATGGGCAGGGACACCTCCCACTAGACCAGGTTGCTCAGCGACCCGGCACATGGCATCTCAACCTCCTGAAAAGCTGGTGACTGGTAGAGATGGTGGTTTCTTCTCCTCTTGGGCGCTCGGCCATATGTCCCTTTGCCCTGGGGAAGCGGCACCTGCACTCACCGTGGTGGCTGAGATCCAGCCCATTTCACAACCTGCATCCCCCCTTTCGTGACAAAAGGTAAAACCCTAAAGGCTATGCAGGGAAACGGGTGGTGAGGACCCAAGTCAAGCCCAGAAGGCTCTTGTCTCCATCTTAGTCCGTTCAACGTGCTCCAGGCCAAGGAATAAAAAGAAAAGAAGAAAACAAAACAAAACCACACAAGTGTATCCTCTGCTGACAAATCTTTTCTACTGAGCAGGCATTTCTCTGACAAATGTTATATTATCCTGTTCTTTACTTATTTATAGTGCTGGAGGGGTAGGACTGTCCCTCAAGAGGCACCGCTAAGTTTTCTGAAGGAAATATCTGAACTTCTTCATCAGTGTCAGACTATATTTGCAGACAGGTTACTTTTCTTTTAAACACATGCATCAGTATTTTAGAAGAAAACTCTTCAAAGTGGGTCAGTGTTTTAACTCGCCCATCAGGGGTCTATAAACACAACATCAGCCGCTCCACATAGATCTCTCCACTCCCAAAAATGTGTTTTGAAGTGGCTTTGTCTCTCCATGAAAGGGTGAGCTGGGGTCTCCTGAAGGCGTTGGCACACTCTCCTTCTCCTGGTCAAGGTTCCACATTGGTCTTGGCACGGTTCCTTGCCTGAGCCCACCATGGGCACGTCATCCACCGTAGAGGGACAGGGACATTTCCCACTGCTGCCTTGGGATGGATGCTCGATGGCATTTGGGTTTGTCCGGTTTGTCCCGCTCCACTTGAAAAAAGACTGTCCCTTTGGTGAAGCACGTGGCTTTGCAAGGGGTATCTACAACGGCTGGGAGTATCCTCCTGCCATTGTCTTCATCTGCTCCCTCCAGCCAAGGTGCATCAAGGTGCAGGATCCCAGCCACAACATACATTTCTAGCAGTTTCCACCATCCTACAGCACCCTCAACCCCAGAAGTCTTCTGCTGCCTCTGAGCAAGGTCTATGAAATTTGGCCATCGTGGTTTATTGGTGGCCATATCTGCTGACACCACGTGAACCATGGGAAGAAGCTGGAAGCAGGAGAACCATCGTCGCTGGTGCTCGACACGTTGCTTCATCCGTCGCAACTGGCTCAGTCCAGCCCTCTCCCGGCGGCAAGGGGCTGTGCGGGGAGCAAGTGTCCCCCCCGCTCCATGATTTCTAAGTGATGACCAACCGCAATGTCAATAGGAGCAAATGAAATTTAAGGCAAGCAAATCACAGCCCTTCTGAGCCACGCTCCGGCAAAGCAGGGAGAGATAAGGGGGAGGAGTGAAAAGGAGAATCAATAAATCTTAACCTCATTCACAATGATCTGGAGCTCTTATTAAGTAAATTAATTTAAGTTAATTTAACTCGATCATGACTCCCGATCACAGTGATTTAGTGAGGGGGAAATTGCATTAGGAAAGGCCACACTCGCTAGATAGAAGAACGGAAGAAAATTAGATCCACTTAGCAATGTGAATTAATATGGAAATAGCAGGTGTAAATTTAACCTTATCAAGAGAGTGAAAATTATCTTCATAAATTTGGAGAAATAGCCCCCAAGTTGCTTATAAATCTATTTAAAACAAAAATATTACAAAAAGTGTAGTAAAATTAATTTAAAATATACTCCCATCTATCGCCTCTAAGAAAAGTCAGCTGCAGGGCGAAGTTTAATGCAACCTCGCAATAAGGGGAGAGAGAACGCAACTCATCACCGAGGGATTAACACCGGGTACCTCCGGACCTGCAGCGACTCTTCCCGTCACTCATTTCCCAAAGACATGTCCCGTTTCATCTCAGCCTGCTCCTTTCCAGGAGTTTCTCGGCCATAAAGGTAACGTCCTGGATGCCCCAGGAAGGTTTCTTGCAGCTTAGACACCCAAAAATAGACGCCCCATCCCTGGAGGTGCTCAAGGCCAGGTTGGAGGGGGCTTGGAGCAACCTGGTCTGGTGGGAGATGTCCCTGCCCATGGCAGGGGGTTGGAACTGGATGATCTTTAAGGTCCCTCCCAACTCTAACCATTCCATGATTCCATGAAAAAGAGAGAGGGGAATCTCATAAACATCTTTAATGACAGCAAGTTCGTAAGATGGACAAGAACAAAGCTCCTGCCTAAAGTTTATTAAGGCAGTGTATTAACTCCAAAAAGATCGATTGCCATGAGAAACCCTTGCACATCACTTTTGCACACCCCAAAACCTGGATTTTACAGTAGCAGCGAGAAAGCAGCTCCCGGCTCGTTGCTTGTTACGGGTCCGAGAGGACGCTATGAACGACGGAGAGAAAAACCACGGTAAAAACTACCGGAGAAGCATTTGCCATGTGCTAACTCCCGACAGTCCAGATGATTGATCACACCCAACGAAGGTAATAGGGAGACTGAGTAAGAGATTTATTGCTTCTTTAAAATATAATTGTTTTAATTTGCTGATGGCATTTTATCAAGATTTGTCTGAAACAGCCATAAGATCTAAACTACATCATTTAATGAAGTCAAAGATTAATACGGATAAAATTATTCTACAAGTAGGAGCTCTCAGCCAATCGTAGCGGCATGAACAGGTCGTTCCTCTACAAAATCACTGCTCGGTTGAGGAAGATCCACCACCCAGCAGTCAGAGACCTCCTGATCTAACCCTACCCGAAGCCTCTGCCTGAAGTTCCTGCCCTCCTTGGCTCTCACCACGGGTCCTCCATCCATCAACCATGGAAGAACATGAGCCAAATAGCTGGAGCACAAGTTGTTTTCTATTAACTAAGGCTGAAGTTCACAGAATCATAGGTTTGGGTTGGAACGGACCTTTAAAAGTCATCTAGTCCACACCCAAGGGCAGGGACACCTTCCACTAGACCAGGTTGCTCCAAGTCCCATCCAACCTGGCCTTGAACAGCTCCAGGGATGGGGTATCCACAGCTTCTCTGGGCAACCAAGTTAGTCATCAATTACAGCATCGGATTAAACCCACGCGTCTGCACTTTATCAATTAAACTTCATAATTAAATTTGACATGGCTACGAGAAGCTCCTCTCCCCTCCATCACCACCGATGCCCAAATGGGCGCAGTAGGAGACATGTGGATCTTGGAAGTGGATAAAAGGGCATGATGCGGAGGTGGGAAGATATCAAAGGCAAAATTAGAAGGTGAAGAAAAAGGAAGAGATGGTGCAGGTAAGATTGACCGCAAAAAAATGTGGGTGAAAATCATCCATTAGGCCAAAAGGATCCCACAGTTTCCATAGGAGAAGAAGCACTTTGAACCCGAGGCCAGTATAGTACGCCAGACGAGGACTTTCTCAACTTAAGAGCTTGAAAAAACAAGACAAAATTACAGACCTAATTTTATATTTTAGAAAATAGTTTGAAAATAAACACCTTTTTTTAGAATCTCTCTGTTTACCTGGTTCTTTGCCTCATCATCCTGAAGTCTTCCAAACCCAACCCTCCCTTCAGCTACCAATATTTGTGAAACTCAGAGCCAAATTCACTAAGTATAGGGAAAAATCAGGCAAAATTAAGCTTTAAAAGCAATCACCACAATCTTTTTCTCTGTAGCACCCACCACAAAAGCCGTCAACCCACTGGGCATTGCTGGGGGAAAGAACTTTTGGAAGAAACCACCTGAAAGCGGATGTTGATGCCGACCCGCGTCACTGCTCTGCCGGAGGAGCCAATGGTGGGGCACAGCCTGCAGCACCCCCCAGCTCTTCAGGTTTGATATATCGGAATGAAAAATAAAACAAACAAGCCCATAGCTGAGCCCAGAGGCTTTCTTTGCCCAAAATATTGCCTGTGACAGTGGCAAACCAGCATTTCAGGGGGGAGGAGAAGTCATTCTCAACCTAAAAACAGCCAGAATCTGGGTTATAACCGTAAACTTCAGTTCTAATCGCACCTATTTTTAGAGCATGAATTATTGTAATGACCTTTCTGCTTATACACAACTTCAAGACTTTGTCTTGGCCTCTGAGATGTTCCCTGGTGACATCTCCACCACGTAACGGGGCTGCGGCTCGCACGAACCTCAGCACAACTGATTTAGGAAGACTCGGACTCAAGGGTACGGCACCACCCCTGGGTGACACCCTTCTTCGGATGGGTGCTGGCACGTCAAATTATTTGCTACGTGGCCAGGTTGATGCTCCACCCACCCAGAAAACCCAGGAAGAAGCAAGTTGGTGCATGCACCTACCTCCTGGTGTAGGTTTGGAGCATCTACCTCCAAAACTCTTTCAATAAGCTCCTCCGTAGCACCAACATACACAATAATAAAGCAGAGGGAAGGTCTGGCCTCGTTAACAGGCTTGACCATCCCTAATTAACAGGCCACATCTACCTCCAAAAAAAGCAGCAGGTTTACTTAGGTCTGATGTAAAAAGCTGCGTGCGTTTATTCATCTTCCTTACAGCTTATTTAACTGCTTCATGGAAACAATTAATTGAAAGAGGGAATAAATATGAAGCCACAGACTGCAGTAAGCTCTTGGCCGCCGACTCGGGCTAACGTGATTACTAATACGATTTTACACTTTAAGTCAATAAACTCTGCGTAGAAGCGGCTAAACAAATAGAGAAATTAAGCAACGAACACGTAACGGCAATAACACGGAGCCAACGTGGGAGCTCCCTCGGCTCCTGGATCCCAACCAGCTGTATTCAAGGGATGGATGAATTACCTGGATGTCACGGGGCGCCTCGTTTTCCAGTTGGGAACTGGGCTGCTGAAGGACGATACAGCTGGAGACACCACGTTCTTCTTCACTATCCTGTAGCGTGTCTTTATCACCTTGTTGGTTGGGGGGCTCCTCACAAAGTGCAAGTTGGTTCCTATGAGAGAGCAAATGGAAAAAAGGGATTGAAATTCAGGTGGGGGGATGGGACAGAAGGGACCTTCACCAACGTAGGTCCTACACCCAACTCCTTAGCACCTGCAAAAGGGGTAAAAGACCCCTGGGGTGCGTCAGGCATGAATGGGACCATCATGGTTGATGGTAAGAGAATGGCTTTGATGTGCTTGGGGGTGTTTGGCTTCACCAACCCAACAGCAAAACTCTACCAGGTGAATCCTGCTTTAACCAACAATACCTTGATCCCCAACATCTACGTCGGAAAGAGATTTACGCGTTTAATCACTCCCGTTTTCATCATATTTTGCAGGATGATCTACAAGCAGGTTTATTCTGCGGAATGTTTCATGCAATTAGCAGTTATACGTTTGACTCTGGTTTTCCTTCACTTGATAGCTTGCAATTTTTTTCGCGGCTTTAAGGAATGCATCTAATTGCCCGACTTTTATAACATACAGCTATAACTGCCCAGATAATTAAAGCTGACACTACATGCTGAGACTAAGTCTTCTGGTTTTATAACTGATTTAAAGGGATGGCTGTTTTTCTTGGAGATCCTCTAATTAAAATTATTGCAAGGTTGAGAGGGGAAAAGCAGAATCATTATTTCCCCTGAAAATGCTGTACCCGTCCCCATGTTTGTCTCTGCGAGATCAGGGAAAATAAGGTTGTTTCCCAGTTAAACTGGTAATCTCGGGATGCTGGATCTGTGTCGAAACAAGAAAAACAGAGAAATGTTTTTTAGAGCCGATCTCATTCCCTAGAGAAGAGGGAGCAGCTTCCCCGTCTCCCCACAGCCGTGTTTAATAGGGAGAATATTTTCCTTCTTGAGCATTCCCAAGCAAGTCGGTGTCGCACGTTGGGTTCGGGAGGGACTGAGTGACATGAACTTTCACTCCCAAACTCAACCCCAGAGTTACAACTCCTGATGGGGCGGGAAGGAGAAAATCAGGCTCGGCCACAACGGATAAATCACTGGGATTTTTCATAATGAAGATGACGATCGCAACGTTCCTCAATACTACACCGTAAGATAAACGATCACCGAGCAAGGAGCGGACGGAGGGATTCACAGCCTTCGACGCCGCCTATAAAGCCCCGAGCACGCTGGTGACAGCACGCAAATAATCTCTTTTATATGGCTGCAATAAAATTTGGAAGGCGTTCGGTATAAATAGCCCAGCAAGCTCTCACTTGGCATCGCGCTTGTCCCCGTCATGGCGTACGGGACCTCCCACCCCTGTTTCCACCACGCGCGAAGCCAGATCTTCGCAGCGAAGTGTTATTTTAAGAGATCTTTCCAACTCCTATGCGGGACCCCTGCTTAATTAATGCATCAAAATAATGCCTGCATGCATATTATCTTCTGCTGACTTTTAATGATGCTTCCACAAGCAGCACGTTGCTGTTAACCAGCGAGCACCAACAAAACCAGTAGCGTCACAAAGCACGCTCCAAGGAAGGGTGAGTTAAGTCAAGCGGTAATTGTTGAACAAACTGAAAAGCCAGGAAGTCAACGCCAGTAACTTAAAGAGCTTCTGGTGATTTGGAATAAAAATTAAAAATGAAAGAAATTCAAATAAAGCCAGATGTTTTGTGGGCCCATGTGAACCTCATGAAGTTCAACGAGGTAAAAGGCAAGGTCCTTGGGTCAGGGCAATCTCCAGTATCAGCGTATTCTGGAGGAAGAATGGATGGAGGCCCAGCAGGGAAGAACTTTGAGATGGGCGGGTGACAAATGGGACATGACCAACCGCATCCTCAGCTGCATCCCCAGCAGCGTGGCCAGCAGGGCGAGGGGGGGGAAATCTGCCCCTCCGCTCTGCTCTGGGGAGAACCTCCATCCCCCCGTGCTGCCTCCAGCTCTGGGGCTACCAACATCAGGACATGGAGCTGTTGGAGCGGGGCCAGAGGAGGCCATGGAGATGCTGCGAGGGCTGGAGCCCCTCTGCTGTGAGAACAGGCTGAGAGAGTTGGGGGGTGGGTCCAGTCTGGAGAAGAGAAGGCTCAAAGAAGAACTTTTCCAGTCCCTAAAGGGGCTCCAGGAAAGCTGGGGAGGGACTCTTGATGAGGGAGGGGAGCCATAGGAGGAGGGGGAAGGGTTTGACACTGAAAGAGGGGAGATTGAGATGAGATCTGGGGAGGAAATTCTTTGCTGTGAGGGTGGTGAGAGCCTGGGCCAGGTCGCCCAGAGAAGCTGTGGCTGCCCCATCCCTGGAGGGGTTCAAGGCCAGGTTGGAGGGGGCTTGGAGCAACCTGGTCTAGTTGAAGATGTCCCTGCCCATTGCAGGGAGGTTGGACTAGATGATCTTTTAAATTCCCTTCCAACCCAAACCATTCAGTGACTCGATGACCAGAGATATTGCAGACGCCCATTGCTTTAGAGGTGAGGCAAGAAGAGAGAGAAAACACGTAAAGCAAATGTGTTTTCATTGCTCTTTCCCTGTCCTGGGACTTTTTGTATCAGACTAAATTCTTCAGGGCGGCGACTGCACCATTGCAGGGGTTTTTTTAAAGCCCTTTGCAAGGTTTAAGCTCTAATTACAATTATAATTGCTCGCAAACACCCACAAAGTTGGAGCGTTTTGCTTCAGAGAACTGTATTTGGGACTGTAAAATGGGAATAACAAAGGGACCAACATCCAGAGCTCTGCATGGCCCAACACTGCACTCACACCATGAAATCCCAGCTACGGTGAGGACCTGCGAACCGGTTGGTCGACGACAAGGCCCCTTTGTCACCCAGGAGGCATGGACGCATCCAACCTCTCCTGGAGATGCCACCAACCACGTACCCAAAGCAGCTCTTTCTCACCAGGGAAGGAACGAGAGCCGCAAAAACGCATCCTCCTGGAACAACAACAGCACGAGTTGACCCTCACCCTCCGCCACTCTATATTAAGCTGGGAATTTGTTGAATACATTATCAACCTATTTATTTTTTTTGCCCCTACGCAAGCTCCAGCTGCCACTAATCAACCTCAGAACCTCATCAAATCCCTGCCTGACGTCGTCCCCCGCCTCACGCTCGCCCGAGAAATAGAAGTCCCAAATTGTTATGACTTCCAGGCGTCCCCCGCCTCCCCTTCTCCTCGCCCAGGCAGAGTGGCACCTGGTAAACTCTATTCCCCGGCGGTAATTGGATGGTGTATTCATGCCGGAGCTGCTCTTCTGAAAGTGCCTGCGTGCGCGGCTCCGGCATTAACCACCTCCTGAAAGAGACTCTCCGAAGAGCTCAGTTTTCTATTATTACTTGCTAGCTGAGGGGTTTTGTGTAGATAATCATGTTATTTAGATAGGATGTTGGTTTAATTCCCTTCATTACAGGCTCCCAGGGTTGTAATTTTTTTTCTCCGCATGATGTATTCCCCGTGGCACATTTCACTCAAATCAAACACTTTACGCTTTTATTACAAACAATACCCCAGCGTCCCCCGTTATCAGCCCAGCGCACACATGCACACTCCTCGCAGAGATCCAGAGGTCAGTTCTAATGACTAATCGATCTCATTAGCTTTCCTAATTAAAAACTTTACTACCGCAATGGAAGACAAACTACAAAAAAACTGCTTGCATCATATTTGAATGGGATATGAGCATCATTTATCAGCTGGGGCTTGCAGCCCGCGCCCATCGCAACAGGCCGCACGCTGCTGAGGTTGGTGCTTTATTCGGAGCCATGTATCTCCCGGGCATCGCTCGTGCCCACGGAAAAAATTCTGGGGCAAACACCAAGGTTGATCTTGAGATGGGGAATTTGTTGCCAAAACCTCTTGCCACAGCGCTCCGAGGAGATGGGAGCCGGGACCCACCAGCGCACGTAGCCCTTAGGAAAGGGGAAAATGCAATACAGAATCCCAGAATGGTGGAAGTTGGAAGGGACCTCTCTCTGGAGATCATCTGGTCCAACCTCCCTGCCAAAGCAGGGTCACCCAGAGCAGGCTGGACAGGAACACATCCAGACGGATTTGGAAGATCTCCAGAGAAGGAGACTCCATACCCTCTCTGGGCAGCCTGTTCCAGGGCTCTGGAATGCTCAAAGAAGTTCCTCCTCATGTTGAGATGGAATTTCCTGTGTTCCAGTTTGTGCCCACTGCCCCTTGTCCTGTCACGGGGCACCACAAAGAAGAGTCTGGACGCATCCTCTTGCCACCCACCCTTTAGATATTGCTCAGCATCGATGAGATCCCCTCTCAGTCTTCTCTTCTTCAAGCTGAACAGCCCCAGGTCCCTCAGCCTTTCCTCAGCAGAGAGATGCTCCAGAGCCTCATCATCTTCATAGCCTCCACTGGACTCTCTCCAGTGGTTCCCTGTCCTTCTGGAACTGGGGAGCCCAGAATTGGACCCAGCACTCCAGCTGTGGCCTCACCAGGGCAGAGTAGAGGTGGAGGATGACCTTGGGGTTATCCTTGGGGACCACCAATGTTCTGGAGGCTGGGAGGGTTTCTCAGCAGAACCTCCACGAGAAAACGGGTGGGAAGCACCCAAAAATTATTTTGCTGTGAGAGGCACCAGGAATCACTCCCCTGTGGAAGCTGAATCAGGGAGGGCAAAACCAGCGTTGGCTCCTGAGATCCTATGATTTCATTGCATGATTACATTGTTTAGTGGTGGTTCTGGCAGTGCTGGGTTGATGGTTGGACTCGGTAATCTTAAAGGTCCTTTCCAACCTTGATGGTTCTATCATTCTGTTCCATGATTCTATGTCTGTGGGAGAGCCAGAAACCACACGATGTCTCACTTGTTTTCTGACATCCTTAAAACATACAAGAACCGACGCACCTTAAACTTCTATATTCTCCAACCATCGCAAATTACCTCTTATTTCTACTCTGTGTCTCCCCAAAATGAATGAAGTTTAAACGATTAAAAGTGATAACGTTTTTTCAAACCCCAATACCAAGTGGAGAATTAAGCAAGGAAGTTTCAACAAAAAAAAGTAAAACCTTTTGTAAAAACATGTATTTCCCCCCATGGCAAGAAAAACGGGGAGGGGGGACATTGATTTGCTGTTACTTATTCCAAATCCTTCATCCCTATCAGCTGTCATTAAATTTGAATCCCCCACTTCTGCCAAAAAATGAGTGGAGGGAAATATTAACTAATTTTGCCTGTTTCTCAATCGAATCAGGTCCAACGGTCTTGGTCCTACCTTCCCACGGGGCTGGCACCCGGAATTCTGCACCCGGAGCCATTTATTTCTGCATGACTTTGCCATCAGAGCAGCTCTCCAGGGCCGGGCCAGCATCGTCAGCCAGCCGAGCCCTAACGAGTGAGCGGCAAGAGGAAGATGCTGCTGCTCGGGGTAGGTTTAGGGAAACTGCAATATCGGTGGAGTAAATCCTCTCCACCTACTGCTGGGAAAAAGCAAGTTAAATAAGCAAGGGTAATTTCAGGAGCACAGATTCCCAAATTCAGGAGATGTCCCAGTTTGAGCAACACAGGATTAATTTCTCTTTCAGTAATTTTACTTTTAAGCAAGGTCTCTCCTAATGCTGGGGAAAACCACTCTTTTAGAAGACTCCAGTGTCTGAGTGGGTAAAAATATTTACTTTCTCGCCAGCTATGGGGTGTGGGATTCAAGGTCTCAGTGTTTTCACGCTCTCCAGGTGCGGGGACAAGGAACGAGACCCGGGCACTTGACCCAAGCTGCCAACAGGGTTATTTCATCCCATGAACAGCACAATCAATAGCAATTAGAAAGACTGTTGAGAAGTTATCTCTCTCCCTTGATGGCTTCCATCCTGAGAACTCCTTGACCCGGTGCCGGAGCCCTGAGCCCTTCCCTTCTTCCCAAAGCCACAGCGTCCCACAGTGTCCCACACTGGCTGTCCCTGCTGGGAGTACATGGCTTCCTGTGATGGAGTGGGCTGGGGATAGTCATGGAATCACAGAATCATGGAATTGCCAGAGTTGGAAGGGACTTCTAGAGATCATCTAGTCCAACTCCCCTGCTAAAGCAGGATTGCCCAGAGGACATCACTCAGGGCTGCATCCAGGCGGGTCTTGAAAATCTCCAGAGAAAGGATCTCCACACCCTCCCTGGGCAGCCTGTTCCAGGGCTCTGGCACCTTCACTGGAAAGAAGTTTTTCCTCATATTTGAATGGAACTTCCCATGTTCCAGCTTGTGCCCGTTGCCCCTCATCCTGTCACTGGGAACCACTGAAAAGAGTCCAGCTCCATCCTCCTTCAACCCACCCTTTAGGTACTTGTAAACATAGATAAGGTCTCCCCTCAGCCTTCTCTTCTCCAGGCTAAAGAGCCCCAGCTCTCTCAGCCTTTCCTCATCAGGGAGATGCTCCAATCCCTTAATCATCTTTGTTGCCCTTCGCCGGACTCTCTCCAGTAGTTCCCTGTCTCTCTTGAACTGGGGAGCCCAGAACTCGATGCAGTATTCCAGCTGTGGCCTCACCAGTGCAGAGTACAGGGGGAGAATGACCTCCCTCCACCTACTGGCCACACTCTTCCCTACGCAGCCCAGGATTCCATTGGCCCTCTTGGCCACAAGGGCACATTGCTGGCTCATGGAAAGTTTGCTATCCACCAGGACTCCCAGATCCTTCTCCTCAGAAGTGCTTTCTAGAAGATCCATCCCTAACCTATATTGGTGCCTGGGGTTCTTCCTCCCCAGGTGCAGGACCCTACATTTGCCCTTGCTGAACCTCATTAGTTTCTTCTCTGCCCAGCTCTCCAGCCTGTTCAGGTCGTGCTGGATGGCGGCACAGCCCTCTGGAGTGTCGGCCAGCCCTCCCAGTTTGGTATCATCAGCAAACTTGCTGAGGAATAGTCCTTGTACATTTTATATTGGTATCAGGATCAATATTGCTTCTTTAGTATTATTAATGTTAATTATTCAGTCTTATTCTATTAAATCTGTTTATATTTCAACCCTCGTGTTTCCTTCTTTTTTCCCCAACGCCCCTTCCTGGCTGGGGAGGGGTCATTGGGTGAGAGAATAATTGTCTAAACAACAATAAATTGTTGCGGATTCCTCAAACCGTAACACAGATTATTGCTGCTTTTGGAAAAGGATGTGCAACAGAGAAAGCTTCCCATACGAGCACAGGAATTGCATGGTAATTGGGAAAAAATTAAATTAATTAGTGCTGTAGGCCATGACGCAACCTGAGTCCCTACCAGGTCTCCTACCCTCCTTCCTTGGCCACCACAAACCTCCTGGGTGAGCCTGGCACACTGGACCACCGGTGGCTCGTTAAAGCCCTCTGTAAGATGAGCCGGAGAAGCTGTGAGTGACAGGTACATTGATCTTCCAGCACTTGGAAGTGAGATGAGAGCGGGAACGAATGCAAATCGGGGAGAAGCTGTACCTTTGGTACAACGCCGGTATTGTCCCCAGCCCCAGTATTGTCTCAAGCCCCAGTATTGTCTCCAGCCCCAGTATTGTCCCCAGCTCTAGTATTGTCCCCAGCCCCAGTACTGTCTCCAGCCCCAGTATTTCCCCCAGCTCTGGAGGAAACCTCAGGGATGTGAAGCCCTGAAGCAGGGCCATCCTTTTAACTCACTCACAACGAGACCACTAAGAAAAAAAAGCAAAGCAGAGGCCAAAAAACCTTCTGATAAAACTGAATTGCTTTGTCAAAGCCAGCCATTAGGAAGAAAAATAAAGGGCTAAAGACTATTAGTCGACGTGCAAAGGATGCCACCAGCAAGTCATAACTCCTGATACAGGCTCTGATGCGAGCAGAGATTTAAAAAACATGCACTGCAAAACCAAAAGCAGCTCCAAAAAGAACTGAAAATCACTGCCGAAGGGTATTCTGAAAGCAAACACGAAGATGAATCCCTCAAACATCCTCACCGCGGGATTTGCTCCAGGCCTGGAAGGAAAGATTCAGCAAAATAACCACCGTTACCTCTTCCTCAGCTCCCAGAACGAAGCTGCCACCCACCTGATACCCAAAGGAAAATCGGGCTGCGGCAGCAGGAAAATCATCCATGTGGGGTGATGCTCCAGGACTTCACGAGATCAACCCTCCCTTCTTTGTGTAAAGCCCCAGAAAGACCATGTCCTAATTTGATCTCCTTCTACCAGAAGATCACCCACCTCATGGATGGAAGGAATGTGGTCCATAGAGTCTTTTTTCAGTGGTTCCCAGTGAGAGGACAAGAGGAAAGGGGTACAAACTTGAATATAAGAAGTTCCACCTAAACATGAGGAGGAACTTCTTTCCTTTGAGGGTGGCAGAGCCCTGGAACAGGCTGCCCAGGGAGGTGGTGGAGTCTCCTTCTCTGGAGACATTCCAAACCCACCCGGACACGTTCCTGTGCAACCTGCTCTGGGTGGACCTGCTTTGGCAGGGGCTTGGACTAGATGATCTCCAGAGGTCCCTGCCAACCCCACAGTCATTCTGTGATACAGTTTTTCTGGATTTTAGTAAAGCTGTTGATCCTGTCCTTCACAGTATCCTCCTGGACATGTTGTCCAGCTGTGGAATGAGCAGGTTCACGGTGCGCTGGGTGAAGAACAGGCTGAAGAGCAGGGCTCAAGGGTTGTAGTGAATGGGGTGACAACTGGCTGGCAACTGGTCACCAGTGGTGTTCCTCAGGGCTTCATTCTAGGGCTGGTTCTGTCCAGATTTTTATCAATCATCTGGATGCAGGAGTTGAATGCACCTTTAGAACATTTGCTGATGATACAAAACTGGGAGGGAAGAAAGGAAGAAGAAGAAAGAAGGAGGAAGAAGAGTTCCAGCCGGAATGCACCTACAGCAATAAGTGTGGTCAGCAGGGCGAGGGGGAGGGATTCTGCCCCTCTGCTCCGCTCTGGGGAGAACCCCCCCCAGTGCTGCCTCCAGCTCTGGGGCTACCAACATCAGAAGGACATGGACCTGTTGCAGTGGGGCCAGAGGAGGCCATGGAGATGCTGGGAGGGCTGGAGCCCCTCTGCTGTGAGGACAGGCTGAGAGAGTTGGAGGGGTTCAGCCTGGAGAAGAGAAGGCTCTGGGGAGACCTTAGAGCCCCTTCCAGTCCCTAAAGGGGCTCCAGGAAAAATGGGGACAGATTAGAGCCTGCTGTGCGAAGGCAGCAGCACAACGCCAGCACCCAATGGCCTTGGGGATATCCCCGTCCCCAATACCACGTGAGAAACACTGTGGATGGGAAGAACACAGCAAATGGAGGAAAAAAAGTAGAAACACAGAGAGAAAATGGGCTAAAACTGGGCAGCAGCTGGTTTTGGGGACCAGACATGGGAGTAGAGGGTGTATAATAGCAATTATGCTGAATAACATGTGAGAAAAAGGAAGGGTCCCAGCAGTTAAAAGCTAAGAGTCACTAAAAGGCAGAGTAGATCTGCCTCCAGTGGCATTAAAGAAATCCCTGTGGAGCTCCAGGAGATGTTGTAGACCTACTCAATTCCTGCATGGACCTTTCAAGAGTCCTATTAATGGATCACGTTTCAAATGACTTTGCAATGAGGACAGATCTGTGGGTGGACCCAAATAAAGTTTCCTCACAGCTCCTACACCCAAAAGCAAACCATTTTCATTGAATCATAGAATGGTTTGGGTTGGAAGGGACTTTTAAAGATCATCCAGTCCAACCCCCCTGCAATGGGCAGGGACACCTCCCACCAGGTTGCTCCAAGCCCCATCCAACCTGGCCTTGAACCCCTCCAGGGATGGGGCAGCCACAGCTTCTCTGGGCAACCTGGGCCAGGCTCTCACCACCCTCACAGCAAAGAAGTTCTTCCCCAGATCTCATCTCAATCTCCCCTCTTTCAGTGTCAAACCCTTCTCCCTCGTCCTATGGCTCCCCTCCCTCATCAAGAGTCCCTCCCCAGCTTTCCCGGAGCCCCTTTAGGTGTTGTCCATCACACCAGAAACACCTGCAAAACATCAGCCCCGACGCCTTTTGTTCTGGCTACCAACTTGGCCAAGTCCCTGGAGTTAACAAAAGGATTTGGGATTACTGTAATGCTGTTAGGAATTGAGTGTGAAAGCAGACACCAGTATTATGGGATGATTATCACAGAGCGCGTTCAATATGTTCACACAGAATGGCACAGCAAGAGGTTAATTATATTGCTACCGGAATCGGTTTCCAAAAGGACCATCCTTCGGTTTAAGAGGGGAATTTAATTTTCACACTCATTCAGTTCTGAGCTTTTTCAAGAGCGACGGGCTATTTATGCCAGAATGTAAACGATGGTTTATGATCATGAACTGCTGCTTAATAGGAAATAAATCCAATTGATCAAAAGTGCTTTTACCTGTGACCCCGAGCGAGACTGCTGTTCGGGTTGGGATATTCGCAGAGGACAAGAGAAGCACGGGGCTTCGCAGCTGAAACGTGTTACCAGGCTCCCAACCCGTGGCAATATTTTCTTAGCACGGCATCTGCTTTCAGCTGGGTTTCCCAATCTGGAAACATTTGGGGAATTAATACCGAATCGGCTTCGCTAATTCCTTTGCGCCAAACGGATCCCAGGTGAAGTTCACGTCACCCATCAGGCACGAGAGCGCGGTGGTGCGGTGGCACTTGCTAGAGATCAAGTGTATGGAAATACCCGTTTTAGCAGGCAAGGTGTTAAAATCCTCTGTATTATTCAAATGAACTGCACGTGTCTGGGTATGCGCCTGAAATTCCTGGTTTTAAACAAAAAGAACAAGACTTTTGTTTCCTGGAAATATGGAGTGGGAGCAACGGGGAAAGCACTGCCCAGCTACAAGGGAAAAAATCAAATGATGCAACCAGCGAGGCCAAGGAGGGGGATTCTGCCCCTCTGCTCCGCTCCGGGGAGACCCCCCTGCAGTGCTGCCTCCAGCTCTGGGGCCACCAACATCAGAAGGACATGGACCTGTTGGAGCGAGGTCAGAGAAGGCCACGGAGATGATCCATCTTCCTGAGAAAGGTTGCACTGCTCAAAGATATTCATTACAAAGTTTAAACAAACCAGGGAACAATCTCATTTTCCCAGCTGCGGGGGCACAGACCAAGCAATAACACTTTCCAAAATCAACGTTTTATCCAGATTTTTTGGCAATGGACTGTCTGGGAACATGCCGAGAGCACAAGGTGCCACCAAATCCTCGCTGCAAGAGCTGGCAAGCCGAGAGGCACAGACTGAGTCCTTATTGCTGTTTCCCTTGGTGGCCTGGTTTGAGCAACACAGGACTAATTTCTCTTCTAATACCTGGGAAAACCGCACTTTTAGAAGGCTCCAGTGTCTGAATTGGTGAAAGTATTTACTTTATCCCCAGCTCTGGCATGTGGGATTCAAGGTCTCTGTGGTTTCATGCTCTCCAGGTGCAGGGACGAGGAGGAGCGAGACCCAGACACTTGATCCAAGCTGCCACCGGGATTATTTCATACCATGAACGGCACATTCAATAGAAATTAGAAAGTTTGCTGAGGACTTTCTCTCTCTCCCTTGAAGGCTGCCACCCTGAGAACTCCTTGCCCCGGTGCTGGAGCCGTGAGCCCTTCCCTTCCTCCCGAAGCCGCAGCGCTCCCAGTGTCCCACATTGGCTGTCCCTGCGGGGAGTGCACGGCTTCCTCTGACGGAATGGGCTGAGTGTAATCCTTGCGTATGTTATATTGATAGCGGGATCAATATTGGCTCTTTAGTATTATTAATGTTAATTATTTAGTCTTATTCTATTAAATCTATTTATACTTCAATCCTCAGGTTTCCTTGTTTTTCCCCGATTCCCCATCCCAGGTGGGGAGGGGTCATCGGGTGAGAGAATAATTGTCTAAATGGCAATAAATTATTATGGGTTTCTCATAATCATAACATCAGAAGCCACCACGAGCCTTTCACCAGCCGAACCAGCACACCACAAAATCCCAACAAGCCAGAGACTTTCTGCTTGTACCATTCCCCTGGACCACACCGCTGGGGAATTTTATTTTATTTTTTTATTTTTATCATACTAAATTAGGCATTTAAATCTTGCACGTAGCGCTGAAGATTCATGATGTATGTCTCCCGGTCCTGGAAAGGCTAACACTGATTTAATACACGTAGATCTTTACTGATGATTGGTAGCCCATTACACGCCGATCGTCAGCACGTTATACATCACCGCCTGCGCTCCCCTTCCTCCAGCTCAGGGGAAACCATCTGGTTGCTCGTAGGGTTTTGCATCCCTTATAGTCACAGTAGGATAAACTTTTCCAGTTGAACTACAGCGGGGCAGGACTGGGACACAGCCATGGAATCATGGAATTGTCTGGGTTGGAAGGGACCTTTCAGATCATCGAACCCAACCATCAACCCAACAATGACAAAAACCACCACCAACCCATGTCCCTCAGCACCACATCTGCCTGGCTTCTGAATCCCTACAGGGATGGTGACTCCACCACCGCTCTGGGCAGCCTCTTCCAAGGCTTGATAACCCTTTTGGTGAAGAAATTTTTCCTAATATCCATCCTAAACCTCCCCGGCACAACTTCTAGGTTTATTCTCTCCATTCACAAAATACAGAGGCAAAGACGGACAGACTCCAACAATGTCCTGCTGGGGACATGGGGACACATCACCTGTCACCTACCTTCCAGTGACCCAAGTGGGTCCCAAAACCACTCTTCATAGCTAGTTTGTGGGTCCAACCCACCCAGGGGTCCACCTGCCGGTTCCCGATTCCACCCAATCCCCATCCCCACTGTCGAAAGGCCTCGTGGTGGCCCCATCCCAATACCGTGGGAGCTGATGAACCTGGTAATGATGGGGAGAGACCAGATTATCCACTTCTCCCCCAGGACCAGCGAGAGGTGGTCACGCTTAATGCACTAAGCACACTTTTCCCAGCTACAGCCCACATTAAAGCACCTGAATGGATCTCTGGAGCATTGGACCTTGTTCAAACACAACCCTTATTATTATAACAAAAGAGGGTGGTGGGTTTTTTTTTTTCTTCCCCCCTCTTCCTTCAGTGAATGATTATTAATGTGTTTCCAGGAGCCGGGTCCATTTCTCTAAATGAGAGCGGGATGGCAGGAGGAAGGCTGATAAATGCCCTCCTCCCCCCAGCCTCGCGGCGGGAGCTGCCAGGGGTTCTCGTTCTAACAAGCTGCAGATGGAAGACGACTGGAATAACAAAGTATGAATTTTTATGAGTCTAATAAATCACTCCACTTTTCCTGCTCTTGATCGTTTTCAGCACTTCAGACACCAGAAAAACCCCGGCTATAATCAAATGGGTTCACGGATCTCGTGTTATCGCCTCGCCGTGGCACGGAGAGAGGTGGCTCTGCCTCGGGAAACGACAGGGAGCACCAGTCGGGCTGGAAATCCATTTGCATTCCTGCTTGAGGATTGACTTAATATATTTTTATTTAATTTAACAAGGAGAAATTTGAATCCGTTAGGTATTCCCCCACCCTCAAAGCCACTTATCCAACTGAAGGCCATCCGGCTTTTACCTTTCCTAACTAATCATTTAAAAAGACTCTGACCCGACTCCGGCATCAGCAGAGAAACTTGTATAAAGTCTGCGAGAACAGAGGAAAACTTTACAGGTTTATTAAGATCCTTTTAATTTTCTCTTCTAAACTTCTGGATAAAGCAGGCAATGGACGGGCTCCAAACCCATCCGAACAAGAAACAAAAGGTTTTAACTTCAAGTTGCAACCACTGAGTCTGTGCACACGCTTTTGCTGGGGGAAATATCTGCCAAAAGGTGTGATGAGCACCATGACGATGGAAAGGAAGAAGCAAGACTTTGCTCTCCTTACCACAAAACTACACTTGAAACCTCCAGGACAGGAACCAGCAGAGGAGAACGGAGCCAAACTCAGAGACACCATGATGTGGTTAAGCAAAGGAGAACATGATCATCGCTCCCCACTGGTCTGCGATCCCTGGAGGCCAAGCACAGAAATGTCACCTGCAGCTCCAGGAGCTTTGAAGCCTGCAAAAAACCACCCTTTTAATCATAGAATCATAGAATTGTTATGGCTGGAAGAGACTATTAAGATCGTCAAGTCCAACCATTAACCTAATGCTGCCAAATTACCATTAAACCACGTCCCTCAGCTCCTTTTCCACCGGGCAGCTCCAGCCACTCTTCTCCAAGCCTCAAGCATCCATGGGGCTGCTGTGACCCAAATGCAGGACCCAGCACTTGGCCTTCCTGAACCTCATACCATTGGCCTTGGCCCATCGATCCAGTCTGTCCAGATCCCCCTGTAGAGCCTTTCTACTCCCAAGGAGATCAACACACCCACCCAACTTGGTGTCATCTGCAAACTTAATGACGGTGCACTTGATCCCCTCATCCAGATCGTTGATGAAGATATACTGGGTGCAGCTCTCCTGGTCCCCCAGCACCCATGCTGATGGAAGGCCTCCATCCCACCCCACCAGCGAAGCAGCAGCATCCCCAGCCTTGACATTTTACCCACCCCGAAGGAAGGAGGCCAAGTGAGCCGGGAAACCTGTTGTTTCCATCATCCTCATCCTGCCCCAGCCTTTAATCCATTCAATATGCTTTTTCCCCGCTTTTCATTTGCTTTTCCAGCACGGCACTGAATCAGGGAGGGAATTCATCTTTGACAAACATTTACCGATTATCAAATCACAACTGCAGCCGCAGACAGGGGCAATAAGTCACTTTAAGCAGCCGTCCGTATTGCAGGCTGAGGAGTTTGGGCAGCTCCTCGATGACAAATAACTCCTGTCAAAGCCGCGTGTTCCCCGGCGCTCCGAACCCGTGTTCTCTGTTGTTCCACGCTACCTGGTGTTTAATGACAACACTGTCAGACTAAGACGAAGCCTCTGCGCCGCGGACTGTCAAAGCCCTATTAGAGGAAAGATTGAGACCCTACTCTTCTTAAACTCACTCAAGCAACACAACCCGCTAGTTTTTATAATTATTGTACGAGAGCCATCGATCGCGCGCTGACACCTAACCTATCCGTATGAAATGGGAGTAGTTTGCTGGGTGACAGTTGCTATAGATTATTGTGGGTGGGTTGGTGGCTTTTTTTTTTTTCCGCCCCCCTTTTATCCATCGCTCTACAAAGCCTAGAATGGATGGGAAGGAAGAAGAGGAAAGCGTGAGCCTCCGTTTAGGCGCCTTTTTTATCCCAGCTCTTTACCTTAAAGGGGACTTTGGGAAGTTTTCCACTTGCAGGACATTTCTCCAGTTGGGAAAACCAACTTGTCCCCTCTGACTCACCCATCTCCTACCACATGAGCTGTACCTGAGCTACCCCGACAAGCATCTAACACCAGGACTGTGCTTCAGGAGCACATCCTTGCGTGGAAATCCTCAGATCAGGAGGATGTCAGAAAGAAATCACCGAACGCTGATGCTGGAGGTAGGTAGCAGCCCAAGGAACCCTCAATATGCAGGACTCCCAGCTCAGCATAGGTTTATTCATATGAATTCCTTCCCTTCTTCCCCAGGGCAGATGGGGACACATGATCCGTTGAGCCACAGAGCTGAATGTTGTATTTATGGAGAAAAGCAGAAAACTGAGCAACTCCAGCTGTAGTGGCATAATGGAGGAAGAATCCATGCCCACCTGATGCTGTTGAGATTCCACTGCTTTTCAGTATCCCCCCCAAAAAACCCGTGGAGATCACAGAATAATAGAATGACAGAATGGTTTGGGTTGGAAGGGACCTTAAAGATCATCTAATTCCAACCCCCTGCCATGGGCAAGGACACCTCCCACCAGACCAGGTTGCTCCAAGCTCCGTCCAACCTGGCCTTGAACCCCTCCAGGGATGGGGCAGCCACACCTTCTCTGGGCAACCTGGGCCAGGGTCTCACCACCCTCACAGCAAAGAAGTTCTTCCCAAGATCCCATCAAAATCTCCGTTCTTCCAGTTTAAAACCATTCCCCCTCATCCTATGGCTCCCCTCCCTCATCAAGAGTCCCTCCCCAGCTTTCCTGGGTCCCTTTAGGGACTGGAAGGGGCTCCAAGGTCTCCCCGGAGCCTTCTCTTCTCCAGGCTGAACCCCCCCAGATCTCTCAGCCTGTCTTCAGAGGACATAGGTAAGACATAAGCACTGCTAACATCTCTGTCCACGCATGTGTCTACTGCTGTAGGCAACCAACAAACCACACTGGGGCCAATGATCTGGAACCTTGAGGTTCAGGTTGGATATTAGGAAAAATTTCTTCACTGAAAGCGTTATCAAGCATTGGAATGGGCTGCCCAGGGAAGTGGTTGAGGCACCATCCCTGGAGATATTCAAAAGACGAGTTGACATGGTGCTTGGGAATATGGTTTAGTGTTGGTGGGGTTTTTTTGTTGGTTTTTGTTTATTTGTTTGTTTTTGGTTTTTTAAGGTTGGACTAGATGATCTTAAAGGTCCCTTCCAACCTAGGCGATTCTGTGATTCCGTGAAATCACACCACAGACAAGGCCAGCGCAGTTCTGTATGCAAGAGAAGTCACAATTTTAAAGCCACCAGCCTCAGGAGAGAGCTGTGGTGTCCTGATGCAGGGACCAGCCCTGGGTTGTGCTGGAGAGGACACTCAATAGGCTCTATCCAATCTACGCCACTCTTCAAACTTCACAGCTTCCCCATCTAATAATACAAAGCAACATCTCAAATCCCGATAATGCCAAGGGTTCTAAGGTTTCAATTCGGTGGAAATTCTCGTTAACCTTGCCCGTTTCCATCTAACACATCCTCATCCATCAGTTCATTTCATTTCACTCCCAGAGAAGGATTGGATGAAACATTGGGTGGGCACCAAGTCTTCTCCCAGAATACAAACACACGGTCTGGAGTGAACTCTGCGCTCTGGGGATGTTGTACTGAATTCCCAACAGCAAAAACAAAGGGAATCGTAGTCTGAGGGTGCTGGGAAGCTACTTTTGAGCCATGAAAAGAAGCATGAAGGAGATCAGAGCTAAGGAGGTACTCAGCTGTACCAAGGGAAGCTTGGGTGGAAGAGGAGGAGATTTCTCCCAAGGAACAAAACCTTGTTTGTTGTTGTGGCTGCCCACCTCTCTCAGCACCTCCACTTTCATGTCCACCAAGGAGACCACAATAACATTCCCTCTCCGATTTTGCAAATTCTCTCCAACATAGCTTCTCCTTTTGTCGGGGAAAAATCCTTTTATCTGAGCTGCTCCCAACGGATAAAGTTGGGGATAGATGTTGCTCCCAAATCCAGCTTACATGGCAAGCAATGATTTTGCTCCTCAGAGGCTCCACTCACAAACTCAGGGTTGAGGCCACTTTACCATCAGTTATTTTGGAAGTAGCACACGTGTGGCTTGCCACCAGAGACCTAGGGTAGCTACCGCATGCGCAAAGCCAGCAGTAAACATCTGCTAACTCACATGCTAGAACTTCAAGAGTTTGGAGGGGCGAGGGGAGGAGGAAGAACATTGCTGTTGCTTTAAAGAAATGCCCTCATTTGCTCAAAGCAGCTACAGGATCCGTTAAGTTACTATAAATAAGTATTTTCACAGTCTAAGCTACACACAAGCATCAGGGCATGTGGTTTATTTGCTTGGATTGCCCATTTGGGTGATACAGTTGGGTGAGTTTGGAACGCATCCACGTCTTCCACCTCCCCAAAGACCATGGCTTCATCTGCACTAGAGGAAAAAAGACCCTCTGGCACTGCACTGCCAGGCAGCTCTGGATCCTCAGTGTGGGGGTAGATGGCACGGAGAGGCACCCAAACCCTACCCCGCCATCCCATCCTGTGGTCAGAGCTGCAGGAACTGACACCACCAGGTCTTAAGTAGGACCCAATGAGCCAAAATCACCAGAGGTGAAATCTCTCATGGGTCTGATCCAAATAAATGGCCCTTTTTGGGGTGGGGAAAGCGAGAGGGAGCTTAAACCATGGAAACATGATGGACAGACCTTCACTTGGTTGAAATGCACAGGAGGCTTATGGTTACCTACATTTATGGTGTTGAAAACACGAAAGAGGATTAGAAGAAAGAAATTTCCATTGGCTACCTGGATGGTGAAACACTGGCCCAGGTTGCCCCAGAGAGGTGGGAGATGCCCCATCCCTGGAAACATTCTGCGTGAGGTTGGACGGGGCTCTGAGCAACCTGGTCTAGTTGGAGATGTCCCTGCTCATTGCAGGGTGGTTGGACTTGATGGCCTTTAAAGGTCGCTTTCAACTCAAACTATTCTACAATTCTATGGCTCAACCGAGCCATTCCTCACAAAAAATCTGAAATAAACCTCACACCACATGAGATTGCGTATTAATTTTGATTTAAGGTTCTTCCAGCCATGATTTCTCAGCATAAAGTCACACAGACGACCCCACGCTGTCTTTTTAGGAAAGGAAGCAAAGAGAGAAGCTTTGGCATTGGTGGCTTCTTAGCTCCTGAAGTCAACGATAAAGTTAGAGACATCACAATAAGGAAAGCTCAGACCTCCAAGACACCTGGTCCCAATTAATTTTGCTATAACCGAGGCTGCTAACGAAGAAGGGAACAAAATGGAGAAAAAAAGTTTCCATTTGTGGTTGAAAACAAAGGCTGTTTTACCTAACGCATTGACAATCCCATCTCCACCCTCCAACCGAGAGAGCTTTATGTTCAGGTTTCCATCCCTGCAGCGCAGGGAGTCGTCCTGGGCTCTCCAACAGCACATGTTGAAGGAAACGGCATCTTCTGCGACTACAAACCTTCCATAGAGCCTAGATTCTGCCTCCAATAAACACCTAATTTTCTAAACCCTGAGTGACAGGCGAGGAGAGCGCTCCCCTCGTAGCATCCTGGGGATCACCCAGGGATGTCAGCATGGGAGAGGGAAAGAAGAACAAGAAATCTCGCTTCTCCTGCCTCCGAGTTTGACAACCCATTCCAGACAGGGGCGGTAATATTTGATAAATTTTCATTTCCTTCCCGAAGCTGTCAGGTAATCTTTTTATTGACAGCGCTATAGGGGTTTTTTGTAGTCTCAGGGAAAAGGGCACGTGCTCTTGCTTGTTATTAAACCAAATACATATTTCGGATGGAGAAACAGCTACTCTTCACCCCCATCTACAAATAAATCCTCCGGTGCGAGTCCTGCGTAACTCCATACACCGCAGAAGCCATGTGGAAGCCCAGTTCACCAGGTGGTGCCCTTGGAAACTCCCCAGTAAAAATCCGGAGCCGAAACCACCTCTAGCTCTGGGTCTCCTTTCACCACCCAAGTGACTGTGCTTCCCCCTCTCTCTTCGGGGGATAATTTTACAGTGAATAGTGCTCGAATGCCAAGAGACTTTTCTGTGGCTTAAGTGTGACCACATCGTTTCTAATAATACCCACCAGAGTCACAGCTTGGTGGTGGTTCCCAAACTACCATGTGAGGCCATTGGATCGAGCCTCCAGCCGTGCAAGGAGTCACATCAATCCTCCTCCTCCAGCTCAACGCTTGCCCATGAGGGACAAGGGCCCATGTCCTGATTACAAGTGCTACCATCAAATGTTGACAATGGAAGGAAGATGAACCTGGGATGAAGGCCAACCAGCTCTTTCCTCCTGCTTCTCCACTAAAGGAAGAGGTACAAGGAGGGCAGGAGTATGGGCAGCCATGGACAATGCTAAATTTCCCCCAGAAGCAAGACAGGCAGAAGGAACAGAATTGTCACCATTTATAAAGAACGGGCACAACTTCTGCTTCTCAGAGAGATGTTACTTCTTCACACCTTGCACCAGCCAAAAAGCCAACATTCCACATTACACGGAGCAAAACCTCTGCTCAAGCCCAAAGAGATGGGTGAAGGCAAGTCCTGCTAAAACCAACAGCATCCTCCCATGTTTTCTGTAGGTCCTACAGAGACCTACATTTTCAGGTCCCATCCTGGTACTGAGCTCCTCTGCCCTCCCCAATGGACTTAAGCACATGATAGCCCCATTGATTGCCGTGTCCCAAAGTACCCAGCTCCACCACGCCTTGAAGAGGAACATCCTTGATGATATCAAGAGGAAGAATCATCAAAAATGGAAAAAAAAATATTTGCAAAAAGAAACACTGGTATCCTCTGTTCTCACTGCACCATCAGTGTTTCCCTGCAAAGGGGAAGCAGGTCAAGAAATATTGACCCATTTTACAGGGAGAGGACAGGTCGTTTCTCTTGGTGTTGGTTAGATCAATAAACGAAGATCATTTAAGTTAGAGGAGTCTTCCCTTAAAGCCCTTCTTTCCTTGCTATTTTGTTACTGCACTCGGGAAAGGTCACACAGAGAGAAGCCCAAGGTGTCAACTTCCCAGTACGATGAACATTCGATCCAGGAAAAGAAATTAAAGTAGGGCCAGAAATACCACCGATAACGGCGCCAATGAGAAAAAGCTGCAAGAATGTTACATAAAACTGCCAGGTCTCCATTTCATCATGAAATACTATTTTCAAACCTCTCACTGACAATTATTTACAAGAAAAAGGTAATTCCTACGCCAAGGAGGACCTTGCTCCACTCATCCTCCATACCAAAGGTAGCAGGACTTTTGGGAGAAAACTGCCTCCATAGTGCAGTTTGGAGCAGTGGTGTCTCTTTGGTCTCCAGACCCACAGGAGCAGCCGAGCTCAGCTCACTGGCAACGACAGCAGCATGGGACATGGTGAGATGCTCTGGCTGCATCTCCCCAGCTTGAGGACATTGCCATGACTAACTTGCACCAGATGTATGAGCGTAACTGTGTTTGCAATCTGCTGCCTGCCTTGTGAAAGACAATCCGGTTCAGTTTAATCATTTTCAGCAAGTTGGTGGGGTTTTTTTCTGAGCATTTGGAGAAAAACAGGTTTGGGAATGACAGGCTGGAAGGAAAAGCTGGTGAAGAATCACTCCAACCAGCAGCATCTAAAGCACTAGATGCAAGAAAGCCCTCTGCTCCCCAGCATGGGCTCAGCTGAAGCCCTGCTGGATTTTTTTTCCCCATTTTATGGCTGTCAGCTGCGGTTTTTTCAAATTGCGAAGTCCAGCAGGAGATTAAAGACAGAGGCCAGGACAATTTACATTCAGTGACAACCCATCAGTGAGGACAGCTACGGTTTCCTAAAAAGTTTGTGAGAGGCAGATAAGCAAACCCCCCCCAGAGATGTGCTTTTGAAAATCCTCCCCCTCCAACTTTTAACACCAAGTTCATCCCAAAAAGTCAGAAGAGAAACTTGGCTGCAAAGGCAAATACTAACAAACGACAACCTGACACCGTGGCAGGAGTGACGTTCTCCACATTCCCAGACCAGCCTCCTACTATTACCGAGCTGTTCCAGAAACAACTGTCCCAGTTCACAGCACAGTTATTTCAGGTCTCCCCTTCTCCAGACCTTTCGATGAAAACCTGCTCCTTTCTCCTTCATGTGTATCAGACCAACAATATGACTTGCATTCTTGGCCTCTTGACATTCTCCAAGCTCGTGACAAGTGGTTTTGGTTCTTTGGGTCAGGAGGTCCTCTCTCAGCCTATATGGGTGATGCAGAGGGATGTCACCGAAGATGTGCTGCTGTGGTGCCAATGGGTGCTCCCCAGGATGTCCCCGTGCACACCACAATGGCCAAGAGGACCACAACAGCCCGTTCAGGTCCTCTCTCCACTTTGGCCAAGATATAGGACCTCTTCAAATCCCACCTGGGGTCTTTTGGCACTGTCATGGCATTATAAGCAGTGCAGCCCCATCACACTTGCTGATGGCCCAGGAGAACGGGTACACGCATGAGATTTAAAAAGCAGTTGTAAGACTTTATTGCAACATCAATTACTTTCCCTACACCTTCCACTTCTGGGGAGATTTAATGGGGACCCTGTACACGTGCATGTTTCCAGCATGAGATCTCCCCCAAAGCTTTAATTTCTTTCCTTAATCCACCTCTCTTGAGGAAGCTTCCAACTTCTTGTGACCTCATCTCCCACCTACCAAAGGACAGAGAGATGATACCGTAAGGAGGAGGACAGTTCCCTTGATAATACCAGTGCTAGCTCTAGTTTGGGGTGAATTTGGGAAAAGCCAAACCAGTTTCCTGTCATTCTTTTCCATAGCATCTTCCTCCCGTAAAGAGCCACTAGAAAAAGTTGACCTGCAACTTCTTATCCATTGGTCACACACCCCTGAGGGTCCTGAAGAAGCCCACCTTTGTTGTCTCTTCATCTAATTACCCTATGGACCACCTTGTTCCAGTGGCTTTGATTCAGCTTGGACCATATTCCAATTCCCACCTCAATTAGGACAGTTTTCACACCCTCACTACAGCGTCTCCCCAAAACAAGGCAGCCTTTCCCTTGCTGAACACAGACATGTTGTCTTCTTCTTATTAAGAAGTTACAACTTATTGGCACTCCTCATGGGGTGGCCAAGCTGTTGTGCCAGCATCCCGTTCCGGTACAAAGTGTGGATGTGGATAATTAAAAAGAAAACCATACAATTTGTGGTTTTGTTTTCAAAGGAAGTGTTCAAGGCCAGGTTGGACGGGGCTTTGAGCAACCTGGTCTGGTGGGAGGTGTCCCTGCCCATGGCAGGGGGTTGGAACGAGATGATCTTTAAGGTCCCTTCCAGTCCGAACCATTCCATGATTCTATGAAAGCTGACCTTCAAACAGTTAAAAAATATCCAGCTACACCAGCAGACCCATTTCTGCTTAAAAACCAGAAGGTAGTCTGAAGGCCACACACCACTTGGGGCATCTTGTTGGTAAAGAGACCAACCAAAACCCATGGGACTCCCCAGCGCCCTACGACAGGCACAGGATTTTAGTGTCTTGCAAAAGCGCGGCCTCATCGGCTCTCCTGCCCATAAACCAGAGTATTTCTCCTTACCTACCTCACAGGTAGTAGCAGCTTAATTAATGTTTGCACAGTCTCATAAAGACAATTAGTGCTGAGTATTATTAGTTAATAAAATACTCCATGGCTTAGGTTACCTCTTATTTGCATAACCCTCTCTATGTTGTTTTTTTTTCCTGCCTCGTCTTCTATCATCTCTTTTTGGCTTATCACCAGCCCTACTGGATCCAAATCCATGCCCCAGAATTCCTGGCCCAGAGCATAACTCTGTTCTGCAAAGGGATTTTACCAATTTAAATTCACCTGAAGGTGCTTGTCTTTGCAGAAGAACAATCTCCCAGGGGTATCGGGGCTTTTGCACCCTCTCTAACAACGCCAAGATGCAGGGCAAGCACACGAAGAGGCCACCCCACCAAAACAGACCTCTCTCAGCAGAGCTCCATCGTACGGCAACAACAAATCAGCCCATCGAGCAACATCCTGGGCTGCATCCAAAGCAGCATGGCCAGAAGGTCAAAGGAGGTGATTCTGCCCCACTGCTCTGCTCTGGGGAGACCCCTCCTGCATCCAGTGCTGGAGTCCCCAACATCAGAGGGACATGGAGCTGTTGGAGCGGGGCCAGAGGAGGCCACGGCGATGCTAGGAGGGCTGGAGCCCCTCTGCTGGGAGGACAGGCTGAGAGAGTTGGGGGGGGTTCTGGGGAGACCTTGAAGCCCCTTCCAGTCCCTCAAGGGGCTCCAAGAAAGCTGGGGAGGGACTCTGGATCAGGGAGGGGAGCCATAGGAGGAGGGGGGAGGGTTTGACACTGGAAGAGGGGAGATTGAGATGAGATCTGGGGAAGAACTTCTTTGCTGTGAGGGTGGTGAGAGCCTGGCCCAGGTTGCCCAGAGAAGCTGTGGCTGCCCCATCCCTGGAGGGGTTCAAGGCCAGGTTGGATGGGGCTCTGAGCAACCTGGTCTGGTGGGAGGTGTCCCTGCCCATGGCAGGGGGGTTGGACTAGATGATCTTTAAGGTCCCTTCCAACCTAAACCAATCATTGTATGATTCTACGATCCTAGACCAGAAAACAGTGCCGCTCCACGAGTCGGTGACTTCTTGTTCAAAGGTCAGAAATCCCCTCACCGAAATAACCCCGGAATAGTCCCTCTATAAAAAGAACCAGGAGCTCACAGTAAATCCCATCTGCAAACCATAAAACCGTAATCCCCAGCGTGATGGGAATTCTGCACATGCCAATGGGCAGCTCACCAAAGGCGCGTGAATAGCTGGACTCCGAGCCCAACTCTCAACTTCACTTAACGCCTCCCAGACTTTTCCCAGTAGCTCCCAGAAGATCCGTGCGCTGGCTATTGCTCGGGCACGGGGCCAGAGTATCTGGCTTTAGGATCTAATCCATCACGAGAAACCCTGTGCTGTTTCGCGAGGGTTTAAGATCAAGGAATGAAAAGATTTGGGGTGAGGTTTGGGTCCTGGATGACTCAATCCAAGTTTTTATAAAGCATCTTTATCACTTCATTTATAAGAGCCCAAGGTGACCTGAGCTCTTAGAGAACTACATGGTACATTTATATGTCCCACGTGCAGAAAACACAACAGTAGATGAGTAGATATCTACAAAAGTAGATAAAATAACCACAAAATTCAAAAGGAGGAAAAAAAGGAATCTTGTACAACACACTTTAAGCTTGATGGGGTAGAGGGTTCCCAGCAAACAGGAGCCACCCTTAGAAATGAGGTTGAGTCCTTTCCTTGCAGGTTGGACAAATTCAGGAACGAGGTTGAGTCCTTCCCTTGCAGGTTGGACAAATTCAGGAATGAGGTTGAGTCCTTCCCTTGCAGGTTGGATAAATTCATCGGGAGTTGCAGGCTGGGAAAGGGGATGGAGGAAGGACGTCCGCACGCTGCCGGGGCCAGCTCGGGCTCGGCAAAGCTCCAGGTGCTGCCAACGCCACCGAGATGAACGACACATGAAAAAGGGACCTCTGCAGACCCACAAAGCAGCTGAGCAACAACAAGGAGGAGCCGGGCGGGAGGCTGGGAGGCAGAGCAGCCTCGAAAGTAGGGCCAGGGGATCTGTAGGGCACTCGTGTTACTCCAGCTCTAAAATAAAGTGACCGAAATTAGAAACTACGCTGATTATCCAGGCAGCTTTAATATTCCTAGTCCTTAAGTACCAGCACAGAGCGCTCTTCAGACACGCACCTCAGGTCCCTCTGTACTCAGCCCTGGTGAGGCTCCACCTCGAATTCTGTGTCCGGTTTTGGGCCCCTCACTACAAAAAAGACATTGAGGGGTTGGAGCGTGTCCAGAGAAAGGCAGCGGAGCTCTTGAGGGGTCTGGAGAACAAGTCCTATGAGGAGCAGCTGGGGGAGCTGGGGGTGTTCAGCCTGGAGGCTGAGGGGAGACCTTCTCGCTCTCTGCAACTCCCTGAAAGGAGGGTGTAGCCAGGGGGGTTGGTCTCTTCTCCCAAAGAACAGGCAATGGGACAAGAGAAAACAGCCTCAAGTTGCACCAGGGGAAGTTTAGGATGGATATTAGGAAAAATTTTTACACTGAAAGGGTTATCAAGCATTGGAAGAGGCTGCCCACGGAAGTGGTGGAATCACCATCCCTGAAGGGATTTAAAAGCCAGGCAGATGTGGTGCTGAGGGACATGGGTTAGTGGTGGTTCTGGTCGGTGTTGCGTTGATGGTTGGATTCGATGATCTGAAAGGTCCCTTCCAACCGAGACAATTCTATGACTCCATGATTGTAAAACCATCTGCTGGTACATGAACTGCGAGGTGGGAGGATTGCAAGGACCAACAGGCAGGAGGACCCTGGACCCTCTTGGGATGGCAGTTGCCAAGATGCAACTTCACGTAATGAAACACCTCATCAGATGCGACATGCAACGGAGGCGGCCAGCGGTGCCAAGGAGCAGCTGGGCATCACACCGCAGGCACTAGCCATTCACGCCATGGGGGCAAAAACAGTTGCCCCAGTACATGCAGGAGGCAAACGGAAAAGGCAGAAGGTTTTTTTTGTGGGGAGGAGGAGTTAGGGGGGGGAACCTCATTAGCCTTTTCCATCAGATGCTCAGGCTTTGTGATCTGTCAGTGCTTAAGCTCAGGAGCAGCCGGGCTGTCGCTGCTCACAGCCTGTTGTTTGGACAAAAGCAAACCGTTTCCAAGCAAACATTTTGGGACACTCTGGCCCCGCTCTCCCCACGTGTGTCGTCCCCCCCCCGCCCCCTCCAAGCTCTTCAGGGCCCGGCGCTTGCATAGGCAGCAGCACAAAACGCCTTGCCTAATGTTTCACACTCGGAGAGCTCCTCCAGCACAAGCTCGCTGTGTAATGCCCGCAAAGTGCTTCCAAAAACAGCTGCAGCTCTCCTTAATTAGTCTCTACAGGCATTAATGATTTCAGTCTGATGCGTAACTATTTTTGTGCAAGCCCCGCCGCACCCCCCTTGAAGCCTCTCCACGGATGGCTCCGTTGAGCAACATAACCTTCTGGCCAAGTCCCCGCTTGAAAAGTCAAGTTAAGAGCAGTTAATCACTGGCACTGAGTTCCAATGTGGTGTCGTCTCCAGTTGGAAAGGACTGACCGCCTCTAAGACCAGTGGAGAAGTAAAACCACTCACAAGTCTTGGTGGTCCCCAAGGATAACCCCAAGGTCAAACTCCTCCTCTACTCTGCCCTGGTGAGGCCACATCTAGACCACTGGGTCCAGTTCTGGGCTCCCCAGTTCCAGAAGGACAGGGAACCGCTGGAGAGAGTCCAGCGGAGGCTATGAAGATGATGAGGGCCTGGAGCATCTCTCTGCTGAGGAAAGGCTGAGGGACCTGGGGATGTTCAGCCTGGAGAAGAGAAGACTGAGAGGGGATCTCATCAACGCTGAGCAATATCTAAAGGGTGGGTGACAGGAGGATGGGGCCAGGCTCTTCTCAGTGGTGCCCACTGACAGGACAAGGGGCAACAGGCACAAACTGGAAAATGGGAAATTCCATCTCAACATGAGGTAAATATCTACACCGAGGGTGGCAGAGTCCTGGAACAGGCTGCCCAGAGAGGTCGTGGAGTCTCCTGCTCTGGAGATATTCCAAATCCATCTGGATGTGTTCCTGGTCCAACCTGCTCTGGGTGACCCTGCTTTGGCAGGGGGTTGGACTAAATGATCTCCAAAGGTCCCTTCCAACCCCCACCATTCTGTGATTCTGTGAATGGTCAACGTGGGGAACCAACTTTTGGAAACACCACACCACTCTCAGCTTCAGGGTACATCATGCACAGATCTACGGTCCAAACCCTACGACTGTAGACACGCGTTCCACCTCCTCCAAGGAGAACTCGCCACATTTTCTTGAGGGCTCCTTTAACACAAGCTGCCTTCCAAGAAACACAACGTCTTTACCCAGGCAAATGGGGCTCAAGGGTCTGAACAGAAGGTAGCGGAGAAGATGTTATCCCATCAAGCCGTTGTCTTGACTCAGCAGTTTGATGGAAGCCTTCGGCAAAAATAACTTCTTTAGCAAAAGCAGGTTCTGTAATAAAACCCAACCAGTGTGTCTACCTAAGTTTCTTTATCAGGGGCCAGGTTTTAAAAGTAATTATAACAATTAACAGGGAAAAGAAGAAAAAAAAAAGCTGAGAATTACAACTCAGCGGCTGCAAAAGGAGCTCCAAGAGCCGCTGCTGCACTCGGGAAACAGATGCACAGCTCATTGCAAAGAGTGGCTTGAGAAAAAATAGCCAAGAGCACAGGAATTTTATCAGCAGCGTTATTGCATTCAAGGCAGAAAGTGACACAAAAAACCTCACGTGAAAACCTTCCTTGGTGTCCTGGTTTGAGTCACACAGGACTAATTTCTCTTCTAATACCTGGGAAAACCACTCTTTTAGAAGGCTCCAGTGTCTGAATTGGTGAAAGTATTTACTTTATCCCCAGCTCTGGCATGTGGGATTCAAGGTCTCCGTGGTTTCATACTCTCCAGGTGCGGAGACAAGAAGGACCAAGACCCAGACACTTGACCCAAGCTGCCACCGGGATTATTTCATACCATGAACAGCACATTCAATAGAAATCAGAAAGTTTGCTGAGGAGTTTCTCCCTTGATGGTGGTGGTCCAGAGAACTCCTTGCCCCGGTGCCAGACCCCTAAGCTCTTCCTTTCCTCCCGAAGCCGCAGCGCTCCCAGTGTCCCACATTGGCTGTCCCTGCGGGGAGTGCACGGCTTCCTCTGATGGAATGGGATAAGGATAATCCTTGTGTATTTTATATTGGTATCAGGATCAATATTGGCTCTTTAGTATTATTAATGTTAATTATTTAGTCTTATTCTATTAAATCCATTATATTTCAACAAGGTTTCCTTGTTTTTCCCCAATTCTCCTTCCTGGGTGAGGAGGGGTCATCGGGTGAGAGTATAGTTGTCTAAATGACAACAAATTCTTATGGTTTTCTCAAACCATAACACTTGGGCACTCACGCCTGATGGCAGATGGACATAAGGGTCAAAATGAACCATATGGCAGCCAAGACACCCCAGCGTGGGCTTTGCTGGCTGTCTCTCTACCGGAGGGAAAACGCTGCAGCCAGTTTTGACCTTCGATCAAAGCAAAATAGCCCGTTTAGGCCAGACCAAGGGGCAGCATTTGGAGAAAGATCGCCCAGACACAGCAGGCTGCACCTTAAACAAGGGACAAGATGGACAACGTTGTACCTCTAGCATCGGGACGACATGTTCCATCTGATTGTTTTTCTTCAGGAGCTAAACTCGTGCCGTCCCCGGTGTCTGCCCAACTCTCCGTTCACTCAGCTCCAGTCCAACTCCCCTTCCAGAGGGGGCTAAACATACTTGAGAATAACAGAAGACAATCAATTAAGCAAAAAATCTTCCTACAAGCTCAGCAAAACCTTGCAAAGACGCTTCTCAGGGATGATTTTCTCCTCTTGATGTACCTGTGCAAGTCCCCAGACATCAGCTGGCTCTTTGGGGAAGCGACGTGCTTCCTTCGGGGTGGTGGCTCCCAGGAACAGACGGTGCCGGTGCCGTGTCTTCAAGCAATTAGAAGCTGGGAAGAGTGAGCAGAGCGGCACAAGGCAGATTCCTCCTCTTATCCTCTACCTCTTTAGTTTTTTCCCTTCCTGCTGGGTGCAGGTATCAGAAGGGAAGACTCCTGGGTGCCCAAAGGATCACCAGCAGCTTCTGCGAGAAGCCCCAAGGCACAAGGGAAGAGGTACCCGGGGAGCAGCACCTTCCACGCGGAGCTTTGTTTGCACCCGGAGATCCACCAGCCCCTCCAGATTCCAGGCAAAGATGACACCAAACGGTACGTGGTGGCCTGGAGGCTCCTGACAAAGCTGCTCTTAGGTGGGCAAAAACCATCCATGGCCAATTCAGAGCTCAAGAACTTCTTCGTTAACTCACGACGACACTTCCCGGCATCGGTCTCCATCCCCAACAGATAACGCCATCCATTATCTCAACGGCGCAAACTTCCTTCCGTATCGGAATGTCATGTAGAGAAAGCTCTTGTTTGACAGAGTAATAAACCCCAAACCTCCCCCTTGATTAATGCAAGTGGTTTCAAACGGCAAACAACATAACCCAGCTCAAAGCTATTTAAAATAATAAACCGCCTTTGATTTTTCATATTCATAAAAGCTGGAACAATATGGCAGCCCAGGAGGATGCCTATCAATAAAACCGGAGTGGAATATCAATATTTAGCTACGTGGAAATTTATAACAACCCGGGAAGCGATTATTAATCCAGGGTTCAGTAATTTGCACCACATTTGATGCAAAGCAACGGCAACACTTACCACTGACAAAACCTACCTCCGGTGTATTTATTTCTCTAACGAGGGGCAAGGCACAAGGCAACACTATGTGGAAAAATTAGCACCCCTCGGCCCTCCCTTTGCCAAGTTTATAGGGAAAAAAATATATGAAATGAGGTTCTTTAAGGAGCATTCCGCAAGCGAGCCGTCACCCAGCAGCTTTCCTAAAGAAATCCTCGCATTAGGGCTTACTCAATTAGGGCTTACCCAGAATAAAACCCATCGCTCCGGCCGAGGTTTTCCTTTTGCAACGGCATTTTTCCAGACGATACAATCTCTGAAATCACCCTAAAACACACACGATTTTTCGATGGTGTCTATTACGGAGGGTGTTACAATCACACAATATTTAAAGCAGCAAAGTTCAAACAGTTGAGCGCCGACTGCACAGCAGCAAAGGCATAAAAGGTCCGAGATGTTGTCTTCAGAGCACTTACACGGCAATTTTCAGAGAGAGCTGAGAAAACAAGGAGAACGAGCATGAATGTGCAGCGATAAGATCTGGGGAGAACCTTTGGAGGCAAAGAAACCCTTGGCTTTGAGCACAGGGGTGTCACTGCTTGGAGATCGATAAATGAAAATTACCCAAGATGAGGGCTGAGATCTCCTTTAAAACATCAGGACGAAACCACCACCAAGGTACGTGACTATGGAGGCATCTCAGAAACATCGCAGCAGAGCCTCGGTGCCAAGCACTGGAGGATCTCATGGACTTTGCAGTTTGAGAAGCAACCAGAACAGCTCGGGGAGCAATGGTATAAGATGGGTGCGCTGCAGGAACCCACCAGGAAAGGAACACTCAGCAAAGGGGACACATGGAGGTGTCAACCCACCCATGCACCTTGAAGGAACATTTTGGCCACTTGGTACTTGCACTCGTCTCAGGCATGGACTTGTTCCCCAGGGCTCCAGCCCCCTATAGAAAGCTGCTTTACCTTGAAGGAATTATAGAATGGTTAGAGTTCGAACGGACCTTCAAAGATCATCTAGCTCCAAACCCCTCCCATAGGCAGGGACACCTCCCACCAGATCAGGTTACTCCAAGCCCCATCCAGCCTGGCCTTGAACCCCTCCAGGGATGGGGCAGCCACAGCTTCTCTGGGCAACCTGGGCCAGGCTCTCACCACCCTCACAGCAAACAATTTCTTCCCCAGATCTCATCTCAATCTCCCCTCTTTCAGTGTCAAACCCTTCCCCCTCGTCCTATGGCTCCCCTCCCTCATCAAGAGTCCCTCCCCAGCTTTCCTGGAGCCCCTTTAGGGACTGGAAGGGGCTCTGAGGTCTCCCCGGAGCTTTCTCTTCTCCAGGCTGAACCCCCCCAACACTCTCAGCCCGTCCTCCCAGCAGAGGGGCTCCAGCCCTCCCAGCATCTCCGTGGCCTCCTCTGGCCCCGCTCCAACAGGTCCATGTCTCTCCCGGGCTGAGGGCTCCAAAGCTGGACACAGCACTCCAGAAGGAGAAATTCCTCTACCCATGAAGCACAGAGCATCCTGGGGGCAATTAAGCAGGGTGATTAGGAAAAAGGGCTTGCTGGTCCCTTGCCTCTGGGAACAGGAACCTACCCAGAGCAAGGGATGGAGAATGGGACACCTACTCAGGAAAAGAAGGTCTGTGAAGGGGAAAGCACTGGTTTCATCCCAGGCAGGAGAAACCAGAGCTGCAAGGGCTGGAAGAAACCTCCTGGATGCAGGAAGGGTTCAGTCTCGAAGTACCAGGCAGTTTTTCCACCTCTGGCCTTCAAAACCAGAGCAGTTTACAGCATGTTACTGGTTTTATCCTCAGTGGCGTTAAGGCGATAGCCTCATTGATCAGATGGGGAAACTGAGGCAGCGAGTGGCCAAGACAACTTGCTGCAAGCCACGGTGGAAAACTAGAAGGGAACATCACCGATGCCCTCACCTTCAGGACTCCCTTCAATTCAACATCCGTTCCCCCCTCCACACATGGGTCCCAAGCAGAGGAGAGCGGATTAAAGCGGGATGTAAACAAAAGAGCTGCAGTTTTCCCTCCCCAGCGGGCGCTGGAAACAGAAGTGTTGTGTTTTTTAAACTCGCGGCGATTCTCCGAAGTAATTCCGTCCATCTGCAGGACGACATGTGGGAAAAGCGGCCGGCGTCGGGTTTCGGTACAGCCGTGTAAATTCACAAACTGTACGGCTATTAATATTGCGAGGCATCCTCGCCTGCTGGGGTGGAGAGGGGGGGTTAAAGGCAGGGACATTAACATGACATGCCACTTGTGCCTCTGGATTTGTAGCAACTGTGTGCAGGAAGCCCGGACTAAACGACTGCGCTGCCCTTTTAAATAACACCAGCCCCAGCCCAGGTCTCAGGACCTAGGGACCGCTCTGCCCTCCATAGCTCGAGATTTGCCCATAAAATACAGTTAATCTGGATCCTTACGCAGTGTTTGGGTCTAATTCTGCTGCAAACCCACGCAGAAAAACATCTAGGTGAGGTTTAGAGATGCTTTAGCCCCTGCCACAGCCGAGGTCTCGGGCCCTAGGGACCTCTCTGCCCTCCATCACCTGAGATTCACCCATAAAATATGGTTAATCTGGAACCTAACACAGTGCTTGGGTTTAATTCCGCTGCAAACCCACGCAGAAAAACATCTAGCTGAGGTTTAGAGATGCTTTAGCCCCTGCCACAGCCCACGTGTCAGGCTCGGGACCGCTCTGCCCTCCAGTGCTCAAGCTTTGCCCTTTCACTGAATTTTTTAGAGTTGGAAGGGACCATATAGATCATCTAGTCCAACTCCCCTGCTAAAGCAGGATTGCTTAGAGAATGCTACTCAGGACTGCATCCAGGCGGGTCTTGAAAATCTCCAAAGAAGGGGACTCCACAACCTCCCTGGGCAGCCTGTTCCAGGGCTCTGGCACCCTCACCGTGAAGAAATTCTTCCTCATATTCGAGTGGAACCTCCTATGTTCCAACTTGTGCCCGTTGCCCCTTGTCCTGTCACTGGGAACCACTGAAAAGAGTCTGGCTCCCTCCTCCTTCAACCCACCCTTGAGATACTTATAGGCGTTAATAAGGTCTCCCCTCAGCCTTCTCTTCTCCAGGCTAAAGAGTCCCAGCTCTTTGAGCCTTTCCTCATAAGGGAGATGCTCCAATCCCTTAATCATCTTTGTTGCCCTTCGCTGGACTCTTTCCAGTAGTTCCCTATCCCTCTTGAATTGGGGAGCCCAGAACTGGATGCAATACTCCAGTTGTGGCCTCACCAGTGCAGAGTAGAGGGGGAGAATGACTTCCCTCGACCTACTGGCCACACTCTTCCCTACGCAGCCCAGGATTCCGTTGGCCTTCCTGGCCGCAAGAGCACATTGCTTGCTCATTGTCATTTTGCTGTCTACCAGGACTCCCAGATCTTTCTCTTCGGAGCTTGGCTCCAGCAGGTCCACGCCTAACCTGTATTGGTGCCTGACATTCTTCTTGCCCAGGTGTAGCACCTTACACTTTTCCCTGTTGAACCTTAAACCATTATTATTCAGTTTGGGTTTAATTCTGCTGCAAACCCCCCCCCGCACAAACACCTAGGTGAGGTTTAGAGATGCTTTGGCCCCTGCCACAGCCCAGCTCCCAGGCTCTGTCCTCCACTGCACCACCCGTTTAAAAATGATGTTTGAACTCAAGGGCCAACTTTTTTCTTCCTTTTTTCCCCCGCTTCTTAATTATTTCTCATACTTTCAGTGATCGTTCCCTACCTGCACATTATTTTCAAAGCTTTTACCCTCCCAAGGCACCTTCTCTCCCCGTATCTTTCAGGGACGAGCGTAACAGAGAATATTTTGTCCTTCCCTTAGGATACCTCCGAGGAATTTTTTAACATCAGTCCTCAACCTCCCAGAAGTGTTTCCCCCCTCCACCTTATGAGGCAGGGAAAGATGGAAAGACTCTTCCTAAACCAGACAAAGGGATTAACAGCAGAAACAAGGATAAAACTGGGGAAAAAACCACCCCAAAAGAACTTTTTTCTTCCTTCCAAAGCTGCTTTGACGTTTCTTCGACTGTCCTAAGTGGAGCAGAGAGCTGGTTGCTTTTAAATCATGTCCCCCCTGTCTCACCAGCACAGCGGATTAATGCATTAGCTATTCAGACTGGCCTGGTACTGGGAGCACAGTTGAGCCATCACTTTTGCAGTCACCAACCTTCCTGCTTTCAGATTCAATGCGTATTTTTAAACCAATGGCTGGAAAAATGCCCTGCGAAGGGTTGGAGCAAGTGCAGAGAGGAAAAAGAGATGTCAAACTGCATGTGGAGTTGTCAGGGACGTGTCTCCACGGATGAGGAGTTTGGGTTTGGGATGGGTTTAGGGTTGGGGGGAAGATCTTGTACATCCCATCATTTCAACCTGTTGTCTGTGGATCTTTAGGGATCCGTGAAACGTTTTGGGGAAGGAGGAGAATGACTGTGTTACACCCCCCCCCCCCTCGCAGCTACCTCAAAAAGAACAAGGGGAACAGTAAAAAGTTGGAGATCTCCTTAGCCATTCTCCACTCTGGCCCTACAACTTAAAAAACCGAAAATAAATCAGTAGTAAAATGATTTTTTTAAAAATACCAAGCAGTTCCTACACATGGAGATTCATTCAAGCGCTTGAGCACTTTTGGAATTAACATTCTCAGAGATGCGGGGTCCCACGAAAAAGATCTGTGCCCTGAACCCGCCCCGGCAAAACAGAGCTAGAAGATGCCTTCGCATCTCGCCTCGGTGAAGGAGAGAAAACCACGGGATGAAGGAGAGAAAACCACGGGGTGAAGGAGAGAAAACCACGGGGTGAAGGAGAGAAAACCACGGGGTGAAGGAGAGAAAACCGGCCAAAAACCGCAACGTGGAAGCTCTTTTCAAACTCTCTTAACAAATTTCCCGGCTCTCCGGGAGCAGGAGAGGATGACAGATCACCCAACCTTTAGATTAATTGCTCACCAAAGTGAGATGGTCGTGTTTGGTACCCGACGTCAGCACATCCCATCAATCTCCGCAGCCGAGTGCCGCTGGCGGGAGCTAATCCCCCCCCGCCCCCCCCGCCTCCTTCCTTCTCCTCGCCAGGCAGGGAGTTCATTTCCACTTCATTACTTCGCAATGTAGTGAGCCGGCGAAGTGTCTTACTTACCGGCTACGCCGCCCGCGCCGCGGTACCGACGCCGGTTGTGCCGCGCTTTGCTGAGCCCGGGGAGATGGGAGCATCTCCCCAGAGCGGCGTTTTCCTGGCCGATATCCGTTATTTTAATAGATAAAATGGATAAAGGTGGGGGGGACACAGGGCAGGAAGGAGGAAGAGATTAATGGCGTGCAATATTCTTGTCTTTCACCTCCCTCCCTTCTGGGTGCTAAAAGCCGGGGAGAAACGTGCTCTGCAGAGTTCTGCGCTGGCAGGACAACCCATAGAATTATAGAATTGTCTCGGTTGGAGGAGACCTTTCAGATCATCTCGTCCAACCGTCAACCTAACACTGCCCAAAAAAAACAACATCCCAAAGGCTTTTCCCGGTTCCTCCGGGAATCTCCTGGAGACCCCACTCTCCCACACCAAATATCCAGTGCGTGAAACCACTAGAACCCAGTTTTTCCCTGTGGAAACGTGTGGTTTTCAGCATATCATCAAAATCGCTTTAAATCACTATTACACCAGTCTTAAATCACCGAGGCAGCCTTTATCCCAAGAAACCCTCACGCCATCAGCCAGGAAAAAGCCTGGAGAGCTTTTCCCACCCCTTTTCCATAACTCCATGCCCTCCCTCGGACAAGCCAAGCAGTACGGAAAACTGCCTTATGGTGCTTTGCGCTGGATAAAAGGCGCCGTTGCTCTCGGCTTACAGGTAATTTCCTGGTCAGCATCACTTTATCCCACCATCTGCTAAAACGATTACTCGCCGGAGAAAAACTGAAGCAGCAGAAAAAGTCGAGAAGGATGCGCCGGGGAGGAGGCAGATGCAGCAGCGTCAGGTTCGGGCAGAGTTACAGCCCCGGCGCTTGTGCCTCCAGAACAAAATTCCTCGTGGGCAAATATAAAAAGGAAAGAAAGGGAAAAAAAAATAAAATATATATATATATATAAAAAAAAATCCCAGCTAAAGGATGCTTCACGGAAAAGTGAGGCCTTGGAGGAGTTTTGGGGGTTGCTTTATTTTTTTTGTAGTTGAAGAAATTTTATGCTATAAAAATAGAATTTTAGTAAGTGGGAGCATTCAATCTCTAAGGTGTTTTTTTGGGGGGTTTTTAACCCCATATTTTTGCCCTTGTAAAGAGGGGGTTGTGTTTCCTCCCCTCCTCTTGTTGTTCTTTACATGCATCTCCTCACTCCCGCAGCCACCCTTCGGTGAAAGGTTCACGGGGATAACAAACACCCGACAGCCTCATTAGTCGCTGGGTAATTACAGCCCCAGAAAACCAAAGGTCCAGGCACCCGGGTTTATCTAAACCTCCGTGTAACGGCACTGATGGCACTGATTTGCCAGTGGGAATTACACCACTCACAGCTGTATTTGTCGGGGTTAGACAAGCCAATTGCCAGCCCTCCGTTAGCCCGTTAACTTGGGCAGAGTCACTAAATATCTCTGGCACCAAGACAGCTATTTGCCATCTTAATCCGAGGCGATCCAGGTCGGCAGGGACCGATCGGGAAAGATGCATTTAATTAAACACCGGAGCCTTCCCCCTCCGCTTTTAGTCAAGCACTGATGGGGACCGGAGTCTCACCGCGGGACCCCGAGGTGATGCCACGCCATCTCCTCTCTGCCTGGTAGAGCAATTAACGCAGCAAGCAATTAATCGCGGTCTAGCAGAGAGGACGGTGTGAGGAGTTTGTAAGTGACACTCCCAAACGCAGGGGAAGGTTTTATCGAAATAATCCGACCAAATAAAAATTGGTCCGGTCAACTTAACGTGAGTATTAGGAATCAATTAACGGGGCAGAAATCAGCCCCGGCTAGGAAATATCACGGAGGCAGCACAAAAGCAACGCAAGCTCCATCTCTAACGTCGTAATCAGACACGGCGAGGAAAGAGGTAATTACAGGAGCGCTGGAAAACAGGATTTACTCCAAAAGGTTTTTACGGTGCACGGAGACATTTTCTCCGCGTATTAACGCCACCAGCTCCCGTGCCCGGCAGCTCGATAGCGTAGGCGATGCAATAGTTAAAAAAAAAAAAAAACACAAACAAAAACCACCAAACAGCAAACTGTTTAAATTAAATTTTTGCCCCTGGACACAGACCCTGAGTTATCCCGGTGACAGTCCCGGGGGTTTAACCGAAGAGGAGGTCACAAGCGGTACCTGGTTTAGCGCTGACTTTATCGGGGCGAGAAGGGTTGAATTAAGTTTTGTCTTAAAAAGAAAGATGCAAAGTCCCAACGAACCAGCTCACAAATCACACGTGTGCCGCCTGTCTTAAAAAAATAAAATAGGATACCTTGAACCTTTCAAAGTCCCCCGTGCAAGGAATGTACCCTGTCCCCTCTCCTGTCACACCGGAGCCGGAGCTCTCACAGGGGCACGAGCGCTTTTACGCAACCACATCTTTTATTTGCCTGCATTTGGCTTTTTTAAAAGTCGCCTTTCGCACTTGTGCTGGGTTAAAAGAACCGTGCTTCAAAATTCAGCCGCTTTCTGGGTGATCTTTAACCCTCCGGGATCAATTGAATCCAAACACGGGAGCGTTTGCAAGCCCCCACGTCTTAAATCGCCGTAAAAATTAAAGCAGAGCATCACTAACGGGTAAAAACCCAGCAGCTCTGGCCAGGCTGCTTTTCCTGCCGAACACATGGATAATTTTGCTGTTTCTTGGAACTCTCAGTAATTTCCCTACCGTTTCCTATGGGAAAAAAAAAAAATATGAAGAAACCCTTCTCTGCAATAAAAATAAAGGTCCGGGTCTCGCCGGCGAAGGTGGGTGCATCATGCCCCCTAGAGGGTACCACCGAGGGTCCCAGCGGTCCCAGGAGCCGTGTGCGCCGGCCACGGGATCTGCTTTTCCACATCCAAAGGGTGGGGAAAAAAAAAGAGGGAAGGAAAAAAAGAAAAAAAGCCATTTCCTTCCCATAGATTGCACGTCTCTGAATACGCTGAATATGCTTTATAAAATATATTATATATAAAGAATTTGAAAAGAGGGAGGGGGAGAAAGGTATATGCGAATATAAAACTTTGCAGAACAGGCTGCGGGTCACTACGTATCGCTCAGAATGTTCCTTTCCAATTAGGAAATGTGTAATTAAATTAAACCTCAGCTTGATCCCAAACTAAGGAACACGCCGAAAGGAGCTCTTCTTTCTTTTGCTGGAGCGAGACATACACGGAGTTAAGCTCAGACCAGTCGGGAAACCGGTGGTACCGGGCTGAGCCCTGATACTTCTAAAAATCATCCAAAAAATAATGTTTTTAGGATTTACTCTCGCTGATTCCTGGGCTGAACGCCCCCCCCGGCCCCCAGGGGCAGCCCCTCTGCCTTTAGGGCGAAATCTCCCAGCAATTAAACCCTAAGGGAGGGGGTATTTTCCCTGACAGCCCTCCGCTTCGCAAACTGGCAAACCTCCATCCCTTGCTGCTCCGCATTTCAGGGCTGGAAACGTGCTGAGTTAAACAACGTGGCTACAATTAAAATGAAAACTGGAAAGGGGGGTGGGGGGGGAAGAGAGAAAAAGAGGCAAAAGCCAAAAGGAATAGGTACGTTTGCAGCCGGCAACTGAAAACAGATGGGGAGTCAATGAGGCAGAGAAATAAAAGGCTGCTCCTGCCTGAAGGAGCTGCCAAGGTGAAGGTTCCCGTCCCGGGGAGGGGACAGGGGGGTACGACAGAGTGGCTTTACAGCCAGCAGGGACGGTAACCAAATATCCCGACACGGGGGCAAGCTGGGGGGAGGGGGGGGGCATTCGAGGATGGGGAAGGGGGTGTTCGCTTCTCTTTAGACGTACCATTTGGCAGGGAGGGTGGTGTCACCTTGCTGTGATTTGAGGGGACAAAAAGCATCGCAAATGCAGAAACCCTGGTTTATAGAATCATAGAATTGTTTGGGTTGGAAGAAACTTTTAAAACCATCGAATCCAACCCTTAATTTATCACTAACCCGTGTCCCTCAGCATCACGTCTACACATCTTTTAAATCCCTCCAGGGATGGCGACTCCATCACTTCCCTAGGCAGCCTCTTCCAATGCTCGATAACCCTTTCGCTGAATTTTTTCCCCAATATCCCAAATCACAAACAGGGACAAGGCCAAGGTGGCCACTGTGTTTTCCACGGGGCGCAGAAACGTTCCGCCCCACTGCCAGCAACAACTTGTGTTTTGCCACTTCCCCAACCTCTCCTGATACCTTTTCCCGCTGCTTATTCTGAAAAATAAAAAAAAAAAAACAGCAAATTGGGAAAATTGAGGACACGGCGTTCCCGAAGGGCTGGGCAGCCCAGATTTGCCGTGCCCCGTGGGGCTGAGCCTTTCCTCCGGGCTCCCTTCTGCTGAAACTGCATCGAGTCCACCACATTCGCTCCGGAATACCGAGCTCTTAATTAAGCGTGCCTAATCAGACACCTGGATTTGTCCAGCCCTGTTGCATTCCCTGGGAGGGGCAAAAGGGGAAGGGAAAAAAAAAATAATATATATAAATATAAAATAAAACACCCTACACCACTTGTCTGCCTCCTGCAAGCTGCAGCTCATCACAAGCTGCCAGGCTTAGCACGCAGACAGCTGCGGATGCTGCCCGAGAGCTTCCCATTTGTTCCCGAGCTTCGGATTAGGCCACCTCCCCCCTCCAAAAAAAAAAATAATAGGGAGATTTGCAGGTAGAGTTGGTGTCAGGAGAGTTGACTCTTGGGGCTCGGTAACACGGGTTTGGGATACGGCTCATGGGCAGCCCTTATTACTACAGGGAGCAATGGGGACCAGCTTTAAGCTGGTACCCAAATAAAACCAGAACGTCCAGCCTCCACATGGTCACCAATAGACACGCTGAGGGTGAAGAAAGGAAAAAGGAGTCTTTCCAGAGCATCCTTTCTGATGGTGAGGTCGATCTGGACCATATCTATGTGGTAGGACAGGAGTAAGAGCCAAGATGCCTGGAGGTTGTTCAGCCTGGAGAAGAGAAGGCTCCGGGGAGACCTTGGAGCCCCTTCCAGTCCCTCAAGGGGCTCCAGGAAAGCTGGGGAGGGACTCTGGATCAGGGAGGGGAGCCATAGGAGGAGGGGGAAGGGTTTGACACTGAAAGAGGGGAGATTGAGATGAGATCTTGGGAAGAAATTGTTTGCTGTGAGGGTGGTGAGAGCCTGGCCCAGGTTGCCCAGAGAAGCTGTGGCTGCCCCATCCCTGGAGGGGTTCAAGGCCAGGTTGGAGGGGGCTTGGAGCAACCTGGTCTGGTGGGAGGTGTCCCTGCCCATGGCAGGGGGGTTGGAACTCGATGATCTTTAAGGTCCCTTCCAACCCAAACCATTCTATGACACACTGCCCAAGTCTCTCAGTCCACAGGCATCCTGAAGTGCTGAGAACCCTGCAAAATTCTTGGCGAGGAAAATTCTTGGCGTAGCAGGATGGAAACAGCCCATTCTTAACTCAAATGAGGGATTTAGGAGCTGATCTTCAGGGGTTACTTGAGAGAAAGTAGAAGCAGCCACTCAGGAAGGGAGCGGAGAACCTCAGGTCTCTCCTCGAGATGTCCACCATGGAGCAGATAAAGGTCTGAAGCCAAGGAGAAGCTCCTCAGCATTACAGCAGGTGCCCTGAAAGACCCTCCAGGCATGGAGAAGACTCATGGGCAAGCTCAGCAGCCCAGGAGAAGCTCTGAACATCACAGGGAGATGTCTGCACCCAACCCAGCCCCGGTGGCAAGACCTCATGAGGGTTTCCCCACAACCAGCTCTGATTTCGGGGGGAGACCTGCAGGAAGGCAAGTGCCACCACCAACCTGTGAGAGAGCAGGGATTTTATCCAGGGAAAAAGAGAAGGGAGCACGACCGTAGCAATAACACCGTGCCCTCCATCAGCTCCTGCTACTAATTACCCTTCACAGCCCACGCGGATTGACAGACGAGGGTGGGGGGGAGGGGGGGTCAAGACACAAGGAATCAGATGAGCCAAGTGGCAAATCAACAAGAGGATTGGGGTGAGATCATCACAGCAAAAATTACCAAGGGAGGTGTCAGGCATCGAATCCCTTTTTAATACCACACCATTTCCCCCCCCCCTCCGTTGGCCTCAAGAGCCCCGATCTCCAGGCCCCCCCCCCCATCGCCAACAGCTCTCCGTGTGTCGGCCCTGGATGCTTCTTTTAATTTACGGTAATTGCATCTGACTATAGCTTTCAATTACAAATTCCATCAATTCTACGCATTCGAAACCAAACCTTAAAATTGGAAAGGCACCTGTGAAGGGAGCGAGAAGCTTCCTGAAGCCGCGGCAAGGAGGCCAAGCCAGGGCCCACATGCCTGTCGGGAGTCGGATGCCAAGCTGGATGCTTCTCCAGGGACTTTACAAATGGAAGTGCCGTCTTGAGCCAAGAGGGGTAAAGATAGCTCTTTGCGCACCAGAATAAACCTTCAGTTGAAGCTTCTCTCGTTCCCCGTCTCCCTTCTCGCTCGTGTGCCGTCTCCCCGTTCTCCCCCAAGAAGCGATAAACCTACCTGGGTCGGGTGTATCCTCCAGGACGTTGGGAAGGAAAGTTGGGATGGGGATAGGGTTACGGGGGAGGCTGGGGAGGGAGAAGTGGTTTGCTCACAGCTGGCGTTCCCTAGCTTTCTCACAGGCAGTTAATTGGTAATTTTCATCACTCTTGCTGGAAGCATTTGCTGTTATATACGGACACAAGTGATGGAAAAACGAAGAGGGAGAAAAGATGATGGCCAGAGCAGGTGCTTTCACTAAGGATTTCGGCTGAAATATCTCCCACTGCCTGCAGAAACCACCTTCCAGGAGTCAAGCCCAAGATGCAGCCCTGGGAAGGAGCAGGTCAGGATGTCATAGAATCATAGAATGGTTCGGGTTGGAAGGGAATTTAAAAGATCATCTAATTCCAACCTCCCTGCCCTGGGCAGGGACACCTCCCACCACACCAGGTTGCTCCAAGCCCCATCCAACCTGGCCTTGAACCCCTCCAGGGATGGGGCAGCCACAGCTTCTCTGGGCAACCTGGGCCAGGCTCTCACCACTCTCAGGGGGAAGAATTTCCTCCCCAGAGCTCACCTAAATCTCCCCTTTTTCACCTTAAAACCCTTCCCCCTCGTCCTATGGCTCCCCTCCCTGATCCAGAGTCCCTCCCCAGCTTTCCTGGAGCCCCTTTAGGGACTGGAAGGGGCTCCAAGGTCTCCCCGGAGCCTTCTCTTCTCCAGGCTAAACCTCCCTCACACTCTCTCAGCCTGTCCTCACAGCAGAGGATATGTGCCTTGTTCATTTTCCACCGGCTGATTCAATGGGAGAGTTGGGTGATCGGAGATGAGAGGACTCGTGCAGAGCAGTGGCACCACCAGCCGCTCTCCCAGGCCAGTGCTGAGGATGTACAACTGTCACCCTGAAAGACTAAGAACCACAAGTGTCACCTCAAAACAAACCCTGTATGATGCTCTTGAAATATTTTTTTACTGTTTATGGCATATATAACCCCTGGAAATGCTCAAGACCAGGTTGGACGGGGGGAGTCCAACCTGCTCTAGCAACCTGCTCTTAGCAACCTGCTCTAGTGAGAGATGTCCCTGCCCATGGCAGGGGGGTTGGAACTAGATGATCTTTAAGGTCCTTTCCAACTCTAGCCATTCTATGATTCTATGAGTGGGAGGTGTCCCTGCCCAGGGCAGGTGGTTGGAACTGGGTGATCTTTAAGGTCCCTTCCAACCCAAATCATTCCATGATTCTATGCTATAAACTACAGAAAACATCATTCATTAATGAAAGACAACTTCACGGGGAAAAAAATAATACATAGAATAGCACGGGGGGGAAAATAAGTCTTAATTAGCAAGAGTTTTAACTACTTTAAGTGCTGCTAGAACAAAGAGAAAGGCCTGTCCTCTCCTATGAGGTGCCACCCTCCCGTACCCGCCACATCCACCTGTATTGTGTCGTTTCACAGTTCAAACCTGAAAAAGCTCTGGGATGAGGATGCTTTGGGTGTATCTGCAACACCGACACTGCTTCAGCGATATAAATAATAACAATATAATAATTCCCTTGAGCTGCAACACTCCCTCATCCTTTCCCACATCTCCTCTCCCAAGGATGCTCAAGCATCCTCAAAAGAGAAAAAAACCCACCCAAGCTCCATTTCCTTCATCTCTACTTAATACTACAGTGTTATCCAGGAAAATTTGATGGAAGAATATCCTGACAAACTGCTGGAGCATCACAACCACACAGATGGACCACTCTAGCCACCAGCTGCAGCCCTTCACCGACCCAATTTTTCTTCTAGAAGAAGCAAAGAGGAGGCAGCAGCCCTGGGAGGACCAAGGACCTGCAAGGACCCAGAGATGTGGGTCACAACCACAGCTCTGGGACAGGACAAGAGTTAGCACCAAGAGAAAAAGCAAATATCAGGGGCCTCCCTGCGGTGATTTAACCCCTGAGCAAGTAACAGCCTGGGCACACACGGCTTTTAAGGGTCCCTGCACTCATCCAGAGCCAAAGCAAGCCTCGGTTCGATTCACAGCATTGGTGGACAAGGGGAGAACAACTGACATCATCTACCTGGACTTGTGCAAAGCGTTTGACACTGTCCCACTTGACATCCTGGTTTCTAAATTGGAGAGACGTGGATTTGATGGATGGACGACTCAGTGGATAAGGAACTGGCTGGATTGCACTCAAAGAGTTGAGGACAACAGCTCAAGGTCCAAGTGGCTGTTGTCCTCAACTCTTGTTGTCCTCATCCAGTGATGAGTGGTGTTCCTCAGGGGTCAGCAGTGGGACTCGTGCTGTTTAAAGCCCCCAGCATCCTGGGCTGCACCCAAAGCAGCATGGCCAGAAAGTCAAGGAAGGGGATTCTGCCTCTATACTCTGTTCTGATGGGACCTCCCTGCTCTGGGACCTCAGCACATAAGAGACATGGACCTGTTGGAGCGGGGCCAGAGGAGGCCACGGAGATGCTGGGAGGGCTGGAGTCCCTCTGCTGGGAGGACAGACTGAGAGAGTTGGGGGTGTTCAGGCTGGAGAAGGTTCCGGGAAGACCTTAGAGCCCCTTCCAGTCCCTAAAGGGGCTCCAGGAAAGCTGGGGAGGGACTCTTGATGAGGGAGGGCAGCCATAGGATGAGGGGGAAGGGTTTGATGCTGAAAGAGGGGAGATTGAGATGAGATCTGGGGAAGAAACTCTTTGCTGTGAGGGTGGTGAGAGCCTGGCCCAGGTTGCCCAGAGAAGCTGTGGCTGCCCCATCCCTGGAGGGGTTCAAGGCCAGGTTGGACAGGGCTTGGAGCAACCTACTCTGGTGGGAGGTGTCCCTGCCCAGGGCAGGGGGTTGGAACTAGATGGTCTTTAAAGGTCCCTTCCAACCCAAACAAATCAGTGATTCTAAGATCAGATTTACAGGATGGAAAATAAGGGAGAAGTATTAAAAGGCAGATGCTCTATAAATATCGCTCCTTAAACAGCAACAGTCATAATTCAGGCAGGCTCTACAGCCGGGTGACGACATGACACCGCTTTGCTACAGCATGGAAGGAGCTGGGGATGCTCCAGGGAGCAACAGTAAAGCTTCCCAGGACAGTCTTCGGAGCTGGAATTGAATCAGAGAACAGATCTATGTCTTTTCTAAGTCCATAGAAGGCAGAAGGAGGCTTCACAGGTTACAGACTAGTCCTTCCAAGAAATTCAGGCGGGGAAAGGTGACGACTAGGAAGCAGCATCCTCTGGATGGTTCTGTCTCCCCACATGTATCACCCTCGTTTGAAAAGGCCTTGCTACACACTGAAAACACACGAAAATAATCATGTCAGCCACGACAGCAAGGTTTCTAGATCTACTTTACGGTGGAATTACTTGGATGGGATTACTTTGCAAGTCCTGCCTTCACCGGTGTTTTCTGCCCGCAACGCCAGCACGCAGAGGAATTGCCATCATTGTCCAGGATCCCATCACGGTAGATGCCAAACAAACACAAAACAAAGAGCTTTTAATGAGTTTCTGTCTCCTAACAATGCAACAATTGCTAGGACAACTAATTAATGCACACTGGAGCCTACAGCAGAGCTCTGTCTGCACTAATTATGTATTTTTTAATCCATTCCCCCTCCTTTTCACCCGCTCTCCGAGAGATAGCAAGGGAGGGGAGGGAATATCAGCAAAGGTGCTGTTATTTTCCATCTCCAATGGTCTATACTGGCTCCAAGAGATGCTCCAGTACCAGGGTACCACTCAGGGCAGCATCCCCCAGGCAGATGCTACAGGTGAACATCTCATTTTACTCTTCTCTTTGACCTTGATTTTAAGCTCTTTACTTCCCACGAGCCTTTCCCAACCAACTTGCTGATCTCAGACCGGGTACCCACCGGCCAAGAGGTTTAGAGATAAACTTCACAACCACCAGCTAAATCTTGTCCCTCTTCTCTGGTGCTGTGAGAGAAGTAACCAAAAAACTCACGATGAAGGACTGAGCTTGCAGATCCTCAGGGCTTAAGTGTGTATTTACTTCCAGAAAGGGAAATTCCGAGAAAATCCCATTTCTGGAAAGAGACAGCTGAGAAAAGCAGGATTTTGACTACATAAACCAAACTGTTCCCTAATTCAAAGTGAAAAAGGAAAAATGCCAGTGTTGCTCCCTGCAGCTCTCCTCCCTTCCTGATGTCAGACCACACCGCTGGCTTTCGACCCAGCAGCTCTCCCTGTGAAGTGCTTTGAGATACTCCCCTAACACCTCTAACTAATTAATTTTAAGCTTGATTTTTCAAAGGGAAAGCTAAACAGGCAGAGGTGATGCTCATCCACGGGGGCACAGAGGAGAACAGGCCAGCACAGACCCTTGGACCCACACCCTGAGAGACGTGTAGGGGGTTGTAGGACAGCTTGGAGACCTACCCATCCTTGAAGAGCACGTCGCACGTGGTCCCCGACCTTCTCCATAAATGTTTTTAAACACTTGGCGACCCAGTTGTAATTCTAGCTGAGATCATCTCAAGCTCTTTTTTCCTTCTCATTCACATTTACCCCAATTTTCTATTTCCTGAGAGAGCCAAGACGAGCCCTTTCGGACAGCTGATGGGACACGGGTAATGTCATGTTCCGGGAGGGGGTTCTCCTGTTGCGCTCCGGTCTCATGATTGAGCTGACATTAAGGGCACATTCATAATGAATTCTGGAGGTCAACGCTATAATTCAGACAAACAGGGGAAGCCATGCCGAGGTGTTGAATGATTTAAAACATAATTCACCCCCACCCATTCCCCGGTGAAAAGTGCCACCTGTTAGTGTTTGGAGCATGAGAAAAGACCCAGGAATGAGCAGAATCCCAAGACACGCAGCTCCGCTCCACCAACTGCGGTAAGGAAGAAGCTGCTAATGGCTCTTCACTTGCTCCAGGGATTATGTCATAGCTCAAATTGTATTCCCAAGGAATGGGGTTACCGCATTCCCGCATTCCTGAGGAACGTGCTGGATGCACGGAGCAAGCTTCCCAGAGCTGAAAACAACCCTGGGCAGAGCAACAGCATGGGGCCACATGGCAAGAAAAGCCCTGGGGGACTGGAAAGAAGGAGCGTGATACTGGCCTGCTCCAAGGATCCCCTCTGGCGGGCCCCCTCCCTGCTTTCGGCACCCCTTCCATCAGGAGAAGGGACACGGAATCATCAGAGATGGGTGCAACCCAAGCTGCGCTGTGTCAGCCGGGCAGCGGCGTTGCCTCCTCACCCCCAACACCTTCAGAACATCATTCCTCTCTGTCAACTCCATCTTGTTGAGACTGTAACACCCAGCACCTATAAAAATCAAGCTTTGAGAGCCTTTTGACAAGGAGACTGCCTGCTCTGAGACGCCCCATGAACACTGCGGCTGCAGGAACCTGCGTAAAATACAACCCTGTATTAGAGCAATTAGTCAGGTTACAGAGCCAGGGTCTCAGGAAATTAGGAATCTTTGGACTCCAGGGCAAAGAAGCTACAACGAGGAAACCGCCTCAAGTTGCACCAGGGAAGGTTTAGGATGGATATTAGGAACAATTTCTTCACCAACAGAGTTATCAAGCCTTGGAAGAGGGTGCCCAGGACAGTGGTGGAAACACCACTCCTGGAGGGATTTAAAAGCCAGGCAGATGTAGTGCTTAGAGATATGGTTCAGTGATGGGTTTCGGCAGTGTTAGGTTGATGGTTGGACTTGATGATCTGAAAGGTCCCTTCCAGCCGAGAGAATTCTATGATTCTATGAAAGAAAAGCTCTACCTGCAACCAAAAAGATAAAAGAGAGGACCACAGTTCCTTCAACGCTCTCTTCTAAGAGGTTTCCACGTCTTCAGGTACAAGGTTTGCCTATCCATTTATCATACTATGGCTTAGGTTGGAAGGGATCATCCTTAAAGGTCATCTAGTTCCAACCCCCTGCTCTGGGCAGGGACACCTCCCACCAGACCAGGTTGCTCAAAGTCCCGTCCAACCTGGCCTTGAACCCCTCCAGGGATGGGGCAGCCACAGCTTCTCTGGGTAACTAGGCCAGTGTCCCACCACCCTCATAATGAAAAATTTCTTCCTAATATCTCATCTAAATCTACCTTTTTCCAGTTTGATTTCTTTTACAGTATTGTTCAACACCTCTGGGGTCACAGTTGCCTTCTGGTAGCGCTCAGCTGTTTGCAAGGGCTGGCACACATATCAAATACACAAAAAAACCCTAAAAATGCATATCCTTCTCATACTGGGACAAAGAGATCCCACCCAGCATCAGATCCTACTTAACAGATTAAAATAATATTTCCCTACTTTCTAAGAGAAGATTTTTAGCCTTTGTAAAGGGCTTGGGTACACGATAGTGATGAATGTTGTCCAAGAGCCTGAAGCAAATCAAACCCATCTTTCATCTTCACCACGTAGGGAGGACATCTCTCCTCTCTAGCAAACGTGTGAGGTACCAGGAGCTCACTGACACCACAACCGACAAATCAGCTGGAAAAATATCTTTAACGGACTTTTACAGATATCAAAACACCTTGCACTGTATTTTAGATGAACGAGCCTTAACAAGAGAACTTGCAAAGATCAAAAAAAAATATTAAATAGTTCACATGAAACATTTCCATGAAATCCAAAAGAAAACAGAAAAGCTGGACAAGATTTAAGCCGATACATAAACCTTTTTATTTTTAAGTCAGCACTTCTAAAATACACCCATGATTGCACCACGGAGACTTTTAGCTGCTGGGGAATGTCACCTGTCAACGCCTGCTCCCCAGGCGCACTTAGGGAGTGAGTTGATCATCACTGATGTTCCCATCCAGTAAATATTTCAAACAAAAACCAATTAACACCACTACAGACTGGAAGAACACTGCTCCCCTGTTCTGCCTCAGAAACAAACTTTCCAAACTTGGAGAAAACTAGAGGAAAAAAAAAAAACAAAAAACCACACAACAACAAATAACTCATATTTCGATGCTTTCCCTTTCTACTTGGGTCCCCCCATCGCACAGCTCCCTCCTGCATCCCTTGGAGAAGCACAACACCTCCCAGTTTCTTCTCCCATCTTAAAAACCTGGTCATAAGATGTCCTCAACCTCGTCTTTCTCACTGACACAGCCCTCACCGAGCTCACCCCAGCACCATTCCTAAGTCCCTGCTCATCCTCCACCTCCAGCCCCAAAGAGCTTCTTCTCATGGCCCCAGTCCCACCACCACCTGAGCAGGCTATAGGACACCCCACCAACACGCCTCCAAACTGCTCTTCAGAAATGTATCTAGGAGCTCGTGCACGTTTCATCCCTTTCTTTCCCACCCAAGCACAACATGCTTCTGAGGAAGCCCTTCCCACCAGGACTGGCAAGGAGTCCGTGGGCCAGCTTGGTCAATTTGAAAGTCCACAGACATACTCACTGCTCTCTCTCTCTGCCTCCAGTTCCCCATTTCTTTGGCCCTCATCCAGCCCCCTTTGCCATCCCCCAAACCCTTTGGTTTTCTCCCCATTTTCTTTTGCTTTATCTGCCCAACACCCCTCTGACCCTACAGGAATAGGGCCCTATAGGAACAACAACTGCAAGCAGGTACCCAGGAAGGAGCAAGACCACAGGGGAGCTCCTGAGCCTGATGAACATCTTCCAGAAGCCCTTCCAGAGAAGGGCAACAAAGCTGGTGAGGGGTCTGGAGAAAAAGTCTTATTAAGAGAGGCTGAGGGAGTTGGGGTTGTTCAGCCTGGAGAAAAGGAGGCTGAGGGGAGACCTTCTCGTTCTCTACAACTCCCTGAAAGGAGGGTGTAGCGAGGAGGGGGTCAGTCTCTTCTCCCAAGGAACAGGTGATGGGACAAGAGGAAACAGCCTCAAGTTGCACCAGGAGAGGTTTAGGATGGATATTAGACAAAATTTCTTCACCAAAAGGGTTACCAAACATTGGAAGAGGCTGCCCAGGGAAGTGGTAGAATCATCATCCCTGGAGGTATTGAAAAGCTGGGCAGATGTGGCACTGAGAGACATGGTTTAGTGATGGGTTTTGTCAATGTTAGGTTGATGGTTGGACTCAATGTTCTGAGAGGTCCCTCCCAACTGAGAGAATTCTATGATTCTATGAACATCAGGCATTCAGTAACCTCAATCAATACGTCCCTTCCAAGCACCCACCGTGCTCATACACCTCACCCCAATGCCCCATGCCCAGGGTTCTGGCTGGACACGGGGCTGACCTGATGCCGCACCTCAATGGACCAGGCAGCCCGGAGAGAAGGGCAACAGCTCTTTGTTTTTCCATGGTATTAATCAGTCCCATCGGGTATTAATCAGTCCCACCAGGCTACTTATCCACACCCAGCAGATTTTGCAAACCCTTAGAAACGCAGCATCTCCATCACCTCAGTCCATCTGTTGATACTGTCTGAGATCGGCCAAGAACAAAACCCAGCGGGGAACATTAAGCCCTTTAGCAGACAGAGCCGGAGCCTGGACACGTGTCTGTAGTTTTGTGGTTTTTCCAGGTTAACACACGCTACGGCAGCGGCCAACACCGGGCAAAGCAACCCCGAGGTCTTCCCCTGCGGCAGCATCTTCAGGAGAGGGACAGGACCAGGCTCAGCATCTTTTTCAGATCTCACTTTGCCGCCTGCGAGAAACTACGGCTGTCAGTCCGCTCCCCGCTATCCACCAGCATCATCCCCTCCCGCACCACAAATTACCTTCCTCTTCACGGGAGCCCCCCCTCAATCGCCATCAGTCAATATAAGCCGAATTAACTGAGATGGTTTAAATACCGTGTCTTTGCTAAACCAGCTCATTTTGACCGAAACAGGTCAGGGAACGCTCCCATGCCCCGTTCCTGCGAGCGCCGGTGCTTTCGGAGTCGGCACCCACCTACATTTCACGCAGGTACAATTATCATCTCTTTATCCTCACGTTAAAGCTTTGGACCTCCCATATAGACCCGACTCAGGTTTAAACAAGACCGGCGGCCAGCTTTCCTGCTGTTAGAGCTATTTCAGATCGCAGTTTGATTATTCGGGGTTTAAAACAAAAAGATTACTCATCCCAATCTTCTCCTGCCAGAGGCAGGCAATGAAATACCGTGAGCAACGAGTTACCGTGCATGAGCTGAGCCGCGGTACCCGGCTGCCGGCGTGTCGCAGCCACTCCAAAACGTAGAGGGGGAGGAAAAAAAAACCACATTAATTGAACGTTTCTCACTGCTTCCTGCAAAGAGTTTCTTCTCCGAGTTAATAACTTGCATGATCAACAAAACTCTGCATCCTCCAGGGCAGGAGGGCTCAGGGTGGACGGGGAAAAAAGTCCCTGCAATAGCCTGATCGCTCTCAACAAGACAACATGAAAACAAAGTCCCTTTCCAGGAACACAAGTGTGACCCCAGACCAGCCTTAGAAGCGGGGGTAAACTATTTAGGACCTTTGGACTGGCTTCGGACCTCACAGCACCAAACCTGGGGCACCATCAGTGTTTCCAGCCTTCAGAAGACACAGGCAAGTCGGCTCCTATAGTAGTAGCTGGTTTCATTTAGATGCTGCCCAGTCAAGGACTAAACCTGAGGTTGCACAAGTCTCAGCATCTCCTTTCAGCCTTGGCATTCCCCAGGCGGTCCTGCAAACCCACTATCACCTTCCTCCAGGTGGGACAAAAAGACCAGTGTCCCAGGCTTAACCCTCTCCTCCACTACGTAACCACATGGTCTTCAGAAGAGGAACTGCTCTAGATGTCAAGAACATCACCATAGCCTTTCAACCCATCCATCAGCTATTACCCAGCCTGGAGAAAGGAGGGCAGAGGCAAAACTTGAAGGTCTTTCATCCAGATCTGCTTGCTAACCTAGACCACAGCAGAGCTGACGGGCAACCAGCCGTGCTTGATCAGGTCCCAAAGTCCAAACTTCTCCCTTTTGCAGTAGAGCAGTCATACCTGGCATCAGCTTCACATCAAGATTCTGGAGCGAGTCCAGAGAAGGGCGATGAAGCTGGTGTGGGGTCTGGAGAACAAGTCTTATGAGGAGCGGCTGAGGGAACTGGGGGTGTTCAGCCTAGAGAAAAAGAGGCTGAGGGGAGACCTTCTCGCTCTCTGCAACTCCCTGAAAGGAGGGTGTAAAAAGGTGGGTGTCGGTCACATCTCCCAAGGAACAAACAATAGGACAAGAGGAAACGGCATCAAGTTGCACCAGGGAAGGTTTAGGATGGAAAATTTTTTACACTGAAAGGGTTATCAAGCCTTGGAAGAGGCTGCCCAGGACAGTGGTGGAGTCACCGTCCCTGAAGGGATTTAAAAGCTGGGCAGATGTTGTGCTGAGGGACATGGGTTAGTGATGGGTTTTGGTCAGTGTTGGGTTGATGGTTGGACTCGATGATCTGAAAGGTTCCTTCTGACCTAGACAATTCCATGACCGGGAAGCAAAGCCCCTAAACCCCTCTGAGCCAACATGGAGCCTACAGAAAACCCTCTATGGCCAGCACAGATGCAAAGTCTGTAGTGAAGAAAACCAGCAACAGTTGTTTCATAGGTGACTTTTTTGGCCCAGATCTCACAGCGCTGGGGTCTGCTCTTCCCATCACACAGGCAGGAAAACCCAGGGACACCATTCAAAGCATTTACCCCAAGGTCACAGAAGGAACCCACAGCAGAAGTGCATCTCAATAACAAATTCTCCTGGCTCCTAGCCTGCTCTATCAGGCCCCTTTCCCCACACAAGTGTTTTCTCCCCCCTCCAATTATTCAGGTAATTGAAATGCCTTCTTCTGTCCTTGAAAATTAGGTTGAAAGTAGCTTGAAAATTACTTGTAACAACACCAGCCAGGAATCGCGAGCCTCCACGGACGCAGCCCGCAGGGTTGTCTATAAAACTCCGTCCAGCAGCGGTGAAGGATGTTTGGTTTTAATCAACTCTAAATGTATTTGAAGGACACTCCCTGGGTCTTACAGGGCCATTTGGTATTCAAATTTCAGAGCGTTACCAAACGGCAGACAAAGACCTCTTCAGGCCACCAGAAATTACAAGAACTGGGAGAAGAAATCCCCCTCCCTCTCTTCTAGTGTCTGGTCTGAATCCCCATTTGACCCCAGTCGATTTTAACATAAAAGTTTTGTTGTTGGGTTTGGGTTGGTTGGGGGGTTTTTTGGTGGTTTGTTGCTTTGGGTTTTTTTTGTGGTGTTGTGGGTTGTTTTTTTTTAAAAACAAAACAAAAACAAAACAACCAACTTCATGCATCTGCACACACTGAAAATAAAAATCACATCCAGCATTTTTCACTCAGCTGCCACATCAAATTATGCTCTCCCCAGCCATGTGTCAGGAGCGATCTCCTAAATCTACGGGGCTATTTTAATAGCAGGAGAGTCAGACTTCCAAGCCCCCATCCTACCAGTGACCTGAATGTGGTGGGAGTCGACTGGTTGGCACAGCCGTAAGAAACAAAAACATTCCCCGCAAAATTTCTGACATTCCTTCAGCGTGTTCTTTTACTCTTAAATAACCCAAGCGATATCCTAGAGCACCTCAAAGCAAGCTGTAAATACTGAATAGAGCCCCAAATTCTACTGTAAAGGTATTATTACTACCTTCCCAAAGAGGGAAAAAAATTAGGCATCAAGATTACATGATTCGCCCAAATTTACACAGCCTCCCCGAGTCCTCCCCGACAAGAAGACATGATTCTTCCTTCAGTATTCTTTTTTTCCAGGTTCATTAGCTCCTTGCAGTGTTAACCTTTATCCTTTCTGAGAAGCAGCAACTGATGAATTTAAAGAATAAAATGGATTGGGTCATTTAGTCACCAAGAGGAACATGCCCAGCACGCTCAGAAGAAGGAAAAGGCAAGCAGATGTATTTCCTCACCCGCAAAGAGATCTCTCATGATGGGAAACGGCAGGACAAGAGGCTGAAACCTCTTCCCGGAGTGAGTCCGATCACTCCAGCTCAGAGCTGGTTTCCTTTTCACATTACCTGACCAGCACGAGTAGGAGAAATCCTTTCCCTGGAGCTGAAAAATCAATTTGGTCTTTGACATCCCAGCCACGACTGGTCACACACGCGCTAATCGGTACTGGCACCACAGCAATTCCGTAGCCCAGAGGCACAGGAGATGGCCCCTGGCAAACCGGAGGATGAAAGCTAATCTAAAATCAGGTTAAAACAATTAAACCGGAAAATAAGACACCAAATACCTATTAGCATCAATGCCTACTAATCCCTTTAACTTCACCTCTCCTCATCCGTTCTCCGACTTTTTGGGAGCCGCCTGAGGATCTAAAACCCGGTGCCTCCTCATTCCTTGCACCATCATCACAGGACACCAGCGCCGAGCCATTCCCAAGCATTCTCTTGCCACAAGAGCCGCGTAGGAAGTGTTAAAAAACAACAAAGCAAGTGAAAATCCTCTGTCACTATGTCGTTCAGCATTCGCTCATTCTCCGACAAGGTCGTGCGGTTGCACAAAGGCAAATTTCAGAGTGGGATGCACAAAGAGGAAAGCCCATTGTAATCCTTCACCTCCGCTCAGCTCGAGAAGCATCAGAGGCAGCCAAAGAAGAAACGGAATAAGTTACCCTGAGATGATGTGGAGCTTCCATCACTACAAGTCTTGAAAATAGGGTTAGACGCCCACCGGGCAGGAACGATGTAGATGGGTGGCTCTTCTTGAGCAGGAGAGAGACTAGACAGAGTCCTAGGTCCATTATTCTCACTCACCAGATAAAGGATTTCACTCTCCTGGATTTATTTGGTACAAGGTCAACTCCTTTGATCTTTAGTCAATTCTCCAGCGACAGTGGGAAAAATGAAGGGATTTCATAGAATCATAGAATGGTTTAGGTTGGAAGGGACCTTAAAGATCATCTAGTTCCAAACCCCCTGCCAAGGGCAGGGACACCTCCCACCAGACCAGGTTGCTCAGAGCCCTGTCCAGCCTGGCCTTGAACCCCTCCAGGGATGGGGCATCCTGGGTAAGGGTCTCACCACCCTCAGAGTGAAAAATTTCTTTCTAATATCTAATCTAAATCTCCCATCTTTCTGTTTTAAGCCATTACCCCTCATCCTATCACTACATGCCCTTTTAAAACGTCCCTCTCCAGCTTTCTTATAGGCTCCTTTCAGATACTGGAAAGCTGCTATAAGGTCTCCCTGGAGACTTCTCTTCTTTACCCTTAAAGAGGGACCAAGGTGCAGGAGAGCCTCAGCTTCCTGCAAGAGATACAGAGAACTATAAATCTGAGTGGAAATGAGAGCTGGATGTGACTGCTCGTGCTACCAGAGCACTTAAAAACCCCAAACGATATTGCAACTCGTTTGCACCACACAGAGACATGACCAGAATGACAACTTGTCAGCACGGACATCATCTCGAGACCCCATGGAGAGATGGGAGAAAGTAACGGGAAAGTCCTCTCCTGAGAAGGATGAGTTACTTTTCTGCAGGCAGTTCACACAACACTCGACGGCTCAGAGCTCATTCCCTTCCTCATTCAAGGGTTCGTTAAACCACATCACTGCAGATATTCATAATTACCCCTTTCAACTCTGTGTCCAGTTCTGGGCTCCCCAGTTCCAGAAGGACAGGGAACTGCTGGAGAGGGTCCAGCAGAGGGCTACAAAGATGATGAGGGGCCTGGAGCATCTCTCTTAGAAGGAAAGGCTGAGGGACTTGGGGCTTTTTAGTCTGGAGAAGAGAAGGCTGAGGGGGGATCTGATCAAAGTCTATAAATACTTAAAGGGTGGGTGCCAGGAGGATGGGGCTGGTCTTTTTTTAGTGGTGCCCAGTGAGAGGACAAGAGGTAACAGGCACAAACTTGAACAAAAGAAGTTCCATCTAAACATGAGGAGGAACTTCTTCACTGTGAGGGTGGCAGAGCCCTGGAACAGGCTGCCCAGGGAGGTGGTGCAGTCTCCTTCTCTGGAGGCATTCAAACCTGCCTGGACAAGTTCCTGTGCAACCTGCTCTGGGTGGACCTGCTCTGGCAGGGGCTTGGACTAGATGATCTCCAGAGGTCCCTTCCAACCCCTACCATTCTGTGATTCTTTTCCTCTGAAGAGACCGTGCTTTTGCCAGGAAATGTTGGACCAGATGATCCCTGAGGTCCCTTCCAACCTGGTATTCCATGAATTGCTTTCTTACTACCTTGACTACTTTCTTGTCCAGGGTTTACAGGTAAAACACCCACCAAAAATCCCTCAGGCACATCAGCGATCCTCTCAATAGCACAAAATCTCCTTGTCTAGCGAGGAATCTGTAGTTTCTTCTCTTTTACGGATGCTGTCCTTCTCCCAACACAGCATATCAAGGCCACCTTTGTAAGCAGCAACAGTTCTCGCACCAGAATTCATTTAAACTTTAAAAGAGGGGAAACACGTCAATCTGACGGGCGATCAGCCGGCTTAGTGAAAAGTTTTTTAAAAGCTATTGACAACAAGTCCGCTCCTGCTTTGGATTCAAAAGACCACGCTGCTCCATTAAGTAACCCAGCCACTCTGCTCACATGAATATTTAAAAGAGGAAAAAGCAAAGCATTAGGCAGCCGAGCAGCCCGGGATATGCACTAATATCTTCTTGAAGAGAGGACAGGACAAAGGAAACGTCAGCACACACAAAGTGGCCAAAGTGATGTCCAGGTTTGGGTTGTTGTTTGGTTGGTTTTTTTTAATTAAAAGATGGAGTGGGAAAGGCAAAGTCTTCTCCCGCACCGCTTTCAACCAGCCCTTTGGCAAAGCGCTCGGCGCTGACATGCGACAGGAGGCGGATCCACACTGAATATCCGTTAAGGGAAACTTAATAAAGAGAAAAATGTCCCTAAGGTTTAAAGGTAAAAATGCCTGGGAATCACGAAGGTGCAGCACATACTAAAGAAAAACTATTTGAACCCATGATTTCTACCAGAAAGCCTGAAAAATCTGGAACATCAAGAAATTTAATAATAATAATAAATAATAATAATAATAAAAAATCTGAACTACTCTGGAAAAGAAATCAAGTCAGGTGTTCACGCTTCCCAACTATCGCTGCTTAGCACAGGCCTGGAGATGGAGAGATCGAGAGGAAGGGGTCACACAGAGCAAAGTAGATCTAACACCCTTCGCAGCTCCAAAAGGAGACTTGCAGCTTAATTCACACGCAGCAACAGGGAAAACTCCCGCGCACCGAAGCCTTTAGAACACCCAGAAACCAAAGAGCGACTCTTCTGGAAGCTAGAAGTCCCTAGATCAAAATTCATTGAAGTTGGAGACCAAAGATGCAAGGTACAGCCTGGAAAAAAGGGAACAGAGAAAGTCCCGCTCGCCCGGCACTGAGCATGGTTCTGCTTAAGAGCCCGTGAGACAAGAAGACATGAAACAAGCTGCCCGCTTTAATATATATTTAAAAGCAAAGGGAAACACCGGGCTGCAGATTTACTGCCTGTCACCAGCAGAGGTTTAACATCTTGATTTCACGCTGGTATTCTTCATTACGTTTTATTACCGGGCTTTATGTGGCTAGCACAGCGCTCAGGTGGGAATTAAGAGGGTTTCATTCAGCAATGTCTTGAAGTCAAGACGTTAAAGAAACCCGGCAGCGGGGCACTGATTTCCCACCGTCGGCTTGTCTCAGGGACCGTAAGTAATAGTCAAAGCATCCAGGAGAGGTGCTGTGGCTTCATCCTCCTAAAGCCGAGCCATGCAAGAGCTTGGCCGGCACACAGAGAGGCAGCAGGGATCCTCGCAGGGCACAGAGGGAGAAAATAAAGCCAAACAATAAAGTCACAGGATTTTTTTGAAGTTACCAACCAGTCTAAGCAGTTGGGTTGTCTTACACGTGCCTAGAAACAACCCATTTTGCAGAGGTTTGCAGCACTAATAGAGAGTTTCCACTATCCTTTAAGAGCCCTGGGGCTGTCAGTCAGAGCATCCTTTCAAGCCATATATGAGATCTTTTCAGCCACATATGGGATCTTTTCCAACCACATACGGGATCTTTTCAGCACAAGAAGGATGTTTTATCCTTATTAGAAAGCTGACCTGCTGCCCCCCCCGCCCCCAGCTTGGACAGGCCTGAGAGCTTGTTTGCCTGAGTCTAACCGCTCCAAAATAAATATCCCACAAGATCCCCAGTGGGGCAGCATCAACGGACACCTCCAGCACAAGCCTCCCCGAGCCAAATCCGGCTCCTTGGGTGGTTTCCAGAGTCACGGCCCGTTTGCCGTAGGGATGCTCCATCCCTGAAGGGAGGCAGGAATAACTCCGCGGATAGACACGGCTCGTTCTCGGCTTTAATTCGGGCAGAGAAGCGGCTGTTGGGAACCGCACGCGCTGGCACCTGTTTATCTAGAGGGGCCAGGCAGGGACTGCAAAGAGATAAACAAGGGTATCAAGTTTAGGAAGCTTTTCAACAAAGCTGCTTTCCCCATGCCATGTCCTGGCAATGGCATGTCACCCACGCCCTGCCCCGGCCCCAGAAGGAAAGTGGTGACAGTGGGAGAGTCGCTGGGGCTGGGCATCCCCCTGGTACTAGGGGGAGAAGGAATTGTTCAGGAGCAGGGATGGCTTTACCGGCATCATATGTTCTGGTTTTTCTAACCCCTTCAGCTCAACAAGTGTTTGTTCACCCTGAGATTTACTGCTGAGAGGATGGATGTGCTGGGGAGAGAAATTAAAACCCCGTAAAGCCGATGTTTCCCGAGCTCTGGGAAGAAACTGCAAAGTCTGTTCTGCCCATGTGGAGCCAAGTTTTTAATGGCTGATCTCAGCATCACCCCCAGGCAGCAGCAAAGGGACAGGATCCCCAGCAGCTCGTGAGGTACCAGGGTTCAGCGAGAACCAGCCTTCATCCCAGAGAAGCATCCTGGAGGTCATAGAATCATAGAATGGTTTGGGTTGGAAGGGACCTTAAAGATCATCGAGTTCCAATCCTCCTGCCATGGGCAGGGACACCTCCCACCAGACCAGGCTGCTCAAAGTCCCGTCCAACCTGGTCTTGAACCCCTCCAGGGATGGGGCAGCCACAGCTTCTCTGGGCAACCTGGGCCAGGCTCTCACCACCCTCACAGCAAACAATTTCTTCCCCAGAGCTCATCTCAATCTCCCCTCTTTCAGTGGCAAACCCTTCCCCCTCGTCCCATGGCTCCCCTCCCTCATCAAGAGTCCCTCCCCAGCTTTCCTGGAGCCCCTTTAGGGACTGGAAGGGACTCCAAGGTCTCCCCGGAGCCTTCTCTTCTCCAGGCTGAACAATCCCAACTCTCTCAGCCTATCAAAACTCCTTCCAAAAAAAACAGACAACAGCACGAAAGAACACCCGGAAAGCAGTGGATGGGGATGGATGTGCCACAAACCATCAGCCAGTGAAGGGAGAGCAGAAAACCACACATTAAAGGGTATTTCCCCATCCTCACTGAGGTTCTACAGCGATCCTTGGTCTGCTCTGGCACCAGAAGACACGTTACATGCAGCCTTGCAAGAGCCAGAAAAATCAGGGCAGCTTTTTGGTGTCCCCACATGGATTCAGGAACAAGAAAATATAAAAGTTTCTAGGACACAGGATGCATTTGTTTAACATTCTCCCAATTACATCCCCCTTCTTTCCCCTTTCCCGCGTAAACCGCATGCAAAGCTCTCTGCAGAATAAGGCAGAATCCGTCGCCCTTCCCTGCTTTTCCCAGGAGGGCAAACGGAAAGACTCGGAGCAGTCAACGGCGGGTGATTTCTCTCTGCATTCAAAGGCTGTCCTGCAGCACGTGGAGGGTGATGTCTGCATTTGCAGTGAAGCCACACGAAAAAACATTCAGCCCTAACGCAATTTTGAATATTTGCATCCTCCGCTCAGGTTAAGTACATTTCATAAATGAAAATAAAGACTAGTTTGTACCCAGCTGTGCCATCCAGACGCAGGTACACTTACAACTGATTCACAAGCCTGTTTGATGGACTACCAGCTCAAAGCTTGGAGATGCGCTGCTTGTTACAAGGCAGGGATCACAGAATCACAGAATGATATGGGGTTGGAAGGGACCTCTGGAGATCATCTAGTCCAAGCCCCTGCCAAAGCAGGTCCACCCAGAGCAGGTCCCACAGGAACGTGTCCAGGTGGGTTTGGAATGTTTCCAGAGAAGGAGACTCCACACCCTCTCTGGGCAGCCTCTTCCAGGGCTCTGCCACTCTCACACCAAAGAAGTTCCTCCTCATCTTTAGGTGGAACTTCTTTTGTTCAAGCTTGTGCCCATTTCCTCTTGTCCTCTCACTGAGCACCTCTGAAAAAAGACTGGCCCCATCCTCCTGACACCCACCCTTTAAGTATTTATAAGCATTGATCAGATCCCCCCTCAGCCTTCTCTTCTCCAGACTAAAAAGCCCCAAGTCCCTCAGCCTTTCCTGATAAGAGAGATGCTCCAGGCCCCTCATCATCTTTGTAGCCCTTTGCTGGACCCTCTCCAGCAGTTCCCTGTCCTTCTGGAACTGGGGAGCCCAGAACAGGACACTGTGCTCTAGATGCGGCCTCCCCAGGGCAGAGCAGAGGGGGAGGATGACCTCCCTCCACCTGCTGGTCACACTCTTCCTGATGCACCCCAGGACGCCGTTGGCCTTCTTGGCCACAAGGGTACATTGCTGGCTCATGGGCAACCTGTTTTCCATCAGGACTCCCAGGTCTTTTTCCTCAGAGCTGCTCTCCAGCAGGTCAGCCCCCAACCTGTACTGGTGCAGGGGGTTATTCCTCCCCAGGTGCATCACCCTACACTTGCCCTTGTTAAACAAGGGATGCTGCCCTTATTCTCTTTGTAAGATCTTTTAGCTTAAATACCCTCTTCAGAAGCACATCCCAGCAAACCCTACCTGGACACGAGCCAACCTAGCCCCTCGTCAGCCGGCATTTCTTCTGCATCATTCTTTTCCTAGACTCCTTCCATCCCCAGCTCTTCAGGACATCGGTTATATTAATTGGTTGGCACATTCTTCCGACTCTAAAGGGTAATTTACAGCCTTGGCGCTGCATGAATAACGGCACGGAGCAAGAGCACAAGCAAAATAAAGCAAGCCCCAGCCACAGCAGGGCTACTGCGAGGCAATCATGCTAAGTGGAACACTCAGTTTTGTGAATATAAGATTAATTTGAGTCCATAAAAAAGATCTTCATTTGCTGTGGTCTGGGAGCGTCAGGTTAACTTAGACTTACCAGCTAGATTAAAGGTCCTCTCAAGCAGTGAAATCATGGAATGGTTTAGGGTTGGAAGGAACCTTAAAGATCATCTCGTTCCAAACCCCTGCTCTGGGAAGAGACACCTCCCACCAGACCAGGTTGCTCAAAGCCCTGTCCAACCTGGCCTTGAACCCCTCCAGGGATGGGGCAGCCACAGCTTCTCTGGGCAACCTGGGCCAGGCTCTCACCACCCTCAGGGGGAAGAATTTCCTCCCAAGATCTCATCTCAATCTCCCCTCTTTCAGTTTAAAACCATTCCCCCTCATCCTATGGTTCCCCTCCCTGATCAAGAGTCCCTCCCCAGCTTTCCTGGAGCCCCCTTAGGAACCGGAAGGGGCTCCAAGGTCTTCCCGGAACTTTCTCCAGGCTGAACCCCCCCAACTCTCTCAGCCTGTCCTCCCAGCAGAGGGGTTCCAGCCCTCCCAGCATCTCCGTGGCCTCCTCTGGCCCTGCTCCAACAGGTCCCTGTATTTCTGATGTTGGTGGCCCCAGAGCTGGAGGCGGCACTTGGGGGGGTCTCCCCAGAGAGGAGCAGAATCCCCCCCCTCGCCCTGCTGGCCACGCTACTGGGGATGCAGCCCAGAATGCGGGGGACTTTCTGGGCTGCCAGCGCACATTGCCAGCTCATGCTGAATAAATAAACTTGCTGGATTTGCTCCTCTTTGGTCCTTACCTTTACATCTGAGAACATGGTACCATCATCACTTGCAAAAGCAACTTCCTTTTTTTATGACCATTCTCCAGAATCAACTCCTACTGCTGAGAATCTTACGGCTACTTTCATTCTCTTCAGGAAAGATTAATAAAAGGGCTTTGGCACAGCAGCTCTGGCATTTTTCTCATTCCCAAAGTCCTCGCAGACGCGACTGAGAAGTGAGTATGCAGTGGCATTTCTGCACGAATCTTGTTGGCCATAACTTCTTCACAGCTACACAGGAACTGGATGTTTTTGTCAGCTGGATCTGATATTGTCAGTCACAAATGTTGCAAAACCTATTAATAGGAATTTTTGTGCTTAAAGTGAAAACTTCAGCACTGTAGCAGATAACTTGCATTACTTCCTTAGAACCACAGAAATGTTGGCGGAACTTCTGGAGGTCTCCAACTCAACCCTCTGCTCAAAGCAGCAGCACCACTGACACCAAATCAGGGCAGCCACAGCTTCATCCACCCAGATCTGAAATACCCCCAAGGGCAGAGACTCCCCAGACCCTTAAGATGAGCCCAACACCCTCAACCTCTTATTTCAGGTCACACACTCAAGGTCATCCCAAGATGCTCTGCCACTGGACCATCTCTTCACATGCTTGTTAAACTGGGATGCACAAAACCAGACACTGTTTACCAGCATGGCCCCACCAGTGCCACAAGGAAGGTTAATACCATCTCTGAATCTGCTGGCCACATTCCTCTTAATATAGCCCAATCCAGTTTGGAATAAGAAGATACTTTGGGTGCTTCCAGCCTAGGGTCCAACACAGCTCCAGGCCATTTTAGCAAAGCCATGACTGAACCAGTTGCTTCCCAGAGCACTGGGTCAGGTGGACACTATCCAAGGACACCGGGACTTCAGCGCTTACAGGTTTCCTAAACTCCGTTTCAGGGCACCGAGTTTATTGGGATCTAAAGTCCTTTGCAAACGTTAATCTCAACTCTCCAGAAAAAGACAAACGTGTTGACGTACAGCTCTGGGCAACTCTACCATTCAGAGGAAGATAACCTCTTTCTATCAAAGAGAATATTCAAAATTATGCAGAAAGTTGAAAATAACTTGCCAAGTCCAGAAACTAGTACCAGGACGAGCCGTAGGGTCAACTCCTCCCTACACTGCAACACGCAAAGTACTTATATTTCTTCAATATACCTTCCCAAAGCAAGTGTCCTGACTTAACTATTATTAGGCAAACACCACACACGATTTAAATACTACATAATTTAATTCCAGCTCAACTATAAGGGCCCTGATCACCCTCTCCAATCTGCTTTTTTTTTTTTTTCTTTTCCAGTCCTCCCTCAGTTGTCTTCCTCCACTTTCCAATCAGGTACCAATATAGGTTAGGGATGGACCTGCTGGAAAGCACTTCTGAGAAGAAGGATCTGGGAGTCCTGGTGGATAGCAAACTTTCCATGAGCCAGCAATGTGTGGCCAAGAGGACCAATGGAATCCTGGGCTGCGTAGGGAAGAGTAGGGCCAGTAGGTCGAGGGAGGTCATACTCTCCCTCTACTCTGCACTGGTGAGGCCACAACTGGAATACTGCATCCAGTTCTGGGCTCCCCAGTTCAAGAGAGACAGGGAACTACTGGAGAGAGTCCAACGTAGGGCAACAAAGATGATTAAGGGATTGGAGCATCTCCCTTATGAAGAAAGGCTGAGAGAGCTGGGACTCTTTAGCCTGGAGAAGAGAAGGCTGAGGGGAGACCTTATTAATGCTTGTTAAAGTACCTAAAGGGTGGGTTGAAGGAGGATGGAGCCAGACTCTTTGCAGTGGTTCCCAGTGACAGGATGAGGGGCAACGGGCACAAGCTGGAACATAGAAAGTTCCATTCAAATATGAGGAAAAACTCCTTTCCGGTGAGGGTGCCAGAGCCCTGGAACAGGCTGCCCAGGGAGGTCGTGGAGTCCCCTTCTCTGGAGATCTTCAAGACCCGCCTGGATGCAGCCCTGAGTGATGTCCTCTAGGCAATCCTGCTTTAGCAGGGGAGTTGGACTAGATGATCTCTAGAGGTCCGTTCCACCTCCAACAGTTCCGTGATAACCTGTGATAAAGAGGATGAGGGAAGAAAGTGGTCCCTCCTGAATGACACGTGCCAGGCCAAAGCAGCACTGTTTTATTTTAAGCGCATGAAGAAAGGGCAAAACGTTGGTTTTTTTTAATAAGCTGGCAGAGACCTCTTCTCATCTTGTGTTTTCCTACTTACCTTTTACAAAGCATGACATTAAGAAAACAATCCAACTGTCAGGAAATTATTTACATGACAACAAGCCCCACTGTTCCTCTTCTGAAAGGTTTATACTTCAATTTTCCACCAGTGGAATTTGTCTTTAGTTTGATCCCTAACTCCGAAATCGAATAAATGTTGTGAATTCTGTCTGATTACCGGAATGTTAACATAGAGACGTTAATATAATACCGTTTCCCAAATCTCCCTGCTCGCTTCCTCATATATCTATACGTATCTATATTTATCTATACGCATAGAGAGACACAAACCTGTCACGCTCTGGTCCCAGTATGAGCCAGAGCAAACATTAGGGTTTAAGATATACATACCATGAAGTATAAGGGCAAAAGTTTAAGGCCAGACAATTTCAACGGGGCCAGAATTTCACCATCTATTTAAAAAAAATATATAAACATCAGCTTACTTGTTCCAGTTGCACAGATCTTCCCAGCGCGTTGACCGTTTCATCTCAATTTGTTGACCATTTTATAGCCTCTTAAATAATCCCCCTCTGCTTCTTTCGAGCACCTCATCCTTCAAATATTCATGGTGGCGACTCAACTTTCCCTGGAATGTCTCGCTCCAAAGCCAACGCTGCGAGTTCAAGCCCCTGACAATTTGGGGAGTGATATTTCCCTCTTTGGTTATCATTTAGACTGTACATATTTAGGAAAGTTAGTCCATTAACCCTTTGGTTGGGGGGGGGTAAAATTAAAGCGTTGCCACATCAGAAAAAAAAAAAAACCTAAAATACAACTGCCATATTGAAAGTAAATACCATAGTCCATTAAGACAGAAAAGGACCAAACTTTGGTTCTTCTAAACATCGATTATTCTGGAATAATTAATTAGCAGAGCTATAACAATACATAAAATTGCTAGCCTCTGACTCTTCTGATAATTTATGCAAGATTAAAGTATCGCTGTGGTTGCCTTTTTCCGTTGCCTAATTCAGCATTTTCTTTTTTCCTTATGAAAGCAAGACTCCAGATTTAACTGCTCTAATGCCCTTTTACAGTGTTTGGTGTAGTAAAATCTAACAGCCACTACAGCAGGCTGGCAGGGAAATGATGGATCGCGGAAGCTCACAGAAGGGGAGCACTGTAAAATGCCCCAGTTAATGTTGAGATAGTAGAGTAAATCTTATTTTAAAAACACATACACACATATATATACACGCAGAGCGGTATCTCTGATGAACTCGTTTCACCCTATCGAATCCCCTTCTGATTTTTCTCCTGATAACGGACGCTTCCCCACCGAGCCTCTTGCTTTCCTAATAACCGAGCAAACAACTGCCTTGCAAGGAAACCATTTCAAAGTCATCATCCTTAGATTAAGCTCACCAATCAACCCAGTCACCATGACCCAGCCAAGAAAAAAAAAAAAAAAACCACACCATTTGGGCAAGAGGTTGCTCCATTCTTCAAGAGAGTTCATCTTTTTTTTTTTCCTCCCCCAAGAAGCTGTTCTATCTGTGCCCTTTGGCTCAAGTGTGTCCTTCTCACCCCAAAAAGCTCAGAGTTGAGGCTACCAGGAGATGCACCAGAGCATCCTACAGCGCACAAAGCTCTATAGCCCCTCCAGTGAAGGCAGGGTGCTAAGAGATGACCGGTACCACCCTGGACCTTCTCAACGCAGTTCCTGAGCTGGACTTTCCCTTACTTCTCCATAAAACGTGGGTGTTTCTCTCCTACAACCAGAAGCCATTCATTACACAGCAGCATCACACCTTTCAATAAGCTGGAGACACCAGAACAGGTTGCCCAGAGAAGCTGTGGCTGCCCCAGCCCTGGAGGGGTTCAAGGCCAGGCTGGACGGGGCTTTGAGCAACCTGGTCTGGTGGGAGGTGTCCCTGCTCAGGGCAGGGGGTTGGAACGAGATGATCTTTAAGGTGCCTTCCAACCCAAACCATTCTGTGGTTCTAAGTTCAGTCACTCCTGATTTTTTTTTCAGAAGAACTCTTTGGTTTTTATCCCAGGTCAAGACACACCAACTTATTTGTTTTACTGCGGAGACCTCACATGTTTTGGGGAGGTTCTTCAAGGAAAAGCTGAACTTACATGGAATGTCCCACCCACAGACACACGTTTGCCTGGGCACTCTCTGTCCCACCCAAGGACAAGACGTCCCAGGACGTTTGCCGGTGCAGTGAGGAACAGCACGCACTTCATCACAACCAACGCGGGAGTTAATAGTCCACATTAAGGCTCCAAATGCGCTCGTGCCCTTTTCCACCGGAGACCCCCCGAGGGCAGGCTTAAGGGCTAATAACACGTAGGATCAATTTTGAGATCAGATCTGGACCCACAGTTCACCGGTTCCACCCACACAACGCCCCCTCCCTTCCTTGATACTATTCAAAACAACCCCGAGTACCATCCGAAATAGAAGTCTGGCAAAAAACGGCACGCGTGTGGGTTAGAGGGAGGCATAAGGGAGGATGAAATGTTCCTCAAACTCAAATTTCCCATGGGCGATAGCAAAATTCCCGTTGGCAACCGAAATGAAGGCGTTCCCCCCCCCCCCCCCTTCCTTTAGACTAAAGCAGAAACTTGAAACGGCCAAAAAGCTGCTGCAACAGCACAAGTTTTGTAGGACTCATGAGATGTTGTCAAGTCCACAAAGCACTTACCCCAGATGCACTTATGCATCTGTTCCATATTCTGAGGGGTATTATTCATTTATATCGCTTTTATAGAGCGCACAAAGCGATGAGGAGAGTCCTCGAATGAGCAGCTCCTAACTCGGCTCCGCGGCAATAGAGAGGATTTGCCGTACGAAGCTTGCGAGTTGCTACTAGGAAAATCGAGTGGGAAGCGTTTGCAAAAGAAAATCAAAAAAAAAAAAAAAATAATAATAAAAAGACCTGTAAATAGGGATTTAGAGAAAAACAGGAAGCAGAACAGAGAAACCTACCCAGGTTGTACAGGGAGTCGAGCATCTGCTGGGGCGGGATTTGGGGAATCCTGACAGCGCTGCGGTGGATCCTCCGATCAGCCGCGCAGGCATCAGTTCACAGCAGGGAAACATCAGTAATTTCACTCAGTTTGTGTGTTAGGTGAAATAAAATAGCAAAAGGAAGGAAAATAGCAAAAAAATAGAAAAAAATAGGAAAAAAGGAAAGAAAATAGCAAAAGGCGGAAACAAATTCATTGTCGAGCTTCAGGTTACAGAGTATTTTTATTTTTCTTTAAGGGCCTCAAATGACTCCTTTTATTTTTCTTATTTTTACTTTAAGAGCATAAAAAAAGACAACTAAGGGGATAAGAGGCAGCAGCACAGAAATTCGGCACAGTTCAGAGTAGCAGGTAGAGCCAGACGGGTCGAAAACTGTTCGAAAAGCTTGAGTACAACCCCTGAGCGTCCAGATGAAGACAAACCCGTTCACGCGAGCGCTCGCTAAGGACTAACCCAGCTCAGAATTACAAGCAAAGTTTTCAGCGTTTAACCTCATAAAAAAAAAAGACCCCAAACAGCACAGAAATCACACACTCTGCATTCGTAAAGTCATCACAACGGCGTCCAGCCCCTATTCTTCAGTAGCACAAGCCACAAACGTAGACTCTTTATCTTTTATCGGCTTTCTTTTATCAACTCTCTGCCCTTCCAGCGACAAATACTGGCTTCGTCGTAAAAATAACAGCAAGGGGAGAGACATCCAGCGTTCAACAAGCGCCGACGACCGAAATTACACCGTGCCACCCTGATGCGCTATTTGGGGTAACAGGTTCCAGGCACTCGCCAAGAAGTGGCAACGACACAAGCCCCAGGAGGACGAGCAAGAAGCACATGCCGCTTTGCTAAGACCTACTGCTCTGTTTTCTATTTTTTTTTTTTCCCCTTTTTTTTTTTTTTTCCTTCTTCTATTTTTGTTCTACACTCCCGCCGTCCCTGAAAGGTTTGAATTCTTAGAAAAGCCCCCCACGGACTTGAAAATATCAAGGGTCATAACCAATGAAAGGATGTCACGCATCCCCAAAGCCAAATATTTTTCCTGTTAGCGTATAAATATACTATTCCCCAAATTGCTGCTTGCTATGAACAGAATTTCACAATCACACGGTAGCTGGCACGGCACACGGCTACGGGAGAGACTCTGGAATAGGGGAGCCAGGTATTGAAAGGTGATTTTCAACATTAGATTGAGCCCAGAGTTTGCATTCTGCAGGAAAAAAGGAGAGAGAGTGGACATAGGAATTAAGATTAATTTAAAGCAACTCTTCGGGAAGAGCAGAGTGGTTTTATACACCATCACCTGCTGCTCCCCAGATCTTCATGGCTTGGTCCACACCTTTATCCCTGTCAGAGGTTTGTCCACAGGTGTCGCACCCAAAAAGGAGCACCTTGCAGTCATAGAATCATGGAACGGTTTGGGTTGGAAGGGACCTTAAAGATCACCCAGTTCCAACCCCCTGTCATGGGCAGGGACACCTCCCACCAGACCAGGTTACTCCAAGCCCTGTCCAACCTGGCCTTGAACTCCTCCAGGGATGGGGCAGCCACAGCTTCTCTGGGCAACCTGGGCCAGGGTCTCACCACCCTCACAGCAAAGAATTTCTTCCTAAGATTTCATCTAAATCTGCACACTGTCTCCTTCAGATCACATCTCCGAAACATTTCAGCCTGGATGTTCCCCCTGTTGCAGTCACTATTTTACCTGACCCCAAAACCCCAACGCTGGAGCCAAGAGCTGAGGAGGAGAAGGGTTGGCCACACGGTGACACCTCCTCGGTTAGCAAGGCTGACTTCCCTCGCTCGAAGCAGCCCGTTATTTTTAAAAGAGGGCTCTGAAAACAGAATCCCTGCTGCTGGCTGCCTCCAGCTCCTCTTGCAGCTTGGGACGAGTCACCTGTAAATGCCAAGTAAAGCCAGAAACCCAAAACCGTTACTTACGACGACTGACGTAACTGGGGCCCGGCAAAAAGCCAAGTATGTGAACTTTTCCCAATTACCGCGAAGGAGCGAGCGGCCCCTTCGCCGGCCACGCTCCACCCCTGGCTCCCAAGGACAAGGCAGCAAAAGCGAGACCTGACAACGTCATGATTTATGGGCAAGGTCAAACCTACGTATGACGGCGTGATGACATTAGCCTTCCCGGGCTCGAGCGGCGAACCTGCCGAGGGTTGGGATAAGTTCGGAAGGATCTGCTCCGAAAGATGAGACTAATGATGGAGCAGAGGAGAAAAGACTTGAGGAACTCCAAGGGGTCCTGAGCAGCATTGAGCACGATCCAGGAGCTTCCATCGAGGGCAGGGATCGTCACCTCCAAGTCCTTCTAATAAAACATAAGAGCCGGTCGCACCAGCTTAAATCATACGTGACGTGACCTGAGATGTCACCTTACAAACAGCAGCAACATCTTGTGCAATTCACTGAAAATTTTAAAAAAAAAAAAAAAAAGGCAGCAAGGAATATACCTTAAAGTAATAATAATTTAAAAAAAGAGTGCCCCAATAGGAATTTCCCCATTAGAAATATTTACTCAGTGGCCTTCACTTTAGAAGAAAAAAAAATAATAAAAAAAAAAAATAGAAGAGGGTATAAAATCCATCGCTGAGATTTTTCAAAGCTGCCAGAGGGATACAAACACCCAGTGTCAATAAAATTAACAGCAGCTGAGCATTCAGATGCCGGCCATAACTTACTCCTCGCCATTTACGCCCCGTTTACTTTCTGCACTCGCCTGGGCACGAGAAATGCAAACCAGCTCCTTCCACTTCTGCCGCCAGCTTTTTTCCAAGCAAGAGCCCCTGTGCCCGTCCCAACACCCCGGTGCCACACGGGTCACGGTTTTGGGCAACAAAAAAGGGAAATTAGGATTTAGGGAATACTTTTGGAAGGTGAGCATCGCTCTGATTGAAATTAAAGAGACATAGAAACTCTTCTGCAGGTGGCAGGGTGAAGCGGGTCTTAGGAAGGAATCCTTATGGAATTTATCTCTGGAAAAGCAGCAAATACAAACAGGATTTCCTTCTATTCAGAACATTCAGAGAAAGCAGCTTCAACGCTGGTGGTGGCAAGAGAGGACAAGCAGGAAACTGGTAACACAAACCGCTGTCTTATCTCCATCTGGAGCATGAGAAAGGCAAAGATAAGCAGGAAAGGAAGATTTTAAAGGGGGGAAAAACGCAAAAACTAGTCTCCTCACTGGGCACGTAGAGGATGCAACGAAGGATGGGCTCAAAATTTACTCTTCCTCTGGCCACAGCGTGGTCGCCGCTGCGGTTCCCCATCTATTTGGCTTCCTTTGCCAAGATACGTGGACGGTGGAGACGGCAACACGGCCCCTCCTGTGCCACCTCACCAAACCAGCAGTTCATTAATTAATGCCTACAAAGAGCTCTGAAAAGGCAAAGTGCTGAGTAACACCATCATTCCCACCCCAGCACGAGTCTATTCCGCTCTCCCAACCCAAAGAAATGAAAGGATGCGCCCCCACGGCACAGCCAAAGAGACTTTCCTTACTTGGCAACCACCCTGACCCGCAGCGGCAAAAGCATCTCTTCTCCACCACCCACCTCTCCCAGGCATAATCCAAAAGCTACTAGTTAAAAACTAGTTAAATACGCAGACCAGGAGATCACTACAAGCAGGAGGAGGTAGTTAAGCTTTTAACTCGGGAGGCTCAGTGTGGACACCATCGAAATAAGTTCATCTGGAGCAGAAGACAACGCGACCGGTTTCCGTCCTGCACGTTTCCGTGACGATCTTGCTCTAAACCATCAAACACCAAATTATTTAAGAAACAAATATACGTAGCGTTACGCTAAAGGAAGGTCCCCAGAGAAATCTGCTTCTCGCTTTCCGCGTCTTCTGCTTTCAGCCGTGACCGTGCCCAAGCAATCCCGGGCCCACGGCTGAGAAGTCCTGCCTGGAAGGGGACATTACGGAGGGGAAAGACACGGAGGAGCCTTTTTGCCGGCATCTTTGTAATATTCTGTAATTCCCCCCGGGCGAGGCGGGCAGCCCGCGCTGCTGCTGAACAATGCAGTTTTGAATTCAATTAAAGTGATTATCTGTTGTGCCAAATAAATTGTGTACAGCATATATCCTGCAGCATTTTACACCTTCAGGCTCATTATTTTCTAACTGTTTCCTCCTGTTTATGCGCTTTCAAATTAAATTGCTGATAATATGCGCCAAAATAAAAAATGAGCGCACCTTGTCCGAAGAAAATTGATTCTCCTTTTTCCTGAACCGGGCGATTGCCAGGTTTTATATACTCTGTTCCTGGCGATCATTAGTAATTCAATTTTCTTTTTATTAGCCCCCTTATCTGCTGAGCAATATAGTGGCAGAGCTGACCTCTTTCGCACGGGTAAATGTTTAAAATCTTTTCCCTGATTAATTTTGCCAGTTAAGGAAAAGAGGAGAAATGGCCCGGCTCTTAGCCATCACAATGAATAAAGCTTAATGTTGATTGTGATGGAATTTCTAATGCCAAGGAAATTGATTGAACGCAGCAATTACACTGCAATAGTAACTCAAGGGAAATGGGATAGTTTTCTCCTGGCCATAGCCTTTTGGTTATTTAAAACAATCCAATTTGCAAGGATAATTATATATTAGTGTTTTATCTGCCACTTGAAATGAACATGGGAGTTTTGATACTGGCCCAGCATTAGCAGGTTATTGCTGCAAATTACTTGATATCTGCTTTCTTTCACATAAAGACGAAATTAGGCCATCAATAACCAGAAAAAGGTGGACCGGGGAGATGCGAGGGGCACGAGTGCCCTCTGCAGGGCTGCGGGGAAGGAAGGGCGGCACAAGAGACTCCCCAAAATCCCCAATTCTCCTCCTTGTCGGAGTGTACCGTACAACCCAGCGAACAGGCACGGAGCAGCTCCCCATCCATACGTCCATCCCATCAACGTCCATCTTTGACATTAAAAGAAAGAAATAAAATAAAATCTTAATTTTAAGCACTTAATTCTAGTTTTACCTAGAAAAAAAAAACAGGGGAATAAGAAACGACAGCGCTGTCATGCCCAATGCCCGGGCAGAGCAAACACTTAACCAGCCCAACGGCGTTGAACAAGAGCTGCGGCAGCCAAGGAGGGCAACGGCATTGATTTTTTTTGCAAGGGTGAGGAAAGGTTCACGACCACAAGCACTTACTCACCCGCCTTTCATCAAAAAGGAGAGTTGAGAAAGGGCCTCATCCTGCAAGACATCAAACAGGCGACCAGCGAGAGCTGGGAGTAAAAGGCTCTTGCGAAACGGGGAATTCCCGCATCCGAATAGGACTCCTAGTACGGGAGGAGCGGGCGCATCCCTCTGCCAGCGCATCTGGATCAGTCAAACCTCACTTAGAAGTTGGGGTTTTTTTTCCTTTAAAACCAGTGATAAAAAGATCACACCCCTGCACTTTCAGGAATAACCCCATCTCCAGTTTGGAGGAGGAGGATAAAGGCTGCCCAAGCTCATTGGACAGCTTTTAATGGGAAAGCGCTGCAGGAAGCGGTGTTGCCCCATCGTACGCACCACGATTTGATTGTATTGGCCATTTTCTGTAACAAATAAGCACCAGAAAACCAATTCCGGATAGACATTTCCCATTTAGACAACATAATTATAACATACCCTTATTGGCAAGAAAGTTACTCGGCAAATGACAGAGCAGGAGCCCGGTATTTATTCTCCAAATCAAAACCTTTGGTTCAGACGCAAAACAAAAAAAAAAAAGAAAAAAAAAAAGATGGTTGGGGGAATTGCCATCTGTAGAAATTCCGCCCACATCTTAATTACCAGCTTCCCCCTACTTTTTGCATCCAAAAAAGGGATTGCAGTATGAGGGTTGTGCTATTTCTACGCAACCCAGTGACACCAGTGACCTGAGGACCATATTCAGCAGCTGAATGATCCTTTCTGGTTGTCCAGCTTTTCCCAGGAGAAGGAGAGAAGTAACCGCTGCCTTTTATCCATCTCGTACCAGATCCCTGACTCAAATCCCAATTTTCTTGCCTACACCAGAGGCAACTCCCAGCAAAACAATTCTCTCCAAGTCCTCTTTCCCTCTAAAAAAAGCCTAAGAACTTAAATGGGAAAAAAGGCAAAAAAAAAAAAAAAGCAATGCTTTAATATTAATGGCACATTAATATTAAGTACCAAGTGGTGAAGAAGTCCAACATCTAAAGGCTGGTTTATCAACATTAATTTGACTCTGCTGAGCAACAGAACATTTTCCATTCCTCTTTGCTTTGGCCAAGCACTTGAGCTTCTCCTGCCCCACCACAAGCCCCGAGTTAAAATACTTGGATGAACAGACCATTAATTAGATTAGAAATGCTTTGCTGTTCTGCTGTCCCATCAGAGCACCTTCAATTGGGGACATCCCCCGATTTCTGAGTGGTTATTAAACGTTCCACTTAATCAGATGAGTAGTTTGGAGTTAATTGATAACAGCTGCAGGTAGAACACTCATCATGAGAGCAGCCCAAACGATCACAAGAGAACTGCTGCCAGTCTGCCACTTCCCATTTTCTTTCCAGTGCAATCACTGATCCTTAAATGAAAATCACCCTCACTGTTCCATTCACATCCCACTCTGCTCCTAGAAGCTCCCAGTAACATCTCCGTACCCCACCGACTTCCCTCATGCTCATCTTGCGAGAAATGGCAAGAATCAAAACTCCACCACCCCATTAATACCCCCACTTTGCACAAGTAGAGAGAAATAAAAACAACCCTCCCAAAACTTCTCAGGTAACCCAAGAGCCAGGAATTCAACACACAAACCTTCACTTACTCCTAGGACTGCTGTAAAACCAGAAGACAACTACCACTATATACATAATTATATATTTGGGGACACCAAATGGGAGTGATCATAGAATGGTTAGAGTTGGAAGGGACCTTAAACATCATCGAGTTCCAACCCCCCTGCCATGGGCAGGGACACCTCCCACCAGACCAGGTTGCTCAGAGCCCCTTCCAACCTGGCCTTGAACACCTCCAGGGATGGGGCAGCCACAGCTTCTCTGGGCAACCTGGGCCAGGCTCTCACCACCCTCACAGCAAAGAATTTCTTCCTAATATCTAATCTGAATCTCCCCTCTTCCAATTTAAAACCATTACCCCTTGTCCTGTCACTACATCTCCTGACAAAGAGTCCCTCTCCGGCTCTCCTGTAGGCTCCCTTCAGATATTGGAAAGCTGCTATGAGGTCTCCCCGGAGCCTTCTCTTCTCCAGGCTGAACAACCCCAGCTCTCTCAGCCTGTCTTCATAGGGGAGGTGCTCCAGCCCTCTGATCATCTTCGTGGCCCCGTGATGTCCGAGCTTCTCCAAGCTGAGCTCTCTCTCATTGGACTATGGGATGCTGCCTTGAAAATCACAAGGAATCACAGAATTTAGGGGTTGGAAGGAACCTCTGGAGGTCATCCAATCCAACCCCTCCTGTCACAGCAGGGTCACCCAGAGCAGGTTGCACAGGAACTTGTCTGGGCAGGTTTGGAATGTCTCCAGGGATGGAGACTCCACACCCTCTCTAGGCAGCCTCTTCCAGGGCTCTGCCACCCTCACAGTGAAGAAGTTCCTCCTCATGTTTAGATGGAACTTCCTCTGCTCCAGTTTGTGCCCGTTACCTCTTGTCCTCTCACTGGGCACCACTGAGAAAGGACTGGCCCCATCCTCCTGGCACCCACCCTTTAAGTATTTATAGGTGTTGTTCAGATCCCCCCTCAGTCTTCTCTTCTCCAAACTAAAAAGAATCAAGTCCCTCAGCCTTTCCTCATCAGAGAGATGTTCTAGTCCCCTCATCATCTTCATAGCCCTTTTGTCCTCAGCCCTGGCACAGGATCTCACAGCTCCCTGGGGGCGCAGGGGTGCTGAGCGCTCACTCCCCACTCAGCACCCATCAGATCCAGTCTCCAGTGCAATCACATCCATTCATTCAGATCACAAAGCCAGCACGAACTATCCAGATTCTGCATCCTTTTGTCAGCCGGGTGTCGGGCATATCCAGACAAACTAAATCGGAGGCAATTCCCTCAGCTGGCACAGGGAAAAGAAGGATTTGTGGCATTTATGAAGCGAGGAAGAACAGTCTCACAACTACACACATACATAGGCACACAGGAAAAGGCAGGCAGGACACTTCCTCTTGTTTTTGGTCATTTTAAGACCTAAATCAAGATATATTTTTACAGCAGGTACTGCAGTTCGCGAAGAAAAAGAGCCACAAGGCACGGTCACTGAGTTATGTTGAAGAGGATGCCCGTTTCCACATCTCTGAGCTAAGACCGTGAAGCGCAAAGATCCAAGCTAGAAAATAACCTAAGTCACTTCAAGGTAAAAGATCACAACTCTGTTAGTTAAGGTTTTGTCTGTGCAAGGCACTGTTTGATAATTTGATCCACTTTTGGACAGGGAAACGAACTACACACTCTTCCAAAGTCACTTCTAGACCCATTTTTCCATTTTCTTTCCCTACTTTCTCTAATATTTTTAATATTTACCGGCTTCTACTTTGATCAAAGCCAGGATCACAACCATAATTCTGCTCTACCTACATATTTTCAACCCTGGGCAGTTTAAGATAAAAATTCTTTTCAGTATGGGAACATTACCTTCAATCAAGGAACTACAATTCAGAGTATGTTCCCCAAAGACACGGGCTTTTGGCAGCTGCCAGTCAGGCTCCCAGGGGGGCAGAAGATTTCGATCCATTTTGTATATTCTTAACCTAGGTGAAGTTTCACTTTGGTTGGGCACACGTTTTTCCTGACAGCTTCTAAAAAGAAGAGATGTTTGCCAAGTCAAGCGAGCTCCCGTGGGTGCCAGGAGCCTTCCCAAGGCAGCAGCTTCGGTGCTGTCACCTCCTCGATGACACAGGCAGCGGAGCTCTGCAGAAACCCAGGTATAAACACGGGGCTAAAAGGAGAGCAAGAATCTGGTTTAACCTCAGTTGTTATAGCAATAAATATAAAAGTATAAGCAAGAACCTCTCTGCGTACCATTCCCTTGGCATAAATTAGAAACAACCAGGTCTTATCTCTCCAGGAGCGAATAGTGTCTGAACAATATGCCATTAATTACAGAGAGTTTAGTTAGTTAGAAGAGGCTTCTAAATTGGGTCTGTTTGACCTCAAATCAAGACACTCAGGTCTCTTCCAGGACCACCCAAACAGCTTATATCCCTGTAACCATCATCATCTCAACTTCATCATCTGAAAAATTCTGTTGTAACCCCAAATTGCCCTGTATCTCCAGAGCCTACAGCAGAAATGCTCAGAGCAGGCTCTCAGCAAGCACAGTAAATTCTTTAAAGAGGAGCTTTACAGCATAAAGATTTATTCAATGACTCATACTGGACATGTCACAGCATAAAAAGGTCCCCAACAAGCAGCTCATGAGGTGTGAGTCCTAAATTCACCCCAGTGGACATTTCTTGGGAGGCTGAAGGGCTGTGTTCCTCATCCCACATCATTACCATCACTCAAGGAAGAAAAGTCTCGATGCTCCCACATCATCACCACAGCTGGATCTGACCATGTGCTGGTTTCAGAGGTCACAGAAGAGCAATCAAAGTGCAAATTAGACCAAGACCTCCAACCATACATGCTGTCTTCTTGCACCACACAAAAACTTCCAACACGGTGACTGGATGTGCAGCCTTCACACTTTTCCAGACACCCGAGGGCTTGGTGACATCCTTAAATAGAGCAAGACAGCCCCAAAGTCAGGCAACTGCTTGAATGCTGGACTATCAAGGCAAAAAGGCACATCTTATTCTCCCTGCCTCTCCCATGAGTCACTTCCCTCCTCCTAAAGCCCCAGATCCAAAATTCTCCTCCCAGCGTTCCCCGCCATCCTTCCAAACCCCTCCTCACACACACACGAAGAGGAAAAATCTTTCTCTTCTCCTCCCACAAAAAACTTTTTCCTTTCCTGAACCTCAAGCCTCCGCTCTTGTCTTTTCGGCCGTCAAAACGCAGCAACATCTCGAGGCAGAGCTATTTGAACGCAAAATAACTATAATCACAGGTGTAAACTCGGTAGTCGAAGGGCAGAACGGGAAACCACAGAAGCGTCTTCCTGAAAACAGGCTCAACAGCTTTACCTTTGGAGACAGATGACAAGATGTTGTGGCCTGAAGAGCCCTCCTCACTCAAGCGATGCCCATCACAGTGACACTGGCCACCCTGCCGTGAGTGAACGAGCTCAGAGCAGGAACACAAGCAAAAAGTGCTTCATATACATTTGAAGAAACTGAATCTCAGGGGGTTGAAGCCACTTGTCCGTGATAACATCACCGCTGAACAGAAGAACCAAACTTGGAGCAAGAAACATCACACCACCGTTTCACACACATGTAGGTGCCACCCTCCAGGCCCCAAGAAGCTGATTTCTGCTGACAGGCAGCAGGACATGGAGGTGAACTACTTCCCCACAAACACAACGGACCCAGCATTTCTAATTATTGCTCTTTTAAGCAAATTACATACAAAACTTAGGCACCTGCAGACATTGCACTGGGATACAGGTGCATTAGGTAGGTCTGTAGTTGCTAGAGGAGCATCTCATGACGTGCACCAGCTTTTGTCTGGTGCAAAAGGAGAGTTTATTCTTATGGATGTATTAGTGCCTCTTCCATCCTCTTCCTTCCTTGAGCACCTTCCTATTTCATGCCCATAAGCCCAGCAAAACCACATTAAAAGCCAGAAGCAGCTTTAAAATGGTCTTATTTGGAGATGTCAAAGCACAAGACAGCCCCGGGGTAAGGCAGAAGCCTTACTCCAGCCAAACTTCTATTCCTCAATGTTTGTTCCAGGACCAACACCAGCAGGTTCAGCTCCTGGAGGACACGGTCACCCATTTCCAAACCTAATAGCCTACGTTCGGCATGAGGTACGTGGTCAGCAAGCACCACCACCCCTTGAGATGACTGTTCCTACCTTCTTTGGTGGAGACCTGTGTCCTGGTAGCCGGCAGCCTGCAGAGCCTGTGCTTGGTGATCTGCACCAGACCCTTGGGCGAGGAACGTTTCGGCGTCACGGAAGCTTTTCCTCGCGAGGAGTTTTTCTTCCTCAGATGAAAGTGGCTTTTCAGAGGCGTGGTGGGCGAGGAGCCATTCTTCTTATCTGTCGGGGAACTGCGAAAACGCAATACCACAGTTAAAAAATGATAGAGGTGACCGAAACGCACCTGGTCACCTTGGCCAGAGCTCAGAAGAGAAGCTGGGTCACCAAGCTCCACACTGCTCCCCTACTCAAGGGTGATAAGAAGGATTGAACAAAAAATTGCAAGTAAACAGGAAAACGTGACGAATTTCTGGCAAAGGACAGATGGAGAATGAGGTGTCTGACAGCCTAATTCAGCTCATTCCCTTCTGCTTTCTGCTCAACAGATGCAGGGGAGAGGATGCTCTCCTTTAGTGAGACGAGAGGGGTCTCATCTGCCTGACTGCCAAGAAATCCCCCAAAAATCCCAGCTTCTGGGCCTATGGGAAAGATGGGAAAACTGGGGAGGGACTCTTGATGAGGGAGAGGAGCCATAGGATGAGGGGGAACGGTTTTAAACTGAAAGAGGGGAGATTGAGATGAGATCTCAGGAAGAAATTTTTTACTGAGGGTATTGAGACACTGACCCAGGTTGCCCAGAGAAGCTGTGGCTGCCCCATCCCTAGAGGGGTTCAAGACCAGGTTAATGGGGCTTGGAGCAACCTGGTCTGGTGGGAGGTGTCCCTGCCCAGGGCAGGGGTTTGGACACGATGATCTTTAAGATTCCTTCCAACCCAAACTATTCTATGATTCCATGATTCTCCAAGCACCTTAGTCCAGAGTGATGTTCCCAGCACAATCCACCCACAGACACATCCCCCAGCAAACCAGGAGGGCCAGGCAAGGACAGAAACCTGTGTTGGTCAGAGGATCTGGGAAACAGAAGCAGGAATCAAGGCATCAGATCCTCAACTGGGGCTGTGTTACCAACTCATTGTGTCACTTGGAACAGTTATTTAGGCCACAGTCCTCATTTTTCAAGAGCTCAGGCTTGGAGTTACTGCATCAAGAAAGTAGCCAAAGCACACGTCCTCTACGCTGAGGACACTTCCGAGGTCAGTGGTGGAGTAGAGGTCACGCAGCTGTGCCACCAACCCTCACCCCATCCCGCTTATCCCTTCCCTGTGGCACAGACTGGCTTTGCATCCAACCCTGCCGAGAAAAGCAGCACAAAACAGCTTTCCCACCGGGAACATGACATAACGAAGCCCTCACAGAGCTTCCACGACACACTGGCTTTCAGAGAAAGTTCGGTCCCAATCTCAACTCCCAACCTGGTGCAAACCCCTTTGGCAGGTGACTCAGCCTGCACGCCTTTTCCTTCCGTCAGGCTTCATTTATAACCTTCCCATTGTACTCTGTCCCTATCAGACACGGCCAGAATTTGCTCTACGAAAGCCCAGGAGTATCTGCTGGTCTGGCACAGCGCGTTCTCCCAAGGTAGACACAACAGCCACAGATCTGTCACCCACTTGATAAGGAGAAGGAACGGCAAGAGCCTTCAGAGAGAATGTTTTTGGGTTACTGCTGGATAGCAATAATCTTCCCCGGGGATGGAAGTACGAGCAGAACATCACAGAAAGCGCTTCAGAGCTCTCCTCCCATCCCTGCTCCATCCCATGGTCTGCACAACACTTCACGAAGACAGATCATACACAATAACATCGATTCAAGCTACTTCTCCCTGCTTTCCCCAGCTCCCAACGCAAGAAGGTTATGGGAGTTTGAAAATAAATCAAGACAGCTATTTCCTGCCCTTTGAATATTACTCTCTTATTCAGGTTAAGGAGGAGTCTCTTAAGGGCTGCGGCAAAGTCTGTGGAGAAGAGGGATGGGAGATGAGAAGAAAACCCAGTTCTGTTTGAAAGGTTAAAATCAGAGTTACACAAACTGCTAAAACAATTAAAACCTGAAGACCTTTCAACCCTGGAAAGCTGGATGCCTCCAGACAGAACCAAGTCACCACACTTGGAAAGAAAAAGGCAAATAAATTCCAGTATACAACAATCTCGTCGGAATTTTACTTACAGCCATGACTTTTGCAGCCAACAGCCACAAAATAGGACCAGTGCAACAACAACGCTCTGAAGATGACCAGCAACTTACCCCGAGCTTCCTTTTCTCTTGATGATTTTTGTCCGACTCTTCACTTTATAACTGGAGAGCGCAGCGACGTCACTGAAGGAGGATTTCACCCCGCTGAGACCGACAGCGGCAGCGCTCGGAGGCGGTGGGACCGCCCCAGTTTGAGGGAGGTTGGGGGCCAGAGGTTTTTTCTGGTCTTCGGATCGCCACCTGAATGCTGACTTGGAGGTGGAGGGCGAGGTCTGCAGGCTGGAGGCTTTCCATTTATATTTGCTAGGAGAAACACCCAGTTTGGTCTGCAGTCCTGATTTCTTCAGCTTTCCTCCCAAATCTGCTTTAGGTGATAATTTAGCACCTTTGTCCACTCCACTGGCTACCTTCTTAGCACTTTCAGACGCTCTAGGGCTGACCCATCTCTTCACAGCACGAGAGCATTTACCAGGATTTGCGACCCACGTGTAATTAGTTTTCCTGAACTTCAAAGCTTTGCTGGAGACTGGCGTCGAGGCAGCTCTTTGGAGACCGGGAGCTTTGGGGACTATGGAAAACCTGCTCTTCACTGGAGACATCCCAACCACCAAAGTTGAAGCCTGAGTGGGTCTAGAGCACATCTCGCCATTTCCAAGGAGCTTTGGCTCTCTGGAAGCATCCCTGACTTGCTCACAACCAGATTGTCCTGGAGCTGGTGGTTCTGCCTTCACCCGTACCAAGTGCCGAGCCGGCTCGCGATCTGGCAACACCAAAGGCTGTTGCGGCTCCGATTTCAGCGTCACGGCGCTTTCACTGGAGCTTCCGCAGGAGACAGGGGAGCTCCCGGTCACGTCACCAGCCAGACGCACCGTTCTAGGCTTATCCGACACGCTCACGTAGGCTGAACTCACGAACCGATGAGATGAACTAAATGAAACTGAGAGAGAGGGTCTCCTCTCTTCATTTTGGCTCATGTACAGAGAATTCGGCACGTTTTTACCATCATCTGAACCAGCGACCACCGTCGTCAGCCCAGGAATTTCACAGTAAGAATCCACATCAGCAAAACCTTCCATATCGATGAACGGGCCGGCCCTCTCCGGCAGCTGGATGCCCACAACTATATTACCATCCGTGGTTAAGTCCACGTGTCTCTCTGGGGACGATTCTGGTGGCTCAGGTGTCTGGCTGTCCCCACGGCTTCCAAAAGCCCCAGATGTGCTGGCACTCTCACCACCTTGAATGTCACAGGCTGATCCCGGTGGCCTGTTGACAAGGGAGTATTTTTTCCTCCAGGAACGACCCTGGCGCAGCTGGAAATCCCTGGGAGCCTGCTGGGGGTACCTGGTCGAAAACGTCCCCCTCCTGCTGAAGGAATGCTGGCGGGGGTTGTTCCACCTCAGTGGCGCAGATGACAGTGGCCGTGGCACATCCCCATGCGTGTTTTTATGATTGTTTATGAGACCTAAGAAGAAGACGACAGCAACTGTGTTAATGACCGGTCCCACGGGAGTTTGACAGCATCACAGCGCTGGTTTTCCTCAGGCTGCAGTGAGGACCATCGCTCCGCGCAGGCTCGCACAGGCCACATTTCAAATAACCAGCGCTGGAAGGGGAAACTTAAAACAAATACCTCCCTCCATGCTCATGAAAATCAGTCACAAAAGCGATTTCGCAGGACAACTCAACACAGGCCTGAACTGCAGACTCACCCACAGACCCTTAACACTAATTAACACTGACTAGTACCATCTGTCACCTTTTGTCCCTTTACACTCTTTTTTATGTGCCAAAATGGATGCTTGAATTCTTGGTTTTGGAGTTTAATTTTTAAAAAAATGCTAATTTTATTTCTGGATATCTGCTCAGAGGAGTCTCTGAGCGTCTGCTCGCACACATAGCCCAGCACAGCCACCACCCCCAAACACAACGCAGAGAATCACAGAATCACTTCCAGTTGGAAAAGACCTTTAAGATCACGTCCAACCATTAACGTAACACTGCCAAGTGCTCCAATAAACAGTGTCCCTCAGCACCACGTCTACCCACCTTTTAAATCCCTCCAGGGATGGTGACTCCACCACTTCCCTGGGCAGCCTCTTCCAATGCCTGACAACCCTTTCGGTGACAAAATATTTCCTAAGATCCAATCTAAACCTCCCCTGGTGCAACTTGAGGCTCTTTCCTCTTGTCCTATCACCTGTTCCTTGGGAGAAGAGACTGACCCCCCGGCTACACCCTCCTTTCAGGGAATTGTAGAGAGCAGTAAGGTCCCCCCTCAGCCTCCTTTTCTCCCCAGCTCCCTCAGCTGCTCCTTGTAAGACTTGTGCTCCAGACCCTTCACCAGCTTCATGGTTCTAATTCTTTAAAGCAGCGATGAGGAGGCTCTAAGGCGTCCCCAGCTTCGCTGTTGAGTCACTGCACATCCCTCTGCCAAGCCACCACACCTCCCCGCTGCTTTGGTCTACTAACAAAGTCGCTTGGATAGCAAAGATGTGTCAATTAGGGAGGGTCTGAGCTTGTTAAGCATCAGTGTTTGGAACACCCTTTCAATAAAAGGGATTATCAAAGAATTATAGAATCATAGAATGGTTAGAGTTGGAAGGGACCTTAAAGATCATCGAGTTCCAACCCCCCTGCCATGGGCAGGGACACCTCCACTACAGCAGGTTGCTCAAAGCCCCATCCAGCCTGGCCTTAAATGCTTCCAGGGATGGGGCATCCACAACTTCCCTGGGCAACCTGTTCCAGTGCTTCACCACCCTCACAGTAAAGAATTTCCTCCTAATATCTAATCTAAATCTCCCCTCTTCCAATTTAAAACCATTACTTTGAGCACCAAACCATTTTTGAGCATTTTAGGCATGTGTCAGCACAGAAAAATTTTTCCTACAAGGAGGGGTGACAGAGCTGCTGGAAGAGCAACGTCAGCAGATCCCTCCTGGAGGAGGCAAGGACCATATTTTCCTCTCTCTTATCACACCTCCTCCCACGTAGGAGCTCCTGGACAGAGGCAGATCCCCCACAAGGCCCGAGCGGAGTTTGTGGCCTTACTAATGAGGAAAAATTACCTTGGGGTCTATAAATAGAGCGAGTTATTGCTAAGAATAAGTGCTGATGCTCACCAGACCTAGGAAAGGGTATGCAAATATATTCCTCCCCCTCTTTCGCCACAATAAGGATTCGAGGGACAGAGGGCAAGGGAAAAATCCAGCCCCTGTGCCACCAGCCCCATGAGGACCCCCAAACCTCCCCCAGCACTCCCTGTTCCCTCCCTGCCTTGGCCCACCCAGCACTCCTGGCTCCTCTCCTCTCCCCTCCCGCTTCTCCCAAGCACTCCTGGATCCCTTCCACCTCCCCCACCCACCAGGCCTTTCCCAGGCCTCAGCCCCTCCCCCCCGGGGTCCTCTCTGTTCCCCTCCCCCTCCAGGACTCCGGGGTCTCCTCACAACCTTCTCCTTCCTCCAGGTCCTCTCACAACCCGCCCCTCCCCGCCTCAGGACTCCGGGGTCCCCTCACAACCCGTCCCTTCCCCCCTCAGGACTCCGGGGTCCCCTCCCCCCTCCCCCCCAAATCCCCTCACAAGCGGCCCCTCCCCCCCCCCCCCGGTCCCCTCACAACCCGCCCCTCTTCCCCCCGGTCCCCTCACAACGCGCTCTTCGCCCCCGGACCCCCGGGCTCCCCTCCCCGAGCAGCCGCCCCCTTTGCCCCCCCACACCGGGCCCCCTTCCCGGCCCGGTCGTACCCTGCAGGAGGCGGATCTGCCGCCACAGCCGCTCCCTTTCCTCCATCCCCGCAGAGCTCCCGCACCGCCCCGCACCGCGGTGTCATCTCCCTGCGCCGGCCGTTGGCCGGTCACGTGAGCGCGCACCCGTCACGTGGCGCCGGCAACTGCCGCCGTCGCGTAGCAACAGAGGCAGCCGCGGCCTGCGCGGCCCGGCGGGGCCTGAGCCAGGCCCGAGGCCTCTGAGGAGACCGGTCCGCCGGGCCCAACCGGCTCCCGCTCCCTCCCGCCCCTGTCCCCAGCACAGCCTGGTCCAGCTGTCCCCAGCCCCTGTCCTTCCTCATCTCAGCTTTTTCCGGCTGTCCCCATATCCTGTCTACATCTCCGCCTGGTCCAGCTGTCCCCAGCCCCTGTTCCCAGCCTGGGATGCCTTGGTTGTTCCCTGTTCCCATGCCAGCCTGATCCAACTGTCCCCATCTCCTGTCCTTCCTCATCTCAGCTTTTTCCAGCTGTCCCCATCCCCTGTCCCCTTCTCCGCCTGGTCCAGCTGTCTCCATCCCCTGTCCCCTGCCCAGCCTTATTCAGCTACCCCCCCGTCCCCATCCCCTGTCCCCTGCCCAGCCAGGACACCCTGCCCCTCTCTGCCCTCTCCCATCACGAGTGTCTGCCAGTGTCCCACCATTTCTCTCAGCCTGCACCTGCAGGCACAAGGGGGAGGACTTTCTGGTGGCCCCAGAGGACCATCTCCAGCGAAGAAACTTTAATTTCACACATCAGCCTTGACAGTCCTTATTTCTCATACTTCAGCTGTCATTGTTTAAAATGTTTTGCAGGAGAAATAGTCCCAAAGGTTACTTGTGGGAATGAAGGAAATCATAGAAGTTTTCAGCTTCCTGCAAGAACAGGCAAGTTTCGTCCGTAATTTGAAGTCTTTGTTGTGCATTAAATGTGCTGGTAAGTTTTCAGCGGCAGCAGAGCAAAATACCTGCTACAGTCAGGGTAATTTTGAGACCTCCTCTGGGCATGGGAGTTTGCACTCTCTAATTAAGCAAGAAAAGGGGGTAAGTGGCTCTGCAAGTTGCAGTTTGTAACACATTTCATGGGCAGCAAACAAGGCAGTTCATATTCTACCCTATTACTCAATTCCTCCCAGATACTAGGGGCAAATCGAGAGCAAAAGGCAGTTTTCTTAGATCAGGTCCCAATCCCTATTCCCTAAAAGGTTTTTCTTTGACCTGAACTGTACTTCGGAGTATGTGTCCCATCCTGAAAGTCAGATATAAATATAAATATATAAGTATAAATCAGGAGTATCCACAAAGTACAACTGAGACCATAATGAGAGGAGAATATAATTTATATGGACGTTATCCTTAAGGAGTTTGTTTTCTGAATAATTTCATTCTTCCCTAAGGGAATAAAACCCATAACTTTAAACAAAGCCATAACCGAACCTCAAGTCTGCAAAGGAGATAAAAATCCAGACTAAAATTATTTTTCAAACAATTTGGGGAAAAAAAGCCGAGCCAAGTAGCTGCACCAGCACAACGCTATTTCCTTCTAAACACTCCCATGATGAGAACTTTAGAAAAGCAACCGATCATCAACCTCAAAATAGTTTAAAACAGAAGCTGTCCCTTGGGACATCTCGCTTCCCGTCGCAGTCAGGGAGCTCTGCCTGTCCCAGTTGTGATCAAACAACGTCCCCAAAGCAAGCCCATGATTTGCCTGCTCGGGAAGGTAGATTTAGTAAATTATTTACGGCGCGTTTAGTGGCCTTTTAAAGCAATTCAGCGGTAGAATACAGGGAAGAGCCAGCCCGTAGGAATAAACCGCTTTGTGCGGATGGTAGCAAAGGCTTCAAAAAACAAAGCAGTCGGGGAGCCTGGCCTTTATTTGCCTCCCCGTAAAGCCCAAAGACCTCAAAAAAAATCCCTACACCCTCTCTTGTTGCAATGCCCTGCACGTATGGGAGCAGGCTGGGGACCAGGCGGGCAGAGATAGCAGATCTCCTCCCTTTCGGTGGCCTCGGATCAGCTTCAATCGATCACAAAGCCCCACCCAGAGTTTTGTAACTGCTTATAAACTGGCAGAAATTGGCACTTCTGCCAAAAGAAGCCTCCTCCGCTCCCAGCTGCTTGTTCCCTCCCTTGTGCTGGCACAAAGATCTGAGTGGCTTGCATAAATCAGCTAGAACGGGCTGCTCTGAATTAAAATTAATTCAGCACACGCAGAGGAAAAGCTAATTTTTAACACAGGGAAACCATGTATCCACCACTCCCACAAACCCCAATCTCGGGAAAGAGTGAGCTAAAAGCAGTGGGCCCTTTTTTGTCAATCTACACCAAAATACGTAACTAGAAAAAGTGAAGTACGGGGCAAAGCAGTGCTGGAGGGTCTTGGGCCACTCAGGATCCTCCTCGGATGCTCGTTGGGTGCTCCCCGTAAGGAGAGCTTTGGTGGGGTGGGGGCATCCAGGGGAGCAGAGCACCATTAAAATGCACCATTTTAAGCATGAACCAGATCTTCTCCACAGAATGGAGAGGAGCATCCTGCCTCGAGGCAAACAGTTGGCATAGTTTGATATATCTGCCCTGAGGTTCATGCAGAGGGCAAAGGAGGGACGAGGATGCTGCATCACCAAAATTAACACTTTTTTTCTTTTCAGCCCACCGTCAGGAAGCACTACCCATTCAGCCACCTCACCGCTCGACGCCTGTTACAAGCAACACATCTGAAAGCTACAGGAATTCACGGCGCTTGTTCTTCTTTGTTCATAGCACTACGCTCGTATGACACTTGTTTGTAAGTCTAATTTAATTAAAAAAACAGTAAAAAGCAAGTGCAGGTTTTTGATGCCGCGCTGGCAGGGTGTCTGTGTGTGAGAGAACGCCCCAGGGAGGGTAGCACATTTAAGAGAAATTAAATTGTCTCATTCAGCCCAGAATAAACATGGTGCTAATCCCTCTAATGGCCTTAAACATCACCCGAACTGCGGATCCAGTGACAAGCGTGCAATAGGACCCAATTAAGCCGCTCACACGTTTGAAATCATGGCCTCATCAGCTTTGGTTTAGTCTGGAGTCTCTCGATGGCTTTCCGTAAACTTGCTGAGACAAGCTAAACCGCCAAACTTCGTTAAGCGCTGCACCAGCAGATTGCAGAGACCTGATGACAGGGTGAGTGGGAGGCACTAGTGTTTCTGCCGCCTGCTCCCACGAGCGGGTTTGTGAAGGCACAGGGATCTCTGAGGATCCTGGGATGCTCCAGCATTGCCCAAAACACCCAGCACTGCCTGGGATCCATTTGTAGGAGCAGCATGTGTAGGACAGCAGAGTAATTATTCTCTCTGGAGGCACTTGTGAGTCTCAGCTGGAGCATTACATCAAGCTTTTGGGGAGGTGTGTTAATAAAAATGTAGAAAAAATGGTGAGAATCCAGAAGGAAGTGGAAAACCGGAAGAGTAAAGGTTTTAAAAAAAAACATCACCTATAAAGAAAAGCTGGAACATTTTCAGGTTTTGATTTAAAAAAAAAAAAGGGGGGGGGAAATAATATTAGAAATCGATCTCTACTTAAGTGTAATTGATGTTCACTGGTGGTAGTAAAGGAGGAATTAGCTTAATTTGCAGCAAAGGAGAGTCAAGTTACAGCTCAGGAAAAAATTTCTGACTATCCAGAGAAGGGATTACCTGGGGAAGATGGGAAGCTTTAAGGTAAATACGTTCCTGGGGTGGTCGAGATGTGCTGAACCCTGCTGGGGGCTCTGATTTAGGTGTCCTTCTCAGCTTGTCTCCAACCTGTTTCTCCAACCTCTCTCTGTTTCTACAGTCTTGTCAGCTCCATAGTGTCTTGCATGTGTAGTCCCAGCGTCAGTGGTTGTGTCCTGCCTCCTTTTGTCAAAGCATCGTAAAGAAGAGTCCTGAGGTGAGCGCTCAATTCCCTCCTGCACCAGCACCAGCCATGGCATGGGCTCACGGGATGTAGAGCAACTTCTCCTTCTCCTCCTTCTCCTTCTTTCTCCTTCTCCTCCTCCTCCTCCTCCTTCTTCTTCTCCTTCTTTCTCCTTCTCCTCCTCCTCCTTCTTCTCCTCCTTCTTCTTCTCCTTCTTTCTCCTTCTCCTCCTCCTCCTTCTTCTCCTTCTGGTTTAGTTTTCAGCTTAACCTGGTCACTAATGAGTTTCACCATCCAGTCTCAGGAGTGCAAGCGATGGGACAGAGGTCCATGGGAGGAAAACAGCACCAGAAGCATCTTTCTAGGCAGTAGCATGGACCTGTATTGCTCTAACTCAAGCACAAGCCCACGCTGTTTCAGAACACCCATGGCTGTGAGTCCAGCTGTTCGCAAGACAGAAGACACCGATTTAGAAAGAAGACCCAAATCCAGGCTCCAGCTGCTGAGAAATCTCTGCTTCCCACTTCGACCAGTCTCATGGCTTCTGGGAAATGCATCGCTCCCAGCCAGGGGAGCCGTCGAGAGCTGCACAGGCACTTAGGAGAAAGATGAGGCATCCAAATTTGCTGTGGAAGGAGACCAGGAGCCGATGCAAAGCTTAAGGAGGAGGTGTGACACAGGCCAAGCAGCAGGCAGAGGAGATAATTTTAGTAGCAGCAACAGCTTGTTGACTAGACTCAAGCAATACGAAGATAAATTAAAAAAAAAACCACCACCACCAAAACAACAACAAAAAGGGGGAAAATTGACCACAGAGAGGGTAGTAGGACAGGTTTCCATTACAGACGAGGAACAAGTAACACCACTGTACAACACAGTGGTGAAAACTAACTGGCAATGGTGCGCACGATGCCGTGGCTGTGTTAGATACATAATTCAGACTGGAAGAGGTCTAGGAGTGGTTGCTGAGATCCTCTGGGAAATGGAGAGACTCTCACTAGAGATGCCCGAAGTAGTTGAATTTTCTTAGCCTTGCACACCGGGAGATGATACAGCTGCTCTCTGCAAACCTGTCAGAGGAAGAGGGCAATATTGCGGGAAAAGGAAGACCTATTCAAGCAAGACTTAATGAATCATAGAATGGTTTGGGCTGGAAGGGACCTTTAAGGGCCACCCAGTCCAACCCCCCCACCGTGAGCAGGGACATCTTCAACTAGACCAGGTTGCTCAAAGCCCCGTCCAACCTGACTTTGAACATTTCCAGGGATGGGGCATCGACCACCTCGCTGGGCAACCTGGGCCAGTGTCTTACTACCCCCAGAGTAAAGAATGTCTTTCTTATCTCCATTCTAAACCTACCCTCCTTCAGTTTAAAACCATTACCCCTTGTCCTGTCACTACAGGCCCTACTAAAAAGTCCCTCCCCATCTTAAAAGCGCCCTTTAAGTACTGAAAGGCCGCTAAAGTTACTTCTCCAAAAAGTTTTTGCTATTTTAAAGTGGGGGGGGGGAAGTGCTTCCCAAGGGCAAACAAACTCTAGAATCATATTTTTGCTGATAATAGCAAGACTCAGGAGCGCGGGCTCAAGGGAAGGAGATGTCTCTTGGGTTAGATGGAAAACAGAGAGGAAAATGTCAGTAGCAGGAAAAGAAACTGCTGCGCGATCCTAAAGGAAAAGCCACTGTCATTTATCAAGCAGGCACTAGTTTTCTGCTGTGGTGTCTATTTTTTGGCCCTCTTTTTTGCCTGCAGTCTCTCTCCTGGCACATGAGCTGCACGCAGACCTAAATACATGTGTTTGGGGAAGGGGAGAAATCAGAGCAATGATCTTTGTGCTTCCACATCGCTGTCATTCTCAGTCAGGGCGATTATTTTCCAAGATATTTAAAGTGGGGATATAGAGCAAAGCCTCCTTTTTCTCCTCCGGGTTCACCCGCTGAAGTCGGGGTGGTTTGATCTTGCGTGGAGGCAGCAAGGACCGACCACGAGCCATAAACCTTTCTAAGCAGCAAGAGCAGCTACAGCTCTGTCATGGTTTCAGCTGGGATGGAGTTAACTTTCTTGCTGGAAGCTGGTGGAGTGCTGGGTTTTGGATTTGGGATGGGCATAGTGCGGTAGCGCACTGGTGGGTTTGGTTGTTGCTGAGCCCTCAAGGTCTTTTCTGCTCCTCACACCGCCCCACCAGCAAGTAGGTTGGAGGGGCACAAGAAGGGTGGGTTGAAGGAGGATGGAGCCAGACTCTTTTCAGTGGTTCCCAGTGACAGGACGAGGGGCAACGGGCACAAGCTGGAACACGGGAAGTTCCATTCAAATATGAGGAAAAACTTCTTTCCGGTGAGGGTGCCAGAGCCCTGGAACAGGCTGCCCAGGGAGAGTGTGGAGATCCCTTCTCTGGAGATCTTCAAGACCCGCCTGGATGCAGCCCTGAGTGATGTGCTCTGGGCAACCCTGCTTTAGCAGGGGAGTTGGACTAGATGATCTCTAGAGGTCCCTTCCAACTCCAACAGTTCCGTGATTCTGTGATTCTGTGAAGAAGTTGGGAGAAGACATGGCTGATAGAGCTGACCCCAACTGACCGAAGGGATAATGTGACATATGCTCAGTAGATAATGCTGGGGGAAGAAGAAAGAAGAGGACGTTTGCATTTATGATGTTTGTCTTCCCAAGAAAATATTACATCTGATGGAGTCCTGGAGATGGCTGAACACCAGCCTGCCCATGGGAAGCAGTGAAGGAATTCCTTGTTTTGCTTTTCTTGCATGCGCAGGTTTTTGCTCTCCCTATTAAATTGTCTTTATCTCAACCCAGAAGTTTTTCCTCACTTTTACTCTTTCGATTCTCCTCCCCACCCCAACTGGAGGGAGTGAGCGAGCAGCTACGTGGTCCTAGTTCCCAGCTGGGGTTAAACCACGACAACCTCAATTAATCCATCGATGTCCCAAGCCCTTTGCTCTGTGGGACAGGGGATCCTTCAGGTTAATGACACCCCACAGCAAAATGTATTTTCCTTTACTGAGTGAGGAGGTATCTGTGACCACGGTGACTCGTGGGACCCCGCCAGCTCCTGGAAACGGGAACATGGCTATTTCTTTTGCAGTGAATGCCTCATTTCCAAGGGGTACAACCAACCCAGCATAAGACCATGGTAGCATCTCCATAAATATTCATTCGTGTGAAAAAATTCAGACTGGTCCAGCTTCAGTTGTGAAGGCAGGGAGGACTTTGCTCCTCAAGCTCTTGGGCTTTGGACTTTTCCCTGCTTGGAAAAGTTACAGAAGAAATCCATACATTGACAACTGTAAATGTTTGCATTAGAAATAGGGTTTGCCAGTTCGGCCGGCACTTGCTGACCGGTATTGCTTGGTGGAACTGGGATGGAGAGCATGCCCAGCCAGGTATCTCTGCTTGCCCCCAGCCAGCGCCGTTGCGACACCGGCTGCCGTTGCGACATTCCCACGTTGCACGACCTGCCGCTCAGGGGTTCATTGCTAAAAACGTTTGCAAATCCTTTTGCCGCAATGAGGTTTCGGGAATTTCACAACAGGGCCAAAGAGAGGAGAAACAAACTCTTCTCCACAAATACTCAGTTGTGACTGAGTTAGTGACTGAGCCATGGCATTCACTGGATCTTACAGCAGCTTTTGGAGGAAAAGCAGGTTCAGCTATTTCTCCGCAAGGGTACTCAAGAAGGAGAAGTGGTGAATTTTTGAGACCATTCTGGGTTTGTTTTGACGTGGTTGATCTCCCGATGGGGTCTTGGGAGCTCTGCGGGCAGCACCGACCCACCAGGGCATCGAAGAGCTGTGGGCGAAGCAGAGGCTGATGCTCACATCGAGCAGTAACTGTCAACCATGGAAAGAGGAAATTAAACTTGCTTGATTACTCCCGGGATCATATTTTCCTGCCATGCACAGAAATTGCACCTGCTGAAGCTCCTCGGCGTTTTGGTGGGGGTTTGTTGGCACCTCCTGATGGAGCTTTGCTCTTGCAGAATGAAGGTCCTTTGGTGCATCCGTGGCTCCTTCTTGAGCTCTGCCGTCTCAGCATCGGCGCTGGAAGCTCCACAATGTCCCAACGCCTCCTCTGACCTGTACGGCTGAGTCACGTTGGGGTTTTTAAGAGGGACACATGGATTTTGGGTGCTCAGCATCACTAATTTGGGGGCGGGGGACCCAGAAACCTGGGGTCCACATACGGGAGAGCAGGGAGGCTCCAGTTCCTCTGCCCCTCCCAGCCTCCATAGGGTGCTTTGCTTTGGTAATGGCTTGCTTACAGCGTTGCTCCAGAGAAGCTAAAATTAAAACAGTGACTCCATTGCAGACTGAAAACAGAGCATTCCTTCTCCGCCCGCGCGCTTTGGATGGACATCAGAAGCCAAACCCAGGCTGTTAAATCCCCTGTGTAAAAACAATCTTCTATTCTGATCCTCGGTCCACCGCCGCTTGCTGCGGTTGGGATGTTCAGTTCCCAGACCAGCGTTCAGGGGGCTCTGAAATGGGATTTGCCTGGAAATGGAAAACATAAACACAAGAAGCCTGTATCTCTGCAGCTTATTGCCTTAAACAAAAGCTTATTCTGCTCCAGAGAAGGAGGAAAACAGAAGTTAATTCACGGATAAAGAATGAAAAAAAATAACCCTTCAGGATTTCGTTTTCACCCCATGTGTCCCCTCATTCTTTGGGAAAGGGGAGTTTTGCAGTCGGCCAGTGCAAAGATGGAGACTTCTCCCTGCTCCCCAGTCAGCCAAGACCCTCAGTGTGGGACCAACCCTCATGCCGAAATACCCCAATCCTCTCTCCCACCAGGGCTGGTGGCAAGCCCTGGCTTTTCTGAGCCTCCATTATCAAGACCTCCAGGTGCCTGAGCCTTCATCACTGAGCCCCCCAAGTGCCTAAACCACCAACACTAAGACCTCCTGGTTCCTGAGCTTCCATCATCGTGATCCCCAGCTGCCTGAACATCCATCACCTAGACTCCCAGGGTCCTGAGCCTTCATTGCAGGGATCCCCAGGTGCCTGAACCACCAACACCAGGACCTCTGGGTTCCTAAGTCTCCATCAACTGGACTTCCAGGTGCCTAAGCCTCTATCATCAGGAGCCCTGGGTGCATGAGCCTCCGTCACCAGGACCCCCAGGCGTCCGAGCCTTCATCACTGGTACCCCAATAATGCTCCAGGGGTCTCAGAACCCCAGCACTGCAAGATCCCCTCCTGGTCCAAATCCCCAAAGCGTGGGGCTGGGAAGGAAGCCTCTGCCCACCCCCTGCACCCCTGGTCCCACCTCACCCCATGTCTTTGCCCAACCAGCACCCATCAAGGGGACAAAACAGGGACTGTGACACCAAGCCCTGTCCCCCACTGCCTTCCCCCCTTTCTCCAGCTGTGTTTCTTTCCCCCCACTGCAGTACCCAGCCCTTTTCTCCCCATATCTTTGAGGCGGGACAAAACTCATAACAGCAGTGACTCCTGTCCCGGTCACTCATGGGGCTTCGGTCCCAGATTAGCATCACAGCAGGGACAGCTCAAGCCACAGCAGCCGATTTCCTTATCTTTAATCTTTTTTTTAGCCAAATATTTCCACTCTGGCAACCCCATCCCCATCCCAGGGTGCCCTCCAGCCTGTGGCAGGGCCTGGGGCACCCCCACAAAGCCCGTCCCCATCTTGAGTTCCTCTAGATGTCACCCTCAGCCGTCTTTTCCCCCGCTCGGATTTTCCTTTCTCCAAGATCCTGCTTTTTTTTTTTTTTTTTTTTTTAAATTCCTTTCTGATCTCTTTCCGGCCATGTGTGATTGCAGTTTCCTCTGGGCGTCCATTTCATCAGCCCGAAATTAAGGAGCGGAGGAGAGGGGCGGCGGGCGGCCGGCGGGAGCCCCCTCCCTGCCTCCTCCTCCTCCTCCTCCTCCTCCTCCTCCCCACCCACCACCACCCCAACCCCGCATCCTGCATCCCGCCCCGCTGGGACCCCGCTGCTCCCCGGGCTGGCCGAGCACCCCTCGGCACCCCCTCGCTGCACCCCTCTCCCAATCCCGGCCCCGCTTTGCTCGGAGGCCCGGGGGGGTGTGGAAAATCCACCTCCTCAACGCAGGCACCGTCAGTTTTGGGGTGACTTTGCTTTTTTTATTTTTGGCTGGGTTTTCTCCCCCTGCCACCCTCTTCGCCTGCAAAAGTGCCCCCGCCATCCTGCGGTGGCCGGATGGTTTTTCTCCCCCCCGGCTCTCAACTGCAAGGCCATTGCTACCGGCGCTGCCTGTCTTCTCCCACCGCCACTGGATGCCAACGCCGGGGCCGGATTCAGCCTCGGCGAGAAGGTCACGATACCTCCAGCCCACCCTTTTCCTTCCCCGCTGTCGCCAAGCCCGGCTCCGTGCCGTGGCCGTGGTGTGGCGGAGGGGACGTCGGCTGTAGAGGAAACCCACGCCCGGGGCGAGCAGAGAAAATCCCTCGGGAGGTTTCGGCTCTTTGGTTTGTCCTCTCCTGCATGAGACAACCCCGGCTCTGCGGCTCCGCCGGGCTATGGCCACGCAGTGAAGATGTCCGTGGCCAGGCTCAACAGCGTCAATGGCTTTCTGGAGGACAGCAGGATGGAGGCAGGGGACATGGGCAGGATCCTCCGCTGCCTGGAGATGGGCACTGTCCTCACTTTGTTCTATCAGAAGAAGTCACAGAGGCCGGAGCGAAGGACCTTCCAGGTGAAGTTGGAGACCCGGCAGATCATCTGGAGCCGGACGCCCGAGAAGGTGGAAGGGGACAGTGAGTATCGGTGGCAGTGGCACTCTGGGCTGGGGATGTGCCAGTGGGGTGCCCAGCCATGGTGGGATGCCTGGCGTGGGGTCCTTGGCCATGGTGGCACGTCCTACCATGGTGGGGTGACTGGTTGTGGGGTGCCTGGCCATGGTGGAGTGTCTTACCGTGGTGGGGTGACTGGTTGTGAGGTGCCTGGCCACGGTGGCATGTCCTACCATGGTTGCTTGCCTGGCTGTGGGATTCCCAGCTGTGATGTGGTGCCCTACTGTGGTGGGATGTCAGCTGTAGTGGGGTGCCTGGCCATGGAGTCCATGGCCATGGTGGCATGTCCTGCTATGGTGGGGTGCCTGCACATAGCGGGGTGCCTGGCTGTGGTGGGATGCCCGGCTGTGGTGGGATGCCCTACCGTGGTGGAGTAACTCGTTGTGGGGTGCCTAGCCTTGGTGGCATGTCCTACTGTGGTGGGGTGCCTGGCCATGGCATACCCAGCCATGATGGGTGACTGGCAGTGGTAGGCCCAGCCACAGAGGGGTGGCTGGCTGTTGTAGGGTGCTTACTGCAGTGGGGTGCCTGTACATAGTGGGGTGCCTGGCTGCAATGGGGTGCCCAGCCACAGTGGGGTGCCCAGATGTGGTGGGGTGCCTGCCATGGTGGAACTCCTGGCCTTGGTGAAATGCCTGGCCATGGTGGGGTGCCTGGATATAGTGGGGAGCCCTGCCATGGCGGGATGTCCAGCCATGGTGGGATGATTTACCATGGTGGAGTGCCTGCCCATGGTGAGGTGCCAGGCCATGGTGGAGTGCCCAGAGATATAAATGCAGGAGTTGCTGGGCTGAGCAACCTTTGCCTCCTCCATCACGGCTCACTTGGAGCACGGTGGTGGCCCCATGCAGCCCAGAGAGGACTAGACTACCTGGGCTCTGCCTCACGTATGTTAATGACATCAATACAAAGTTTGGATGGTGCCTGAACTGGTGGGGACTGGTGGCACTGGGGTCTGGTGCTCCCACTGGAGCACCCTTAAAAATCACCCTTCTTTGTGGCTTCGCTGGTGGCTAGTAGGCTCTTGGTGGGTCCATTGGTGAGACCCCATGCCTTGGTGCTCATTAACTGATTGCTCATTACCTCGAGACTTGTGTCTCCTCTTAAACTGAGCTAAAAAGAGCCAATGGATGAAAACACAGAGTTGGGGTGACACAAAGCCATACCATCACCTCATCCCACAGCCGCATACTGGGAGGAACCCAGTTTGGGGGTATCATCTTACCTGGATGATGGCAAAGCCCACCCTGGAGGTTTGGGAGGTGACAGGTACCTTTTCCATAGGAGGTGTCCTTAAAAATCGCCCAATTACCCACCCCAAAATCACCACCCATTGCTAATTTTGCCCAAGATGGAGCAAAATCCCCAAAGGGTTCAGCTCCTGCTCAGAGGGGACAACCCTGAGCTGGGCTACCAGCCATGGCGCAGCTTTGGGAGGTGGCAACCAGAGAAGAGCGTTAGCACGAGCAGGATACATGCTTGCCCAGACCTGCTGGGCACGGGAGCAGATCTGTGGAAGGAGGAGGAGGAGGAGGAGGAGGAGGGGGTGAGGGGAGGGAGGTCACCCATTTTTGGAGAGGTGATTTTGGTCTTCATAGGGAAGAGCTCATTCTCCACTCACAGAAATAACGCTTTTCTGGTGCCTTGGGTTTTTTTGGGAGCACCATGCACCACCGGCTCATGGTCTCATTTGCTCCTGATGCCCTGCCTCAGTTTCCCAACTGGTTTCTTGAGATCTTTCTCCCATGGATCGTGCCCAAAACCCCCTGTGGGAATGAGTAGGCAACCTCTAAGGTCATCCACAAGTGGGGAAAAAAAATGAAAATCCCTCTGGAAATGGTACAATCCTGCCATCCAACCCCACCACCCGCTTCCCCCAGTCTTGGGTGGGAGCAATCCCAGTCTCAGAGCATCTTCCACCCCTGGTCAAGCCCTGCTCCATGCTCACACGTCCTGCCACTCACTGTGATTTTATGGAAGCACCAGGATCTCCTATTCATCCCTGGGGTCTCGCTCCCACGCCAGTGCCTGACCTCACGCCTGCCCAGACCGTTTTAAATCCCCCCTTCAACCTTCAACCTCCTGTTTGCAGAGGGATTAGTGGGGACGACCCACAGCGTTGATGTCTCTGTTACGGCCTGGCAGGGCCAGGACACGGATCCTGGCTCTCCCCAAGACGCCCCGCTAATTACACACTTCGTTAAGCAGCCGATGAACGTGTGTCCATACCGATGGGGTCGCCTGGAGCACTGCCTCCAAAATTAGCCTCATCCCAGAGGAGTTTCCAGCTCATCGCCCTCGACAGAGCCTGGTCCCCAGCGCAAGGATGAAATCTAGCGGAAAACAGCCTGAAAGGGATCTTTGCAAGAAATTAAAAGAAATAAGAAGAGAAATAAGAGCTTGGCAAACCTGTGAGAATTTCATGGGGTGGTTTGCAGCCTGGTTTGCCACCACGATGGGTAATTGGGATCACACCTTCAGCCTCGCTAATGCCCAATAATTAGAAATAGGATCATTTAGGAAGGAGAAAATCCGGACGGGGTTTAACACCCCTGGACCAGAAGGAAATCTTTTATTGCGGGTTTTAAATCAGCTTCACAACACCATGGGGAGCCCTGGGGGATGCAGTCACCCAGTCCCCCCCTGTACAGGAGGTTCTGAGCTGCCACGTGTCCTGCAAGAAGGGGTGACCAAGGTGAACACGAGGGAACATGGCTCATGTCACCGTAGCTCTGCACGGGCCAGTGGGATTTCCCAGTACAACCATTCCCTCCAGCCACTTTGCTTTGCTTTTCTCCTAATGCATTTAGAAAATTCCCAGGCTCTCAGCATCCCTGGAAGCCATCGGGCAGAACCTGGTCCTACATCATCTTCCCACCATTTAAAATCTCCTTTGCACCACGCTGCTCGTTTTGCATTAGAAGAGAAAAGGGATTTTCGCAGCTGGAACCGACTTTCCAGAGTGTTTTAATCGCCCGGGACCCCTGAGACAATGCAGGGAGGAGTTTGGAGACATAGTTCTGACATGATCGCTGCAAATCCGCTGCAGATGTGGTTTCCAGGAAGCCGCCATCCACGTTGCATTGTGTAGCCCCGCGCCGCTCCCTCTTCCCACCAGCTCGCCATGGGGCTGGGCTATGTGCCCTGTGGAGAAGGACCTGGAGGTGCTGAGGGGTGAAAAATTGGCCATGAGCCGGCAATGGGCGCTGGCAACCCAGAAAGCCCCCTGCATCCCGGGCTGCATCCCCAGCAGCGTGGCCAGCAGGGCGAGGAGGGGGGTTCTGCCCCTCTGCTCCGCTTTGGAGAGACCCCTGCCCAGTGCTGCCTCCAGCTCTGGGGCCGCCAACATCAGAAGGACATGGACCTGTTGGAGCAGGGCCAGAGGAGGCCACAGAGATGCTGGGAGGGCTGGAGCCCCTCTGCTGGGAGGACAGGCTGAGAGAGTCGGGGGGTTCAGCCTGAAGAACAGAAGGCTCTGAGGAGACCTTAGAGCCCCTTCCAGTCCCTAAAGGGGCTCCAGGAAAGCTGGGGAGGGACTCTGGATCAGGGAGGGGAGCAATAGGACAAGGGGGAAGGGTTTGACACTGAAAGAGGGGAGATTGAGATGAGATATTAGAAGGAAATGCATCACTGTGAGGGTGGTGAGACCCTGGCCCAAGTTGCCCAGAGAAGCTGTGGCTGCCCCATCCCTGGAGGGGTTCAAGGCCAGGTTGGACAGGGCTTGGAGCAACCTGGTCTGGTGGGAGGTGTCCCTGCCCAGGGCAGGGGGGCTGGAACTAGATGGCCTTTAAAGATACCTTCTAACCCAAACTATTTGATGAGTCTATGATTATTGGCAGCACCCAGAGGCTGGGTCCGAGGCTGGATCCTGGCACTGTTGGGTTGGGGGAATGGCAGCTTTGCGACTTGTTGGAAGAGCCCCGGTAGCCACTGGCTTCTTGCCCCTCTCCAGCACCCTGCAGATGGGCAGGTTTGGAGATGAGCAGCTGGTTTTTGACCTATAAACCCATTTTTTCCCCCCAGATATCTGCTTGTTTGTACCGAAGTGGGTTTGCTCTGAGCCATGGGGCCTTCACGGAGACAGCAACGGGGTTTCATTTCTTGAGCTCTAGTCCCAAAACAAAGCACACTCAGGGGTACAGACCTCCTGTGTATCATGTGTGCTAAAATCTCACCCTGCTCCGTGAAATTTGGCTTGCGGTTATCCAGGGAGGGAAGGCTGCATAAAGCCTCCAGTGTTTTCTGCAGCTTTTCCGCCAAGAAAAACTATTCTGCACCTCTTTCCTTGCTTAATCAGCCCAATTTCTCCCCCATCCCTTATTCCCCCGCCCACGCTCGGCTTTTATTTATCCCCTTCGGTTTAGGCTGAGGGTTTCTGTTGAGGCACCGGCACGTCTGCACCCTTCCCCACCGCCACATCGGAAACACAGCCGGGCTGGAAATTCTCCGGGAAATGACCCATTTCCTCGGCAGGACAATACCCCGGCTCAGTGGTCCGGCCAGCCTCGGCCTCACAAAGCCCTTTCCGGTGCTGGCGGCTCAGCTCCGGAGGGCAACGCTGCCCAGGGATGATGCTCGTGGTATCGAGACCAACTTTGAGTGTTATTACTAATATCATCATTTTATGTTTCTGCTCCCGGTGGGAACGTGTCCGCTCGGCAAAACCAGGGGTTGGAAATCTCGCCCAGCGGCGTAGCGGTGAGGAAGACTGCGGTCCGGAAACCCAGCCCTCCTGCCGCCGGCAGAGCTTTATATAGCGAGATGAGAGAGCAGGAAAGAAACGCCCTGTGGTCCGGGCTGCCAGGGCTCCAAATTGCCACCTTTGGGCAGACATCTTCAATTAAAAGATGAACTCAGCCTGCCCCGGGAGCAGCGTCCGTCTTGGGGAGGAGGAGGAGGCAGGGGAGAGGTGGCTGGAGATGTGCTGGTTGGGACGGGGCAGGCTGAGCCTGGAGGACACGTGGCACCCACGAAGCAGGGAAAGCAGTGGGCAGTGCTGTGGGGATGCCACATACTGGGGACACGAGACCCTGGAGGACACACGGGAGTGGGGTGACATCACAAATCTGAGGGCAGTGCTGCGGGAACACCCTGTCCTGGGGACACAGCTCCCTGGAGGACACATGGACCCAGCACCCACCGTGCTGTGACACAGCCGCAGCAGTGCTACAGGGACACCCTGTCCTGGGGACACGGATTCCTGGAGGACACGTGGCCATGGTACCAATGATGCCATCATGCACCAATGGGCAGTGCCACAGGGATGCCCCATTCTGGGGACATAGTTCCTTGAGGGACATGCAATATCCATGCTGCCATCACACTAGCACACACGTCCCTGGAAGGCAGCGAGGACATGTCTCCCTAGAGGACACATGGCCACAGCACCCACAAGTCCATCACATACCCATAAGCAGTGCCATGGAGACACCCCATCCTGGGGACAAGCTACCCAGAAGGCATGTGATCTCCTGGCAGTCCCACCTCTTGCAGCCTCCCCAAGGCTACCACATGTGGGTCTGTGGTAGCAGGGAGGTTGGGGACAGTCCCATGTCCCTCTCTCCCTACAGTCGACATTCGGGAGATCAAGGAGATCCGCCTGGGGAAGAACTCACGGGACTTCGAGCGCTACCCTGAGGATGCTCGCAAGCTTGACTTCACCATGTGCTTCATCATCCTCTATGGGATGGACTTCAGGCTGAGGACGCTCAGCGTGGCCGGTGTGTGGGCTCCCTCTCTGCTCCTCTGGCCACCCTCAGGCTCTTACCCCCTCCCCAGCACCCCATCTCCCCCATCCAAACCTCACCACCCTCCTCTTCCTCCTCCAGCTTTCTGCGAGGAGGACATCAACCTGTGGATAACAGGTCTCAACTGGCTGGTGGCAGACACCCAGAAAGCCCAGACTCCACTGCAGATCGAGAGGTGAGGAACAACCAGAGGGTCCTGTTTGCCAGTCCCCATCTGGAGGTCTGGGGGACAAAACCCCCCTGGGTTTGGTCCCCCTTGGGACTCAGCACCATCTGTCCATCCTTACCAGGTGGCTGCGGAAACAGTTTGATGGGATGGACCGGTCACGGGAAGGCAGGTGAGCACTGGCATGGCCCTGTGACAGGAAGTGGATGGTGGGTTCAGCTGGACAGGACCATATCCCCCCAGTTGCACCCCAAATCTGGAGGCTGAGCCAGGCTGGGAGCAGGATTTGGGGGGCTAGGTAGTAACCAGGTTATTTGGGGTGCTCAAAAGGCACTGAAAATCAGACTCAAGTGCAGGTCCCCTCCTCACTGCTATAGGGACCACGGGGACCTTGACACCCCTGTGCCCACTGCTGAATTTCCACCAGTGCCAATAGGGGCTGGACCATTAATGCAGCCCATATTAATCTCCCCAAGACAGGAAAAACCCCAAATGAAGTGAATTTGGACTTAAATCGTAGAATCATAGAATAGTTTGGGTTGGAATGGACCTTAAAGATCATCTAGTTCAATTCCCCCCTGCCATGGGCAGGGACATCTCCCACTAGACCAGGTTGCTCAAAGCCCCATCCAGCCTGGTCTTGACACCTCCAGGGATGGGGCAGCCACAGCTTCCCTGGGCGGCCATGATTATAGGGAAGGAGATGGACATCTCCAGATGACATGATGGCTTAGAGCATGTGGTTGGTTCCTGGACGTGCTCCCTCTGTTCACATTTGCTCCAGACCCCAGGTAATTAGGGGTCCTGTGCCACTGTGGGGGTCCACAGCCCAATAGGGTGGGAGCTCCACACCAGAGACCACACTGGCACCAGAATTTGGGGTGGGACCCTTGATGTCAGGATCTGGGACCCATCTGGGGGTTATCCATCCTCTGTGGGATCTGGCCAGTGCACTGACGCTGTCTTGGCCTCCCACAGCATCACGGTAAAGGACCTGAAGGCCATGCTGCCCCAGGTGAACTACCGCGTCCCCAACATGAGGTTCCTACGGGACAAACTCGTGGTAAGGACCACCCAGGCACCCCAGATATGCAGGGAGAGGGTCTTTGAGACCCCCACAGCCGGACTGGAGCCAGCCCTGGTGTTGCTGGCTCCGGTTTGGTGGCCCCACTCTCATGCATCACTCTCTCCGGTAGGAGGTGGAAGCCAGGAACGAGATGACTTTCTCCCACTTCATCCAGTTCTACAAAAACCTGATGTTTGATGCACAGAAGTCGGTAAGAGTCACAGCTTGTCCTCCTGAGCATCCCCTGCCTGGTACAGTGTGTCCCCTCCCAGCTAAACCCGGTCCCCTCCTTTGTCTTGTAGGTCATCGAGCAGCTGGAGCTCTCCTTCCCCTTGCGGTGAGTACCCGGGAGCCTCCTGATTCCCTCCGAGGGTGGGATCCATCAGGTGGGAAATGCAGCCGGGCTGTGGGGCAGAACCTGGCGAGAGCAGAGGGTTCAAGTGGTGCGTGTGGCCCTGGAGCATCTCTCAGTTTTGGTTCAGCTGAGCCTGGGGCAGGGTTGGGGTGACAGGGTTGGTGGGGGCGGCAAGGGTGGTCTGAGGGGCAGGGGTGGGAACAGGAATGGGAACAAGGATGGGAGCAGGGATGGGAGCCAGAATATGAGAGGGCATGGGAGAAGGCATGGAAGTGGGGATGGGAGCGGGGAAGTGAAGGGAATGTGAAGAGGGATGGGAGCAAGGATGGGAGCAGGGATTGGAGCAGGGATGGGAACTGGGATGGGAGCAGGGATGGGATCAAGGGTGGGAGCAGGGATGGAAGAAAGGATAGGAGCAGGGATGGCAGTGGAAATGGGAGTGGGGATGGGAGGAAGACTTGGAGCAAGGATTGGAGCAGGGATGGGAGAGGGGATGGGGATGAGGATGGGAGCGGGAATGGAAACAGGGATGAGTAGAGATGGCAGTGGAAATGGGAGTGGAGATGGGAGCAGGGATGTGAAGGGGGATGTAAAGAAGGATGGGAGCAAGGATGGGAGCAAGGATTGGAGCAGGGATGGGAACTGGGATGGGAGCAGGGTTGGAAGCAAGGATGAGAGCAGGGATGAGTAGGGATGGCAGTGGAGATGGGAGTGGGGCTGAGAGTAGAGATGTGACCAAGAATGGAAGCAGGGATGGGAATGGGGACAAAAGCAGGGATGTCCAAACACTGGGAGTGTTTGCTCCAGTAGCACCCAACAGCTTGAAGTGCCCCTTGCACTCCCATGGCCTGCGCTTTCCCTGAGCCCCTTGGCAGCTGCCACAGTGGGGGGCATCAAGGGGCTGAGCTGCAGGTGGACATTGGTGGCCTCGACTCCCACATGGGGTCTACCTGAACTCTTTCTCCTGGTCCTTGCTGATGGCCCCTCTGTGCCCCAGGAATGTGGACCGCCCCGAGCTGTGCCAAGTCTCCCTCTATGATTTCCAGAAGTTCCTGCTGCATGACCAGAAGGTGGGTGCCCTTAGAGACCCCCTTGGCATGTCTCTCAGCCCCAACCTTGGGGACTCCCATGGGATGCCCCAGCAGAGTTCTCCCCGTAACGGCAGCCGTGTTTGCACCCCAGGAACCCTGGGCCAGCGACGTGGGCATGGTGCGGGACTACATGTGCACCTACCTCAAGGAGGGCTCCAGCGAGGCGTCAGACCCCTCCTTCCAACTGGATGAGGTGGGTGGCCCTACATGGCACCCACCCAGGAGTGTCTTCCCAGTCCTGGCAGGCTCTGACCTCTTTACTTCCCCCCTAGTTCCTCACGTACCTCTTCTCCAAGGAGAACATGGTGATGGATGCCAAGTATGAGCGTGTGGTGCCCGAGGAGATGAACCACCCTCTGTCCCAGTACTGGATCTCCTCCTCCCACAACACGTAAGAACAGGGTGGGCTCTCCTCAGGGACCTCCATGAGCATCCCATCACCCCAGATGGAGGAGCCTTGGCCACTGATGGTCCTTCTCATTCTCCGCAGGTACCTGACAGGGGACCAGTTCTCTAGCGAGTCCTCCCTGGAGGCGTACGCCCGCTGCCTGCGCATGGGCTGCCGCTGCATCGAATGTAAGTACCCACCCAGCACCATGCAAAGATGCTGATCACCCCCTCCAGCACCCTGTGTCACATCAGATGACCATCCCATGTACCCATCCCATGGCACCAGGGTGGGGGGATCTTCCATGTCCTACAGGGGCTCGAAAACAGTACGCAGTTGGTGACCAGCATGTGTTAACCAAGGTGTCTCCCCTCTCAGTGGACTGCTGGGATGGCCCAGATGATCTCCCTATCATCTACCATGGCCACACACTCACCTCCAAGATCAAGTTCCTGGATGTGCTGCACACCATCAAGGAGCATGCATTCGTCACGTCCGAGTAAGCCCCAGCCCCCCAACAACACCCCAGTTCTGGTCCAGGCAGGCAACTGCTCCTTCGCCTTCATCTCAAGCCACCATTCCCACCTGCTTCCTCCAGGTTCCCCATCATCCTCTCCATTGAAGACCACTGCAGCATCGTCCAGCAGAGGAACATGGCCTCCCACTTCAAGAAGGTCTTCGGAGACATGCTACTCACCAAGCCAGTGGACATCAATGCCGACGAGCTGCCCTCACCCACCCAGCTCAAGAAGAAGATCCTAATCAAGGTGTGGGGTGGGCACCACCCCAAAGCCCCTCTTTGTGGGAGGGGACCCCAAGGACCATGTTGGGCTGGGTGGGACGGTCATGATCCCAAATCTTGGGACTCAAGATTGGTATCTCTCTGTGCACACGCAGTAGGACATCCGAGAGATGTCTTACTGCAAGAAACTGTCAAGGGGAACAGGGGGTGGTGGAGGGGGACCTGCAGGAGCCCAAGAGTGGCCTGAGGGCTGGGAGCTCAGCATGATGGGGACACCATACCCACCGCTGAGCTCCCCTGCCTGTGCTGTCCCCAGCACAAGAAACTGGTTGAAGGGAACCTGTATGAGGAGGTCTCCACTGCCAGTTACTCAGAGAATGACATCAGCAACTCCATCAAGAATGGCATCCTCTACCTCGAAGATCCCATTGACCACGTAAGGGTCTCCCTGCTGATGGCAGGCAGGGTCCAAGCAGGGTCTGTCGGACAGGGATGAACATCAGGGTTTGGGTTGGGCATGGGCTCCCCTAGACCATTGCAATGGCATGGGGGGATGGGGCAGGGGCAGAAATCGAGGTCTCAAAGCCCCATCTCCCCACACCATCATCTTGCCCACTTTGGTGATGCTCTTCTTCCCTCCCAGACCTGGAGCCCCCATTATTTTGTCCTGACGAGCAACAAGATCTATTACTCAGAGGAGACCTCCCGCTACCAGTTCAACGAGGACGAGGAGGAGGTGGAGCAGAAAGAGGTACATGTGGAGCAGCATGTGCCCATGGGGTTGGGGGGGGAAATGCTAACCCCAGGGCATCTCTCCCATTTTGGGGTGAACTTGCAGGAGTTCAACAACAACGAGCTGCACTTCACGGAGAAGTGGTTCCACGGGAAGCTGGGAGGTGGCCGTGATGGACGGCAGATCGCCGAGAAGCTGCTGCATGAGTACTGCACCGAGACGGGGGGAAAGGATGGCACCTTCCTGGTGCGCGAGAGCGAGACCTTCGTGGGCGACTACACCCTCTCCTTCTGGTAGGAACCTTGGTGGGGAAGCAGGATCCCACCCTCTCCAACCCAGTATGGGTGTCCCACCAGCTAATCCCTGTTTTGGTGCCTGGAATGGCATTTTGGGGGGAAAACAGCACCTTTTTGCATGGCATGTGGACCCTCGAACATGGGATGGTGGGGACGTGGACCCAAATTGACTCACTCCTGCCTTCTCTCCACCACCATGGCAGGAGATCCAGCCGGGTGCAGCACTGCCGGATCCACTCGCGGCAGGAGGCTGGTGCCACCAAGTTCTACCTGACGGACAACCTGGTCTTCGACAGCCTCTACAGCCTCATCTGCCACTACCGTGAGGTGCCACTCCGCTGCAACGAGTTTGAGATGCGCCTCACCGACCCCGTCCCCCAACCCAACGCCCATGAGAGCAAAGAGTGAGGATGGTCCCCACCCCCTTGGAGGTCCACCAGCCTCCTCCATCCCCGGTGTCAGATCTTGGGTGCCTCCTGGGGCACGGGGATGCAGGTGCTATCCCACCACCTCCATTCTCTGCCCGGCCAGGTGGTATCACGCCAGCTTGACGCGCCTGCAGGCCGAGCACATGCTGATGCGGGTCCCGCGGGACGGAGCCTTCCTGGTGCGCAAGCGCAGTGAACCCAACTCCTATGCCATCTCCTTCCGGTGAGTGTGGCCACCCCAGCACCCTGAGGCTGGTTGGGCTTGGCCACGTTGCCCACGGTTGCCAGCCAAGCTGAGAACTGCCTGGCTCATGTCTGTTGTGACTCCATGCTGGGTGGCAAGGGCTTGCTCTGGGTCATCAGGGTGACATGGTGGGACACATGATGCTGTCACTGGGTGGAAACCCTAGCTTCAATGATGGGAAAGCCACGTCCTAAGGGTGGTCACCCTGGTGGCATCCCTGCTGGGGCAGGGCATCACCTCCTGCCCATCCCCATCATGGAGCCAGGATCCAGCCACCCCTCACATATCCCTCCCCGGCTCTCTTGGTCCCAGGGCGGAGGGGAAGATCAAGCACTGCCGCATCCAGCAGGAAGGTCGGCTCTTCATGCTGGGCAGCTCAGCCGAGTTCGAGAGCCTCGTGGACCTCGTCAGCTACTATGAGAAGCACCCGCTCTACCGCAAGATGAAGCTGCGCTACCCCATCAACGAGGAGACCCTGGAGAAGATGGGCACCACCGTGAGTGCTTCTGGTGGTGGGAATGGTGGGGATGGGTGCTCTGTGCCATGGACAACCCACTCCCATCCGCAGCTCCACCATGGTGGGAAGGTCTCCTCCAACCTCTTGGGTGAAGCCCAACCAGAACCTTCCAAGCTCATTCCACAGCCGTTCCCCACAGTTATAGCTCCACTGTAATTCCCTTCCGATGAGTTGGAAATGGATATTAGATCCCTCTCAACATCGTTGTGATCACACATGGTGTCCCAGATCCCACCACATCCCCTTGTAACCCCTGCCTGCATCTGGGTGACCCGCTCAGGTATTTCTCCTTGCAGGAGCTGGACTATGGAGCCCTGTACGAGGTGCGGACTCCCCACTTCTACGTAGAAGCCAATAAGATGCCAATGGCCAGGGTAAGGATCTGAGCTGGTGTCCCTGGGAGGTGAAGGGTGATAGAAGATGGTGATTCTAGTGCTGGGGCTCCTGTGCGGTGTTCCCCCAGACCCACCACATCTCCCACCATTGACCTGAGAAGTGGTGACATTTTGCTGCATTTTGCTGACGCTCGAGTGATTCTGGAGCTGGTGGGACCTTTCCCGCCTCCCCATCACTTGGGGACAGTCTGAGTTCCGCTGGCAGCAGCATAATGGCATAATAGGTAAGGTCTGGAAAGGGTCCAGCCTAAAGAAAGGACCTGGCACAAGTTTTCTCCAACAGTGAGGAAACCTCCCTTTGCATCTGGGAACCCTGAAAGAGTCAGTTCCCAGGTGGTGGAATCTCCATCCTCAGAGGTTTTTGGGACTTGGCTGATCTCGAAGCTGGCCCAGTCTCCATCCTCAAAGGTTTTCAGGATCAGACTGATATTGGAGCTGACCCAGTCTCCAACCTGGGAGGTTTTTGGGACCAGCCTGGTCTCAGAGCTGACCCTGGAGAAGGCTGGACTGGAGCCCCAAGGTTCCTTCCCTGTGATTCTACAATCCTGTGGTCCGTCACTGCTGTGTCTTAAAGGTCCCTTTGCAGCAGAGCAGCTCTCAGGCTAAGACCAGACACCAGAAAGCTTAAACCAAAGGGATTTTGTGATAATATCGGGGGATTAATCCCTTCAGTCCACCAGGAGAAAACAGTGGGGGACCCAGAAGAGGAACTCACTTTGCTTTGAATGTGGTGGTCCCACAGGACCGCAGGCACCTCCAGCCCTCCTGTCCCCTCTGACGTGTCTCACTGCTGGTGTAGGCAATTTGGGGGTATCATTTGGGGTGTCAGGCCCTCAGGAGCTCCCACACTCCACCGTGGGGGCTCAAGGAGCTGGGCTGAGCAGGTAGCACTGCCCACCAGCGTCTCTGTTGCTGGGTGGTGACACATGTCCCTCTCCTCAATGGCCCAGTGCACAGTGAAGGCTCTCTACGACTACAAAGCGCAGCGGGAGGACGAGCTGTCATTCTGCAAGCAGGCCATCATCCACAACGTCGACAAGCAGGACGGCGGCTGGTGAGGGCAGTTGGGTGGGCCGTGGGTGGGCATTGCCATGGGTGGGGGTGACAGGGACACCCCAGGTGTCCCATCCTGCGGTGGGTTTTAACTGCCTCCTTTTCTGTCCCCCTACCCCTTCTCCGACTGCTCCCCAATATTGCATGCAGCATGAACACCCCGTCCCCCCCCAAATCGGTCCACTTGCCTTGATCCTCTCACCCCCTTGCAGGTGGCGGGGGGACTACGGGGGCAAGAAGCAACTGTGGTTCCCGGCCAACTACGTGGAGGAGATTGTCAGCACGCAAGCGCAGGAGCAGGATGAGGCCGTGAGTGCCCTCTCCCCATCCACCTGGGACCACAGCTGCCTGAGATGCTCCCAGCCTTGCACCCGCCTGGACCCTTATCCAGAGGCTGGGGGATGCTCCGAGCCCCACTTCAGCCCAGACCATTATCCAGAGGTTGAGGGATGTTCATGGTCCTGGTCCAGCTTGGACCCTTATCCGGAGGCTGAGGGATGCTCCCAGCCCCGCTCCAGCTTGGACACTTTTCTGGAAGCTGGAGGATGCTCCTGGCCCCATGTCATTCCAGACCCTCATCCAGAGCCTGGGGAATGCTCATGGTCCTGCTCCAGCTTGGACCATTATCCAGAGGCTGGGGGATGTTCATGGTCCTCCTCCAGTTGGGACCCTTATTCGGAGGCTGGAGGATGATCCCAGCCCCATGCCAGTCCAGACCCTTATCCAAAGGCTGGGGAAGGCTCCCAGCCCCGCTCCAGCTTGGACTCTCATCTGGAAGCTGGAGGTTGCTCCTGGCCCCACACCAGCCCAGAGCCTTACCCAGAGGCTGGGGAATGCTTGACCACAGAGCAGAGCCTGCCAAGAGGGTGTTTTTCCCCTGTTTTGCTCAGAATTTGGAGGGCTGGGAGGAGGCTGCCAAACAGATCGGGCACCAGGGTCGGCCCCACATGCCTCCCCCACCACCCCCTTTTCCTTCCTCTCTTACAGTCATCAGAAAACAGTCCCCTGGGGAACTTCTTGAAGGGTTTCATTGATGTGCCGTCCTGCCACGTCGGTGAGTGTCACCACCACGACCCTGCTGTGGCTGTGGGAGCTCACCGGGACAGCACACATCCCACTCTGAAGCTCAATGACATGAGCTGAGGCTCCCCAAACTCATCACACAATTGCCAACCAGGCTCATGCTTGGCACAGCGTGCTGGGGAGCAATGTGGGGCTGGGTTTGAAGGGATTTGGTTGATTTGGGGGGGATTCAGAGGAATTTGGAGGTCCAGATGAATCAGGGGATATTTACCTCTGGCTGAAAGGAAAATGTGTTTCAGCCTGAAAAGCTGAAACCGCTCATTAGAAAAATGGGACCCTCACAAGAGGAGGACCCCAACAGCTGGTGGGGTGCTGGGGGGGCTGGTGGGGGCCCTGGAGCAGGACCGCTGAGGTTTCGTTTGCTCCACAGAGCCATCCATTGGGAATGTCTTCAAGTAAAGCCCCCCCTCTGATGTCCTTATAGTTATCTCCAAAGACGGGAGGAGCTCCAAACCATTTGTCTTCACCATCCATTCCCAGCAGATGTCCCACGCAGCCCAGTCGCTGGACGTGGCCGCGGACACGCAGGAGGAACTCAGCGAGTGGGTGGCCAAGATCCGAGAGGCCACGCAGAACGCCGACGCCAGGGTGAGGGGCACGGGGTACAGAGGATGGGGCTGGATGGTCCTGTCCCTCAGTGGATGGTCCCATCATCTCCAAAGGAGGAGGCTGGGGGGAGACTTTCAGCTCCTGTTTTCCCTTGTGCAGATGCAAGAGGGGAAGATCATGGAGCGGAGGAAGAAGATTGCGCTGGAGCTCTCTGAGTTGGTTGTGTATTGCCGCCCAGTGCCGTTCGATGAGGACAGTAAGAGCTGGAGAAGGGGGGTGATGGGATGAGCATGAGAAGAGATGGGTGGGGGGAACCAAGTGGTCATGGTAGACCAACTCCTGAGCCATCAGAGAGCCCTGTGTCCTCTGCTGATGGCCACCTTGATGCTTTCAGAGATTGGGACGGACAAGGCATGCTACCGGGACATGTCCTCCTTCCCGGAGACCAAGGCGGAGAAATACGCCAACCGCAGCAAGGGCAAGAAGTTCCTGCAATACAATCGGCGCCAGCTCAGCCGCATCTACCCCAAAGGGCAGCGCCTGGACTCCTCCAACTATGACCCATTGCCTATGTGGATCTGCGGTAGCCAGCTCGTGGCCCTCAACTTCCAGACGCCCGGTAAATCCTGCTCCTGGGGTGGTTGCTGGGCTCATCGCTGCAGGTCACCCCAAAATTCCCATCTCTGGTGTCTCTGCCCCGGGGTCCTGTTGCTAGAGGTAGTTTGGATGATCTCTCCAACTTTTGCCCTCATCCTGATGGGGACATCTCCATGCAGTTCTTGGGTACTGCATACAATACCCAGCTGCATCCCTTCTCCAACCAGGGTTGGAGGTTCTTAGTAGGGAGTTTTCCAGGGCGGGACCTTCTGCTCAAGGCTCAAGGTCCCCGAGCCCCACAGCTCAAAGCTGCTCTGTCCCTATGGCCACAGACAAGCCGATGCAGCTGAACCAGGCGCTCTTCATGCTCGGTGGCCGCAGCGGCTACGTCCTGCAGCCTGACATCATGAGGGATGAGACGTTCGACCCCTTCGACAAGAACAGTCTGAAGATTGTGGAGCCCATCACAGTGCAGCTGCAGGCAAGTGGGCGAGGACAGAAAGTGGGCCCTGAGGTGGTCACCATCAAGACGGGGTCTTGCTTCTTCCTGGTTTTGGGTCAACTGGGGGAGGTTCATACATGTTTCAGCCCCATATTTGCTCCATGGAGATCATTACCCCATGATTTCTTTGGTTGGTGGTCTTTCTCCTCTTTTGGTGTTAGAGCTGGGACAGACTGGTTTGTAGACACCTGACTCTTGAGCATGGCATGAATCCAGAAAAGATTTTTCGAATAATTTGGCGGATAAGGCTAAAATCAAGCTAAAACCAGTACAAGGTCATGAATAAGGTGCGGTGTGGCTAATTATGGCCATGAAGCTTTTGGCAAGCCCAAAACACCCAGAATTTTTTATGCTGAGGATGGTGAGACACTGGCCCAGGTTGCCCAGGGAGGTGGGAGATGCTCCACCCCTGGAAACATTTGAGGCCAGGTTGGACGGGGCTGTGAGCAACCAGATCTAGTTGAAGATGTCCCTGCCCATGGCAGTGGGGTTGGACTAGATGGTCTTGAAGATGGTCTTCAAAGGTCCCTTTCAACCCAAACAGTTCTGTGATTCTATGATTCTGAAATGGCCAAGCCATGGGGTTCTTCTTCGTCTGACGTAACCAAACCTCCCCCTCCTCTTCCTCCTGCAGATCCTTGGTGCCCGGCATCTACCCAAGAATGGGAGGAGTATTGTGTGCCCCTTCGTGGAGGTGGAGGTGTGCGGCTCAGAGTACGACAACAGCAAGAACAAGACGGACGTTGTAGGTGAGTGTTCACATGGATGACGTTCCCACCCGGCCCCTGTGCCCAGGGACAGGTGGGGACAATGGGACAGCCCTAACTGTGCCCTTTGGGGTCCTCTTGGACATGTGGGTGATGGGACTGGGTTTCATGGAGGAGTGAAGAGGACAGGCATCTCCCACTGCCATACTGGTGCCACATTGGTGATGTCCATGCATCCAGCCACACCCTGACCCTCCTTGCTTTCTCCTCACCCTCCAGCCGACAACGGCTTCAACCCCGTCTGGCTGTTCAAGCAGTTTGTCTTTGACATCAACAACCCCGAGTTCGCCTTCCTCCGCTTCGTGGTGTATGAGGAGGACATGTTCAGCGACCCCAACTTCTTGGCACAAGCCACCTTCCCCGTCAAGGGCCTCAAAACAGGTATGGTCCCTCCATCTGCACCACCATCATCATCATCGAATCATAGAATGGTTTTGGTTGGAAGGGACCTTTAAAGGTCATCTGGTCCAACCCTTCTGTAATTATCATCACCATCGTCATTATCATCATCATCATCTCCTCGGGGATCTGGCCAGGGTGAGGGGCTTGGACCCTGCCATGGGGCTGAGCTTGTGTTGTGGTGGTGTGTCCAGGCTACCGGTCGGTGCCGTTGAAGAACAGCTACACCGAGGACCTGGAGCTCGCCTCTCTCCTCATCCACATTGAGATCATCAATGCCAAGGCAGGTGGCCCAGGCGGTTTGGGGAACCCTGTGCTTCAGTTTCCCCAGCTGGAATAAGGGGGAACAGCACCCTGGGGGTGTCCTCTCCAACCCACCAGCCTTATACCCTTGTGTTGGAGCAGGAGGAAGATGAGGAGAACCTCTACTCGTCCATCCAGCAGCTACGGGACCGTGCCAGCGAGCTCTCCAGCCAGGTCTCCAGCTACGAGCGCACCAACGGCTGCGACTCCCGCTACCAGCAGCGCCTCGACGAGCTGCGGGCGGCCCAGGAGCGCCTCATGGAGCTCACCGAAGTCCGCAACCGCAAGTGAGTGTCCCCTCCCTGTGGCTTTAGGAGGTCCCTTTCAGGAGGGGTTCCTAAAGGCCACCACCTTGCTCCCCACCAGGTTGATGGAGAAGAAGAAGAGGGACCGGCAGATGGTCACCAAACGCAGCTGAGCTGGATGGGTGTGAGCCCACCATGCCCCCGCCCCGAGCCACCTCCTCTCCCATTGCAAAGGGAGGTGGGGTGGCCAGATCTGGACACCCCCCCCCCATCCCCCCCACGCCTGGGGCTGGGTGATAGCAGTGTGACAAATTTGGGGACGAAAGGGGACTTCGGGTAGTTCTGCCTGTGACATTTCTCCATCGGGGCGAGGCAGGAGGTAGGATGCTCTGGTGTAAATCCCAGGCACCTCTGGCTTCGTCCCATGTCCCCTGGGGTTGGTGGCCACGTCCCTGTCCCCGTGGGGTGGCCACCACGGCTCCCCTTCACGCCACATCCTCCGTGTCCCACCACCCTATGGTGGGAGGGGGCTGCGATGAGCCCCATAACCGATGGGGAAACTGAGGCACAGATGCCCAGCTGGCCCAGGATGGGGCAGGACCGGCCACCTCCATCCTGGGGAGGGGGGACAGGACCGGCTGGCAGTGAGGCACCAGGATGGGGACCCAGGGGACACTTTGGAGGGGGGGGAGGGGTTGAGGGGGGCATTTTGCTCCCCCTGCTATAAATATCTGTATTTTCTTCTTTTATCCAGCATGTAAATATGGCACGGGGTGGGGGGGGACTGTACCAGCTGCAGTATTAGGGCACAGGGGGGACCCCAAAATGTCCGGAGATGCCCCTGGCATGGGCACGAGGGAGCAGGGGACCAGGTCTAGGGGTGTCCCATGGGGCAGGGTGACCAGTGACAGGGTGCCCTGAGCAGGCATCGGGCAGACATGGGCACCAAGGTGGCCCCAGGGGGTGGGACAGGGATGTCCCTGAGGTGACGCCAGCGTTGGCACCAAACCCTGGGAATGGGGACGGATCCTGCCGGTAAAGCCAACGGAGGTGGTGCCCAGCGAGGTGGTGGCTGGGGACATCTTGGGATGTCCCCCAGGGTCGGGGTGTCCCAGTGGGGGGGAATCTGTGTATTCTTTGTATGAAAATAAATCTATTTAGCCAATATTTATACCCCATCGCCGTGGTCTGGTGTCCCCTCCCCCCAAGCTCTGACCCCACCAGCGATGTCCCCGAGGTGGGTGATGTCCCCAGGGTGGTGGCTCGGTGGTCCCGGATGCAGCGTGTCACCCTTGTCCCTGTGACATGTGTCCCAGCAGCAGTGGGGAACACCCTGGTGGTATGAGAGTGGGCAGGGCCACCCGGGAAGGGGACACGGGACACAGGACACGGGGCACAGGGCCAGGGGGACACAGGGACAATGGATACAGTGCTGTGGGGATGCAGGACACAGGGTCATGGGGACACAGGGCCATGGGGACAGAGGGCCCTGGGGACTCGGAGACAATGGGAACATGGGACACGGGGTCATGGGGACACAGAACATGGGGTTATGGGGACACGGGACTATGGGGACATGGGACACAGGGCCATGGGGACAGAGAGCTATGGAGACACAGGGACACGGGGCCAGAGGGACACATAGCTATGGGGTTGCAGGGACACAGGGCTATGGGGACACTGGTCACAGGGCTATGGGGACATGGGACAATGTGGACTCAGGGACTACGGGGACACAGGACACTGGGCACATCGGGCACTGGGTACATGGGACACAGGGCCATAGGACACATGGTCATGGGGACAAAGGGCCATGGGGACATAGGACACAGGAGACAGGGCCATGGGACATAGTAGAGGGGGACATGGGACACACGGTCATGGGGACACACAGCTATGGGGATGCGGGGACTATGGGGACATGGGACACATTGTCATGGGGACAAAGGGCCATGGGGACATAGGACACAGGAGACGGGGACATAGGACACAGGAGACAGGGCCATGGGACATAGTAGAGGGGGGCATGGGACATACGGTCATGGGACACAGGGCCATAGGGCCATGGGGCCACCGGGGCCACGGAGACACAAGGCAATAGGCCACAGGACATAGGGCCATGGGGCTACGGAGCCATGGGGACACACGGCCCTGGGGACATTAGGCCCACCCACCACCCGTGGGGCCCCTCCCGCCCCACTGCGTTCCACCAGGGGGCGGGGCTATGCAGCCGCGCGTCCCGCCCTCTCCCCTTCATTGGCTACCCTTTTCGCCCTCCGCCTCTCCCCATTGGCTGGCGAGCCGCCGGCGGCGGGGCGAGCCGGAAGCGACCGGCGTCTCCCCCTGAGAGGCGGAAGAGCGGGGCCCGAGACGGTGAGAGCGGCGGGTGTGTGTTGGGGGGGGCCGCGCCGGGAACCCCCCCCCCCCCCTCACCCCTTTGGCCTCTCCTGCGGCCTCCCCTCCTCCGCCATCGTCCCACAGCCGGGCCTTGTCCCGCTGCCCCCCCCAGCCCCGGCGCCCCTCACCCCCGGGGGAGACCCTCCCGACCCCCTGTTCCCCCCCCCCCCCCCCCACTACGTTACCTCAGGAACAGGCCCCTGGAGACCCCAGCCTCAATTTACTGCTTTAATTCCGCTTTAATTTTAATTATCTGACGCTTCCCAGCTTCCCCTCAGCATAATCCATCAGGTTTCGGCGCCGTTTAAAGCCCCCCAGGCCCGAGCGTCGCACCTTGGCCTGAGCACGCTCTTATTTCTATTAACCTGGGAGGGAACCGTGTATATTCTGTTGTTAAAGGGATGGTTTATTCTTGGTTTTTGTGAGGAAAACGGTTTGTTCTTGGATTTTGGGTGAGGAAAACAGGGTTTTTTCCTGGGCTTTGGGGAGGAAAACAGTTTTTTTCCTGGGCTTTGGGGAGGAAAACAGTTTATTCTTGGGTTTTGGGTGAGGAAAATGGTTTATTCTTGGGCTTTGGTAGGAAAATGGTTTATTCTTGGGTTTTCCTCTTTTGGCAGGATTTAAGGCCCAGGGGGTTTTCTTGTATTCCATGTGGAAAGAGGTCTTTTTTTTTAAAAAAAAAAAAAAAGTAAAATAAAACTGAGGTCCTGAAAATGGAATATTGAATGGGGGGGGGACACAAAATGTTATTCTTTAATTCTATCCTTTGAAAATCACAGAATTTCCAGCCTTTGCTCCGCCGGCAGAGTTAAAAAAGGTCGTCAGTGAGTTGTGTGGATGGGAAATAAGGGAACTGCTGCCCGCCACGGGATTTGTTCCACGTCCACCGCCTGCTGTCGCTTCCCAGCTTGCTCATGGCAGAGCAGGGGGGGGGCTCAACCTGGCACAGCCGCCCCCGTGTACCCCCCATAGCGCCCCGTGTCTTTGAGGGGGGTCAGCCCGGAGGGGATCTATACATGTTAAATTAGCCACCCTGCCAGACCCAAGTGGATGCTACTTGAGGAGACCCGTGGGTTTTTTGGGGGGGTTACTCCATTTTGAGACCAGACCTTCAGCCGCAGCAAACGAGCGTTGCCCAGAAGCGGTACAGCAGGATTTGGATCAGGTCTCCAAGCTGTTTTCCTGCCCGCTAAGGTTAAAAAATAAGAATGGAAGGGAGACGGCTCCTGTAGGAAGCTGCCACCGTGAGCCCAAACACAAGGGAAGCTGCAGGATCTGGTGGTTTTTTTTTTTTTTTTCTTCAACACAAGCAGTGATTTATCTTTTCCTAATACTTTAAAAAACAACCTCTCTTGATGTTTATCTCCAGTGAAGTCCCCAGTAGCACTGAGCTCTCTGCAGCCTTTCTCCTCGAGCTCTGCCTACGCTTTTCCTCCCGACCCACCCCTTTGTTGTTCTTACGAGCAGCTGCATTTGCGCTTCCTGCCACAATGGGCTTCTACTTCCCTTAATCGCATCTGCTCAATTCCTCCTCGCTCCGCTTCGAACTTTGAAGGAACTTCTACCAGGTGGCCATAGTGGAGAGCTTTTTCCTTTCTAAATTTCCTCCGTGACCTAGAAATGGGCACGTTCTGTCCACCTGCAGGACAAAGTTTCTGTATTCACCCCATTCGCCCTTCTACCCTGCCCTGGGGAGGCCCCATCTGGAGCACTGGGTCCAGTTCTGGGCTCCCCAGTTCCAGAAGGACAGGGAACTGCCGGAGAGGGTACAGCAGAGGGCTACAAAGATGATGAGGGGCCTGGAGCATCTCCCTTATGAGGAGAGACTGAGGGACTTGGGGCTTTTTAGTCTGGAGAAGAGAAGCCTGAAGGGGATCTGATCAATGCCTATAAATATTTAAAGGGTGGGTGTCAAGAGGATGGGGCCAGTCTTTTTTCAGAGGTGCCCAGGGACAGGACAAGAGGAAATGGGCACAAACTTGAATGTAAGAAGTTCCACCTAAACGTGAGGAGGAACTTCTTTCCTGAAAGGGTGGCAGAGCCCTGGAACAGGCTGCCCAGGGAGGTGGTGCAGTCTCCTTCTCTGGAGACATTCCAAACCCGCCTGGACACGTTCCTGTGCAACCTGCTCTGGATGGACCTGCTCTGGCAGGGGGTTGGACTGGATGATCCCCAGAGGTCCCTTCCAACCCCATGGCATTCTGTGATTCTCTGACTCTGTGATTTTTACATCGTAACAAAATGGCTGGGTCCTGGCTGCGCGTTGTATCGTCAAAAGTGAGATGGGGAAGGGATAAAATGCCTGAGAATTTAACTAGAATTTAAGCACAAAAATGTACTTCCTATTCCAGATATTTGAATTTTGCTTTAATATATCTGTGTTGGAAGATGGTGATCTTTAGTCGCTCAGCATAAGTAATGTGGTAGGTGCTGTGCTTTGCGTATGTTTTGACTATTAATGTGCTTTAACGCGACATCGAAGAGCTCTGATTGCAGGCTAGAACTCCCTTTTTAGAGAATTTTTAAAAGGCAGAATTTAGCCTTTGCCCCACTCCTGCAAGTAAAAGATGAAAAGAAAGCAGGAGGTGGAATTTAATGAGGCTGTTCTGGTTGTGCGGTGTTGGAGAGAACAGGACAGACAAAATGCCACTCTCTGCAGCCTCTTACTGAGAGGGTTTAGTAGAGAAGATGGAGCCAGACTCGTCCCACGGATGCGCAGTGAGGGGACAAGAGGCGACGGGGACAAGCAGGAACGTGGGGAAACCTTGGTTAGATGGAATTTTTTCTTTTCCACCATGAAGGTGATCACCCACTGTGTCCCTGCTAGATGCTCTTTAAGGTCCCTTCCAACCCAAACCATTCTATGAAACACTGGAACAAGGGACCAGGGCGGTTGTGGGGTCTCTTTTCTTGGAGATGCCCAAAACTCAACTGGGTGAGACTTTGAGCAACCTGCTTTGAGTGTGGGGTTGGGCTGGAGACCTCTTCCAACCTGAATTTGGGGGCTGACCTGCTGGAGAGCAGCTCTGAGGAAAAAGACAAGGGAGTCCTGGTGGACAACAGGGTGACCATAAGCCAGCAATGTGCCCTTGCGGCCAAGAAGGCCAATGGCATCCTGGGGGGCATCAGGAAGAGTGTGACCAGCAGGTGGAGGGGGGTCATCCTCCCCTTCTGCTCTGCCCTGGGGAGGCCCCGTCTGGAGCACTGGGTCCAGTTCTGGGCTCCCCAGTTCCAGAAGGACAGGGAACTGCTGGAGAGGGTCCAGCAAAGGGCTACAAAGATGCTGAGGGGCCTGGAGCATCTCTCTTAGGAGGAAAGGCTGAGGGACTTCGGGCTTTTTAGTCTGGAGAAGAAAAGACAAGACTGAGAGGGGATCTGATCAACGCCTATAAATACTTAAAGGGTGGGTGTCAGGAGGATGGGGCCAGTCTTTTTTTCAGAGGTGCCCAGGGACAGGACAAGAGGAAATGGGCACAAACTTGAATGTAAGAAGTTCCACCTAAACGTGAGGAGGAACTTCTTTCTTGTAAGGGTGGCAGAGCCCTGGAACAGGCTGCCCAGGGAGGTGGTGCAGTCTCCTTCTCTGGAGACATTCCAAATCCACCTGGACACGTTCCTGTGCAACCTGCTTCGGGTGGACCTGCTCTGGCAGGGGCTTGGACTAGATGATCTCCAGAGGTCCCTTCCAACCCCATATCATTCTGTGATTCTGTGAATTCTTTGGAGATTCTGTGATAACGTGCACGTGTCTTCGCTGGTGTGACTCTCTCCTTTCTCACGATCCAGGGGAATGACGATGACCAGCCTCCTGCCTTCAGCAGGGGAGGGAAACTGCTATTACATCCTGACAGAAGGCTGTGCTTACGGCAGCAAGTACTTCCAGGCTGGGAACATGTGCTTCTGCAGCGAGAGGAGTTACCTGCGCAACTTCTTTGATGACAGGCCCCCGGCTTGCTTCTTGAAAGTCATCATGCTGGACGACAGCTCCACCGTCACCATAAACGTAGAAATCCTGCAGCCCGTGCGCGAGGAGATGGCCGTCTTCCTCCTGGCCCTCAGCAGCCACAACGAACGCTTGAATTATTTCTTGGAGAGGGTGAGGCTTGAAGCGGCTCTGAGGGCTGTGCCAGGCCAAAAAGTGATGGTGGAAGTCAACCAGCAATATTTCCCTGGAATCATCCGCTACATCGGGAGCATCCGCCAAAATTCTCCGGCTGTGCTGCCTCCATTCTTCTTCGGGGTGGAATTACAGGTAAAGTGGCCAAGAAACTAAGTTGCTTATTTTCCCCCCTTCATGTTTGCGGATGTGACGTGCTTTTTCTGGTGTGTTTTCAGGGCGAGGGAGAAAACAGAGGCAGCGATGGATCTTATAACGGCACCGAGTATTTCAAGTGTAAGCGGAACTGCGGGATCTTCCTGCCGTTTAGCAGAGTCGAGTTTACTCCCACACTGGACGACGACTATGGGAAACAGAAACCAAAAGCGGACATGGAGGAGGGGGTTCCTGTGAAAGTGGGAGATGCAGTGAGCTTCTACGTGGACGAGGTCCTCACAAAAGGGATAGCGATGGCAGTTTACAGGGAAGGAACCCAATGGTTCGTTAAAGTTTGTCCGGTAAGAGCAGTCTTGCTGCTTTTTCTTGGGGTTTAGGGGTTTTTTTAAAACAAAAAAAACCCCAACTATGTTCTGGTGGGACGTTAAAGAGAAGTGGAAGGAATGTCTAAAAGGGTCATGAGGTTACATGTGAATTTTCCAGGCCTGTTTGGAAAAATTGGTTCATATTCCAGGAATATCCTATGTCTGAAAAAGCATTTAACTCATAGATTAGTTTTTTTTCTCTCTTCTTTCAGGAAGAAGAAGGAACAACTGACATTTTCAGAGAAATCCCCATGGACTCCGTTGTGAAGGAGAGCTTGCAAAGTAGGTTGTCATCAGACGTGTCTGCCCTGTGCACGTTCCTGGGGATTTAGCATTTATTTCTTCTCTGGAGGGTACTGATGAGCTGAAAGTCCAACAAAAGCTTCACTTAGTCCCAACTTAGTTGATCAGGAGGCAGAGAAGGTCCATGGAAAAGTCTCAAGCTCTGGATGAAATTCTTTGTATGAGACAACTAAAGCTGAGTCTCCCCATTTATCAGGAAGAAGGAAGGAGAGTCTGATTGCAATTCATAAGTATTTCCTAGGGGAGAAGGCACCGCTGGTTAACGAGGCTTTAATTTAGCTGTAGGAGGTGGAGCAGGAGCTTCATCCTGACGCCAGACAAACCGGGAAAGGCACAGATGCCAGCGGCGATGGTGTGAGTCATTGGACAAGACAAGACATTAGTGGAATCTCCTCTGTTGCCATCAAAAGATGCAGTGCATCTGTCAGGGCCAACCCGAGGGGAACCGTCGTTAGACTCTTCCCTTGAGTTGATTCATCTCAGTGAAAGCAGAGAAATAGTTTGGAAATAACGCTCCTGCTGCCGTTTCAATAGTCCAAAACGGCTCTGTAAAGGGCTGGATTAGCCCTAGGGCCAGAAGGGAAACAAGGAGCAGGATCATCCCCTCTCAGCCTGTTAGACCAGCTTGGCCGTATCACTGGGAATTATGCCTTGTGGCTCTGGTGCTCGGCTTCGTGCTTGTCCATGTGGTCTATAATTTCAAAATCATGGAATCATACAGGTCGTAGAATGGTTTGGTTTGGAAGGGACCTTAAAGATCATCTCATTCCAAACTCCCTGCTATGGGCAGGGACAACTCCCACTAGACAAGGTTGCTCAATAGCCCTGCAGTTAGATGACGTCCAGAAATGTCCATCGTTAGGTGTTGACTCCCACTCTCATTTGATGTTTTGTGTCGCCCACCAGGTTTATTTTCACCCTTCGAGTCCGACATGGGCTTGGGACACCCAAACCAAATGAAACGAGAGAGAAATGAGAGCGGTGAGGAGTGTGAAGGCGGGAATTCAACCCTGGAGGTCAACTCTATGGTCCAGATCACCTTGGACAAGGGAAATCAAGTTTCGGGAATCATCCGCTGGTTGGGTTACCTGCCCCAAATTAAGCACAAAATGGCAGGAGTCGAACTGGTAAGGAGCAAAATATTTCCTGCAGTGAAATTTTCTATCAGAATGGGCAGATCTTGGTTGGTCTTCTCTTTTAAGACCTTCAGCTCGTGGCTGGGGTCGGTGACGTGTCAAGAGTGTGAACTGTGAGGGCGAGCACACATTTGTGCCCTCCCTTAGGCTGGGGAACAACTTGTGGAACAATTAGAGGGTTGGTTTGCTCTCCAAGAGCAAAGTTAGTGGAATGTGGGATGGAATAATCACAAATCCTGCGGGAGGCATCACTAGGTTCAAAAGAAAACGAGAATAAGTGAAAACGGTCAACAAAATGGGACCAAACTTGTGCACAGCTCTAAAGATATTAGATGGCCGTACGGAGGATGGCACCCAATTCATGGCAAACCTGCTCTCGTGTTAGTCCTCGATGCTCTTTTCCCAGGATGAAGATAAAGGGGTCACTGCTGGAGAATGGCTGGGCAAATATTACTTCCACTGTGCCCCGAAGCGCGGCCTCTTCGTGAAGCTGCAGTCCTGCCAGCCCGACGTCCGCTTCCAGTGTTCGCGCAGCAGCGACCTGAGCCTCCTGGATTACCGTGAGTTCTCGGGAGAGAGGGGAGACGGGGCCGTGCTGGGACCAGGCACGCTACGGAGAAGCCTCCTGCGTAGTTTCTTCATCAGCGGTTTAATAATCTTCTTTTTCTTTGAGTGTTCCAAAAGTTGTCAGTATTAAGGATGCTGTGGTTGCTACGGTGGTATTTATAGGAAATGCTCCACAAATATGAGAGAGAGGAAGTAATTCACTACAGGGATAACGTAAATTATGGCATTGAATACAGAATCATAGCATCATAGAATGGTTTCGGTTGGAAGGGACCTTAAAGATCATCTCATTCCAACCCCCTGCCCTGGGCAGGGACACCTCTCACCAGACCAGGTTGCTCAGAGCCCCATCCAACTTGGCCTTGAACCCCTCCAGGGATGGGGCAGCCACAGCTTCTCTGGGCAACCTGGGCCAGGCTCTCACCACCCTCACAGCAAAGAATTTCTTCCCCAGATCTCATCTCAGTCTCCCCTCTTCCAGTGTCAAACCCTTCCCCCTCCTCCTATGGCTCCCCTCCCTGATCCAGAGTCCCTCCCCAGCTTTCCTGGAGCCCCTTGAGGGACTGGAAGGGGCTCCAAGGTCTCCCCGGAGCCTTCTCTTCTCCAGGCTGAACTCCCCCAACTCTCAGCCTGTCACTACAGCAGAGGGGCTCCAGCCCTCCCAGCATCTCCGTGGCCTCCTCTGGCCCCGCTCCAACAGGTCCATGTCCTTCTGATGTTGGGAACTCCAAAGCTGGACACAGTACTCCAAGTGGGGTCTCCCCAGAGCGGAGCAGAGGGGCAGAATCCCCTCCCTTGCCCTGCTGGCCGCACTGCTGGGGATGCAGCCCAGGATGCAGGGGGCTTTCTGGGCTGCCAGCGCACGTTGTCAGCTCGTGTTGAGCTTCTCATCAACCAATATCCCCAAGTCTTTCTCCTCAGGGCTGCTCTCCATCCATTCTCCTCCCAGCCTGGGGTTTGTGCTTGGGGTTGCCCCAGCCCAGGTGCAGGACCTTGCACTTGGCTTGGTCGAACTTCATGAGGCTGGCATGAGCCCTCCTTTCAAGGTTTTCAGGGCCTGTGGTTTTCAGGGCAGAAGAAAAGGTCATGTATAATTGAGACCTAAATATGAGGAAGTGTTTTAGCTCTAGGGCCTGGCCCCGCTACTGGATATTAAATGTGGCTCCAGAGAATTGGGGTGGGAAACCATGGCCAAGACGTCAGGTCATAATGGTGTTACACCTGGGGATTGAGAAATCAGAGGGAGCTTGGAAAGGGGGAGAGGATTAAATCAATTTTAACGTAGGGCTTGATGCGATGGTAAGACATTCACAAGAAGATGTGGGGAAGAACAGGTCAGTTTTTTCATGTGAACAGGAAGAAGTTCCTCCAGAGCAGAGAAGACAGTGTGAACTAGCCATTTAGAAACTGTAAACGAGATCCCTGTAAACGAGAAGAGAGGATTCATGTCAGGACTGGCCAAAAACTGGGGTAGGGACAAGGAAGAACGTCTTAAGGACATGCTGAAGAGAGGGACTTGAATTACAAGGGGAGGATGCTGAAGAAACCAGGAAAGACCAGACTGAGAAAGCCACCTTTGAAGCTTAAGGAGGTGACAGGCCAGTGGGATGAGGCTTTTAAAGCACAGTTGCTTGTTTGTCCCCTTGCTACCAACAGGTCTTCCAACAGTGACATCCCAAGCTTGCATAAAACACAGCACAGCTCGTTTGTAGCTCTTTCGTCTTCATTATACTTGGCGTAACGATGGCAGAGGCGGTATGGATTCCTAGGGCATGTCTCCGGTGAAGAAGAGACGTTTTTGTCTCTATTTCCAGTAGATGAATTACTAAAAAGACAAATCTTCATCCCAGGGTGGTTGAGTCCCAGCAGGAGCAGCATAGAAGAGCGTGACCCCTGGGATATCGGGGAAGGGCAGATCTGACCCAGACAAGGTGGGAAACTAAAAGGAGTCCCTTCTGTTCTTTCTTTTGCAGGAGGGCAAGAAGTTCTTCCAAAGGCTCCGGAGAGTTTTCCTCCCCTCAGGAACGAGGCAGCGGTGCGTGTCCTGCGAGGGCGGATGAAGGGGATCCAAGGCCACTGTAATTCCTGCTACATGGACACAGCTCTCTTCAGGTAAGGACCTGCTTGGGTGGGGCCGTTTCATGAAATGAGTGCCTTCTGTGGTTTTGGGGTTTTTTTGTTTGTTTTTTTTTTTAATTGGGCAAAGCCCTAAACTTCAGCATTTCCCTGGGCTTCCAAGGTGGCTGGGAATTTACCCGGTATAGAGCAGAATTATAACTGTGGAGACGCAGCCTCGATGTTTGCTGCTTTTTCATCTCCTTCCAAATCTGGTGGGTTCTCAGGCCCTGCAATACCCCTCGTGAAGACCTGAGGTACCCGTGTGTCTGTCGTGCAGGGCAGTGAGAGATCGTAGTTCTCTGGACTCGGACGGTGCTGACTCTGTCACCGGAGGTAATGGCTGGAAACGTTTCAAAGAAACCGCCCCAGGAGGTCCCAGCTTCACTGTGCAGCTCTGTTCGGAGAGGAAAAGACTCAGTGGTGCCCCCCCATGAGCAGTTGTGGCTGCAAAGTACGAGATTTCATTCTCTCTGAGCTGTTTCCTTGCTTATTACCAGTGTTCGTTAAAACCAGATGTGATTTATCTCACTGCGGAGACACGCTGTCACTCACCTTGCTGTAATTGCATGCATGGACTGTTGAAAATAAAAGCCACCGACTGTCACCAGGCGCCACGGTTGGGTTCTAACTGTTGCTGCAAACCCGTCGGACTTAAACCCATCACGCTCTTTTCACAGCCTCTTCTCCTGTACGTCCGTGCTGGACTCCATGCTCTTCAAGCCCTTCCCGCTGTGTGACAGAAACGTCCAGAGCATCCTGCGGGATGAGATCGTTAATCCCCTTCGAAAGTGAGTAACGTGGAAATCCTGGAAGTCATCCGTTTGCCTTCATACCTGCTCTGCTGCCGTGTCACTGAGGGAGGGGGCTACTTGGAAGTGTTTCTCCTCTCAGCCACATCCAAAGGTCTTAATATCAGGGGTTTTTCTTCTAGTTTGTCCCTTCCCCGGGTTGTGAGGCTGTCACAACTCCTGCTGCATGTCTGTGTGTCTCCCTTGCTTAGCCTGGAACCTTACGAGCTGCAGTTCTCAGTCAAAGGACAAGGAATTTGTGCCAAAGATACCAGATTCTTTCCTCATCTTCCATAGAGAGGTGTGAGAGGGAGGCCTGGAGAGCTGTTTGACCATAAGACATTAGCATCTTCCTTAAGGACCGGTGTCCTGGCGCTGGCAGCAGAAATATAACCCTGGGGGCGTTCTGTGATGCTGAGATGTGATTGAGAGCACCCCTGAGGAGAAGGACTTGGGGATGAAAAATGGGTCATGGGCCAGCAACGTGCGCTGGCAGCCCAGAAAGCCCCTCGCATCCTGGGTTGTGTCCCCAGCAGCGTGGCCAGCAGGGCAAGGGAGGGGATTCTGCCCCTCTGCTCCGCTCTAGGGAGACCATCCTGCAGTGCTGCCTCCAGCTCTGGGGCCTCAGCACAGGAGAGACATGGACCTGTTGGAGCGGGGCCAGAGGAGGCCACGGAGATGCTGGGAGGGCTGGAGCCCCTCTGCTGTGGGGACAGGCTGAGAGAGTTGGGGGGGTTCAGCCTGGAGAAGAGAAGGCTCCGGGGAGACCTTGGAGCCCCTTCCAGTCCCTCAAGGGGCTCCAGGAAAGCTGGGGAGGGACTCTGGATCAGGGAGGGGAGCCATAGGACGAGGGGGAAGGGTTTGACACTGAAAGAGGGGAGATTCAGACAAGATCTAAGGAAGAACTTCTTTGCTGTGAGGGTGATGAGACCTTGGCCCAGGTTGCCCCGAGAAGCTGTGGCTGCCCCATCCCTGGAGGGGTTCAAGGCCAGGTTGGAGGGGGCTTGGAGCAACCTGCTCTGGTGGGAGGTGTCCCTGCCCAGGGCAGGGAGTTGGACTAGATGGTCTTAGAAGTCCCTTCCAACTGAAACCGTTCTCTGATTTGATGATTTACATACACTGAAGAGATCATCCGCTGCTTTATTTTTTTTCTAGGACTGGCTTCGTCAGGGCTGGGAGCGTGATGCACCTGAGGGAGCAGCTGACCGAAAAGGGCCAGTTTTCAAGCTTTACCAACGCTGAGAAAGGTAACGTGCTCTCCGGGGCCTTCCCCGGGCTGCTTCGCTCTGCGTCGCCTCATCCAGGCACCGGGCTGACAACTTAATTGTATGCTTCTCCCAGGCACGTGTGTTAATGTGCCTGCTGTGCTGTTCCTTTATGTAAAAATGCACATACTTCCAGCTTTTAGAACTCTACGGGCTTTTCAACTGAAATTTGTCCTGAGCTCTGATAGAAAGATGGGAATTGTGAGGTCTCTGCCTGGTGGCAGCTGTTGCCAGGAGGGGAGAGGAAGGGGGTTGGGACTGGATGATCTTTAAGGTCCCTTCCAACCCAAACCATTCTATGATTCTCTCAGAATTTAAACAAGGGAAATTTCCTTGACCTTTATACTTTGGAGTTATACCCTGATACGTCCAGCCCTGATGTCCCTTCTAGAACCCAGCCTGATTTATCGTTTTGCCGAGATCAGCTTGTCTTTTGAGTTCTGGGAAGTTATTTTAGGTTCCTCAAAGACTGCAGTCTTGTTTTAAATAAGAGAGAAAACACTTATATGTATATATAGCTGCACCCCACCTCTCTCTGGTTGCAATTCCCACGTTCCCATCCGCTCACAACAAGGCCCCGTGTAGTTTACAACAAGAAAATGGATTACACCAACACCAAAAATCACTGCAACAATCCAGAAGTACCTGGATAGTAAACAAGCGGCATTAATTCTTCCAGAAACAGCCCATAATCTAGTCAGTCAACAACTATTGTATTTTGTGCTCTTGTATATTTATTTTAGCCAGGGATCACAGAATCACAGAATGATATGGGGTTGGAAGGGACCTCTGGAGATCATCCAGTCCAACCCCCTGCCAGAGCAGGTCCACCCGGAGCAGGTTGCACAGGAACGTGTCCAGGTGGGTTTGGAATGTCTCCAGAGAAGGAGACTGCACCACCTCTCTGGGCAGCCTGTTCCAGGGTTCTGCCCCCCTTACAGGAAAGAAGTTCCTCCTCACGTTTAGGTGGAACTTCTTACATTCAAGTTTGTGCCCATTTCCTCTTGTCCTGTCACTGGGCACCTCTGAAAAAGGACTGGCCCCGTCCTCTTGGCACCCACCCTTTAAGTATTTATAAGCATTGATCAGATCCCCCTTCAGCCTTCTCTTCTCCAGACTAAAAAGCCCCAAGTCCCTCAGCCTCTCTTCTTAAAGAGAGATGCTCCAGGCCCCTCATCATCTTTGTAGCCCTTTGCTGGACCCTCTCCAGCAGTTCCCTGTCCTTCTGGAACTGGGGAGCCCAGAACTGGACACTGTGCTCCAGACGGGGCCTCCCCAGGGCAGAGCAGAGGGGCAGGATGACCTCCCTCCACCTGCTGGTCACACTCTTCCTGATGCCCCCCAGGACGCCGTTGGCCTTCTTGGCCACAAGGGCACATTGCTGGCTTACGGTCACCCTGTTGTCCACCAGGACTCCCTTGTCTTTTTCCTCAGAGCTGCTCTCCAGCAGGTCAGCCCCCAACCTGTACTGGTGCAGGGGGTTATTCCTCCCCAGGTGCATCACCCTTCACTTGCCCTTGTTGAATTTCATCAGAATAGTTTAACTGTTCAGATTCTTGACTTTTCATAGCTGTCCCCAGTTTCCCTTTGAGTTTGTACCGTTGGTGTGAGCACTAACTGTCCGTTAAGGCCTCTGAGACAGTGGTGACCCGGGTTATAAGAGTGCAGGATCTGAGGGCTGATTGGCCTTTTTTCATGCTCCCCCTAGGATTTATGCATTAACCAAAAGCTTTCAACTTTTAGCCTGCTTTTCCCCTCACCTAGAGTAAAAGAGGAATCACAGAATCACGGAATTCTCAGAGTTGGAAGGGACCTCTAGAGATCATCTAGTCCAACTCCCCTGCCAAAGCAGGGTTGCCCAGAGCACGTTACTCAGGACTGGCAGGTCTTGAAGACGTCCAGAGAAGGGGACTCCACGACCTCCCTGGGCAGCCTGTTCCAGTGCTCTGTCACCCTCACTGGAAAGAAGTTTTCCTCATATTTAAATGGAACTTCCCGTGTTCCACGTTCATAAAATGTTGGCTCATGTTTATCTGGTGGCTTTTGCCTTCTGGATACCAGCAGCATTCCTGGTGTGACCCATGCTTTTCTCTCACCTTCCAGATCCTGAGGAGTTCCTCAATCTCATAATGCAGCAGATCCTGGGAATAGAGCCCCTCTTGAAACTGCAGTAAGTTTCCGTAGCTAAGCGATACAATTTACCCAGGCCGGGCTCGTTAATTATCCGCCTCACGATCATGGGGTGTTACTTGCGCCTTTTCACCAAGGCTTTGGAGGCACAGCTCAGGGAGTTGCATGCAGTCCGTGTGATTTCCCTTGTTGTGATCCTGTCCCAAGGTGACGCATCCAAGACAAGACACTTCCAAACTCTTCCCTGGAGGTGCCACCTTCAGAAAGCGATGATAAAAACCTCATCTCATCCTCAGCGAGAGCCAGCAGTGGTTTGAGAAACGTAGTGTCCAAGTTCAGTGCAGAGCCAGGAGTATCTGCCAGCCTTTGGGATGCCTTTGGGATGGGTCCAGGCTGTCGAGCTGGCTCAGGTCCATCAGCCTCTCAAACAGGCAGTCCATGGATGCAGTCCTGGTTTTTCAGGACTCTACAAAGAGGATGAGAGGCTGAAGGAAGCCAAAAATAACTCCGCTGTTGAGGAGCACAGAAGGGGATTGTTGGGTTTCTGTGCTCCTTTGTCGAGATGTCAGTCAAGCCGTAGATGGTGGAGGACTCGGAAAGGCTGAGCACAAAGAGGACTCTGTGCTGGCAGCTCCCCCGCAGAGGGTCATCTGAAGGAAATCCTTTCTCCGCTGGCTCGGGGACGTAGGGGTTGTGGGAGACCTGCTGCACACAGCTCACCTTCTGAATGTGCCAGAGTTTTGCTCTCGGCCTTTTGTATGCGCAGTTATAAATAGATCTTTCCTCTGAGAAGGGGTTTGCTGATTGTGCCGTAGATTTTTAAAAACACTGAAAGGTCGTTTAATATTTACATTGACGAGGGGAAAACGAGTTTTGCTCGTAAGAGCAGGATGTGATGCTGTGGAGGGATCATGAGACAAAAGATGGTACTTGCATCCTCTCATTGTATATATTTAGTATTTCTGGGTGGAAAAAGTGCTTCGTGTCAGTGTTACACCAAGCAGCCCTTGGTGCCTTGGCTCCAGGAGCTCTTGCAGGACAACCCAGTATGTCCCTCTGGGAGCTCAGATGTTTGTGGCGCCACATAAACAAGCCCCGTGACCACTCCTTGCAGGTCAGAAAAACGGAAGGAGCAGCAGGACGGTTACTGTCACCAGATTATTATGGACAAACGGGAGGATCTGGTGGTTCCCGAGGTCCAGCAGTTAGTGGAACACTCCTTCCTGGCCTCCGAGTTGAAGCTAATGGAGGTGAGCCCGGCTCCATCCGCCTCTGCTGCTCTCTGCCGCCTCTTTCTTGCTTCCTCCAACATACCTCTGCTTGCCAGCGAGTCTGCTGTGGGTCTAGTATGTCTTAAAACACTGCAAAAAAGCAGGATACGGCCACACGAGAGAGGGCTTGGGGAATCTCAGCTCAGCTTTCCCTGTTGCCGTTTCGTCTCGTGAATAACTGGAGCAGAAAGTCTTCCCTCCCAGCAGCAACACAGAGAGTCTCTAGGACTTGTCTCTTCTGACCTGGTCATTTGCTTTTCTTTTCCCAGATCCCGTCTTGCTTCATCATCCAAATGCCGCGTTCTGGGAAGAAATACAAAATGTTCAGCAAAATCATTCCTTCCTTGGAGCTGGATATAACGGATCTGCTGCTCGACAGTAAGTTGGTGGGCAACGGTAAAGCTGCCGGCTGGGACTCTGCGAGCAACCAGGCGACAGATCTCGCCTCTTTGGGTTGTGAGCAGATGTAAGGTGGGCTCACGGTGTGGTTCTTCTTCCCCTGACCACCAGTTTCGGCAGGAGAGGTCGGATTTTGGGTGAGACCTGGAGAAGACGCATCCCTCTCACCCCTGTTGTCCCTGCAGGTCCCAGGGAGTGCTGTGTGTGCGGTGACGTCGCCACCCTGGAGTGTGCCGAGTGTTTCAAAGACAAGGTGTTCGCGGCCACGGGCCTGAAGCAGTTCTGCAGCTCCTGCTCCAGACAGGTATTGGTTTTCTTGGGGTGCTCGTGAAATCTGCTTTGGTGGCTGACAGCATAGAATCATAAAATCGTAGAATTGTGTAGGTTGGAAGGGACCTTTCAGACCATTGAGGCCAACCATCCACCCAACACTGACAAAAATCATCACTAAACTATATCTCTAAGCACCACGTTTGCCTGCCTTTTAAATCCCTCCAGGGATGGTGACTCCACCACTGCCCTGGGCAGCCTGTTCTGATGCTTGACAACCCTTCCAGTGTAAAAAATTTTCCCAATATCCATCCTAAACCTCTCCTGGTGCAACTTGAGGCCTTTTCCTCTTGTTCTATCACCTGTTCCTTGGGAGAAGAGACTGACCCCCACCTCTCTACATCCTCCTTGCAGGGAGTTGTAGAGAGTGATAAGGTCTCCAAACTAGATTGAACCCCCCCCAAAATACCCATGTTTCCCCTGCCGTCCCTGCAGCTGTTAAGGTTTGGGCACAAAAGGGCTCCTTCCTGAGCACCAGTCCCACCATCTCCATCAGCTTCTCGGTTATTGAATGCTCTGCTTGCACAGAGCCTGAATAAGGACCGATCCTGCGTGGACTGAGTGCTGGGGCCCACCACCCTGTCTCACCAGGAACATTCCTACACCTTTCTGGCCTTTTTTTGGAGGGTGGCAAGCTCCCATCTCAGCTTCTTGCTGCCAGCCTGTCAATACAATGCCATTCCCTGGCACGTAGAATCACAGAATGGTTTGGGTTGGAAGGGACCTAAAAGATCATCTAATTCCAACCCCCTGCCGTGGGCAGGGACATCTTCAACTAGAGCAGGTTGCTCAAAGCCCCATCCAGCCTGGCCTTGAACCCCTCCAGGGATGGGGCAGCCACAGCTTCTCTGGGCAACCTGGGCCAGGCTCTCACCACCCTCACAGCAAAGAATTTCTTCCTTAGATCTCATCTCAATCTCCCCTCTTTCAGTGTCAAACCCTTCCCCCTCGTCCTATGGCTCCCCTCCCTGATCCAGAGTCCCTCCCCAGCTTTCCTGGAGCCCCTTTAGGGACCGGAAGGGGCTCCAAGGTCTCCCCGGAGCCTTCTCTTCTCCAGGCTGAAGAAGGAGGGAGAAGTTGGCCACGTGGGAGGCAGATCAGTGGGGAAGAAACTGGGCGTCTGACCTCTGCACGCTCCTCTTTGAGGCCAGGTTTGATTCTCCCCGCTCAGCAGTGTCACCCCACCGTTTCTCCTCAGGTTCATTCCCACTATCGACGCAAAACGCACAAACCAACCAGGCTGCACGTCCCAGAAGAGTTTCACAGCCGGAACCCCCGGGGCAACCAGCAGGTCCCTCGCGAGAAGATGGAGCTCTTCGCCGTGCTCTGCATCGAGACCAGTCATTACGTCTCCTTTGTGAAATATGGCCCGGAAAACGAACACTGGATGTTCTTCGACAGCATGGCTGACAGGCATGGTGAGGACGTGGTGGTGGGCTCGGAGCTTTGGTGGCAGCTTGGGTGCTGTACGGTGAGCGGCTGTGAGGGTCTGCAACAGTTGTTGTGTAAGTGCTGATCATAGAATTGTCTTGGTTGGAAGGGATCTTTAAGACCATCCATTCCAACCATCAACCCAACACTGACAAACCCACCACTAACCCATGTCCCTCAGCATCATGTCTGCCCGGCTTTTAAATTCCTCCAGGGATGGTGATTCCACCACTGCCCTGGGCAGCCTCTTCCAAGGCTTGATAACCCTTGCGGGGAAGAAATTTTTCCCAATATCCATCATAAACCTCCCGTGGTGCAACTTGAGGCTGTTTCTTCTTGTCCCATCGCCTGTTCCTTGGGAGAAGAGACCAACCCCCCTGTCGCTACACCCTCCTTTCAAGGAGTTGTAGAGAGTGAGAAGGTCATCCCTCAGCCTTCTTTTCTTTAGGCTTAACAACCCCAGCTCCCTCAGCCACTCCTCAGAAGTTCTCCAGACCCTTCTCCTTCATCTCCAGACCCCTCACCAGCGCCATTGCCCTTCTCTGAACACACTCCAGCCCCTCGATATCTTTCCTATAGTGAGGAGCCCAAAACTGGACACAGAATTCCAGGTGGGGCCTCACCAGAGCCGAGTACGGTGGGACCATCGCTTTCATAGTCCTGCTGGCCACACTGTTCCTGATACAGGCCAGGATGCTGTTGGCCACCTGGGCACGCTGCTGGCTGATATTCAGCCGGCTGTTGACCACCCCCCCCCAGGTCCTTTTCCACCAGGCGGCTCCAGCCATTCTTCCTCAAGCCTGGAGCGCTGCATGGGGTTGGTGTGACCCTCAGTCACAAAAGCCTTTTCCTTTGAACCCCCCCCAACATGATTCAGGCCCCCTCTCCCACTTAAGCAGACCCCAGAGAAGAGTATGACCAGGCCAAGCACGTCTGAGGCCCTCCTAGTGCTTTCATCCTTGTGTTCGAACAGGGGACTTCTGGAGCCCGGTGGGACTGGCCACCATGTGGGTGAGGACATGGTTCTCTTGTCCTTCCCCACGTTGTTGTTGGCTCCAGATCTCTCAGCTGAGGCGCTAAGTTACTGTCATAGAATCATAGAATTGTCCAGGTGGGAAGGGACCTTTTAGATCATTGAGTCCAACCATCAACCCAACACTGACAAAAACCACCACTGAAGTGTATCGCTAATTGAGTGTGATGGTTCCTGCGTGAGCTGTAGGTTCCTTGAGGCCTGGTTTGAACTTTTCTCCTTCTTTCTTGGGTTAGGTGATGAAAACGGCTTCAACATTCCCACAGTAACGCTGTGCCCTGAAGTTGCCAAATACCTGGCCTTGCCGCTGGCCGAGCTGGCCGAAGAGCAACCTCGGGACATGGATGGAGTGGCCAAACGCCTCTTCTGCGACGCCTACATGTACATGTACCAGAGCAAGAAGATGGCCCTTTATAAGTGACCCTGCCTCGGGCTGGTGCCACAGAGCAACAAGACGTCGGAAACGTGAGCTCAGACCAACCCCGCAGCTCGTAATCAGTGAAAACACCCGATTCTGGGTGCCCCGAGCTCAAACTTCTGCCTCTTCTGACCTCTTCCAGTGTCTGGTATCAAGTTGTCCACATCGACCTGGCTGGGGTCGTTAAATCTTGTACCTGGCCTTATCGAGTGATGGTTTGTGCTTCCTGCAGACCTGGATTTTGAGTTATTTACACACAAATTCATTCTCATTTTCCAGCCTCCTCCTTCCCCGGGCGCGCTGTAGCTCTGTCCTACCTCAGAGCCCTCCCCAACATCCTTATCTCCCTTCCAGCCCAAAGCTGGAAGGACCGGAGGAGGTCCTGGTCCTGAGGACCGGAATCGAATCAAAACATGAGCCAATTATCCTCAAATTTGCAAAAAGCGGAAGAAAACCACAGCCGGGCCCCGCGTAAAACTTCCTCGCGTGGATTTGCGGAGCAGGAAACCCAGGAGGGGTGAGGTGGGGTTAAGAGATGGGTCAGGACGAGGGGCTTTTCTTGGGGTCGGGGATGGTGACCCCACACCTAAAGCTGGGTCCCTGAATTGTCTGCGCTTCCCTCGTCCAGCCCTAATTACTCCGGCACTTTTACCCACCATTCCTTATTTTTCAAGCTGCAAATAACGCTTTAAAAAAAATATATATTTTTTGCAAGAACAAAACTGGAAGAAAGATGGAGCGGGGAACCAGGATGTGACATCATTATGCCCTCCTTTTTTTTTTTTTTTTGCAAAGTCAGCACTATTGCTACATGATTAACCTCACTTTTAGCACTCGCTGGCCCATCTTTGCATCCGCTTCCGAGATCCATGAATGGAAAAAAAAAAATGGGAAAAATAGAGCACTTTTGGATTTTCTACCACGACTGCAGTAAGGATGAGGGTCTCGGGGTGGGATTTTTTTATGTTAAATAACTTTAAAATTTGCAAACTGGGAGTTCTCTACCATTGAGCGCGTGCTGCTGTGGCACTGGGAAGCTGCTACGGGAGTCAATGCCCGGAACTGGGTTGCCCAGATTCTGGATTTCACCGACTGGACACCAAAACCTTGAGGGACACATCCAGGAGCCTCAGATGTGGAGCTGTAATTTCCCTCCTCCTCTTTTTTTTCTCCTCTTTAACGAAGGCTGCGCTAATTGTAATACTCGGCCTGGAGCTTTGTATAGTGGCTTGGGTTACAGGTGGGTTGGGACTTTTTTTTGCTTGACAGCAGGGTTGGGACACCAACTGGGACCTCAACGGCTTGATGGCTTAACGGGCTTTCTGGTGTGTCCCCTATTTCTATATTGGGTGGCTACAAAGGACGGCCAATGTGTAACGAACCCAGACTGTTAATGGTAATTAACAGTTAATGTCAATTCAGCTTCCAAATGTCCTTGCTGAGCATTTGGGCCTCGACACCAAGTTGACCATGAGGCACCAGTACGTCCTCATGGTAGAGAAGGTGAACAATGTCCTGGGAGAAGTGTTGCCAGCAGGTCAAGGAAGGGGATCTTCCCCCTCTGCTTAGCAGGGTAAGGTCATACCTGGACTACTGGGTCCAGTTTGGGGCTTCCCAGTAGGAGAGAGACAAAGAGAGTCCAACAAATGGCCATGAAGATGACGGACTGGAGCATCTCTCCCACGAGGAAAGGCTGAGAGAGATGATGGGACTTTTCAGCCTGAAGAAGAGAAGACTCCAGGGGACTCGTCAATGTCTATAAATACCTGAAGGGAGGGTACAAAGAGGACAGAGCCAGGCTCTTCCCAGTGGTGCCAGGACCAGAGGGGCAGACTGGAACACAGGAGAAACATCAGGAAACATTTCTTCACTATGAGGATGATAAGCCCTGACGCAGGTTGCCCAAAGAGAGGTGGTGGAGTCTCCAACCTTGGAGATACTCAGAATGGTCCTGGGGAAAGCCAAAGCACCAATGGTTGAAGAGAGATGGTGGCAGATGGAGCAACAGATGGTCCCGAGGACGGATTTACCCTGGTCCTGCTCATGAACTGACTCACCAACCTCTCTGGCCACAGAGAGGACCAAGGGGCACTGCTGTCTCATCTTTCTTCATCTATTTAAAGATGGTCTTTATTCCTTCTGTCCCAAGAACTCAGGACAGTCTCTACTCAGGTACACTGGGCCTTGGGCTCTTCTACCTCTGGTGCTTCTGCTCTAAAAAATGTAAGTTTTAATAACTAACTGCTTTTGGTTTTCCTGGAGTTTTGTGGTGTGTTTTTTCTTCCCTCTCTTAAACTGCTAAACGTGGCACAGTGTCTGCAGCTGGAACATTGAGACAGGGAGCTCCATGTTGGGTTGTTTTTTTTTTTTTTTTTGAGGAACAAGAGCCCATCAGTCCATGCTTTGTTAGGAGGGGAGATTGAGATGAGATCTGGGGAGGAAATTCTTTGCTGTGAGGGTGGTGAGAGCCTGGCCCAGGTTGCCCAGAGAAGCTGTGGCTGCCCCATCCCTGGAGGGGTTCAAGGCCAGGTTGGAGGGGGCTTGGAGCAACCTGCTCTGGTGGGAGGTGTCCCTGCCCAGGGTGGGGGGGTGGAACTGGATGATCTTAAAGGTTTCTTCAAACCCAAACCATTCTGTGATTATATTACTGATCCCCTCCCCAGCTTTCCTGGAGCCCCTTTAGGGACTGGAAGGGGCTCCAAGGTCTCCTCGGAGCCTTCTCTTCTCCAGGCTGAACCCCCCCCCCCGACTCTCTCAGCCTGTCTTCCCAGCAGAGGGGCTCCAGCCCTCCCAGCATCTCTGTGGCCTCCTCTGGCCCCGCCCCAAGTCAGCACTTCCTTTTCATTCCAGCTTTATTCAGCCATGAACCGTAAAAGTGAAGGACGTTGAAGTAAACGTTCAAGCTGAAGGCAAGGAGTGTTTTGAAGGACCAGAGCAGCCACACGCTGTGGCCGTAGCCGTAATGTGTAATGGTCTTTATTTCATTTTTTTTTTGCTTAGGATGAAGTTAATCGTGGGGATTAGTGCCATGTGTCCTCTATGAACATCAGGTTAGAGAGGGCCACTGTCAACCTGGAGCTGGTGTCAACCTGGACCAGGCCTCCACGCCCCAGGGACCGGGTACAAAATGGAAAGAGATGAAATGTGGCCACCAAGCCAAAGCCTAGAAGAGGAAGGGCAAGGTGCATCCACCATGGATGTCCCACAGGACATGGACTGGGGACAGGCTGGGCCTTCTCATGGTAGGACTCCTTCTTGTGAACTCAAGACTTGGTCTCTAGAGCCATTGAGGAGCTTTGGTATGGGCTGCCACTGCAGAAGGTGCAGGGCTGGCAGGGCCACCAAGGTGGGTAGCACTGCCACAGCAGAAGGCACAGGGCTGGCAGGGCCACCAAGGTGGGCAGCATGGCCATGGTAGAAGGTGCAGGGCTGGCAGGGCCACCAAGATGCATAGCATGGCCATGGTAGAAGGCACAGGGCTGGCAGGGCCACCAAGGTGGGCAGCATGGCCATGGTAGAAGGTGCAGGGCTGGCAGGGCCACCAAGATGCATAGCATGGCCATGGTAGAAGGCACAGGGCTGGCAGGGCCACCATGGTGGGTAGCACTGCCACGGTAGAAGGTGCAGGACTGGCAGGGTCACTGAGAAAGGCAGGGAAGGACCGTCACCTCCAGAAGACATGGAGACTGCTGCATCCCAGCTCCACCTGCCCCATCCTCTCTGTGCCCAGCTTTGCTACTGGGACCCCAGGGAGCACTTCCAGTTCCTGCAGGGTCCTCGGATCAGCACCTTGCAGCAGCAGCAACATCATTAGAACCATTAATTCCCAATTAGTCGCCTGGTCTTCAAAAGAGCACAGAGGAAGAGCTGGTCCCTGGCAGGGGCGGTCCCCAGCGTGGACAGCACAGGGGACAAGTGGGGACCTCCTCACTGGCTGGCCTGCCGCAGCTCGGTGAGAAGGTGATGCAGCTTCTCTGTCACTGCCACCTGGGACAAGAGCAAGAGGGGACAATGAGTGTGAGCTCCCAGGGTGGCTGCAGCTCCGTGGTGGCTTTGCTCAGGCCACCAGAGCCCAGGAGGGTGGCCAAGTGTGTACCGATAGTGACAGCAAGTGGCGGACATACCGGATAGGGCTGTGGCTCATGGAGCCGGCGATGAGCGGGACTGAGAAGGCTGAGGGACACCTGCGCATGGTTCTTCACCTCCATCAGGCTCGGCAGCGGCTCACACACCTATGGGATGGAGATGCGTGACCATGACCTCATCTATATGGAGAGCTGGCCACCCAACCCCAATCCCCAATGAGCCAGCTCCAAGCTGGACTCCCATGTCACCATGTCCAGGGTAGCACCTGGGTTGTCGGAACAGGGGAGATCTTGGACACAAGAAACGCTGGGGTTTAACCCTTTGATTCTGCCATTACTGCCAAGACACCACCACCCAACTTGGTCCTTCACCCAACATTGGGGAGGACACCCCAGCACCAGAAGGCAGAGCCAACCCTGACCTGGCCATCTCTGAAGTACGTGCGATGGAGGGGCTCCACAGTGGTGGGCACAACCTTGCTGGTCTCACCAAGCTGCCCCAGGACACGGACCGCCAGCTCCTGCCCTGCGCTGGGTGAGGGCTCCTCCTCCAGAGCCATGAGGTCCATGAAGGGGTGACCTGTAGGGATGCCAGGTTAGTGGCCAATGGGTACATGGGACATCGGGGACAGGGTTATGGAGCAGGAGGGGACCACAGGTCAACAGGGAAGCACCATAGCAAGGATGTCCCAACTCACCAGCAGCATCATAGAGCCGATAGATGGTCTTAGTCCCTGGGATCGTCATCTTCTCCTCATCTTCTGTGAGCTTCAGGCACGGGGAACCGTTGACCTCCACCAGCTGTAGGAGAAGGAGGTTAAGGAGATGGACACCTTATTTTTGTCACACGTGCCAGCTCGTGCTGGTGCTGAAGATCGTACCAAGCTGTGTGTCCTCTATAAGCGTCCCCACAAGTTGGGGAAGCTGCTGATGCATAAAAAAAAAGAACCCTCAAACCACCCCAAAGGTGGACATCCTGCCTTCTCCTGCCTACAAGCTTCTTCTCACAGTGGCCTCATGACCATTCTTCCCATAGGATCTCAGAAAGAAATTCTTTGCTGTGAGGGTGGTGAGACCCTGGCCCAGGTTGCCCAGAGAAGCTGTGGCTGCCCCATCCCTGGAGGGGTTCAAGGCCAGGTTGGACGCAACTTGGAGCAACCTGGTCTGGGGAGGTGTCCCTGCCCATGGCAGGGGTGTTGGAACTAGATGATCTTTGAAGGTCCCTTCCAACCCAAACGATTCTAGGAGTCGATGAAGTTGACCTACCTTGTAAACGCAGCCCAGTGATGGCTGCAGGGGACACGTCACCAGGTTCGTCCCAACACCGATCATGTCGATCTCACTCCCCTGGTGTGGCAGAGAAGACAATGGCCATCAACAGCCCATCTCTGCCACCAGTTTTTAAGCCCACGCCAAAACTAGAGCCACGGGGCAGGTCGAAGGATGCTCCACCCCAAGGTTCCTGGTGGTCTGTCCATTTGTCCCACCGAGAAGCCCAGAAACTGCTCTCACCCAGGGAGAAAGTCCCAGGTGACGCTCATGGCCACCCCCCACACCTCAGTGGTGCCAGCAAAAGCCCAGGTGACATCCCAACCCCACTGGCAGCTCCCTCACCTGCCGGCTGAACTCTTCCAGGCTCTGCTCGCTGATGTCGTTGCTGACGGCGATGGGGATGGTCTCAAACCAGGGCACCTGGAAGCTGGGAGGTGACAAGGGGTTTAGGGGTGGCACCTGGCTCTGCTTTCAGCACCCAACTCAAGGTCCCCAAGGTGGGGAAGCCACCAGGGAGGGACTCACTGAGCAGCGCAGGCTCGGAGGACTTGGCGGATCTCCTTGGATTGCTGAGCCAGGTCCCCGCTGTCCAGGCGCACCCCGATGGCCCGGTAGCCCAACTGGTGGAGGGCCAGCGCCACCGCACAGAAGTTGGGCAACCCACTCCTGGGACGGGGTAAGGAGAGGGTTAGTGTCCCTTTGCCCGGTGGGACAGGGACCAAAGGCAGATCCAACAGCGGGTCCCAGCCCTGCATCCACCAACAGCAAAGCACGGGTGGAAACGCCCCTCCTTGAAGGCCACCAAGCAAGGAGGGACACGTTTGTCCCCTCTGCCACCGTGGCAAAACCATCCCACTGTCCTGGTTTGAGTGACACAGGACTAATTAGTGTTATTAGTGTTAATTATTTAGTCTTATCCTATTACATCTGTTTATATTTCAATCCTGGGGTTTCCTTGTTTTTCTCCGATGGGTTCCCCCCGGGTGGGGAGGGGTCATCAGTGACAGAATAATTGTCTAAATGACAATAAATTGTTGTGGGTTCCTCAAACCATACACAGGGCACCACGGAGCTGGGGAGGAATAGCACCAGGACTGGGATCACTGGTGGGAGTGGGATTTGGGAACCGAGAAAGCCCCAGGAGGGATGAGGAGATGCTGGGACTCACCCAGCTGGGACACGGCGGGTGACAAGAGCACAAGGTGACACCTTTCCATGTGCCAGGGGGAAAAAAATGATCCACCTCAGGAAGGGGATCCCCAAGGATTCGGCTCAGTTTTCCTTTTTTTTTTTTTTCCCCAGTTCCCCTTCCTGGGTGGGGGGAAATGGTTGTGGGTTCCTCCAAGGGTCACCCCCCCTCAGCGTCCCTCACCTCCTGACGCAGTAGGTGTCCAGCAGCCCCTGGAAGTCCTGCGGGAAGGTGACAGCGTAGGACACAAAGGCGGCCAGCTCGCCCTGGTTGGCCTTCTCCGGGGGGGTCCTCAGCAGCTCACACACTCTCCGCAGCCACCGCTCGGCCAGGGATGGAAGATCCACTGGTTCTCCTCCTGCCAGTGGTGGCAGCTCCTGCACATGGAGGGTGACACGGGCATTGGACACCCCTTGTGACGTCCTCCATGATGACACACGCCATGAGTGTGGCCATCCTCATCCTCGTCCCCATCCCACGGTGACGCTCACCCGGGGCCGCACCTCCTCCAGGGAGGTGAAGGACATGATGAAGGAGTGGGCGATGGTGCCACGCACCGGGATGCCGTAGAGCTTCCCCGCCAGGACGTTGCTGGTGCAGTCGAAGCCTGCGAGGAAGGACCAAGGAGGAGGGGACACACGGGTGACGGCATGGCCATCACCCGTGAGTGATGACCATGGGCGTGAGAGGGCAGCACTCACCCCCGATGTAGGAATATTTGGAGGCCGAAAGGGCACCATCCGGTCCCTGAGCGCGACGGAGCCCGATCTCCATCAGCTTCATGTCCGGGCCAGCAAGGAGGCGGAAGCGGGCGGCGTTGGTGGCTACCAAGCTGTGGAGAAGAAGGGACGGGTGACACCAAGCCAGGTTGAACATGGAGCCAAAGGCTGGGGAGCTCTGGGACCTTCTTTGCTTGACCGCAGCCAAGGCACAGGGACGTGACAGGGACCTCAGGGGGACTCGGAGGGTTTGGCACAGCAGAGAGGGAGGCTGTCCCCAACACCTTGGGGACCAGAGCAGGACATGTCCCTTACCTGGCGTAGTTGACCAGGCACAGCAACGTGGTCTCCAATAGCTGCACCACCAGCAGCGGCCCCTTCACCTGCAGGAACGGGACCTGTGGGGACAGCCGGGCAGTGACATCCCCATCCTCCCTGGGGACACAGGAGCAGATGTCCCCGAACCCCAGGGAGGGGACTGAGCATGTCCCACCCTGGCGAAGATGACGGAGCCCTCCGGCACGGCGGTCACTGTCACCTCCGAGGCGTCCAGGGTGGCCAAGTAATCAAAGAAGGCATCCTCGGTGGTGCTGGGCAGGACGGAGCGCAGGTAGGCAACGTCTGTGGGGACAGATGGCCACCAAGGTGGATTGTCCCCTGAGCCACGGTCAGGCTGGAACCCCCCCCATGGCTGGGGCAGGTGACAGCTGGTGGCCAGGGGTGTCCCCAGCCCTTGGAGAACATCACGGCCTCCCCGAGTCCCCTCTGAGGGACTGTTCATGGGAGCACTGTCCTCCTGCAGGGTGTCCCAGGGTCCCCTAAGTTTCCCTGAAGGTTGTCCATGTCCATGCCCATATTGCCCTGAAGGGTCCCCCTGTTCCCCAGGTCCCCCCAAGGGATGTCCCTTCCCTCCCCCCCGCCCCCAAATCCTTCTGTCCCTCTTCAGCCTTTCCTGTCCTTCCAGGTCCCCCTGAAAGATGTTCCTGTCCCCAACAGATCCCCCTGAGGGGCCCCCTTGTCCCTCTGAGGGATGTCCCTGTCCTTCTATAAGCCGTCTCTGTCCCTAGGAGGTCCCCCTGAGGGGTTCCCTTGTCCCCCAGGTCCACCTTGAGGGTTGTCCCTGTCACTCTGAGGAGCTTCCCTGTCCCCACCGGGCACCCTGTGTCCCAGGTTCCTCTAAGGGCTGTCCCTGTCTCCTGGAGGCCCCCCTGAGAGGTTCCAGTGTCCTTAAGCCCCCCCCAGGTCTGTCCCTCTCCCCCCACCACAGGCCCCCTGTCCCCTCAGCCCCCCCCGGGTCCCCCTGAAAGGTCCCCTTGTTCCTCAGGTCCCTCTGTGGGCTGTTGCTGTCACTCTGAGGGACTTCCCTGTCCCACTTGGGTCCCCCTGTGCCTCAGGTCCCTCTGAGGGAGGTTCCTGTCCCCCTGAAGGGTCCCCATGAGCTGTCCCTGTCACCCTCAAGTCTTCCTGAAGGGTCCTCCAGGCCCCTCTGAGGGATGTCCCTGTCCCACTTCTCCCGACCTGACCCCCCCCCCAGGTTCCCCTGCTCCTCAGGTACCTCTAAGTGCTGTCCCTGTCACACTGAAGCTTCTCCCTGTCCCCACCACGTTTCTCTGAGGGATGTCCCTGCCCCATAAGTCCCCCGAGGGGTTGTCCCTCTGTCCCACTGCAGGCCTCCTGTCCCCCAGGTCCCCCTGAGGGCTGTCGCTGTCCCCTGCAGCCCCCCCTGAGAGGTTCCCCCATCCTGAAGCCCCCTGCCGCCGAGGTCTGTCCCTCTCTCCCTCCCCTCAGCCCCCCCCCCCGGGTCTCCCTGCACCTCAGGTCCCTCTGAGGGATGTCCCTGTCCCCCATAAGTCCCTCTGAGGGATGTCCCTGCCCCATAAGTCCCCCGAGGGGTTCCCCTGTCCCCAGGCACCCCCCCACCACGAGGTCTGTCCCTCTGCCCCACTGCAGGCCTCCTGTCCCCCAGGTCCCCCTGAGGGCTGTCCCTGCCCCCTGCAGCCCCCCCCGGGGGGTTCCCCCATCCCGACACACACCCCCCCCCCCCGAGGTGCGTCCCTCTCCCCCAGCCCCCGGGTCCCCTCAGGCCACCCCCCGGATCCCCCCCTCCCTCCCCCCCGTGTCCCCACGCACCGGCGGCGGAGAAGCGGAAGGCGCGGAGGCCGCGCAGCCCCTCGGCCAGGCCGGCGGCCAGGGCCAGGGCCCCGCCGAAGGGCCCGCGGCGGAAGAAGAGCTCGGCGGCGGCGGGGGCGCGGTGGCGGCCGGCCCGCCAGTGCCCGTAGGCCATGGTCAGCTGGTAGAAGTCGGCCAGAGGCGCCATGGCCCCGCCGCGGGGCAGCCTGGGAGCGGGGGGGGGTGTGAGGGGGAGGTGGGGAGGAGCGGGTGTGAGGGACACGGGGCACCGGGGGTGGCAGCGCAGGGGACAGAGGGCACACATGGCAGCGGGGATGGCGACACACCGGCGACACGTGGCACTGGGGATGGCGACACACAGGGGACACATGGCAGCGGGCACAGTGACACACAGGGGACATGGGACACACACGGCAGCGGGGATGGTGACACACAAGGGACACATGGCAGCGGGCACAGCAACACACAGGGGACACACATGGCAGCGGGGATGGCGACACACCGGGGACACATGGCACTGGGGATGGCGACACACAGGGGCACACATGGCAGTGGGCACAGCGACACACAGGGGACATGGGACACACACGGCAGCGGGGATGGCGACACACCGGGGACACATGGCAGTGGGCACAGTGACACACAGGGGCACACATGGCAGCAGACACAGCGACACACAGGGGACACACATGGCAGCGGGGATGGCGACACACAGGGGCACACATGGCACTGGCGATGGTGACACACCGGGGACACATGGCAGCGGGCACAGCGACACACAGGGGCACACATGGCACTGGCGATGGTGACACACCGGGGACACATGGCAGCGGGCACAGCGACACACCAGACACACATGGCAGCGGGGATGGTGACACACCAGGGACACACGGCAGTGGGCACAGTGACACACAGGGGACACACATGGCACTGGCGATGGCGACACACAGGGGACACATGGCAGCGGGCACAGCGACACACAGGGGACACACATGGCAGCGGGCACAGCGACACACAGGGGACACACATGGCAGCAGGGATGGTGACACACCAGGGACATGGGACACACATGGCAGCGGGGATGGTGACACACAGGGGCACACATGGCACTGGCGATGGTGACACACAGGGGACACATGGCAGCAGGCACAGCGACACACAGGGGACACACATGGCAGTGGGGATGGTGACACACCAGGGGACACACATGGCAGCGGGGATGGCGACACACCGGCGACACGTGGCACTGGGGATGGCGACACACAGGGGACACATGGCAGCGGGCACAGCGACACACACGGGACACACATGGCAGCAGGGATGGTGACACACCAGGGACATGGGACACACATGGCAGCGGGGATGGTGACACACAGGGGCACACATGGCACTGGCGATGGTGACACACAGGGGACACATGGCAGCGGGCACAGCGACATACCAGACACACATGGCAGCAGGGATAGCGACACACCGCGGACACATGGCACTGGGGATGGTGACACACGGGGGACACATGGCAGCGGGCACAGCGACACACAGGGGACACACATGGCAGCGGGGATGGCAACACACCAGGGACATGGGACACACATGGCAGCGGGGATGGCGACACACAGGGGACACATGGCAGGGGGCACAGCGACACACCAGACACACATGGCACTGGGGATGGCGACACACAAGACACACATGGCACTGACGATGGTGACACACAGGGGTCACATGGCAGGGGGCACAGCGACACACTGGGGACATGAGACACGCAAGGCAGGGGGGATGGCAACACGTGGCACCAAGGATGGCAGCACACAGGGGACACGGGACACACATGGCACCAGGGATGCCGACACACCAGACACACATGGCAGCGGGGATGGGGACACGTGGCACCAGGGATGGCAGCACAAAGGGGACACATGGCACCAGCGATGGTGACACACAAGGCAGCGGGTGTGGTGACACACAGGGGACACATGGCACCGGGGTTGGCAGCACACAGGGGACACGGGACACACATGGTACTGGGAATAGTGACACACAGGAGACACGGGACACACAGCACTGGGAATGGTGACACGCAGGGGACACGGAACACACATGGTACTGGGAATGGTGACACACAGGGGACACACGGCACTGAGAATGGTAACACACAGGGGACACGGGACACACAAGGCAGCAGGGATGGCAACACACAGGAGACATGGGACACACATGGCACCAGGGATGGTGACACACAGGGGACACATGGCACTGGGGACAGCAACACACAGGGGACACAGGGTGCCAGGGATGACAGCACACAGGGCACAGCAGCACACAAGGGACATAGGACACACCCAGTGCCAGGGATAGCAACACACAGGGGACACAGGGCACAGGACACCAAGGATGGCAGCACTCAGGGGACACGGGACACACATGGCACCAGGTATAGCATGACACAGATGACACATGGCACTGGGGATGACATCACACAGGGCACAGGACACCGGGGATGGCAGCAGACGTGGGACACCCAGCACTGGGCACACACAGCCCCAGCTGTGCCAGCACCGGGCACCTGGGACACTGGGGATGGCAGCACATGGGACATCAGGCTCCTGGGACACTGGACATCCAGGACACATGGCATCCCCAGCACCAGGGACACTGGGGATGGCAGCACATGGGACACCGGTGGCTTAAGGGACACATGGCACAGGGAGAGGGCAGCACACTGGAGGACACAGGGGACATGGGCCATAGCAGGAGAAAATATACAGGACACTGAGCATGGAGAAGTGTAGTACAAGGGACATGGGACACCAGGGATGGCAGCACGCGGGGGACAAAGGCCACTGGGGGTGGCAGCACCTGGGACCAGACCTACAGGACACTGCAGGCTCAGCACTGGGGACACATGGTCCCACCACCAGGCGCATGGGACTCAGGGGATAGCAGCACACGGGACAAGAAGGACACAGGCCACCAGGCAACAGCCAGCAGGGCTCTGGGGGTGACAGCACACCCCACACAAGGAGTCCCAGGTGAAGGGGACCCCCCAGCACACCAGGTACCCCAACACCGGGCACAGGACTTGCACCCGGACCTTGGACTCCAGCACTGCCGCACGTCCCTACAGTTAGAGATGCCACCTCCCCTTTCCACGCTCAAGCCACATGATGGGCTGAAGTGACCCGGAGCAGGATATCAAGAGCAGGAAGGGGAAACAAGGAAGGAAATTCAGCCCCAAACCAGCTTCCTGGTGGTTTATACTGGTTTGGGTTTTTAATAAAGCCTGACCGGGGCCTCCAGCTCGGGGAGAAAAGTGAGTGCAACCACCCTCAGAGCAGGCCACTGGGACAGGAGGTCCCTCAGACCTTCATTCCAACCCAGAAACGTAGGTCGCCCCCTGCCTCAAGACCTTTTTTTCCTTTGACGAAGGGGACAAGGAAGGGAAATATCCCCAAATCTCACGACATCACTCTGGAGAAGTCACACCCGGGCGAGAAAAACCACCATCCAAGCTGCACTCCCGAGCTCGATCTTTTATTAGTTACAGTTTCAGAAGGGATACAGTTTTTTGCTTCTAGATCTTGTTGAAAGCAGCGATGTCAACGCTCTGCACCTGGAAGAGAACAGAAGCAGCAGCTGGAGGTCACCAGGGTGTTTTCAGACATTGAAAACCAGAGAAAACACTCATGAATTGGGATTTCTTCACAGAAAGATCTTCAAACAGATCAATCACGGCCCGGGTCTCTCAGGCCAGGTCCCCAGCTGGGACAAGAAGACCTTTAGGGACTGGTATTTAATACACAGTGAGACTGGGAGCTCTATGGAGCCCACACATCATCTGGCAGAGGGCTGGAGCTTCCATCGTTTCCACAGAAGGATGGGGATGGAGACATCTCCTCCAGCTCCCAAGGTTAACCCTGTGTGCGTCTACCCCAGGCTGGGTGTAAAAGAAGGGGTTCCCCAAAATAACACTTGGGTGGGGGCTGGATGAGCCTGAAAAATGGCTCTGTGAGATATCTCCATAAAGATATAAAATACGGATTTATATATACAATATAAAGGATCTCAAATGGTTGTGCCACCATCCAGCAAGACCTGGACAGGCCAGAGAGTTGGGTGGAGAGGAACCTCATGAAGTTCCACCAAGGGCAAGTGTAGGGTCCTGCACCTAAGGAGGAATAACCCTACAGACCAGTAGAGGTTGTGGGTTGACCTGCTGGAAAGTAGCTCTGCAGAGGGGGACCTGGGAGTCCTGGTGGACAACAGGTCATCCATGAGCCAGCAATGTGCCCTTGTGGCCAAGAAGGCAAATGGTCTCCTGGGGGGTACTAAGAAAAGCATGGCCAGCAGGTGGAGGGAGGTCATCCTCCCCCTGTGCTCTGTCCTAGTGAGGCCACATCTGGAGCACTGGGTCCAGTTCTGGGGACAGGGAACTACTGGAGAGAGTCCAGTGGAGACTACGAAGATGATGAGGGTCTGGAGCATCTCTCTGCTGAGGAAAGGCTGAGAGTCCTGGGGCTGTTCAGCCTGGAGAATAGAAGACTGAGAGGGGACCTCATCAATGCTGAGCAATATCTAAAGGGTGGGTGGCAAGAGGATGGGGCCAAACTTCCCAGTGGTGTCCACTGACAGGCCAAGAGGCCACAGGCACAAACTGGAACACAGGAAGTTCCATCTCAACATGAGGAGGAACTTCTTTACTGTGATGGTGCCAGAGAGAACAGGCTGCCCAGAGACAGCATGGAGTCTCCTTCTCTGGAGATCTTCAAAACCCACCCAGATGGGTCCCTGTCCAACCTGCTCTGGGTGACCCTACTCTGCAGGGGGTTGGACCAAATATCTCCAGAGGTCCCTTCCAACCCCCACCAGTTTGGGATTCCATTTGCCAAAATCTGCAAAGTGAAGTTCAAAATGACCCCGCGGGTCAGACACCACTCAAGGATTGGTTACACAGCTCGCTGAAAGGACTTACGTAGTCTTCAAACTTGGTAATCTCCTCCTCCAAGATGTCAGTTCCGACTTTCTCATCCTCCACCACGCACTGGATTTGGAGCTTCTTAATGCCATAACCTACTGGGACCAGTTTGGAGGCTCCCCACACCAGGCCATCCATGTGGATGGAGCGGACGCACTCCTCCATCTTTGCCATGTCGGTCTCGTCATCCCACTGGGAAAAAGAAAAAAAAAAAAAAAGAGGGAAGTAGGAACTTTAGTGTTTTCTTAGATATCACCATTGGCCCCCAAGAGGGACTTCAAATTCAACACTGCACCCCCTCAGTACATTTCAGCTGATCCAAGTCACCCTTTTCTCTGGGGCATTTCTCTCAGATTTATGATCTGTTTGGTTTTTTTTTCTTCAAAGAAAAGGGCTACTCCTGCTCAGGGGAACCTCAGTAACAGCCTGCACTTGCCACGGGGCAAGGACACACAGGCTGCAGATCCCAGCTGCCAATAGCCCACTTCACTCTGACCCCTTGGTTTGGAAATCTGCAGGTTCTACTCGGCACTGGTGAGGCCCCACCTGGAATTCTGTGTCCAGTTTTGGGCCCTTCACGACAGGAAAGACATTGAGGTGCTGGAGCGTGTCCAGAGAAGGGCAAAGAGGATGGTGAGGGGTCTGGAGAACAAGGAGAAGGGTCTGGAGAACTTCTGAGGAGTGGCTGAGGGAGCTGGGGGGGTTCACCCTGGAGAAAAGGAGGCTGATGGGAGACCTTCTCGTTCTCTACAACTCCCTGAAAGGAGGGTGTAGCGAGGAGGGGGTTGGTCTCTTCTCTCAAGGAACAGGCGATGGGACAAGAGGAAACAGCCTCAAGTTGCGCCAGGGGAGGTTTAGGATGGATATTGGGAACAATTTCTCCAATGAAAGCGTTATCAAGCATTGGAAGAGGCTGCTCAGGGCAGCGGTGGAATCAACATCCCTGGAAGGATTTAAAAGCTGGGCAAAAGTGGTGCTGATGGACATGGGTTAGTGGTGGTTTTTATCAGTGTTGGATTGATGGTTGGACTTGATCTTTAAGATCCCTTCCAATCCAGATAATTCCATGATTCCAGATTCACCACTCGGATGTAGAAGCGAGAGGATTTACAGCCTCCTGGAGAATAAGACTCAGCCTCACTCAGGAGCTCCCCCCCTTCAGCTACTCACTGGTTTCACATCCAGAAGGATCGAAGACTTGGCAATAAGACCCGGTTTCTTGGCCTTCTTCTCCGCATATTGACGCAGCCTCTCCTCCCGGACTTTAGCAGCCTCTTGGTCTTCCTCTTCGTCGTCACTACCAAAAAGGTCGATGTCATCATCATCATCTTCCTCCGCAGCAGCTGGCTCAGCTTTCTTTGCCAGTGAAGCTGAAGGGAGCTCCACCTTCTTGGAGGGAACGCTGAAGGGTTCCACTTTCTTCATTGGGGTGACATGTATTCAAGTTTACATTAGGGAAAAAGGGGAGAAGATTAACCTGAAGTTGAATCAGAAGCTCAGGAACAGAAGTCTACATTGCTCAAGACCACCAACATGGCCCACACCATGTGCTTTGTGTGAAGAATCAGCTCTTGGCCATCAAAATAGGACATTCGACCAGATGGACCTTTGAACTGGTCCAGCACAGCCTTACTCAGAGGAAAAAACACCACATCGCCAAGAGCTGATCCTTCTCCTGAGGGCTCCAGATATCTAAGACCATAAGAGTCCAAGTGGGACAGCAGTTGGGAATGCAACCAAGCATATTCCCCTCGCACGAGGAGTGGCCCACGTGTTCTGTAGGCTTTATGCAGAGACCACCAACATCATTGGTAGCACGTCTTCCAAGCTACAAGAAGAATTCCAACTGATGCCACGTATTCAGCTCCCACAGAGCTTTCTCAAATTAAATTAAATAATTCTTATAGGGGACACATATATAGGAACTCCAAATTTCCACAGATCTCCAACAGCTCTCCCAAGCTGAAATCTCTAACGTAACTTCTTTGCTTAAGTCTTAGGGCAGGAGATTCCTCTCTACAAGTAGTTTTTGGGAAAAGATGATGAATCAGCTGCCAAAACTCCTGGAAAAGTTGCCACAAACTCATTCTAACTATGAATATCTCTCCTTTTTCAAAGGGTCAAGAGGTTTCAGGAATAACCCGGCACTTTGTGACTGTAAAACCTTCAAGAACAGCACTTTGCTGAGGCTCACCTGGGTTGGAGGAACCGGTGAGGGCTGGTGGGAGGTAGACGACTTCTCCAGAGCATTCAGGCGGCTTTCCAACTTGAAGATGGCCATCTGAAGGTCTGCAACAACTGTGAGAAAAGGGGAAAAAAAAACGTAAAATAACCTTATCTTGTAGGCTCTGCATCAGCTCTCAAGTCAGGACAAACTTGCCTCTGCTCAAAGTGGGGCTTTAAAACCAGTTGCCCCAGTCAGAGGGAAGGCTGCAAAGCTTCGATCAAGACACTAGCACGCGGCTCACCCGATGCCAGAAGATTCTCCTACTTACCACTGCGAAGGTTTTGATTTTCTACCTCCAGGTGAGAAATTCGGGACAGGAGTTCATTTTGGTCACCGGCAGGTCCAGAAGAGGTGGCGCTGGCGCTCTGCAACAAGGAAAAGCAAGATGAAACCAATCCGGTCACCTACTCCCGAGCTCAGCGGTTCAGCGAAGCAAAGCAGAGTCATGCCTTCAGGGAAAAAGAAAATTTGAGAGCTAATCAAAGAACAAGGGCGTTTTCTCTAAAGGCTTTATAAAAAGAACATACTAGTTCTATAGAATGGAGCAGGGAACGTATCTCGAGAAATTTCAGCTGGCGCTGAAGAGCAAAGGATCGAGTTGTTCTTTGCAGTCTCAGATCACAGATTATCGCTAAACGCACAAAAGGTTTGGGAAATTTCACACCGAGTCTCTTAAATGGGGCAGTTGGTCTCCTCTTACAGACAGACCGAGGCACAGAAGTGACCTAATGTCACACAGCGAGTCACTGTGACAGCTGGAAAGAGATCCCGGCATTTCCATACTCCCACCCTTCCCCGGTCCAGCCTTTAATTCCTCTCAAAAACATCTTAAACCCTGCGTTACCACATCCCGAGGGAGCAATTATACCCATCCAGCTTCATGAGTATTTGGTTTAACAGCAAAAAAGAGCTTTTTTTTTTTTTTTTCCCCCCCCTAAGGAGGTGCTTATCTATGAATTCAAATCAGGTAAGGGAAAGAAAATCACAGGCCTTCACTCTTTGCATTAAGTGTCATTTATAACCGAATATAACAATAGAGGAAATAATTTATAGTCTTTTAAGTGCACCCTGCACATAATTATAAGGTGGTTCTCGGTTGCAGCTGACGTGCTTTTGAGATCTCAGCAGTCGCTCAAGACGGAGAGAGGGGAAATAGAGGGGTTAAGATGAGGAATACGTGGCACAAGGAAAGCAGGTTTGGGAGATGTCTGGCCCTGGGATGGAGCTGTGGGAGCTGCTCCTTGCAGGAAGGTCTAAGAGACCCTTCTCCACCCACCCCACAAAGGGACAGGGGCCAAATGTCAAGAGCACCATGAAATCCATCTCCGATGAAGCCTTTATGCTGGGATCTACAGTCCCCAAGCTGGGAGAGAGACCTGAACATCCTGCTGCAAGATCCTGTTATATCAGGTGAGCTACGACCAACGTGCCGAAGGACAAACGCTTCTCATGGTAGGAGAGGAGAAAGAGATTCTCCTTCTCAAGGAAGGAGAACTTGGTCCATCCCTCCGAAGCACGGCTGTCCTTGCCCTAAAACATCCTCTAAAAATCATACAAGCAGCTCCACCCGAGCGTGGGGGACTTACAGTTGAGCGGCCCGACTGCCTCTTGTGACGGGCAGAAGGAGTTTCTTTGCTACGAGGAGTTGTCTTCTGCTGCAAAGGGCAAAAGGTTTGGGGGACATTTGGTTCACCACGGAAGATAGAGAAGGATTTCACTCATGCTGCAAGAGGCAGTCCAAGTGCAGGAAGCAGATCCACATGCAGGACAACGAGATACGGCCTCACACACTAACTACACACCAAACAAAGCCTGCAGAGAAACATTTCTCCATGAAATCTGCCATCTTTCTCGTTAAACATCTCAGCGCCTGCAGAAAGGTCACGCAGCTGGGTGGCAGAACCAGACTGAGATGTCTAGAGCATGGTCTCACTCATCTCCACATCTGTAAAATCACAGGGGGGGCAGTTGCATGCATTAGTGTGTCACACACCAGGGTCTCTGCTACCTCTCCTGTCATTAGATAAAATCTAATTCCTGACGGATGCAGAAACACATGCAAAGTTACCAAGACTCTTAATGAGTTTCCAATTACCGCTAATATATCTCTGCTAGAGATCAGTAAAGCAAGACAGCACCAGTCTGCACTGACAACTTGAAGAGAAGACACAAACTAAAGGTGAGATGAACTCTTTGCCTGACCTCTTCCTGTTCTACTCACACCATCAGGGCCGAGGTCAAGGTTAATTCAGTGAAAAGCAAATTCTGGCAATAAAAGCACTTGATAGAATCATAGAATGGTCTGGGTTGGAAGGAACCTTGAAGACCATTTCATTCCAACCCCCTGCCATGGGCAGGGACACCTCCCACCAGACCAGGTTGCTCCAAGCCCCATCCAACCTGCCCTTGAACACCTCCAGGGATGGGGCAGCCACAGCTTCTCTGGGCAACCTGGGCCAGGCTCTCACCACCCTCACAGCAAAGAGTTTCTTCCCCAGATCTCATCTCGATCTCCTCTCTTCCAGTGTCAAACCCTTCCCCCTCATCCTATGGCTCCCCTCCCTCATAAAGATCACGATCAACCACAGGAGCTGTGTCACCTGCAAAGAGATACACAGCTTGGTTTGGTTTTTTTTTTTCCCCCCTAAAAAGCAGCCCTGCTGATTCAGCAAAGCAGCAACCACCACAGACATTCAGTAGTTTGAAGCCCTGGTCACGTTTTCGAGCCAAAATGCTGAAGGCATTTCTCCTCCAAGTTAGTAATAACCACTCAAAGATGAGAAATGTAAATAGAGGCAGTACCATCTACCCTGCACCCTCATCAGCCGCCATCCTGGAGCCTCACAAGGAACAGATCAGCCTCGCTCCTCCCTGCAGTCGCGCAGGAAAAGCATCTCCAGTTTGGCAGGACACCTCCAGCTCCAGACAAACCTGCCAGCCTTGGGCGGTTGTGTCATTCGGGGGAAGTTTGAGGCGAAAAATCACAGCTATTTTCCCTAAACGGGCGTAGCTACAGCTTGCAAGAGTGAAATGAGAGGACTTGGGAACGCTCTGCTCTGGCTGAAGCTGTTCTCAACAAGTGAGAGCGTGGAAACATGACATTTTATAGAATCATAGAATGGTTAGAGTTGGAAGGGACCTTAAAGATCATCCAGTTCCAACCCCCCTGCCCTGGGCAGGGACACCTCCACTAGAGCAGGTTGCTCAAAGCCCCATCCAGCCCGGCCTTGAACCCCTCCAGGGATGGGGCAGCCACAACCTCCCTGAGCAACCTGTTCCAGTGTCTCACCACCCTCACAGTAAAGAATTTCTTCCTAATATCTAATCTGAATCTCCCCTCTTCCAATTTAAAACCCTTACCCCTTGTCCTGTCACTACATCTCCTGACAAAGAGTCCCTCTCCAGCTCTCCTGGAGGCTCCCTTCAGATATTGGAAGGCTGCTATGAGGTCTCCCCGAAGCCTTCTCTTCTCCAGGCTGAACAACCCCAGCTCTCTCAGCCTGTCTTCACAGGGGAGGTGCTCCATCCCTCTGATCATCTTCGTGGCCCTTCGTTGGACCCGTTCCAACAGGTCCATGTCCTTCCTGTGTTGAGGACTCCAAAGCTGGACACAGTACTCCAGGTGGGGTCTCACGAGCGCAGAGTAGAGGGGTAGAATCACCTCCCGTGACCTGCTGGCCACACTTCTCTTGATGCAGCCCAGGATGCGGTTGGGTTTCTGGGCTGCCAGCGCGCGTTGCCGGCTCATGTTGAGCTTCTCATCCACCAACACCCCCAAGTCCTTCTCCTCAGGGCTGCTCTCCAGCCATTCTCCACCCAACCTGTATTTGTGCCTGGGATTGCCACCTCCCAGGTGCAGGACATTGCACTTGGCCTGGCTGAACTTCATGCAATTTGCACGAGCCCATCTCTCAAGCCTGTCCAGGTCCCTCTGGATGGCATCCCTTCCCTCCAGCGTGTCGACCGCGCCACCGAGCTTGGTGTCATCAGCAAACTTGCTGAGGGTGCAGCAAGTTTTGTTACTGCAACAGACCTTTTAAGTTCTGTAAAATCCTAAAATAAGAATCTAGCCGTGTATTGCTGTTAGATGCTGTTTGTAAAGCTTTGTGTAGCACCCAGGGAATTGCACAGAGCAAGGCAGAGCTCTACAAAGCACAAACTCCTTCCCTTTTCGCCCTTCCTTTGCCAACTTAGACTGAGCCTGCAGGTGAGACTATATGAAGGTTGCAAATAACGATAACGAAGCCCAGCGGAGAGGCAGCATCCTCAGCGGGGCATTAAATTATGGAGCCGCAGCACAGATATTTGGGTGGCTTCGTGTGGAGTCGTCTCACCTCTGGGATTTCTTAGCTGCAAGTTGCTGCTGAGGTCCTGGCAGAAATGGCAAGATTAATTAACAACCTACGGGTTAAACACCCACCAAATTCAGGTGAATAGTTCAGCGCCGTGCAGCTGGAGGAAGGGATTCAGCAGATTACGTATGCTAAACTAATCCTAAACCAGGATTCACTTGCTCCTCCGTGCTGTATTTTTCACGCCTGTTTAAAAATTGAGATTTTTAAAAGGGGCTCAGAGACACGGCACAGCATTAAATCAACACCCTGTGGAATTCCAACATTATTTTGCATTAAGAGATTAAAAGTCTTCACAAATCAGACCAGCCCTTTGGAAACCTGTAACCTGCGTAAAAAGGTATACGAGACACAAAGCTGAACTAAAGCTCCTAATTCTGGGAGGTGCTCCAGCCCCGCTTTCAGAAATTGGGGAAAAATTGCTTTTATGAGACTGTTTTTTCCCCCCCTGAGGTGAGAACGTTTTAAGGTTTTAGAGACATGACCACCAGCCTAAGCTACAAGCTGCCTACCGTGTGTTTTTTCCTATGCACAACCAAATGCTATTTCCTCTTCTGAACTCGAGAGGAAGCTGAACACAAGTGTTTGTAAATTTTATCAAGGACAGTAATTCAAAATCCCAAATAAGGCAAGTTCCAGAGCATCACTTCGGTCCCTTCCTGCACATTGTCTCACAGTCCGAGTTCTTCAAACCTTTGTTTTTCCTAAGCCTAAGCCACAGTTTTTACGCTGGACCCACATTAGCGATGCACTAACGAGCGCTGCAACCTATTAGAAATATTTTGCATAGCAGAAACACTCAAAAAGCCCAAAATCACACCAAGGCCTGCGTATAAATTTAATCATCCCAGCAAATTAAAACCCTAGGACTTCTTGCTTATGAAGGGCAGAAAACAGAATCCAGCCTCAGCGGGCTTTCCAACATCTGGCCCTGTCTCTAGTTTGACTCTCTACAATATACTTTAAAAAAATCAGAGACAAGACTGAGTAATGAAGAAAAAGTTGGTAAAAGTTACATTTTTTTTTTTTGGATAAAGATGTGAGTGCTTTGCGAGCTCCCTGACCAAGCTCTTACCTGTAGTTTGTCCAGACGGATTTCTAGGTATCAGCTGAAAAGAAATTTCCCTGGACAATTACAGGTAAAAATCTCTTCTTTCCCCTGGTGTGTCAGGGACAACCAACGGGCACAGCCGGAAAGCTGGCCCTTCCCTCACTACAAGTAGTATCTGGAAGTATTAACCCTTTATCCAGTTATCCAGTTAAAAAGAGCATGAAGATTTTATGAGCTCAGAGATGTGATGTGTAGGTTTTCCCAGTCCAGAGCTCTCAGAGCACTCACAGCTTCCTCCAAAAAATAAAACCCTATTTTTTTTTGCGTGCAGAGATCCACTACCCTTCCCCTCGGGTGGGTTTACCTGAGCTCTGGAAACGGGGAAAGTTTAGGTCAGAATACACAGAATATACTGTAAGGAAATGATGCTGGAAGAACTAGACCAAGACCAGCAGGATGGATCCTGGCTGGTTTCCTACAGAAGGTGTGACCGTTCCTCGTACACGTATTTCTGAATTTGGCCTCCAAACACTTTAGCAACATCAGAAGAGCTTTCCTTGTTTGAAACCCACAAAATACAGAAGCTTTGTAAGAGGGATTTGGGGCAGAGAGGGGAGTAACAGGGCTTCAGATTCCCAAACCAGCTGCCTACGCGGTGACATCCCTTTCATTACAGCCCCCAGGGAGGGTTTAGGAAGCGAGATTTTAATCACCCACTGTTGGATTTGCTTTTGATCTCAGACAAATCAATATTTCCCATGTCTCAGGTCCCCAGCTGTAAGATTTCTCTATGCCACCAGCTGCAGTACCGCGCACGTTAACAACTTTACATCTAGGGAAGCATTAAGGCGATGGAGCAGAGGTCAACCGGAGAGATTTGGGTTAAAAGCAGAGATGAGCATGCAAAAGCGGGATGACAGGTATGTGCAAACAAATGTTTCCAGCCTCAGAGCTTTGTACCCGCCTTTCGGAAGGTACAAATCACTGCCTCGACCTTTCTAACACTCGTTCAAGCATTTGAGAACACCAACATCCAGCCCAAGGAGATCTGAAACCAGCCTTGGCTGAATTTCACACTCATCTTCCAAGAACCAACTCTTCACTTGCTACGTCTTTAGGCTCCTGACATTAACTCAGGTGGAAGGAAAGACTAAATCCTGACTATAAAAACACGCGTCGCTGTTATTCTGTAGATCGGACAGGATAAATTTGGGGTAATGAAATATAAAACCAAAGTTTAAGCACATTCTAAAGTCAAGCCTGCTCTACAGCACAGCTATCCGAGATTAAAAATGATCCTTCAGAAGGAAAAGTTACAAAAAGCTGGAATTTCAGACTCTTCTCTCAACAGCTCAGTCTTTTTAACACACACAGACACAGTTTTAAGGCCCCATGGCTCAGTCCTGACCTTAAATCCTTAAACCAAGCTTTCTTCAAAGGAACAAATGAAAACCCAGCAGATCAATTCTTTATATTCAGCACTAACCCAAACAAGTGCCACAGGGGTGTGAAACACTCTCTATTCTCAATTTTGTGTTCTGGTTTTGGTCCGGTGCTTTGCCAGTTTCCCCATAACAGGACCTGGACAGTCCAAATTTACGCTCTTCTCACACAAAGAAGCTCTTTAAGAGGAGTCAAAGGTCAGGGCAAGAAACTCTTCATCTTTGGCAAAGCACAGATTATTCTGCACGATGAGAACAGGCCTTCGGGGTAGACCAGCAGCACCAGTATTTAGGGTTTTCCTGCCCCTATTCACCACATCCAGCTTCTTCTCCTGGAGGAGGCAGATCTTGGAGGAAGCAGGAACCTCACCCAGGTCTTTCCAAAGGCATCTAACACTCTGTACAGAGAGTTTTCCAACCCTGTTGGGAATGGGGGGCTCATTTCCCCACATATTTGCCCTAAAGTCCAAACTAGAAGTCTTTGACAGGGGCCAAGAGATTCTACTCAAAACCCGAACGTCTTATTTCGGATCTGAACTTAAAATGACCCAGTTCAGGAAAATCTTCCCTGAGCTGTTGGCTGAAATACTGATGCCGAAGCAAGAAACCAGCACTAAAAAGCAAGTATTTTCCTCAAGATATTTTGGGTTGTTTTTAGTATTACTAAGACGTTCCAGCTTTCCCTTCATTCCCATGCTGTGTTGTGGACCGCTAAATCTAACCAAAGCCAATTTAATCCTTTCCCACTATCCTTTCATCACATTTGCCCCGCTCTTCCTGCATCCACGTTCCCAGTGCGATATCGAGGATCTTGGATCGCTCACACGAGCGGCTGCAGAAGCTGCTTTTGGAATTTGGAGTTCACCAGTCGCAGTGAGACCACCACAGGGAAAGCAATTAGCCTCAAATCCTTCATATTCACCCCAAACGTATGGCTCCTTTCGGCTTGTGTTGAGGAATACGAAATATTCCCCTTGAGAAAGGCTCGATTCCCTGTTGTTGTGCTGATCTAGATAGAAACTCAGGGTGTTAATACCCCAAGAGGGAGCTGTGAGGCCAAATCAATACAAAGGGATGGATACCCTCAGATGGAAGATACGTAGTAGTCCCGTTGCAGAGGTAAGAAATCAAGACACATGGGCTGTATTTCATGGATTTTCTTCACTCACAAAACCAGTCCACTGAAGATCTGTTTCCTATTAAAAAATTAAGTTTTAACAGTGCTGTCTGTACCTCTCAGCACTAAAACACCTCCAGAAAGGATGGGACTGAACTTCTACAGGATGGTCCAAGATTTAGAGCTAGTAGCCAAGCTGAATTCCCTGGATGCAGCGGATGGAAGATACCATTTTTTTGCACATACCCTAACTGAAAGCAAAACAGGAAAGAAAAGGTGGCAGCTCAGTGTACCCCAAGAGAGACAGACGTATTCCTGCTGGCAGCTCAGTGCTTTGCCACCCAGCAAGGTCATTTTACAAGCAACTCAGAATTTGTTAGATAAGACTCATGGGAACATTCCACCAGGAGAAAAAGAAAAGAAAGGCAGAGTTGAAGAATTTTCACCTAAATCCAGTTAGTTTCTCAAAAAGCACTGCAGGCCAGCAAGCAGGTAAGCAGCATGCGCTCTAGTAGTAACGGTGCTCGTGAGTGGATGGAGCTCTGCTGGTGGTACACAGCGCTGCACACCTTAGTCTTCTCCTCTAACTTAAAAATAAGAAGCCACACAATCTATGAAGTGGTCACAGCGGAGGTTCTGTGAGATGCACCACGGGCTAAAAATGGTTGCAAGGTAGCCAGCTGGTGAGAGAGCTCGGGTACTCACTCCGGCCAGCGATTTCTGGATATTCTCCCTGGCTCTGGCAATGTCGCGTAGGATCGTGCTGGCTCCGTTCTCCTGCAAACAGCGCAGAAAGAACCAAGATTTTTTTTTTTTTAAAGGAAAAAAAATAAAAAAGAAACATGGGAAACTGGTCAGGGAAATTTAAAAAAAAAAAAAAAAGAAAAAAGGGGGGAGTAAGAATGGGGGAGGGTTCCTTTCAGTGATTCAGCAAAATTAGCCTCAAGGATTGGATCTAAATCAAGCAGCACCGACTGCAATCCCTGGTCACATCAAGGCCACGTGCCCAGAAGATCATCCAGTCAACAGCTTTTCAAATTCTTCATTATTTACCCCGAACGGTTTGGAAAGCTGCCAGCCAGGCAGAGGGTTGGAGTCACTTCAGTCCTCCTTTGATATCTAGCTTTAGACAGCTCTTTTTTTGGAATATTACCTGTCATTGTATTCAGGCAAGAAGTGACAGCCCTAACTGAAGTCTTTTATCCAGAGAGGCATCACCCAGAGTACATTTATTTTTCCCCCCATCCTCCTGCTGCTGTGCCTTAGCCTGGATTTGGAAAATTCCCTTCTTAGGGCGCAAATTCAGATCCCACGATCCATCCACTCCTCACCTCTCCCAGACTGCGACCCCAACGAGCAAGATCTGAGAAACAAAACGGCCCACAGGCCAAAAAAAAAAACCCCAAAAAAACCCTGTGTCAAACAGACCACAGAAGAGCCACAGCCTGGACACATCTAGGTGGACGCCACTTCCAGGTTGCAGGAAGGTTTTAAGGAACGTGGATCTTTTCCCTTATCAGGGAAGTGGCCGATAAACCGCTGCAAAATCTTCACCGGAGCCTTCACACCACCATTTCTTCCCTGGAAGCTCCTCTCGTGGCACGTAACAGTCTTAACTGTTCTTTCTAAGAGCACTGCAGAGGTTTGCAATTTAATATCTACTTCAAGCGCTTATCTGTAGCTTCTAATTTTTAATGCAAGTGTCCTAGGTGCTGTGCCACCACTACAGGAATAGACAGGGTGTGCCTAGAAGCTATTACTTAAGCCAAAAGCTTCCCTTTAAACACTTGCGAGACAGCCATTTAAAACTCTAAGCAGCTTTCTACACAACCAACCAAATGCATAAGCAGTTAACAGCTCTTTACGTAGCAGGAAGAGGTTACGATAGCCCTGTACCTTTAAATAATCATAATTTGGGGCTAATATTTAAGTTTGAACTACTTCTGCTCAGGTGTGGTTGCTTCCCCTCCACCTGATCCCCCGCAACTCACCAGTACCGTGATACCATCGTCTACAGGAGCATCCTGAATCTTGCAGGGGGTACAAAGAGAGGAAAGGAACGTAATTTCTAGTCTAATTTGGAGCCACGGTGCCTCTCTAAACATCAAGCATCTCACATATACCCAGTATATCCCTTGCCAAGGGAAGTTTGGCTGCTCCAGAACAGAATCTTCCCTGGACGAATGGAGACTGGTCAATTCTTTGTGCAGCCCAGTCAACAGAATCACAGCTTTTGGGGCTTGTGGCTCAAACTGTGTGTCCCCCCCCGCCCCATTAGATCCCAAATAGCATTTGTGCCTCGCCACAGCAGCCTGGAAAGATTAAGAGTTAACTGCTGCAACCTAAAACTGGTTCACCTGTTGTTACAAGGGCATCTGGTCTTCCAGTACACTGGGAGCACTGGAAAAATTTTTCACACTCCACAGAAGATGGTCTTTCAAAAGGGGTTATACATTGGGGCAGGCTTAGAGAGCTCCAGAGAAGACCATCACACATGGAAAAAGCAGCACCCAGAGTGGAAATAAGATAAATAATCCTGCACTAATAAATAGTGCACGTCCAGGTGGATGGTGTCCTTCTGCCTGCCCTGTACTGGCTCTTAAAAATCTCCGGCGCTCAGAGAAACCCCGTCTGAGAACACGCGTTACCTGCTGGCGTGAAGAGCTGCCAACCGGCCCGTTCATCTGCTCATAGTATCGTCTCTCGGCATCGTCGTACTTGTACTTGTCAAACCAGATCTTCTCGTGCTTAAAGTAGTCGACTGCCATGTTTCTGCAGAAAGGAAAAAAAAAAACAAAACAAACAAACAAAAAAAATAAAAACACCAAAGTGAGTTCCTAGAAGTACTTAAGGTCAGTGCCTCGCAATGAGTTTGTCACAAGAGCGTGTTCTCGCCCCACAGAGCTGTGCCTGCAGCTCTCTGCTCGGCAGCGGAAAGCTTTAAGTAATGAGGATCCAATTAAGAAAGCAGGGCAGTCTAATCACACACCCCCCCGTCTGCCTGGTCTGACCCGTATTTAGTGACAGGGGATAGACGAAATCAGCTAAATGTTACCTTCTTCCACCAAAAAGCTTGCAGAGCAGGAAAGATCATGGTAGATACGTGGGAATCTGCTGCTAAGATGTTTTGGGTATGGGAATCAGAAAGGGGATAATGCTTTTAATTCTTATTTAAACGCATTTCAGTCTTCCTTGAACACAACTCAACGGCGTTGACAGCAGCTTTTGGCTGTCTCAGGGCTAGTACACATCTCTACCTGGCCACACCACGCTTCACTGGGTGTACCACCAAATCCTCCTATAAGGAACAGCCTGGGACAGGATCAACTCTGACACCAACAGCAAGCAGCCTCCACGAATCCAGATACACACAAAATTTACAACAGCAACACTGGTAACAGCCCACACGTCCTTTCGGAAGCTGCTGCAACCATTTAGAAATTAAAAATCAGCAGCAGTGAAACACATGCAAGGGACAGACACACCTGGCACCACAAGGAGGAACAGCAGAAAACACCCTAATGCTGCTGTGAAATGGTCCAAGATGTTTTTCTTCAGTGCAGCAGCTTCCAAAGCTTTATTTCTTAAATTGAAGGCAAATTATGGACCCCTTGCAACAGTAAGATGTGCCCTTATTTCAAGCCAGGGGACAGCTAGAGAGCTAGTATCAGTTTGAGGAGGTGAAGGCAGGGATAGAACATCGCAACGAGATCACACCATGACCAGGTTCCACCACACAACATGGACAGAGCAATACCAACCCACAAACCCTTTCCTTCTCAGCTCAACACCCTCCCAGTTCTCCAGTAAAAACACTTTCACAGAAGCCAACAGATGAGAATCTTGTAAAACAAGCACCCGTCTCATCTATCTGTTCAGAAGAGACCACCACACCATACAGGTCTTCTCCAGTGAATACCCAGCGCTCAAACCTCCAAGACCTTGCTTGAGCTGCCAACCGGTATCATTAATGGAGAATTCCATTAACAAATGAACTTATCCCACGTATTTTACAATGACACATAGACTTTCCTGGGAAAAAGGGTGAAAGGCATCACCAAATACCTAGTTCTGTCCAATTAAAGAGAAAATGAACCCACATAGGACAGGCTGAAAGGCACGTGACCTCCAAAACTTGTCTGTAACCCCCTACATCACCTCGTTCAGGACTCAAAAAGGGAGTCTTCTTTAAACGTTTCTCGTCCGTAAACTGCAAATTTTAACTAGGAAGGTCATCTACCATTTGAGAAAGAACTCTTCTTGCTCAGCTACATCAAATGAGCTGTAATCCAACAGACCTGTCCCAAAATTAACAGCGGCTGTTAATAATCAAACCACCTTCTCCCTCAACATAACAAACAGAGCACGTGTTCCCAACCAGACTGACGCTCTAAATTGTATTTCACTGCCATTCCCAAGCCTTCTTCAAACTGGACACCGGTAGCGACGCTCAAACCTCTCGCGTGGAGCTCAAGGACCAGCCAACCACCAACGTGCTCCGCAGGACTGGGGATAACCGCTAAGAACAGAAGTAACAGTAAGAAAAACGCATAGCAAAGAACCAGCAGCTTAACGTCTCAAACGCAAAGGGGAAACACCGCACGTTCTGCCGCCTCAGGCCCGGTTAAAACACACCAGTAGCTCCCTCCAACTTCTCACTTTTAGGGTTTTTTTTTTTTCTTTTCTTTTTTTTTTTTACATAATCCCGGCAGTTTTGCACGTGGTGAGTGTTAACCCCAGAATAAACTTCTCCTACTTCGTTTTTGGCGCAGGGATGTTGGAAGCAGCTGGTTGGGAGGGTTTTACTACTGCAGATTCCTGCGTTTCCGTATCCTCTCCCGCTCTTGACATTTTCAGAGCCTCGGCCGCGTAGTATCGGGACTCGGCCCTGTCGTACGTCGGCTTGTTAAGCCACACAGTCTCACTGTCCTTGTGCAGGAAAAAGCTGGTAGGCGGAGGTTGCTCAGCATCACTGGGAAGCGGAGAGTTGGTGGTGACCTCCACGTGTTTGATGCCCTTTTGCTTTTCAATGGCGTGGTCCTTCCCGTCCTCAGGGTTCTCCTTCCCGTCCTCGTGGTGGTTCTTGGATGGTTCGGGGCAGCCGCGTTGCGTCTCTCTGCCTTTGCCCGACGGATGACCATCAAACATGTTCTCATAGAAGCTCTTCTCGGCACCGTCGTAGAGAGGTTTCTCCAACCACACCTCCGACACGAGAGCCTGCAAGGTTGAAAGCTGGGGCTTCCCGTTTACCGTCTGGTGTTCAGAGCTAGGCAAACCGGTAAGGAAGGAAGAAGAAGAATCAGCAACGATGTCTGGGGCTAAGCTTGGCGTAGCAGGAGTAGGCAGGGCCGTGACGTAGCCCTCATCCGGCGTTCTCAGCCCAACGTTGCCAGCATTTGACCCCACAGACGGGATGGTGAGGACGTTCGGAGGAACAAAGAACTGAGATTTTTCAATAAACCTCTCCTCGGCCTTATCAAAGTCAAACTTGTTGACCCAGACACCCTGAACAACATGGTGACACGCGGACAGACTACCGTGGGAACAGGACAGGGCAGCCGAAAGCATCCTCGGCTTAGGAACATCTTGAACAGCTTTTGACTTGGCCACCAAAGGGGACTGCTCGGCCGTTGGCGCAGTCTCAGGTGCCTCCTGGATCTGAGAATCCACTAGTTTTTTCCTGTACAAGTTCTCAGCGTGATCATAGAAAGGTTTCTCAAACCACACGTGGTCGGCCAACAAACCAGCCAGAACGGAGTCTAACTTGGAGGCCGCATTTTTGGGTTTTGGAGAACGCTTCCGTTTCCTTTGTTTCTTCCCGTTCCTTGCTTTTTTTAGGTCTCCCTTGAATTCGCTCTCAACGGAGTCATCGTTGCAGACTCCGTTCACGGCCTCCACCTCCTGGCATTCCTCGGGGGCGACGGCAGCCAGCGTCGCTTCTCTTTCGTAGTGCAATCTCTCCGCTTCATCGTATTTGTGCTTGTCTACCCAGACTTTTTCTACCGGGCAGGGAGTTTTCCTTGTCCTCATCTTCCAAAAAGTGGCAGCATTAAAAGATAAGCACAACAATGTAGTTGAAGCAAAACTAAATAAGGCAAGAGCATGCATCAGATTTTAGTCATTTTAAAGTAATACCAGAGCGTCGAAAGGTACCGCACCATTATTATTCACGGTAAAGAGCCTAAGCATTTAGTTCCTTTATTATAAATTTTAATTCAAAGCAATTAAACTGCCTAAACGTGTCCAATTTCTCGAGTTAAAATGACCTTCCTCCTAAAATACGAGTATTCTGCACATTCCAATTTAAAATAAAGCCCTGGCTCAAAGCACTTCAAATTACACTTTCTAAGACAACTGGCAAGGAAAAAAGCAAGATATTGTTAAACTCCCTGGTAATATAGAAGATATTTTCCCCACTTAGTAAATTAGTCCTTAATTACTTGTTAGATATTTGGAACTAGGCACTGATTTAAGAAGACAAGCTAAAAATAGAACGATGGCCCAATTCTTGAGTGTGTTTAGAGGTCGCTGCTTACACCTATTTGTGTTTTACCACTAAAAAGCCAGCAGAGGGAGCTGACGGAAAAACTATGACTCAGTTTTGCTTTAAAACCCCAGATACCGGCAAATTAGAATTGACCAAGAGCTGGAGATCTCATTAATTTAGCTTCCCTAGAAAAATCTTCTAGTGAAATGAAAAATATTGCACCTACTTTGCGTTTCCCCGCTCTAAGTAATACCTTACTAGGAAAAAAATAAATCAGTTTTAAGTATGTGTAGATTGGAAATGGTACAGGAAATACCTCTCCAAGGACAGAATTTACTGTTCTGCTCAAATATCTAATGAGCAGGCTATTAAGTCTCTTCCAAACACTACATGGTCAGGTCCCTGGAGTTAAAAATTCACATACAGCTGAAATAACCTCCAGACCTCAGTCGACGGCTTCCAGTTCCAGCCGTTCTTGCAAGATTTTTCAAGCCTCAAATCCGGGGCTTGACAAACCAGTGAAAAAAAAAAAAAACAAAACTATTATAATAAGTAAAATTTGCCTTTTAAAACTTTTAATTTTTTTAATAGTTTAAAATATTAAAGCAATGCATTGCTATGTTTAAATTAGAAAAACCACTGTGAATTTAAATTATAAAAGTCTACAAAAGTAGATTATTAATTTTTTCCCCCTTATTGGAGTTGTGAAACTGCTCTTCCACCAGCTGCTGAAAATGCTGGGACAGAGCTAAAAAAAAATGTTTAATACCTAAATCGAAGCCTATTTCGAAGTCTTTATTTTACTTTACACTCTTCTCTTGCATTTTACACCAGTTATGGAGCAATAAAACACTTCCTACTGCAGAGAACTAGAAAGACATCAGTGCTTTTAATAACCAATTAATTTACTTTTTACCATTAACACCAAATACACCCCAGTTGGAAACACAGGCTCCGCAAGGTAGGAGCAACCAGTAATTTGGGTTTAGTCACCGGGATAAGTTCTACTACAGCTTCCATGACGTCATCAAGCAGTGACAAATGACATCATGGGGACAGAAGAGCTGCCAGTGCCACTAAAGAACCTGAATAAGTTATTTTGAGGCACAAGGATAAGAACCTGCTGCAAAAAAAAAATAAATCAAGGCAGCCTCATACTCCTGATCAACTCAGCTGCCGGACAAATAATTTTAGATATTTTAATATTTTTAGGTGGCAAACAGCATTCCCCTTAAAAAAAAAACAAATCTTTAACAGATTTAAACTAATTTAAATGGGATTCTTGGAGGGTAACATCAAGATGAGGCAACGTCTGCCAGGGCAAAGCCTGCATTTCGGTCATTTGGCAGACAGGAACGGATTAAACGATGCAAATTAAAAGCTTTGCGCACAAAGGCACATCCTGCGGTAACGCGCCAGCACAAAATCCCCAGGGAAAGCAAAATGCACAACTGAAACTGCGTAGGAGAGGACAATACATCTGAATTTTTAGGTTATTTAGGTCGAAAAGGACTCCTAAACAATAATTCAGATTTCTGCATTTGCATTTTCTGCTCTGCTCCACGTTCACCTTCATTTGAGTTATCCCCAAGGAAAAAAAAAAAAAGCCTATTTTATAAGGGAATAAAGCCTTCGATGAGATGATTTATTGAGAATACGTCATTCACCCAATGCAGGTGTTACCAAATTCTGAGGTTATGACTTAAAACTATTTCAGGAAGAATATCCAGTGGGTTTAACAAGAAAGCCGGAAAAAAAAATGACTCAGTGCAGCTCAAACTCTCACACCTTTAAATATTTAAATTTGCATTACAGCTATTAATAGTTCATATAGAAAGAGCACGACCATTGGACAAAAAAAGCCTAAAATTTGGAGGTTAATATATATATTGTTTAAATTATAGGTCATTTTGCTCAAGTCCTTAAACAGCTTCAAGCCTCATCTCAAGGGCAAGGAGCATTAGTGAAGACTCTGGCTATCAGGAGGTTCTCTCAAAGGGCTGTCTTGAATCAAAGAGAGATTTAATAAATAAATTTAATAAATAAACCAGTAAAGGTACACTTATTTCCAGTGGAAATCTGAAAACCTGTGCAATAATCTGTCTAGTAAATTCCCCTGGTTTTCCAGAAAGTTCAAAAAAATCACAGAACAACTAGAGAGTACTTACTTTTTTAGTTCCTATGATAGCATTAAGAAAAAAAAAAATATAAAGTTAGAGAAAGCTTCCAGTTGTAGAAGATGCAGCAGCTGGTCAGCAAGGACACAGAATGACAACAGCCAAATGTATTACCCTATCATTAAATCGTCCCATACATAATACAATTAATTAAATGCACAGCCGGTTAACCCTCCAGAACCACGTCATCTTCGTGAACCAACACCACAGACAAGCAGTTATTTTTAATTTTAAATAAGAAGCAATTATAAAAAAATATATACATATCCAAAAACGTCTAGCCAATGGTGACGGGGAACCAGCCAACCTGGGACACCGATACCATCAACTGGCTTAAAAATGAAGCTCAGGTCTCCCCTCATTTCAGGTAACTAAACACCAAGAGCAAATACTTGAAAGAATTCTGAAAATATAAAAATTATAATGTCAAATAATAAATTCACACGACTGCAGTTATTTCCACCAAAAGTTAGCGATCTCTACAACATTCTGTGAATGAGATAGAAATAAACCAGTAAAATTCAGCCTACTAATTTTTCGGGAAAAGCGTCAATACGACATGTGAACAGCTGCGGGAGAATTTAAGATTTTAAGAATTTAAGAGCCATATCTATGAGTCTACACCTATGAAACCCGACAAGACACAGCTTCTCATGTCACCGATTCAACATAAAAAGGGTATTTTTTTTGAAAGGAAACAACACAAACCCACCAAACCAAAGTGGCCACAAATGTTTCCCCCTCGAATGCGGCTCGCAGGAATTTAAGCACTGGATTTTTTTTTTTTTTTAAGAAGATTATTACCAAGGAAAATCTTCAAAAAGGGAATTTATCGCAACGAGCAGCGACACCATTTCCCAAAAACAAATCCAAGATACTCGCAGCGCCTATTTGTTTCCATGAGGGGCCAAACCTAAGGTTGAGTTATGACAAAGAGCGGATTTTCAGTGAAGTTCACAAACAGAAGCAAAAATTGAAAAAAAAAAAAAAAGTCATTTCAACCCTGCGTTCATAAATTCTCCCAGAGGAACCTGGGAAAAGACATATACAAGGATTTTAATTACACAAACCGTCACCTGAGCCGGTGCAGACAGAGAGATGAGCTCCAGACCATTAACACCAGACCAGAGCGCCACCAGTTCTCCCAGCATACAAATTTCCTCCAGGCAAAACTCCAGCTCACAATCCTGCTTCAGCCAAGCCTGCTAAATCCCAGTAAAATCCCAGAAAAGACTATACCTGATCTGACAAAGTCTGGAGGGATAAACTTACCTCTTCAATGGTTTTGGGAAGAAATTTATTGCACCAAACCGCAGCGGTTTCAATTTTTTCTACTCTGTATCCTCAACTACTCACTTCACTTCCTCAAAGGGGAAGTTTTACAACTAAAAGAACACGCTACAGGTTTATGAACGCTCTCCGCTGGCAAAAATCAAGAGCACAGAAACTAGAACCGGGTTAGAAACCCATGGGTCTGCGCACACTCAGAACCAAGGTGGCAGCTCACAAAGTCTCTCCTTCAAAACCACTCCTGAAACCACATTCATCCGCTGCCTAGTAACGTTTTTCAGCGGTTTTTCATAGAATCATAGAATCATCTGGGCCGGAAGGGACCTTCAAAGGTCATCTAGTCCGACCCCCCCCTGCAGTCAGCAGGGACACCCCCAACTAGATAGACCAGGTTGCCCAGGGCCTCGTCGAGCTTCACCTTGAATGTCTCAAGGGAAGGGGCCTCAACCACCTCCCTGGGCAACCTCTTCCAGTGCTCCACCACCCTCATGGTAAAGAACTTATTCCTAATGTCTAATCTAAATCTGCTTTTTTCCAGTTTAAAGCCATTACCCCTTGTCCTGTCACCGCAGGCCTTTGTAAACAGACCCTCCCCAGCCTTCCTGTAGGCCCCCTCAGGTACTGGAAGGCCGCTATGAGGTCTCCCCGGAGCCTCCTCTTCTCCAGGCTGAACAACCCCAGCTCCCTCAGCCTGTCCTCGTAGCGGAGGTGCTCCAACCCCCTGATCATTTTGGTGGCCCTCCTCTGGACCCTCTCTAGCAGGTCCATGTCCTTCTTATATTGAGGGCTCCAGACCTGCACACAGTGCTCCAGGTGAGGTCTCACCAGAGCAGAGCAAAGTGGCAGAATCACCTCTCTGGATCTGCTGGCAACACATCTCTTGATGCAGCCCAGGATGCGATTGATTAACTAGCTTTTTTTTTTTTTTAGCATGAAGACAAATTAATACTTCGAGGCAGAGGCAGCAAACTTTAGAAAATGCATTTAAGGAACACAAATCTGTGAGTTGAATAGAAAAATGTAGCAGCTCTTACTGCCAGGGACTCGTTCCTTTGTACCCAGGACAATTTTGCTTTTCCAGCGACAGCACAGACAATCTTTTGGGTGCCTTTGGAAAGGCAAATGCTATTACTAATCTTTATCGATGCCAAATAATCAAATACTCCCAAGAAACAAAAAATAATCACAGGCCAACGTTTAGGCCTCCCATGCACAGTTAAAAATGGGTTACAAAAACCCGAAAGAATTTTAAATCACAGCTAAAGCTCCAGAGTTTTGGGCTTGGTGTTGTCTTGTCATCACGTCCTGGGTATTTCAAGCCAGAATAAATCGGTGCTGTGCTCCCAGCACTGCGGGGAAATGCATGAAGTTAAAAATAGGCAATGAAAAAAGTCCCTATTGTTGTTCTGTAAATCCAAAATAAGCTTTGGACTTCAGCTGTTTGGCTGCATTATCCCCTTAAAGTCTAGCTACTTTTTTTCAAAAGTCAGTAAAACAAAAGGGTACAATACATTACCCTCAGGCTGCAGCCAAAAAAAAAGAAAGTTAAATCAACTCCATTTATTTAATGAAAGCCACTCTTTCTCTTCTGTCCATGAGAAAGTTACATTTATCCTGAATTGAGAGACCTATAAAATAAACGTGGGGGGTTTTTTGGGTTATAAATACATCTGTCAGAGCCTCCCAGAGACCTAAATTCCATCAGGTCCTGCACAATTTCTTGCACTGGAACTGAACTGCGATTTTAATTTCAGCTCTGTGCCAGGCCGACCCGTCAGCTCCCAACAAGACACAGCGACTCAGGCAGCACCAGAATTTGAAAGCAGCTCTCAGAAATCATTTTAAGAGTTTGATGCAGCTTAAAATATTTGCGATAGCCTTGAAAAAAGAATTTTTAGATGAGCAAAAGCCGCAAATCTCATCCATCACTGATTTCTGGAGCGATGTGACAGCTGCTTTCTGCAAGTTATAACCATGAAGGCAAGATTATAGTCACGGTTCAACTCCTTTCTTCAGAGAAGACATCAAAAATGGGAATCGGGTGGCACCAGGGGACACGGGATGAGAGAGACACAGGGCAGCTCGCTGTGGTTCGACCCCAAAAACACCCTGTGGATGCAGCCCCAAAGGTTAAGCAGGAAAGTCCTGATTTCTGCAGGTCCAAGCAATTAAGCCAACACTGGTTGGTTTTCCACCAGCACTGACAGGTTCTCACTACAGGAGATTTCATCCCGGTCCTTAATCTTGCGTATTTGCTTACATGCCTTGGCACAGATGATTTTTGACCAGGCCAACGTAGTTATATATTTAGTGCTCGTGTCCTGTCGCATGTCACACCAGCCTCCCCACCAGAAGCTCCTGAACACTCATCCCAGCAGCTGCCAAAAAAATAAATAAATGCCAGAAAAGCCAAAAAGTACCCACTTAATGTCAGAAAGAGAGCAAAGAAAGGAGCGAGAAGGTCCACAGGCACCACCAGTTCCTTTCTACAGCCTCAGAGCGGCACCCGGGCTCTGCCACACGAGATATCTGCACTGCTCATGCCTTCCCAGTGAGATGCTTCTCTTCCCAAAACTGTTACCACTGCAGTCCTGCACAAAAGCAAGAGCATTTAGGCACCAGTGAGACCCAGCTGCCTCCTACCTACAGCAAAGGAAAGGCATCGAACCCTGCCCCACCTCCTGGGTTGTTTGTTTTTATTCCCTTATCAGTGATTTAGAATTAAAAGAACTGAGACTGGTTTCACACCCGCGGGTCTGACAGCCTCTTGCAGCTGAAGGGAACAAATCCATCCCCTCCTCAATCACCGAGTAAATACAGGCAGCTAAAGCAAAAGAAAATATTAACGCTCCTGTAATATTGCTCTTCTGCTGGTTTAACTCTCTAAATTGGCTCTCCCCCAACTCATGAGCAGCAGAGCCAGCAGCTCAAAGTCAGGACACAGTCAGGACAGGGACCACCTTTGTCACCTTCGCTATAATACAAAGCTCCACACTAACCTTTCTCCAGGGAAATGACAACGACTCCCAACCTCCATCACCTAAAAACGTGACTCTGCTCCAAGCGACTGATTGCTAATGGAAAGATAATCAAAGACGTGGGAAATCAGCAGTAGGGAAAGACAGGAAAGAAGTCACCTTCACAAGAAAAAGCAAAATAGTTGAAGACAAACAGCTTAGGTGAAGAGAAAAAAGGCGTACCTGCAAGGTCAGGGAGAAAGAGGGCACACCTAGAAAATGAGAGGAAAGAATTACAGCTATACAGCCAAGCAAAGTTATTTTCTCCTCCATACCGAGCACAACAGGACTGTGAACATCAGATTACAATCAATTTCAAACCTTCAATGATCTAGATGTGAAAGAACAAACCCATATTGATTTCGGTGAACACCCGGAGGGGAGGAATGACAGACTGTAAACAGCCTCAGCAACTTTAGCTACAGCTATAATCCTTCACAAACCCCCAGAGAGCACATTAGCGGCCTTCGCACAACCACTCCCCCCACCCTCAGCTTTGCCCATTCCCCAAATATAATTTTGAAACTGATACCTCCCCGAGTGAGCTGTCGCGGAAACAAAAAGCAGAAAAGAGCAGGACGGGATGACAGAGCTACCTCCAACGTTACAGATGGACTGGGAACACCAGTACATGGAGAGGTGATGAGCGAAGCCCCAGCACACTTACAGAGCGAGGGCAGGATGGGGGAGGCTGGACTTTACAGGTCTCCCAGCTCCAAGCAAGTTTGGGGAGGCAGCTAAGGGTGCTGGGCCGTGGGGAGGATCAGGCCCCTGCTTCAGTTACAGAGGGCTGCCAGCTACTCCGTGCCAGGACAGAGCTTGAGTTTCTCTTTGCAGCAGGTGACTCAACAAGAAACCCGTGCCAAGATGAGGAAAGAACAGACCCCCCCCAAGGCACTCGGAGCTGCTGCGGACAGAGGGAGGTCCCCAATCTCCTCTCCCTACCAGGGCAGGAACCACAGTTACCCCCAAGATTTGAAGGGATGAAGCTCCACGTAGCAGGGGTATCCCCAAAATCAGCACCCCAACAGAGAGGGAACCTGCCCCCTCTTCCCAAAACATGCACAGGTTTAGGGAGACCTCCAGCACCAGTAGACACAGCCCTTACACCCATTAATGGGGTGCTCTTGCAGCCACCTACTCAGAGCCTGAGAAGGGGAAGCGACCCCAAAGAGATGGGAAAACCCTACAACCCCCCTTCTCTAGGCCTGGGAGGGGAAAAAGGATCTCCCAGATAATGAGGGGCCCTCCCCATCCTCCTTCTTTGCGGCATGAGGGGATAAGACACCCTACAGGGAACAGGGGGGCCTCCCACAACCCCCTTCCCAGACCTATTAACAGGAAAGGGATTTAAGAGACTGTGGGATCCTTGGGGATGGGGAGGAACAGGGGGGAGTGTCATCCCATTATTCTCTTGGACTTGGAGTGAGAAAAAGCAACCCCAAAGACTATGGGCACACTAAGACCTCTCCCTCATGAGTCCGGGGGGAAAAAGGAATTTAAAAATAGTGATGGGGAGGAACCATCCACTTTCCTGAGACCGTGAAGAGGAAGGGGCCACACAGACGATAGGGGAACCCCACAGCTGCCCTTCCCTAAGATTGTATCAGGGGAAGAGACTCCCCCACATAATGAAAGCCCCCCACAACTTCCCCCTTCCCGCCACTGTAAGGGAAGGAGGCCCACCGATAACAAGGCACCCCCAAAACCGCCTTCCACAGGCCTCGGAGCAACAAAAGACCTCACTTATAACGGGGAGGACGATCATAACCTCCTTCCTGGGGACTGTGAGAGGACAAAGGGACCCCACGAATGGCGAGGAGCCCCCACAGTCCCTCCTCCTGACCCCTGAGCAGGAAAAGGCCCCGCAGAACATGAGGGGCCTTCGCATCTCCCCCTCAAAGGGCTGCGGGAGGAGCAAGGGACCCCCTAGAGATCCCCGAAACTCCCATTACCGAGGCCCATGGGGGATCACGAAGGACTGCGGGGAGGCGGTGAGAGGGCTATAACCACTCACCGGCAGCGATGGGCCCGGGGCAGGCCGCAGGCGGCTGCGCTCCGCTCGGCCTCCACCGAAGCAAAGGGAGGCGGCACCCGCCGCGCGGGGGGTTGTGGGGGCGGCGCGGACCATTCGCGGGGGGGAAAAAAGGCGACGAGGAGGGAGACAACGCGCCGTATTCACAGAGCGGGCCTCCTCTCTCTCCCCTTCTTCCACACAGTGAAACAGTGTGGGGGGGAAGCAGGGTGGGGGGCTAATTGTGAGGGGGGGAGGGAATCAGGGACGGGGGGGCGGAGAGTGCCCCCCTCTCTCAGAGTAGTACAACCCAAACGCCGTGGCGGAGCTACGGGGACGAGTCCAAAAGGGCACAGAGAAAAGGGGGGGGGGGGGGGGGAGCGGCGCATACTAATCGCTGGGGGGGGGGGGGAGTCCGCGCATGCGCGCTGCGCCCCGCCCCGCCTCACCGGCCGGCTCGGGGCCGGAGCGGAGACAAAGGCGCCGCGCCCCCCTCCCCCCCCCCCCCCCCCTTTTCCCGCTTTCCCCCGGTTATAACGCGCCCCCTCTTCCCCCCCCCATCCAGGTACCGCGCCGGCCCATGGCTACCGGAGTTGCTTCATGCCCGGGGGGGAGCCGGAGGCGGGTGGGGGTCCGGCCGGTATGGCGGGAGGTCGTCGTGGGGGTGGTAAAGGGGGCGGAGGGGTGTCGGTGAAGATGGCGCTGCGGAGGGCCTACTCCATCAAGGACAAGCTGCAGGCCATCGAAAGGGTGAAGAAAGGCGAGCGGCAGGCCTCGGTTTGCCGGGCTTTCGGGGTGCCGGGGGGGACGCTGAGGGGTTGGCTGAAGGACGAGGCCAAGCTGCGGTGGTTCCTGGAGCAGCTGGGGGGCGAGGTGGGCACCCAACGCAAGAAGATGCGCTTGGCCAACGAGGAGGAGATCGACCGCGCCGTCTACGCCTGGTTCCTCGCCCTCCGACAGCACGGCGTCCCCCTCTCCGGACCCCTCATCCAAGCCCAGGCCGAGGCCTTCGCCCGGCAGATCTATGGCCCCGAGTGTACCTTCAAGGCCAGCCACGGCTGGTTCTGGCGCTGGCAGAAGCGCCACGGCATCTCCAGCCAACGCATCTACGGCGAGGGCGGCCTCCCCGCCGAGCCCGAGCGGGCTCCCGCCGCCTGCCCCGACACCTTGCCCATGCCGGCTGCCGATGCCGGTGGCTACGGCGACGAGCAGATCTACAACGCCAACGTCACCGGGCTCTACTGGAAGCTGCTGCCGGGGCAGACCGGTGAGGTGACAACGGCGGCGCGGCGGCGACCGGCTCCCCGCGAACGGGTCACCGTGCTGCTGGCCGCCAACTTGACCGGCTCCCACAAGCTTAAGCCGTTGGTGGTGGGGGGCCTTCGCGATCCCCCCAGCCTCCGCCATCACAACCAGGACAAATTCCCCGCTTGCTACCGCTACAGCCCCGAAGCCAAGTTGGGGCCGGCGCTTCTCCGGGCTTGGTTCTTTGAGGACTTCGTGCCGGGCGTCAAACGCTACCTGCGCCGGAGCTGCCTGCAGCAGAAGGCCGTGTTGCTGCTCAGCTCCCCACCGTCCCCCTCCGGGACGGGCCCCGAGGAGTCCCCGCCACTGCAGACGCCTGATGGCTCCATCCGTGCCCTCTTCCTCTCCAAGAGCCATGCCGGGAGCGGCTCGGCCGGAGGAGGAGGCCGAATCCCGGCCCCGTTGGAGCAGGGGGTGGTGTCTGCCTTTAAGCAGCTCTACAAGCGGGAGTTGCTCCGCCTGGCCGTCTCCTGTGTGGCCGGTGGCTCTGGTGGCCCCATGGACTTTGTGCGGTCCTTCCTCCTCAAGGACATGTTGTACCTGGCTGGTCTTTCCTGGGATCTCATCCCGCCCGGCTCCATTGAGAAATGTTGGCTGCTGGGGTTGCGCGCCGCCTTCGAGCCCCAACCTGGGGAGGAAGAGCATGGAGAAACCCCATGTGGGGAGGAAGGTGGCGGCGGTGGGGACAGCAAAGTTTTCAGCGACCTGACCCACCTGGCCGCCTTGGCCTACAAACGCTTGGCTCCCGAGGAGGTGGCCGACTGGTTGCACTTGGACGATGCAGTCCCGGGGGCGGAGGAGGACGATGGGGAAGAGGATGCTGAGGAGGAAGGCCCGGGGAGCTGTGGGGCAGAGGAGGATGAGGAGGAGGTGGCAGCTGGCGGAGATGGGGATGGTAGGAGGGTTGGGGAAGGAGGGGATGGCTTGTTGCCCACGGCTCGGGAAGCCATCAAAGGTCTGGAGACGGCGTTGCGCTGGCTGGAGGGTCAGGACCCCCGGCAAGTGGGGCCGCTGAAGCTGGTGCAGCTCCGCTCCCTCATCAGCATGGCCCAGCGGCTGCACCGCGGCGGTAGCCCCCATTCCTAGGGCAGGGCCAACCGCAGACCTCTTGGCTACCAACCTCTCGGCTACCAACCACCCTGCTTGGGGTCAGGGTGGGGGGACATGGGGCTGGGGGACACCCCAGTTGTCCCAGGGGGCTGGCGGTGGAGGTTCCAGCTCCCCTTACCCCTCCGTCACGGGGCTCAGGAGGCCCCTGGGCTACCACGGCTAAGAGGGGGTTACAGTTTAGGGCTAATGGGGATTTTTTTGGGCAACATCCCCTCTGTACGTTGCGTATTCAAGGGTTGTTCCTCACCTGAGTATATTTAGGAGGTGCTATTTTTTAAAATCCCATGAGACTGAGCAGAGGTGGCCCCCTGGTCACCAGCACCGCTAAAAGGGGATGGATGCTCCCCCCACGCTGCCTGGTCCCCCCGATGCCGTGGGGAGAAGGGGTGAAGGAGGGACCTGCTCGGCATCACCGCAAGGAGCCGGGATGATGGGGAAAGTTACACCAAGTAATTCCCCACATCTCGGAGCGGGGCTGGACAAGGACCACTCCTGGGGGGCCGTCACTCCTGGTGACACCCTTCCCACTGCCAAAACGGAGTCCTGTTAAACTGGGGAGGTTTGGGACTGGTTTAAGATGACTTTCTTCATGTACTGGATTGGTGGCATCCAAGAAGGTCACCTCCATCATTCCCATGACAGCCCCCCGTGCCTGGGAACGCCCAGACCGCGGAAACCTGCTGAAAACAGGTACCATCATCTGAGCATCCTCGCGAAGCCGAAGGCTGCGGGGACAGGGGTTGAGGTGTCCTCCTGGGAATTTACGGGGTGGCTGGGGGTTGGAGGACACGTCTTGCAGTGACATTTGCCGGCGTGACACGCATCGCGAGTTGAGACGGGAGCGGGGAGGGCTCCCAGCGCTGCCTTGAAGTGCTGGAGGCATCAGATGTGAATTTAGCAGCTCTTGACCTGATTTTTTGATTAAATTTTAGCCTGTTTAGCCAAATTATTGAAAGGCGGAAAGAAAAAAAAAAACCCACCCAACTCATCGGTGCTGCCCTGCCCCGTGTCAACAGGTGGCCTGGGCGGTTTTACTTGTCGGGTCTTTGTCTCATAACTTCAGAGTTTATGGAAATTAAATGGATTTTTATTCCCACCCTGGGGTTGTCTTCCGTAAACGGTCACGCGGAGCCATCCCAGCGGGGTTGGGGGTGGCACAAGGGGGACCTCCCGTCCGGTTTTGTCCTCTTGGTGTGGTCTCCTCCATCGTGTTCCCCTCCTCTCTGTAGCCCGAGCTGCTGCAGCTGCTCCCCAAATTGAGTTTTTTAGTATGTTAATAGAGTTAACTTGCCAATAAACGAGTCTGCCAGGGAATTTAGGGAGCAGCAAGAACAAAAAAAAAAACCAACACAAAAAAGTCAAATTCGGAGCTGAGGTTTGTCCTTTCGGATCGTGAAACTCTGCTGCAGAACCATTGTCAAGAAAAACTTTGGATTAGAGGAGAAATGCACTTTTTCCCACCCCCCAAAACCCAACCGACCTCAAGTTCTGCACCAAAGAAACGCTACAAAAACATTCTAGAGCTTGGGATGTGGCTCACTTCAAGCGCTAGTTTGTGAATTAAAGGAGTTTTTTGGTTGGTTGAGAAAGATGTTGCCAAGCTCAGCAGAAGGTATCGGGCTGGAGATCTTCACTTCTCCTGTAGGTCATCGTTTGGTCTGGCTGGGGAGGTGAGAATATCGAATCATTGAATGGTTTGGGTTGGAAGAGACCTTCAAAGATCATCTTGTTGCCACCACCAAAGATCATCTTGTTGCCACCACCAAAGATCATCTTGTTGCCACCACCCTGCCATGGGCAGGGACACCTCCCACCACACCAGGTTGCTCAAAGCCCCATCCAAGCTGGCCTTGAACCCCTCCAGGGATGGGGCAGCCACAGCTTCTCTGGGCAACCTGGGCCAGCATCTCACTGAGCTGAGGAGCTACCGGGTGGCTCAGAACCCTTGAGGACCCATGTAGGTGCCATAAGCCCCTTCCCTGGCTACATGGTGAAACGAAGAGACGGGCAGGCTCGAGCTCCATCTGCAGCTTTGCTAATTAATTAGGTGCCTCGAGAAGGTGCCCAGGGATGTCATGCCTTGGCATGACCCGGCAGCACCGTTAGGGCTGTGGCATCTCCCTTGGCTTGGTGACGGCATCTCTGGGGACGGCGTCAAAGCCATAGGAGCCAGAGGCTCAGCATCCAGCTGTTTCCCCAGTGATGTTTTGCCTGGAAAAGAGCCTTTAATCTTCAAAGCGGTTCGCAAAATCATCACTAATTGCATCCGTGTAAGTGCCGGGAGGCAAACGAAGCTTAATTAGGGCACGCAAAAGCCTCAGATCCTCTCCAGATAGGTGAGCTTGGAGTTTCTCCTCCCTTGATGTCCAGCACCCCAGGGCTGAGAGCGGGTCTAGGCTTCCATCCTGCTGCTTCGTGGACGGAGGAAGACCCACCTACGGGACCGTGGGGCGATGCCAGTGCCCGGCCAGGGTGGGAGATGGAGGTTTTTTGGCTTGGTTGACTTCTCGCCCGTGGTTCTGGGATGTGGACAGCAGAGTTGGCACATGCATCTCCAGAGCCCAGCAGAGGAGCTGCCATTGGTGGCCACGTGTAACCCAAGCACCGAGCGTCCCTGCTGAGCGCCGAGTTGGGAAATCAAAGCCTTTCTCCTCATTTCTCAAGGTCTTTTGGCATCTTCATGGCACCTCCGATGGTCCTCACCACCTGCAGCCGCTCTGCCCAGCCCCAGAAGGCTTGATTTGGGATCAGCCTGTCCCCAAAACCCTGTCCCCATCCCTGTCCTCAGTGCCATACATCCCAGAAACACACCTGTGACCATAGAGCCAGCGTGGCATCAGCTCCATCCCCGCTGGCCCACTGACTCATCTCTGTCACCTCCCTGTGGAGGTGACCCCGTGCTGGGTGCGGTAGCCCTCCCAGGACTGAAGGGACCAGAAAGAGCCAAACCTGCCATTGTGTTGCCCACGTTTATTCGGTCCCAGCTCTGCAGAGGTAGCACGTGGCGTGGACCCGTGTCCACGCCATCTCCCACCCCTGGCCAGGGTCTCCCAGGGGTGTCGAGGTCCCTGAAGGGCTTTGGTCTGGTCCCTATCACCCCTCCTGCCCCATGGGGGATGGAGGGGACTCGTCCCCAGCCAGGCTACTAGTCCTCTGCCACATCGCATGCCCGGTTGGTGGCCGCCTCCACGGCATTCATGACAGTGGCCCTCAGCGCACCCTTCTCCAGCTGGTGCAGCGCGTGGATGGTGGTGCCCCCAGGGGTGCAAACATCTCCTCGCAGCTTCGCCGGGTGCTCCCCCGTCTCCAGCATCATCTTCGCTGCACCCTACGGGGAACGCGGGGGTGAGTCAGAGAGAAGGGGACCTCCTAAACCTCCCCTCTCCTTGCAGCATCCTCCCATTGCCCACATCCCATTGCAGAGGACAAGGCGCCGAAGCATCTCCTGGTGGCCTCATCTTCGGTTTCAAGAGGGGAAACTGAGGCAGGAGGCCATACGGCATGTTCTCCCTCCCTCTGCCACCATGCCAGGTGCCACAGAGCCCAGGGCAGTGACAGGGTGCCCAAGCCGGGTGGGAGTTGAGGGACAGGAGTGATGCTGGGTGTCCCCAAGCGATGGCACCGACTCACCAGCAGCGTCTGCGCCGCGATCCTGCTGGCCAAGCCACCCGGCATGCCCATCTTCACCGCTCCCTCGGCCAAAGCTTCGGCAAACAGGTAGACCTGGGGCAGAAGAACATGGGGGATGAACATGGCAAAAGAGACAACCCCAACCCCATGCTGGTGGGATTTCTGCTGGTGTCCCATATCCCACCAGTGAGCCCATGGGTGCTTACGTAGGCCACCCCACTGCCGCTGAGGCCGGTGTGGATGTTGATGTAGGACTCGGGGACCTCCTCGCAGAGCCCACAGGAGGACAGCAGGCTCTTCAGCAGGGCAGCTTCTCCATCACCAGCGCCGCTGCCCCGGGCGAAGACCATCGCCCCGGCCTGCACCACGCAGGGCAGGTTGGGCATGAGCCGCAGCACCTTGGTCCCGGCAGGGAGAAGCTGGGGAGAAATGGGGAAGGGAGAAGGGTGCCATCTCCAGGAAGCACCCTGGGGTGCCCTGAGACACCGGTGGGTATCACCCATCAGGGCTGGTGGAGAAGCATGGTCCACGGAAGGATCTAGGGGTGCAACCCAGGTGGGGACAGAGCCACAGTGGTGTGTCCTTCTCCATGGAGGAGAAGGAGAAGGAGACGGAGACGGAGAAGGAGAAGGAGACGGAGAAGGAGAAGGAGACGGAGAAGGAGAAGGAGACGGAGAAGGCGGAGAAGGAGACGGAGAAGGCGGAGAAGGAGGAAGAGAAGGAGAAAGAGGAGGAAGAGGAGGAGGAGGAGGAAGAGGAGAAGAAACCTCACCCGCTGCAGCGTCTGGAGGGTGACACCGGCCGCCAGCGAGACAACGATGTGGTGGGGTCCCACAGCAGGACGGATCTCCTGCAGGACGCCTGGCAGGACGTGGGGTTTGGTGGCCAAGAAGACCAAGGTGCTCTCCTGCAGCACCTCCAGGTTGCAGTGCGTGGTCCGGCAGCCTGACTCCTGCCCACGGGCGGGGAGAGATGTCACTGTCCCCATCCCCTGCCACCCCCATGGGCAAGGCACATTCGCATGCAGGGACACGGCTGGGGGACCAAGCCACCAAGGATTTCACTCAGACCTGGGAATGAAGAGCCAGAGCCCTGCGTGGGGGAAAAGGGTGCCCCAAAATCGTGGTGAGGGGGCACCCCAACATGCCTCCCACCTCCATGGCCACCAAACGAGGTGGCTTGTCACCCCATGTCCCCACTTACCCGCCAGGCGTCCAGGTTTTTGTCCGAGGGAGCACTGGCCAGGATGCTGCTGGCTGGCACCTTCCCTTGAGGAACACGGGGACAGGGGTGAGTGGCCGGGGTGGCCCCAGGGTGGTGGGGACATCCCAGCATAGCCCAGACACCCTCATCTCAGGCGGGATGTCCCCTCCTCCAATGAGAGGCACACGGGGAGAAGGGACAGGGTTGTGCCCCCACTATCTGTGGAGCAAGGGCCCCGGGGAGGGGGATGGGACAGGGCTGTCCCCATGTCCCCACACTGATCTGTGGGACAGGGATTTCATGGAGGTCAGGGACCCTGGGGAGGGGGATGGGACAGGGCTGTCCCCATGTCCCCGCACCGCTCTATGGGACGGGGACCCCATGGAGGACAGGGACACCACGAAGGGCAGGGACACCACGAAGAGGGCAGGACAGCGTTGTCCCCATGTCCCTGCAGCATGCTATGGGGTAGGGATCCTACGGAGGTCAGGGATCCCGGGGAGCGGGGCAGGACAGGGTTGTCCCCATGTCCCCACACTGATCTATGGGGGAGGGACTCCGGGGAGGGGACCGGGACAGGACCGTCCCCATGTCCCTGCACCGCTCTATGGGACAGGGACATCATGGAGGGCAAGGACCTTGAGGAGGGGGTCAGGACGGGGCGGTCCCCATGTCCCCACACTGATCTATGGGGCAGGGCCCCTCGAGCCGCCCGCCCCCCCGCCGTACCTGCCCGCAGCAGCCCCCGGGCCAAGCCGCCCGCCATCCGCCCGGCGCCCACGAACCCCACTCGCAGCTCCGCCGCCTCCATCCCGCCGCGCCGACACGCTCCCTTCCGGGACACGCCCCCTTCCGGGACACGCCCCCCCTTCCCCGTCCGAAAATGCCCATTGGTCCGCCCTCGACACGCCCCACGGCGCCCATTGGCGGCGTCTCCCTATAAGAGGCGGGGCCTGGGAGAGGGGCGGGACTCTGCGCAGGTGCGTGGGAACCACGAGGTGGAGGGAGGGCAGCGCCGCCGCTCCGGTCAATGCATAGGGTAATAATACCCCCCCGGGGGAAGGGAGGGAGTGGGGAGGCGACATTGGACTAACACGGTCCCCAGCCCTCCCCACCACCCCGGGGCTGTGGCCAAGCCCCCTGGTACCCCAGGGTGTGTTGGGGGGTGTCTCCTCAATGGGGTGGAGGGGCCCCCAAACCTGTTCCTGGTCACCCCCTAGGGGGAAAGGGGGGGGGCACAAATGACATTGTCCCCAGCCCTCCCCACCACCCTGGGGCTGTGGCCAAGCCCCCTGGTACCCCAGGGTGCGTTGGGGGGTGTCTCCTCAATGGGGTGGAGGGGCCCCCAAACCTGTTCCTGGTTCCCCCCCAGGGGGGAAAGAGAGGGTGGGGACAAATGACACTGTCCCTAGCCCTCCCCACCACCCCGGGGCTGTGGCCAAGCCCCCTGGTACCCCTGGGTGTATTTGGAGGGGATCCCCCAAACCTGTTCCTGGACTTGGGGGGGCTGCTCTTGACCTCAGGGTGCTCCCCCCACACTGTGTTTCTCCTCACAGGACACCCCCACACGCACCATCATCATGGTGTCCCAGAGCTGCTGGGTTCTGCTGCTCCTCTGTGCCGCTGCCAGGTTTTTTGGGTGGCTGGGACTCGGCACCCCCCTGGAAGAGGTGAGGACCCCCCTGGAAGAGGTGGGGACCCCCCCAGAGAGGGACTGGAAAGGGCTCTAAGGTGTCCCCGGAGCCTTCTCTTCTCCAGGCTGAACCCTCCCAACTCTCTCAGCCTGTCCTCACAGCAGAGGGGCTCCAGCCCTTGGAGCATCTCTGTGGCCTCCTCTGAACTTGCTCCAACAGGTCCATGTCCTATATCCCCCCAAAATCCCAAACTTCGTAGCTGCAGAGCCCAAGCTGCATCCAACCACCTCTGCTCAGCACCTCATCCACGTTTTGGGGTAAAACCAGCCCTGTTTAGCTCATTTCCTTAATGGTAGATGGAGAGTTCTGCTCCTGATCCCCTTCCCATCCCCAGCCTTGCTCCATTCCAAAGGCTTTTCCAAAGTCTCCTTCCCCATCACCATGGGATGGAGATGAAACACTGGGGGCTTGTTTTGGGATGCTCATGAGAAGAGCCGGCATCTACTTGGTATGTGGTGGTGGGCATCACTGTGGGGTGATGGTTTATGGGGGGCTGTGGGGCCACCACCCCAATATTCACTCCAGGAAGGGCAGGAGAAGCTGCAGGAGCAGCTGGGCAAGTGTCTGTGGCCAAGACTGAAGACCCTCATCACCAGCAGGCAACACCAGGTGGCCCAGCTCATGGAGGACATCGCCCAGCGGATGGGTAAGAGCCACTAGCTAGGATGCTGCTACATCCCTGTGTCCCACCTTGGGGACCGACGCAAACTTTTGTCCCTCCTTACAGGGAACATGAGCAGCTGCGGAGCTGCAGGGCTCCAGGAAGGGCACCGGGTTGTCCTGTCTGACCTCCATCACATGCAGGAAAGAGTTTGGGATGTCTATTCCCAACTAGGTGGGAATGCAGGAGACTCCATTCCCGGTTCTTTTTGCACCAGGACACCCCTTGGTGCAGCTTCCGTGGCTCATCCCAACACCGTATCCGTGTCCTCCATGTGCAGAGAGTGACCTAGTCCATCTCCTGGCCCAGCAGTGCCAGATGGAGGAGGTGATGGAGAATCTGCGGCAGGTCAACCAGAGCCTGGGGCTGATGCTGGCAGCCGTGGAGAGTGCACAGAACCTGCTGGAGAACCGTCTGGAGCAACTTCATGCCGTCCTTGACCGAGCTGGTGAGCCGGGAATGGGTTCTGGAGGGCAGATGGGTGCTGGTGGGTGCCAACAGAGGGCTCTTGCTCCCTGTCCCACAGGTCAGAGTCCAAGTGCCATCTCCACCTGCATCCTTCATGGCTCCTACCTTGTGCTGCTGGTCGCGCTACTGGTGCCTACACCACCCCGTGCCATCCTCCTCCTCCTCGCCTTCAGCGTCCTTGGCGAGTTTCTCAACATCCCGGCACTCTCCACTCTCCTGGCCCTTGCTGTGGCAGGTGGGGACAGGTGTTGGGGGGACCTGGTTGAGGACACGCCACTCTAGGGGTGCTCTGCCCTCTCCTACCTTCTCACTTCCCTGCAGGGCAGTTGCTGGTGGTGGCCACCCATCGTGGTGCTGGGGGACCATGGCTGGTTCTTCCCCACAAGGAACCCTGTCACCAGCTCACCTCCACCCCAGAGAGGTAGGAGATGGTTGTGGGGGGAGGGAGGGTGGCACCCTTGGGAGCTGCTAGGACCCATCCTGGATGTCCCATCCTGCAGAGGTCCCCAAGCTGGGCTGCTGGCCTCCAGGAAGGAGCAGGACATATCTTGGTGGCTTGCCTGCAGCTTTTGGGCACCTCATCCCAGCTCCTCCTCTTCTGCCCAGAGGAGGGTGTGAAGAGGGGGCTGCCATCATGACAGTGACACAGAAGTCACCAAGGTGATGAGGCTCTGGTTCTCCTTCTTCCCATGCAGGGAGTGCAAAATAGAGCTGCTGCAGGAGGAGCTGGAGAGGATGGAGATGAGCTGCCTGCAAGGTGAGAGCTGGCCAGACAGGGGGGACATTGGAGAGGTGACCACGAGGTGGGAGGTGTGGTGGCTCAAGTCCCAGCATGTCCCCATCCTGTGCTGGGGGCATGGGTGTTACCCCAGAGTGTCTCCAAGCTATGCTAGGGCATGGGCACCACCCCAGGGTCTCCCCATCCTCCACCTGGGGACAGCAGCACTGGGAGTGTGTCCCCACCACCATCACGTGCCGTGTTCCTGCAGAGCCCTTGTGCCTGGAGCAGCCCCCAGCGATGGCAGGGGACACCCCTCGCTTAGGAGGGGGCGTGTCACCCGTCCCCAGCAGCTGGAGAACAAAGCTGAGCTCGCATCAGGTAAGCCTGAACGTAGGTAGGTGCTGGTGGGATGTCCCCAGGTTGGACCAGACCCTGCTCCTGGGGACATCTGGGTCCCCATCTGAGGGTCAGAGCCTCTAGGGATGGGGTGTCCTCACTGTGACTGCACTTCTGGGTGCTGGATGCCCTGTTAGGAACGTGGCCAGGGCTGGTCTCGCAGGGCTTGTTGGGGATATGAAACCCAAGGAGGACTTTTGGGTGGATGGGCTGTCCTCCAAGGATGGATGGATGGCCAAAGAACCCATCTTGTATGACCCACATGTCCCTGTGGGATAAGGAACATCTCCTGCAGGACTGGAGAGTCACCAGGGATGGAGGATGTCCTGTCTATACCCATTCTTCCCCAACCAGGTGATGCTGGAGCCAGCCATGGGCACTGGGAAGCACTGGGAGTCCAAACCTTGCAGCCCAAGTCAGTCTCTGGCCAGTGATGTGTGAGTACCAACCAGAGAGGACATCCCTTCTCCAGGGACACCTCAGAGCCGGTGTCACCTCAGGGTGCAGCCAGTGCTCTGACAGTGTGGGGGAAAGCCCTGCTGGAGGTTTCTTGGGGTGCTGATGGGGTCTCTCCTCCATAGGTCCTCGATGTCGCCACGGCTCCTGTGCCAGGGGCTCACCAGGGCCGGGCAGCGGTGCCGGAAGAAAGCCATCTCCGGGCAGGACTTCTGCCACGTCCACACCACCGGTCGAGCCTCGTGCAGCGGCTTGCCCATGGACTCATCCCCCCATATTTGACCCTCTACCTCCTCCCAGAGGGATTTTTAAACCCTACTTTTGATTCTTCCAGATCCTGGTGGAGAATATATGGTGGTGCTCAGGACCCTAAGGGTGCCGTTTGACATGGGTAGAGGACTGTGCTGCGGGGCAGAACCTCCTCATCCCACCAGTTTTATACTATTTTTGTATAATTTAATAAATGCCGTATTTACAGCTGGAGCCTTCCCCATTCTGGTCCTTCCACCCCCATCCTGATGTTGGGGGCTTTGCCAGGGACTTTGCTGAGGACTTTGACCATCCCCACGTGCTAAAAGCAACAGCAGATGCCTGGCTGCCACTCCTGTGCTGGAGGAACCCTGATCACCTTCCCTTTATTACAGCCTAATTACAGGTAATTAACAGTGTAGCCCATTACAGCTGCTTGCATATGGCCAAAGAGGGAGTGGTGGCTCCAGCTGGTGGCTACCACCTGGTCTGGTGTCCCAGCACCTTTGGGGTGTCCCAACCTTCCTTCCCCCCCCCCGCCCTGGGTGTCCCAGCAACAGGCAGGAATGTGGGGGCAGATCATTGGCCCCCTTTTACTTTGGAAATCTGTCACTCCCCCAGCCCCGTCCTCTGCCCCAGCAAAGGACAACCCTGAGATGAAGAGGATGACGCCGGTCCCGCGTTGGCCCCGTCACTTCCTGGCGTTGGCGTAGTTGGCGCTGAACCAGGCGCAGGTCTCCTTCACGGCTGGGGAGGGAGAAGATGGAATGGGTTTTGGGATTGGGAATGTGGTTTCTTCACAGAGTAGTTTCATAGAATCATGGAACGGTTTGGGTTGGAAGGAACCTTGAAGATCACCTAGTTCCAATCGCCTGCCATGAGCAGGGACACCTCCCACTAGAGGCCCTGTCCAACCTGGCCTTGAACACCTCCAGAGATGGGGCAACTACAGCTTCTCTGAGCAACCTGGGCCAGTGTCTCACCACCCTGACAAAAATTCCTGATCTAAGGAATTTTGTCCTTAGATCTAGTCTGAATATTCCCTCTTTTTAAAGCCATTACCGCTTGTCCTGTCACTACAGGCCCTGCTAAAAGCTCTGTCCCCATCTTTCTTATAAGCTCCCTTTAGGTCCTGAAAGGATGGACCACTGATGGTGGATGCTGATGCCACCAAGGCTGATAGCAGTGGGTAGGGCCTCTGTGTTCCGTGGAGCCCCCTCCATCTCACCTTGCCTGAAGGGTGTGAACTGGAAGCCAGGCAGGTAGCGCCGTAGCTTGGCGTTGCTGGCCGTCTTCTTGAACTGCCCATCTGCTTTGGTGGTGTCAAACTGGGATGGGAGGGATTAAGGGAAACCAAAGAGGGGGAAAAAATTGGTCTCGCTGTGCCCCACCGTGTCCTGGCTGGGGCAGCAGGAGGGATGCTCTGGACCACAGCATCTCCCCCAGAGCTCTATAGCTGCTGGTGGAAAGTGGGGTGTCCCCCATGTTGCAGCAGCTCCATGAGAAAGAGGGGGGACAAGCTGCAGTGAAGGATACAACAAGCTCTCCCCTGAAGTCCATGGCCTCCACGATCGCCTCTGCTGCCTCCCTGATGGAGACTTCATCTTCTTCTCCCACTGTGGAGAAGGGCACGATCATGGCTGTTCCCCCTCATCTCCTTGAAAAGGGGCTGGTGGGGGAGTTGGGGGGGGGGCAGCAGGGGCTTACCTGACAAAATGATGGGTTCTACCTCATCATATTCCCGCAGGACCCAAAGGAAGAGCCGGGCCAGGTCCTGCAGAGGGGCAGATGGCCCATGGGAGGTGGCTGCTGTCCCCCAGCCCTCCCATTGCAAGGGCACCCAACCCTGATGATGGCCAATGCTGCCCAGGACAACCCAGGTGGGCTTAGACCCTGCTGAGGTCCAGGCCCCAGCCCCCCCACCCCCCTACCCTGCCCTTCCCAAGCCATTGGAGGCGAGTGCTCCCAAGGCCACCCATACCAGGGAGTAGATGAACTGTCTCCTGGGCTTCCCTGTACCCCAGACAGTCAGAGCAGAACCGGTCTCTGCAGAAGGAAGGAGAAGATGTCCATGAGCATCATAGCCACCTCCACCCACCCCAGCTATCCTGCAGAGCAGCTCATGGAACAAGCAGGGGGAGGATAAAGGAAACAACCCAACTCTCCCCCAAAAAAAGCCATAAAGTCCTGTCACACTCACGTTTGGCCAGGTAGACCTTGTGGATGAGCCCTGGCAGGACATGGCCATCTTCGATGCTGAAGTTGTCATGGGGCCCAAAGACGTTGGTGGGGATGACGGCGGTGAAGCGGCAGCCATGCTGCTCAAAGTAGCCCCTGGGTGAGAGCAGGTGGAGGTGGGTTGTCACCCACCTCTCCCAGCACAGAGCTGTCCCCAGAAGACCCCCAGCCATCAGCATCTCCATCTGCTGAGCCCAGGTATCTCCTCAGCTTTATTTAATTCCTGGGACCCCCGAAAGATTCCCCTTGCCCTGATAACCAGAGGGTGCTCACAAGGGTTCTCCTGTGTCCCCCCCCCTCGCACCTATTCTGGATGTCAATCATCCTCTTGGCGTAGGAGTAGCCGAAGTTGGAGCTATGTGGTGGCCCATTGTGAATCTGGGGACAAGCGAGCAGAGAGTTAAGCAGGGCAGGAACCTCCCCCCAGGTGGTGCATGGAGCTGGAGATGCTCACCATGCTCTCATCGATGGGGTACGTCGTCTTGTCTGGGAAGATGCAGGTGGAGAGGCAGGAGACCACCTTCTGCACCCCCGTCTCGTAGGCCGAGTGCAGGACGTTGTCATTGATATGGATGTTTCTCCTCTGGGGATGGAGAGATTTCTCAGATTGGTGGGGAGGGGACGCCCCCCAAAACCCTACACCGTACAGGTAATAACTCCAGAAACCAGAGGAGCCCTGGTTTGGCCCCTGGAGCAGAGCAAGCCACGTCCCCATGTAACAGCTTGGGGAGGGCAGGGGGTGGTAGCATCCACAGGGCCCCCGATATCACCCATTCCCTGGGTGCTCACCCAAAAATCCAGGTTGTAGCGGATGTTTTTGAAGAGGCCCCCGACCATGGCGGCCAGATGGATGACGTGGGTGGGCTTGTGCTGCTCAAACAGGGCTTTGGTCTCCGCAGCATTCCTGGGATGGGAAATTTTGGGGTTCAGCTGCACCGAGGGAGCAGACCAGGGGGGCTTCCAAGTCAAAAAACCCCCACGTGGTCAACTCACGTCAAGTCGGCGTCTCTGGAGGACACAAAGATCCACTTCTCATCCGGCCGCCCCTCTCCATCGGCTACCACCTTCTCGATGGCTTTCCCCACCAAGCCGGTGCCCCCCGTCACCAGGATGCGCTTGGCCACCGTCCCCGTCACCTCCGTCATGGCCAAAACCCTGCAGGGAGTTGGGGGGCGGGTGGGGGGGGGAAGGTATGAGGGGTGCTAAACTGGGGGTCACCCCAGGGTGCACCCCGCTATGGACCACCAAGCTCCCTTCCACCCCGGCGTGGGTGCCCATCAGCCACACGCCAGGCTTGTGGGATCATTTTTTGAGGGTGCTTTTACCGGTTTCTGCCAGTAAAAGCGAAAAGGAAAGCAGAAGCGGAGCGTTTGGCGGTGACGCGGCAGAAACTCGTCAGCTGGAGTTGCTAATTAATGAAACCGGCCGGTGGGTCGTGGGCTCCCCGTGCGGAGGCGGCGCCTGGGCTGGGGCCAGATCCTGCCACGTGGCGCCCCACGGCTGGTGGAAACGGAGGCTTCACCCCACACCACGCTCCAGTCCAGTGCACCCCAAATCTCCTCCTGCACCCCAACTCTGCACCCCAGACCTCCTCCTGCACCCCAAATCTCCTCCTGCACCCCAGCTCTGCACCTCAGATCTCCCCCTGCATCCCGAGTCCCAGCTCTGCACCCCAGACCTCCTCCTGCACCCCGACTCTGCACCCCAGATCTCCTCTTGCACCCCAAATCTTCTGCACCCCAACTCTGCACCCCAGACCTCCTCCTGCACCCCAAATCTCCTCCTGCACCCCAGCTCTGCACCTCAGATCTCCCCCTGCATCCCGAGTCCCAGCTCTGCACCCCAGACCTCCTCCTGCACCCCGACTCTGCACCCCAGATCTCCTCTTGCACCCCAAATCTTCTGCACCCCAACTCTGCACCCCAGACCTCCTCCTGCACCCCAAATCTCCTCCTGCACCCCAGCTCTGCATCTCAGATCTCCCCCTGCATCCTGAGTCCCAGTTCCGCACCCCAGACCTCCTCCTGCACCCCAACTCTGCACCCCACATCTCCTCTTGCACCCCGAATCTTCTGCACCCCAACTCTGTACCCCAGACCTCCTCCTGCACCCCAACTCTGCACCCCAACTCTGCACCACAGACCTCCTCCTGCACCCCAACTCTGCACCCCAGATATCCTCTTGCACCCCAAATCTTCTCCTGCACCCCGAGTCCCAGTTCTGCACCCCAAATCTCCTCCTGCACCCCAACTCTGCACCCCAGACCTCCTCCTGCACCCCAGCTCTGCATCTCAGATCTCCCCCTGCACCCCGAGTCCCAGTTCCGCACCCCAGACCTCCTCCTGCACCCCAAATCTCCTCCTGCACGCCAGCTCTGCACCCCAGATCTCCTCTTGCACCCCAACTCTGCACCCCACATCTCCTCTTGCACCCCGAATCTTCTGCACCCCAACTCTGTACCCCAGACCTCCTCCTGCACCCCAACTCTGCACCCCAGATCTCCTCTTGCACCCCAAATCTTCTGCACCCCAACTCTGCACCACAGACCTCCTCCTGCACCCCAGACCTCCTCCTGCACCCCAACTCTGCACCCCAGATCTCCTCTTGCACCCCAAATCTCCTCCTACATCCCAAACCCCTGGTCTGCACCCCAAATCCCGTCTCTGCACCCTAGGCCTCCCCTGCGCCCCAGATCTCCACCCCGTTATCTCCTTCTGCACCCCAAATCCCATGTCTGCACCCAGGCCTGAGCCCCACACCTCCCCTGCACCCCAAGTCCCAGCTGGGCACCCTAAATTTCCCACATCTGCACCCCACCTCTGCATCCTAAATCTCCCCCTGCACCCAGGTCTGCAACCCAAATCTCCCCATGCACCCCAAATTCCACATCTGCACCCAGGTCTGCACCCTAAATCTCCCACCGCACCCCAAGTCTGACCCCCACACCTCCCCTGCACCCCTAGTCCCTGGTTAGCAGCCCAAATCTCCTCTTGCACCCCAGCTCTGCACCCCAGCTCTCCTCCTGCACCCCAAATCCCATGTGAGTACCCAGCTCTGCACCCCAAATCTCCCATAAACCCCAGGTCTGCACCCGAGATTTCCTCCTGCACCTCGAGTCCCAGGTCTGCACCCAGGTCTGCACCCCAAACCTCCTTCTGCACCCCAAATCCCACGTCTGCACCCCACATCTCCTCCTGCACCCCAAATCTCCTCCTGCACCCCAAACCCCACGTCTGCACCCCAAATCCCACATCCCCACCCAGGTCTGCACCCCACGCCTCCCCCGCACCCCAAATCCCAGCTCTGCACCCCAAATCTCCCCCCACACTCCAGCCCCCCTCCCGCAACGTCACCCTTATTCCACCCCAGACCCTCCCGCCGCGGCCCCCACCCCCCAATTTCCTCCCTCGGAACTCTTCCCTTCGCACTGTCCCCTCCTTTTGGGGACCCTCCCACTCCCCCCACCCACCCTGAGGACCCCCGTTGAGGGGGGGCGGGTCCCCCCGCAAACGCTCCCTGAAGTGGCGGAGGGGGTCCCGTCTCACCCCGCAATGGGGCTCGGCTGGCCTCGGCTCGGCTGGATTCGACTGGGTTCGGCTCTGCTCGGTGGAGTTCGGCTCTGCTCGGGGTTCGGTTCGGCTCGGCAGGGCTCGGCTCGGCGGAGCTCGGCTCGGCTCGGCTCATCTCGGCTGGGCTCGGCTCGGTCCCGCTTCCGGCCGCCCCGCCGCCATCTTCGTGCGCCGCCGCTCGGTTCCTCGGGAAATCGAGTCCGCGCCCCGGGGGTTACCGGCACCGGAACCCACCGCGGCACCGTGGGGACATCGGTACCATCGCCCGTGGGGGCGCCGGGACAAGGCCAGGCGCTTTCACACCTCCACACAGCGGTGCAGGGGAAGGGGGTGCAGGTTCCTTCCTCTCCTCCCTCACACAAAGGTCTCGTCGAAAGGGATTCTGTGGAGAAAAGGCTTCATCATCTTTAAATGCACTTAAAGCTGAGGTGAAAAAATTAGCAGGGCTTTCCAAGACATTCACCCCTCCCAGCTGGCTTTTCCTTCGGGATTTTCTGAGGCAAAGGCAGGGCTTGCACGGCTCTAAATTAAAATGGTGAAGCATGGGATTAAGGGAGACCCAGAGAGGAATTCTCACTTTCCCCCCCAAAAGAGAAACAGCCCCGATGTCGAGGGAGTAGGAGGATGTCATGGCTTTTTCACTCTTTTTTCTCCTTCCTCCTTTCTCCTGGGTGAGACCTGGAAGGGGAACGTGCCCTTTTCCTTTGGGAAAGTCTGAGGAAAAACTGAATCCTTGGAGATTTTGGTCATTTCCGCCCCCCCCCCCCCCCCAGGCACGTCAAAAGTTGTCACCTTGTGCTGGTGTCACCAGCCGTGTCCCAGATGGGTGAGTCCCAGCAACTCCTCATCCCTTCCAGGGCTGTCCCAGCTCCAAAATCCCACTCCCACCAGTGATCCCAGTGCCAGCGCTACCCCACCCACCCACCCCCCCAGCTCCATGATGCCCTGTGTTATGGTCTGAGGAACCTGCAACAATTTATTGTCTTTTAGACAATTATTCTCTCACCCAATGACCCCTCCCCACCCAGGAAAGGGTAATTGGGGGAAAAACAAGGCAACCCCAGGGCTTAAATATGAACAGATTTAATAGCGTAAGATTAGATAATTAACATTAATAACCCGAAAGAGCCAATATTGATCCTGTATATATACAATATCCTGTATATATACAATATATAACCAATATAAAATACACAAGGACTATACTCAGCCCATTCTATCACTGCAGGGACAGCCAATGTGGGACACTGGGAGCGCTGCAGCTTCGGGAGGAAGAGAAGAGCTCACGGCTCCAACACTGGGACAAGGAGTTCTCAGGATGGCAGCCATCGAGGGAGAGAGAGAGAAACTCCTCAGCAAACTTTCTAATTTCTATTGAATGTGGCAGTCATGGTGTGAAATAACCCTGTTGGGAGCTTGGGTCAAGTGCCCAGGTCTCGCTTCTGGTCCCCGCAACTGGCGAGCTGGAAAACACTGAGACCTTGAAACCCACACACCGTTGCTGCCTGTAAAGTAAATATTTTCACAAATTCAGGCACTAGGGTCTTCTAAAAGTGCAGTTTTCTCCAGCGTTAGAAGAGAAATTAATCCTGTGTTGCTCAAACCAGGACACAGGGTTTGGCAAGAAGAAAGCTCATGTTGATGTTTCCTGCATGTCCCACTCCACCTGCACTGGCTTGAGACAGGGAGATGGATCGCAACCACCCTGCATCCAGCTGTATCCATGCTTCCAGCTCACTGCATGGTGAAGTTATAAAATAGAATGGTTTTGGTTGAAAAGGACCTTTGAAGATCATCTAGTCCAACCCCCCTGCCATAGGCAGGGACATCTTCAACTAGACCAGGTTGCTCAGACCCCCGTCCAACCTGACCTTGAAGACTTCCAATGACGGCGAATCCATCAGATGAGCCAAGGAAATGCAAAAGGCCAAGGAAGATATTCCAGGTGCCGGTGGGAGCATCCCGTGACCTTCAGAGACTAATTAAGGGTAACCCCTGTTTGGTTCGAGGAATTGCTGGGAGGCAGCAGCGCAGCCAGAGCTGCTGCGGCAGCAGCTGAATAACCACGGTGCTAGATTTAAATATGGTAATTCTGGAGCTAATTACCAAAGCGATGTTAGGGCATGAGGGAAGATCACAGGAGAGAGGTGTAAACTTGCAGTGACCACACAGGATGGAGCGGGACTCTTTTGTTAATGAAATATCACCCAGGCTTTTGATATTATCAAGCAAGATCTTGTGAGTTCAGGATGAAAGCCTGGAGGAGACCCATTAGCTCAACTGGGCAGGTCTCCTGCGTGACACGAACCAGAGGACAGCCCAGGACCTTGTGGCAGGCAGGGTAGAGCTTGGGTGGCTTGGGCAGATCCCATCACCGTCGGAGAATCACTGCTTCATCTGACGCATCGTTTCCATAACAAAGCTTCCTTGCGGGTGACCTCCAGCCCCACTCCCTGCTCTGTCCTCCCCATTCCTCCCAGGAAAGCGGGGCAGATGGATACCAGCTGCTGGGATGCAGCTCATCCGAGCGTGGAAGCCGCCTCGTGATGATGCTGCATGGCTGCAGCCAAGCTCCAGGAGCCCAAGTGAGGAACACCAGCTCTAAGCATCCCTCTCCCGCTTGGATTTCAGGTTTGTGGCTCTTTTTTATGCTTTTTGGTAGCCGCTACACCAGCAGTGAGCCCCGTTCCAGGTCACATCCTGCAATACAGCTTGCATGTGTGATTTTGGCTGGCTTGTCCCAAGCCACCCAGCTCCCACCAGTGTCCACAGGGCTTGGGGGATTGCTCCTCACCAAGGGGTGCAGCCCCTTGGCAATGGGACAGTTGTCTAAAAGCATGGGACATTCTTGCAGAGCCAAGAGGGGGAAGATGGGAACGGGAGAGACGGCCACTGCTTCTTCTAGACACCCTTGCTCTTGCAAGGGAAGTTTCTTAGCAAATCAAATGTGAACCAGGAGCAGTTTGAAAGGAAAATTTCTGACTTGGGGTGGGAAAGGAACGAATTGGACTCCTTGCAGACTCCTGGTTCATGGGATCAGGAGGAGCTGCTGCATGGTAATGTCCTTGCCATCATCACTTTGTGTTTGGCCCTGCCAAATCTAGTCCTCTTGAAGGAGGGAGGCAAGAGAAAAGGCCACCACGTATGGCTGCAAGATAGGACCGCTTCATGGTGGGGTTTGGGGCTGCTCTGAGAAACGGGGTCCTGGCTGGGTGGCTGAGAGTCCTGTTGGGAGCCAGACACTGGGAGAGGTGTCGTCCAGTACATCCCTCCAGCTGCGTGCCTGGCTTGGGGTCTCTTAGGGATGAGGTGCCAGGAGCTGGGCAGGGAGGTAACCAAAGGGACCTGGCCCCTGGCTTCCCCAGGGTGGATGGCAGAGAGGCACGTTGCTGGTCCATCCATCCCCTGGACAGAGGGCACAGGGCCTCCTCCCAGTGCTTCCTTCAACCCGTCTGAGCTGAGTGTGCCCAAAACGAGCAGATCTGGAGCAAGTTTGGGCTGAAACATCCTCTGAAGCATGAGGTAGACATCCCTCTGGGCCTGGCTGCTCAGGCACGTCTCAGGGCTGTGGGGAGGTGAGATCCCGCACCCATTTCGGTCCAAGGGTTGATGTCAAGCTGGATGAACTCTAGGGTGAACAACTATCGCTCTTAAGAGCAGGTGTTACTTGAGTTTGTCTTCTATTGATTAGACATTACTTTACGATGAGCTGAAATAAGCCCCTCAAGGCCAACGAAGCACATCTGCAGGGGAGAGGCTCAATTTAGGCTAAATCACAGAATAAAAAGGCCAAACAGATCCAAACCCATTCCCCCTTCTCCTCACCCAGCTCCGAGGCAGGTGATGTGTGGTTTTTGAATTAGAGAAGGGCTTTGTTCCTCGGCAAAAGCTTCATCTTTGAAACAAGGCTGACTCCAGCTGTGGCGCAGAGCTCTCCGGCACTCTGGACTCCAGCTGCTTTGGAGAAGTTCTCTTCATTTACTTTTGATGAATATTTCAGTGCTGCCAATAGCCCTGGAGACTGCGAGCTCCTGTCTCAGCCCAGAGCTCACCTGTTTTGCAGGTGCCTGTTATTTTTCCCTTACAGAGAGTGAAAAATAAGAACAACGAAGGAGAAAAAAAAATTGAGGGGCATTGGTGATCAACAGTTTTGAGGGGACCAAAGATATTTGTTGCCCAAAAATCTGGGTTTGAGTGTCCAAGGTGGGAGGCACAGAGGTGGGAGGGTGGCACAAGAGAATGTGCCCACCCCACCAACTCCTTGGCCGTGCAGACCTGGAGGAGCCCCATCTTCACAGCAGAGCAGGGTCACGGGCTTTTCCTTCACCTGGTCCCCTGTGCCCCATGCTGTGCCTCAGGGACCCCACAGTGAGGAGGCTGGTGACGTCACAAAGGGGGCTTTCTGTGTGACCTCAGAGCAGAGGGGTGGTGGCTTAGGGTCCCCTGCAAAGATGGTCCAGCGACCCTGCAGCTGGCAGGATAGTGGTCCGGGGAACAGCAGTGAAGAGGGGATGGTGGCCTGGGGAACCCCTGCAAGGGATCGGCTGGGGACCCCATAGCAAGGTGAGACGGTGGCCTGGGGACTTTCACGTAGGTGGAATGGGCACCATGCCAGGCGGCCAGTGCAACAAGGACCCCAATTTGGGTCAGCTGAGGACCCCACAGCAAGGGGACTGGTGAACTGGGCGCCCCCCTGGCAGCAAGGGGGGATGGAGACATGAGACCCCACATGGGTGTCCCTGGCACCCTGCAGCACAGGCAAGAAATGCAGGATCTATTGATGTATTTATTGATTGCAGCTTTTTGGGGGATGTTATTTAGTTTTCCAGTTGGGTGTGCTCTGCGGGTGTCTTGGTGCCCTCTGGCTTGTAAGGTTGTAGCTGAGAGAAAGGAGTGGTACATCGTGGTAAAAGTGGGAGAAGAGGAAAAGGTACATGAGATGGATTTCCAGGCAGCTTGTGATGGCCTTTCCCTGTTTGCTTGGTGCCTTGAGAGGAGGAGCTCTCGACAGCAGGTCTGTATGCTAAGAATGGCCCAGAGGTGTGTCCTCCATCCATCCCATGGTTCCAGGTTGTCACAGTTGGTGTAAACGGTGGTGGCAGTAAGTGGTGAAACATAAGTGGGCTGTCAACAGCATTCTCATGCCAAATACAAAACACAGCACTCTACCAGCTGCGAGTAAGAAAGTCAACTCCATCCCAGCTGAAACCATGGCAGGAGGGAATGAGGAGAGGGGAGTCAGAGTCTTCTCATGGGTGCCCAAGGCCAGGGCGAGGGGGGATGGAGAAAGCCAAAAAGATGTGCCATTTCCTTGGAAGAGAAGGCCACCCTTTTTAGTGTCAGGGTGGTCAAAGAGTGGAAAAAAAACATTGTGCAAAGATATGTCGGAGTCTCCATCCTTGGAGATCCTGAAAACCTGCCTGGACATTGTCGTGGAGAGCCTGCTTGAGCTGACCCTGTTCTGGCAGGTTGGGATGAAGTAGATAATCTCCAGAGGTACTTTCTGCCTTCCATGAATCTGCTTCCTGTGATTCTGCCTGCTGTGCTGTCCAGGGGGTTTTGCTGGGGGAAGAGAGTTGGTGAAGTGTGTTCTGCCCTGGGGAGCTTCTGCCAGAGGCTTGGATAGAAGTTCATTAGCATGTCCAAGCCTTTCTTTGGGCAAGTGCAGAGCTTGTAACAGGCTCTGGAAGCCCCCCCTGTGCAGTTCTGTGCTGTTGTTGTTACTGGAGGCATATTTCCTCAGAGAGGTCTTGTAGCCCTTTTCCACCCAACCCCATGGGCTCTGCAGCCCTGGCTTTATGTCGTGTGAGGTTGGATGAGATCTGTAAAAAGAAAGAAAGTGGAGGCGTCTGAGGCTGGGATGCAGGAGAACTTTATTGAGGGGAAAAGAGTGCAAAGACAGGAGCACTAAGAAGAAGGGAGGCTGTCTGAGTTGCAGGTAGAGTGACCATCATGCGAGATCCCTTGCGTGAGACAGATTTTGCCAAACCACTGAGGTCTTCGTGCCTCTGTGGTGGTAGTGGCAAAGTTGAAGTCATTGGTGGGCTTTGACTTGTGCAAAGTCAAAGGTAAAGTAATGGACAGAGCAGCAGAGGTGACGCAAAGAAGGAAGCGGGAGATGAGGAGGAGGTACATGGGCTGTGTTTCCAGGACAGGTGGGCTGTCCCCTTCCCTTCTTCCTTGGTTGTTGTCTTGAGAGGTGAAGCTCTCAATAGCTAGGAAGGAATCAGAGGCGTGTCCACAATCCATGCCATGGCTTCCAGGGAGTCTTGGTTGGTGGTGAGTGCCCTTAGCAGATGTTGCAGCCTCTTCCCCCGTAGGAGCCGCACAGGCCTCCCAAGCCGTAGCCGTAGCCAAAGCCAAATCCACCGGAGGAGACGGGCACTCCCTGGGCGCTGAGTTCGTTGCCCACGGCAGCCGATGCGGAGGATCCGACGAAGGTGCTCTGGGGGTGGGAGGTGAGGATGGGTCCTGGCAGGGTGACCACCACGGTGGAAGGCTGGATGATGACGCGGGAGGCCTCACACTGCCTGACACAGGGCTCGTTGCAGCTGTTGGCCAGCGGGGTGGGTCCGCAGGGGCGGCAGATGTCGTAGCAGGCCATGTGTGTGGTGTGGAGGGTCCCTGGAAGAGAGGGTGTTGAGGAAGCGGAGGGGGCAGAGGGTGGTGGAGGAGAGGGTGCAGGTGGGGTGAGGAGAAGGCGGGTGATGGGGTTGAGGCTCACCTTGTTGAGGGTGGAGGAGAAGGCGTCGGGAGAAGTGTGTGAGGGAGAGAGGCGCTGGGCCGGCTTTTATGCTGGTCCCCGAGGGGCGGGACAGGCTTTGCGCATGGCCACATTTGTCAGCAATGAGTCCTTCTGTGCCACAGCCATCCAAGTAATGAGGTGGGGTGTTTTTTGTTACCACACCAGTCCCTTTTCGTGTCCTCCTCTTGTCCATCTCACCCTGGCGGCAGCTTTCAAGTGAGAGTAGGTATTTTGGAGGTTTGATGTGGATGGTGTCTTTGAGGGCATTCAGCAGACATGACCAAAGCATAGGAGAGGTGGGGTGTCATCAGTGAGGTCATCCCATGGCACTGGTGTGGTGTGGTTTGTGGGTGCATTGTGAAGACGGGGCCTCATTTTGTCACAGCCGTGGCAGGCTGCTCTGGGCTTTGATGGTGGTGCTGGGCGTGAGGTGCTTCCCCTGCCATTACATTGGCTCCGTCCTCTACCTTGATGCCACCTCGCTGAGCCTGTCTTTAGGCCTGGCCTTTCCTGTTGGTGTGCTCTGTGGGTGTCTTGGTTCCCTCTGGCTTGTAAGGTTGTAGCTGGGAGAACGGAGGCTGCCTGTTTGTTTTGTTGCCCCTTGGGGCTGTCCCTGTGGGAGGCAGCTGAAGCTGGCAGAGGAGGGCTGTTTGCGAGTGTTGAGGTTTGAGGCAGCTTCTCTGCACAGTGTTTCACAGGGAGAAAGAAGATTGGAGATGGCCGAGGGGAAGTGGAGGTGAGCGTGATGCATGTGTCTGCAGAGCTGATGGCCTGGTGGTGGTGGATACAAGCCTGAGGGCTGGTGAGTGTCAAGACCTGCCCCAGTTCATCTGAGGTGAGTGTTTTGCAGGCTGCTGCTCAGGTGAGCTGTTCCCATTGCGAAGGAACATAAAGGTTTGTAGTAAGGAGTGCTGTGCGAGTGGATGTACCGACGTCCCTGGGGCCTTAATGACTTGCGGCCAGAAATGCTGGAGGGTCTGGCTCACGTCCTCGGGAGCCCTCTCCCAATTATCTGGGAAGGTCATGGTGCCTCGAAGCAGGTGCTGATGGCTGGAAGAGAGGCCATAGCCCTCCTGTCTTGATGAAGATAGGGAAGGAAGACCAGGGAGAGTAGAGGCTGGTGAGCCTGACCTCAGTCCTGTGGAAGATGATGGACGGAAATTGTCCCAGAAAGCAGTGCCAATCCCTGGAAGGAGAAGCAGAGGGGGATGGGGAGTCATCAGCGTGAAGTTAGGAAGGGGAAATGATGCTTGACCGACCATTGTTACCCACAATGAAGTGACTCGCTTTGTGGACAAGGAGAGAGCCGTGGCTGGTGTTTACCTTGAGATTTTAGTAAAGCCTTTGATGCTGTCTCCCCTTGCGTGCTCCTATACAAGCCAAGAAAGTGCTGGGTGCGTATGTGGCCAGTGAGGTGGACTGCCAAGTGGTGGAAGGGCTGGGCCCAGAGGCTTGTGATGAGTGTCCCAAAGACCAGTTGGAGGCGAGTCTCAAGTGATGTAGCCCAAGACTTGGATCCATGGGGTCAGCACTGTTCAGCATCCTCATCAGTGCCCTGGGCAGTGGGACGGAGTGCCCCCACAGCAAGATGTCAGATGGTACAAAATGTGGAGGAGTGTCTGGGGCAGGGGATGGTTGTGCCACCACTGAGATGGAGCAGGAGATGCTGGAGAAGGGGGCAAAGAAGAGTGTCCTGCAGTTCAGCTGGGTTTGATGCAAAGCCCTGCGTCTGGGGAGGAATAGTGCTGGGCACCAGGCCATGCTGGGGTCCAAAATGCTGCAAAGCAGCTTTCCTGAGCAGGACTTTGTGTTGCTGGTGGAGGACAAGCTGGGTACAAGGGACCTGCTTTGGCAGGGGGGTTGGACTAGATGATCTCTGGAGGTCCCTTCCAACCCCATGTGATTCTGTGATTCTGTGACCAATGCACCCTTGGAGTCAAAGAAGAGAAGCTGGGAGAGCTGGGAGGTTTTCCAGCCAGGAGGGAAGGCCGTGCAGGGAAGATGTCATCAATATCTCTAAATCCCGGATGGGAGGTGTCATGGTTTGACCCCAGCTGGCAACTGGGACCACACAGCCGCTCGCTCACTCCCCCCACAGCAGGATGGGGAAGAGAATGGGAAGAGAAAAGTGAGAAAACTCGTGGGTTAAGCTAAAGACGGTTTTGTGGGTAGAGCAAAACGGCGCAAGCAAGCAAAGCACAGCAAAGAATTCCTTAGCAGCTCCCCATAGGCAGGCAGATGTTTAGCCATCTGCGGGAAAGCAGGGCTACAAGACATCTGAAGGTTTACTTGGGAAGACAAATGCCAAAACTCCAAAGGTCCCTCGCTCCTTTACCCAACGTTATCTACAGAGCACGATGCCGTATGTCATGGACTCTCTGTCTGGTCAGTTGGGGTCATCTGTCCTGGACATGTCGCTTCCCAACTTTTTGTGCCCTCCCAGCCTACTCGCTGTCGGGGCGGGGTGAGGAGCAGGAAAGGTCTTGAGGACTTACCAACAACCAAAAGCATTAGAGGGCTGTCAACAGCATTGTAATCCCAAATCCAGACCAGAGCACTCTACCAGCTGCAAGTAAGAAAGTCAACTCCATCCCAGCTGAAACCATGGCAGGAGGGAATGAGGAGAGGGGAGTCAGAGTCTTCTCATGGGTGCCCAGAGCAAGGGCAATGGGGGATGGAGAAAGCCAAAAAGACGTGCCATTTCCTTGGAAGAGAACCCTTTTTCAGTGTGAGGGTGGTCAAAAAGCAGAAAAAAATGTTGACACAGATGATGTTGGAGTCTCCATCCTTGGAGATCCTGAAAACCTGCCTGGATGTTTTTGTGGAGATTGTCTGCTTGAGCTGAGCCCGTTTTGGCAGGTTGGGTTGAAGTAGATGATCTCCAGAGGTTCTTTGGGCAGTCAATGATTCTTTTTGCTGTGATTCTGCCTGCTGTGCTGGCCAGGCGCCTGTGCTGGGGGAAGAGAGTTGGTGAAGCGTGTGCTGCCCTGGGGAGCATGTGTCGGAGGCTTGGGTAGAAGTGCGTTAGCACGCCAAGCATTTGTTTGGGCAATTTAAGTTCATGTGTCAAGTTCTGGAAGCCCCCCCTGTGAAGCTCTGTGCTGTTGCTGTTACTGGAGACATACTTCCTCAGAGAGGAGGCCAAATGCTCGGTGTTGATGTTACGTGCCATGCTGAGCAGAAGATGCGACGAAAGCTTAGGAGAGGTGGGGTGTCATCAGTGAGGTCATCTCGTGGCACTCATGTGGTGTGGTTTGTGTGTGCGTTGTGAAGAGGGGGCCCCATTTCCTGGGAGGCTGGTCTGGGCTTTGGTGGTGGTGCCGAGCGTGAGTGGCAGCCTCTGCCATGGCATTCACTCCCTCCCTGCCTTGATCCCCGCTCGCTGAGCCTGTCTTTAGGGCTGCTCTTTCCCCATGGGTGTGCTCTGTGGGTGTCTCGGTGCCCCTCTTTCTTGTAAGGTTTTAATTTGGAGAAATGTCTGTCCGTCGGACCTTGGTGCTGTGGCAGGCTATGGAGGAGATCATCTGGAGGGCCATGACACTGCAGGTACAGGACAGCCAGGTGGTCAGGCCCAGTCAGCATGGCTTAATGTAGGGCAGGTCCTGCCTGCCTGAGCTATCTCCTTCTATGGCAAGGGGGCCCGCTTAGTGGATGGTTGAGGGAAAGGCTGTGGATGTTGTTAACCCGGACTTCAGTAAAAGTTCTTGACACAATTTCCCACATCATTCTCCTGGAGAAACTGCCTGCTCATTACTATGAAGGGCATACTCTTGGCTGGCTAAAAAACTATCTGGATTTCCGTGCCGTGCCCATGGAGCCGTGGTGAATGGAGCTAAATTCAGTTTGTTGCCGGCCACGAGTGGCGTTCGCCAGGGCTGAGTTCTGGGGCCAGTTCTGTTTAATGTCTTTATCAACGATCTGTAGGAGGGGACTGATTGGACCCTCAGTAAGTTTGCAGAGGACATCAAGGTTGGTGGGTAAGTTGATCTGGTTGAGGGTAGGATGTCTCTGCAGAGGGATCTGGACAGGCTGGATGGATGGATCATGGGCGATGGTGTGAGGACCAAAAAGGCTCAATGCTGCGTCTTGCGCTTTGGACACAAATACTCCGTGAACGGTACTGGCTTAGGGAAGTGTGGCCTCAAAGTTGCCAGACTGAAAAAAACCTGGGGTTGTTGGCCATCAGCCAACAGTTTGTGGACTGTTTCACTTTCATTTGGTGGGTTGTCTAAGAGTGGAATTGGGTGCTCAGAGAGGTGTTGGAGACTCCATGCTCGGAGATACGGAAAACCTTAGTGGACAGGATTGTGTAGAGCCTCCTTGAGCTGAGCCCACTAGAGCAGGTTGGTTTGAAGTAGATGATCTCCAGAGGTTCCTTGGGCAGTCAGAGTTTCTCTTTGCTGTCGTTCTGCCTGCGGTGCTGGCCAGGGGTTTGTGCTGGGAAAGAGAGATGGTGAAGTGTGTGCTGCCCTGGGGAGCTTGTGTCAGAGGCTTGGGCAGAAGTGCGTGAGCACGTCCAAGTCTTTGGGCAAGTGCAGGGCCTGCGTCAGGTTCTGGAAGCCCCCCTGTGCTGCTGTGTGCTGTTGTTTTTGGTGTGGACATAGTTCCTCAGAGAGGTCTTGTAGGCCTTTTCCCCCCACCCCCATGGGCTCTGTGGCCCTGCCTTTGTGCCTTGTGAAGTTGGAAGAAACTCATGAGAAGAAAGAAATTGTAGGAGTCTAAGGTTTGGATGCAGGAGAACTTTATTGAGGGAAAAGAGTGCAAAGGCAGGATTGCCAAGTGGAAGGGAGCCAGTCTGAGTTGCAGGTAGGGTGGCCATCATCCGAGGTTCCTTGCGTGAGACAGATCTTGCCAGAGCATCAAGCTCTGTCTGGCCCTGCAGTGGGAGCGGCACTCTGGATGTCCCCAGTGTGGCTAAGGCTTGTCAGAAAGTGTTTGCAGTGGAGAGTAGTGGGCATAGGAGAAAGGGTGATGCAAGAAGAAGGTGTGAGAAGAGGAGGAGGTCCATGGTGCGTGTTTCCAGGCATCCCGGAGCAGCCCGTTCCCTGCTTCCTGGCTTGGTGCCTTGAGAGGAAGAACCGTGGACAGGGAGCTCATGTGCCGGAAAAGCCTGGAGGTGCGTCATCAATCCATGCCGTGGCTTCCATGGTGCGAGTGGTTTGTGTCAGGGGCTGTGGCCGGTGGCCTTAGCAGATGTTGCAGCCTCTTCCGCCGTAGGAGCCGCACAGGCCTCCCAAGCCGTAGCCGTAGCCAAAGCCAAATCCACCGGAGGAGACAGGCACTCCCTGGGCGCTGAGTTCGTTGCCCACGGCAGCCGATGCGGAGGATCCGACGAAGGTGCTCTGGGGGTGGGAGGTGAGGATGGGTCCTGGCAGGGTGACCACCACGGTGGAAGGCTGGATGACGACGCGGGAGGCCTCACACTGCCTGACACAGGGCTCGTTGCAGCTGTTGGCCAGCGGGGTGGGTCCGCAGGGGCGGCAGAGGTCGTAGCAGGCCATGTGTGTGGTGTGGAGGGTCCCTGGAAGAGAAGGTGTTGAGGAAGCGGAGGGGGCAGAGGGTGGTGGAGGAGAGGGTGCAGGTGGGGTGAGGAGAAGGCGGGTGATGGGGTTGAGGCTCACCTTGTTGAGGGTGGAGGAGAAGGCGTCGGGAGAAGTGTGTGAGGGAGAGAGGCGCTGGGCCGGCTTTTATGCTGGTCCCCAAGGGGCGGGACAGGCTTTGCGCATGACAGAATTATTCAAGAAGCAGCTGTTTCATGCCACATCCTGGCAAGTAATGAGGTGAGGTGTATTTTTATTACCACAACACTCCCTTTTCATGTCCTCCTCTTGAGGAGGTGTCCACTTGTCCCTGGCGGCAGCTTTTAAGTGCCAATATTAGAGGCTAAAATTTTGAACTTGTCATTTTTCAAGGCATTCGGCAGATGCAGCCAAAGCGTAGGAGAGGTGGGGTTTCTTCGGCGAGTTCACCCTGTGGCACTGGTGTGGTGTGGTTTGTGGGTGCGTTGTGAAGAGAGGCCCCCATTTCCTCACAGCCCTGGCAGGCTGCTCTGGGCTTTGATGGTGTGACAGGCATGACGTGTTGCCCCTTCCATTCCCTCCCTGCTTTGCTGAAAGGTCTCAAAGCCTGTCTTTAGGCTTGACCTGTCCTTTGGGTGTGTTCTGTTGGTGTCTCGGTGCCCCTCTTTCCTTTAAGATTGTAATTTGGAGAAATGCCTGTCAGTCCGACCTTGGTGCTGTGACAAGTTATAGAGGAGATCATCTTGAGTGCCGTCAGATGTCAGGTAGAGGACAGCCAGGTGGTCAGACCCAGTCAGCATGGCTTAATGTAGGGCAGGTCCTGCCTGACTGACCTGATCTCCTTCTATGAGCATGGGACCTGCTTTGTGGATGGTTGAGGGAAAGGCTGTGGATGTCCTTAACCTGGACTTCAGTAAAGCTTTTGACACCATTTCCCACATCATTCTCCTGGAGAAACTGGCTGAACTTGGCTCTGATTGGTGTACTCTTCAGTGGTAAATAACTGTCTGGATGTCCAGGCCCATAGAGTTGTGGTGAATGGAGTTAAATCCAGTTTGTTGCAGATCACGAGTGGTGTTCCCCGGGACCGAATACTGGGCCCAGTTGTGTTTCATATCTTTATCAATGATTTGGACAAGGGGATCAAGTGCACCCTCAATCAGTTTGCAGAGGACACCAAGGATCGTGGGTGTGTTGATCTGCTTGAGGGTAAGATGGCTGTCCAGAGTGATGTGGACAGGCTGGATCAATGGGCCGAGGCCAATGTTATGAGGTTCAAAACAGCTCAGTGCCAGGTTCTGCACTTGGGTCACAACAACCCCATGAATGCTCCGTGCTGGGGGAGACTGGATGGAAAGCTGTCCAGGGATGTGGTTGAATCACCATCTCTGGAGATATGTAGAAAGGAGTAGTCCTTCCTTTAGAGACTCAGTGTAGTGGTGGACTCGTTAGTGACAGGTTAAGGGTTGGACTGGATCTTAAGTGTCTTTCCCAACCTCAAGTATTCTGTGAGTTTACGAAGGCCATGGACTTAGTGGAGCAAGGTGAGTGGAGGGCAGCCAAGACGCTAAAGGTATTGAAGCATCCTTCCTCTGAGGAGAAGCTGAGAGAGCTGGGAGGTTTTTGAGCCAGGAGGGAGGGCCGTGCACGGGAGATGTCATGAAGGTCTCTAAATCCTGGATGGGAGGTTTAATGGTTTAACCCCATCTGGCAAGTAGGGCCACGCAGCCCCTCACTCACTCCTCTTGTGGCAGGAGAGAGAGGTGTTGGAGACTCCATGGTTAGAGATACTGAAAAGCTGTCTGGACATCATTGTGGAGAGCCTGCTTGAACTGACCCTGCTTGAGCAGTCTGGGTTGACGTACATGATCTCCAGATGTTCCTTATGGCGTCAATGATTCTGCTTGCTGTGATTCTGCCTGCTGTGCTGGCCAGGGCATCCTGCTGGGGAAGAGAGTTGGTGAAATGTGTGCTGCCCTGGGGAGCTTGTGTCAGAGGCTTGGGAAGAAATGCATTAGCATGTGGAAGCCTTTGGGCAAGTGAAGGGCTTGTGTCAGGTTCTGCAACCCCCCCCATGCTGCTCTGTGCTGCTGTTGCTGGGGTCATAGTTCCTAAGAGAGGTCTCGTGGCCCTCTTCCACCCACCTTGATGGGCTCTATAGCCCTGGTTTTGTGTTGGGTGAGGTTGAAAGGGCCTTGTGAGAAGAAAGAAAGTGGAGGCATCTGGGGCTGGGATGCAGGAGAACTTTATTGAGGAACAAAACCAGTGCAAATGGAGAAGAAGCAGGTGGAAGCAATCTAGTCTGAGGTGCCAGTGGGATGAATATCAGCTGATGTCCCTTGTGTGAGATAGATCTTGCTAGAGAATGAAGGTCTTTCTGCCCCTCAGTGAGAGCAGCACACTGGAGGTCATCTGTGGGCCTTGGCTTGAGAGAAAGTGTTTAGAGCAGAGAGGAGTAGACAGAGCAGAAAGAGTGATACAAAGAAGGAGGTGGGAGGAGGAGGAGGTCCCTGGGCCATGTGTTCAGGCAGCTCGGGCTGGCCCTTCCTTGCTTCCTCGTTTGGAGCCTTGGGATGAGGAGCCATGGACAGCAGGTCTGTGTGGTAGGAGGGACCCAGAGGCATCCCCCATCCTTGTCCTTGATTCAGTGGTGTCAGGGGTGGTGTCAGGGTGCTGGTGCTGGCCATTAGCAGATGTTGCAGCCTCTTCCCCCGTAGGAGCCGCACAGGCCTCCCAAGCCATAGCCGTAGCCAAAGCCAAATCCACCGGAGGAGACAGGCACTCCCTGGGCGCTGAGTTCGTTGCCCACGGCAGCCGATGCGGAGGATCCGACGAAGGTGCTCTGGGGGTGGGAGGTGAGGATGGGTCCTGGCAGGGTGACCACCACGGTGGAAGGCTGGATGACGACGCGGGAGGCCTCACACTGCCTGACACAGGGCTCGTTGCAGCTGTTGGCCAGCGGGGTGGGTCCGCAGGGGCGGCAGATGTCGTAGCAGGCCATGTGTGTGGTGTGGAGGGTCCCTGGAAGAGAGGGTGTTGAGGAAGCGGAGGGGGCAGAGGGTGCAGGTGGGTGAGGAGAAGGCGGGTGATGGGGTTGAGGCTCACCTTGTTGAGGGTGGAGGCGAAGGCGTCGGGAGAAGTGTGTGAGGGAGAGAGGCGCTGGGCCGGCTTTTATGCTGGTCCCCGAGGGGCAGGACAGGCTTTGCGCATGGCCAAATTTGGCAGCAATGAGTCCACCTGTGCCACAGCCATCCAAGTCATGAGGTGGGGTGTGTTTTCCTTCCCACAACGCGCTCTTGTCGTGTCCTCCTCTTGAGGAGGTGTCCACTTGTCCCTGGCGGCAGCTTTCAGGTGAGAATTAGGTATTTGGGAGGATTTTCCTGGGCGCTGTATGTCAGCGCATTTTGCCGACACGAGCAAAGCGTAGGAGAGGTGGGGTGTCACCAGCGTCTTCAGTGCAGTCATCCCGTGGCACTGGTGTGGTGTGGTTTGTGGCTGTGTTGTGAGGAGGGGCCCCCATTTCCTCACAGCCCTGTCAGGCTGCTGTGGGCTTTGATGGTGGTGCCGGGCGTGAGGTGCTGCCCCTTCCATCCCGCTCAGTCCTTCCCTGCCTTGATGCCACCTCGCTGAGCCTGTCTTTAGGCCTGTCCTTTCCCCTTGGGTGTGCTCTGTGGGTGTCTTGGTGCCTCTGGCTTGTACGGTTGTAGCTGGGAGAAAGGAGGCTGCCTCTTTGGGCTTGTGACCCCCTGGGGCCATCCCTGGGGGAGGCAGTTCAAGCAGGCAGAGGAGGGCTCTTTGTGAGAGGAGGACGTTGTCCTGGCAGCCCTGGGTCAGAGCTCACAAGCCCTGTGCTGTCGGGAGGTGGGTCATGCTCCCCAGAAGCTTGTGTTGGCCGTGGCGTAGCATTCCCCTTTGCTGTGGCCATCACATTTTCACCTGACACATCCCAGGAAGAGCAACAAAGCTGGTGAAGGATCCAAAGAAAGACTCCTGAGGAGCGGTTGAGGGAACTGGGCTTGTTTAGTTTGCAGAATAAGAAGTCTGAGGGGACACCTTTTGACACTCTACACGTCCCTGAAAGGAGGTTGTAGCAAGGTGGGTGCCAGTCTTCATTTCCCAGATAACAAGTGATAGGACGAGAGGAGAGGAGCTCAAGTTGCGTCAGTGGAGATTTAGGTTGGATCTTACGAAAAAGGGATGTGAAGCACTGGAAGAGGCTTCTGGGGAAGCGGTCGGTCATCACCCCTGGAAGTATTGAAAAGCTGTGTAGATGTTGTGCTTCAGGTCATGTTTTTCTGCTGGACTTGGTAGTGTTGGGGTAATGGTTGGACTTGAGGAGAACAGAAGGCTCTGGGGAGACCTCATAGCAGCCTTCCAACATCTGAAGGGAGCCTACAGGAGAGCCGGAGAGGGACTCTCTGTCAGGAATTGTAGGGACAGGACAAGGGGTAATGGTTTTAAATTGGGTGAGGGGAGATTTAGATTAGATATTAGGAGGAAATTCTTCTCCCTGAGGATGGTGAGACCCTGGCCCAGGTTGCCCAGGGAAGTTGTGGCTGTCCCATCCCTGGAAGTGTTTAAGGCCAGGCTGGATGGGGCTTTGAACAACCTGCTCTAGTGGAGGTGTCCCTGCCCATGGCAGGGGGGTTGGAACTCGATGATCTTTAAGGTCCCTTCCAACTCTAACCATTCTATGATTCTATCTAAAGCGTCTTTTCCAACCTGTCCTCGTTCTGGCAGGGATAGTCTTAATTTCAGAAGGAACGGGAACGGGACACGGGTATTCGATACCATGTGATGTCATGCCCAGTGTAGAGGTGGGGGAGGTCTGCAGGGGACCAGGTAGGAAATCCCTACTTTGGAGGGGGCTGGGGTCTTCTTGTTTCCGGTTGGTGAGCGGTGGTGCCTGAATCGTGTTTTGTACATTCCTCTGTAACTTTTATTGGTCTTGATTTCCCCTTTCCTTCGCTCTTGTGTTCAACTGCCCTTATCTCAGCCCACGAGTTTTGTCTTTTTCTTCCGATTCTCCCCCACATCTCACAGCTGTGGGGGGGTGAGTGAGTGAGTGGCCACATGGTTCTTTGTTTCCAACTGGAGTTAAACCACGACACACCTTCAATGATTCTGTGATTTTTGGAAGGACGTGGAGTTAGTGGGACAAGTCGTGTGAAGGGACACAAAGACTCTGAAGGGAGTGGACCATTTTTCACATGAGGCGAAGCTGAGAGAGCTGAGAGGTTTTTAACCAGGAGGCAGGGCAGCACAGGGGAGATGTCATCAATGTCTCTAAATCTTGGGTTGGAGGTATCACGGTTTAACACCAGCTTGCAACTAAGACCACATAGCCCCACGCTCACTGTCCTCATGGCGATATGGGGAGGAGAATCTGAAAACACAGCACACTACCAGCTGCTAGTGAAAAAGTCAACTCCGTCCCAGCTGAAACCCTGGCAGGAGGGAATGAGGAGAGGGGATTCAGAGTCTTCTCATGGGTGCCAACAGCCAGGACAAGGCGGGGATAGAGAAAGCTGAATAGACATGCCATTTCCTTGGAAGAGAAGACAACCTATTTTCAGCGTGAGGGTGGTCAAAGTGTGGAACAGGTTGTGCAGAGAGGTGTTGGAGACTCCATGCTTGGAGATACTGAAAACCTGACTGGAGGTGGTTAAGGAGAGGCTTCTGTTTTGCGCCCCCCGCCTTGAGAAAAAAGAAATGGAAAGCGTCTAAGGTTTGGATGCAGGAGAAATTTATTGAGAGCAAAGAGTGTTAAGGTAGGAATGCCAAGTGGAAGGGATCCAGTTTGAGTTGCAGGTAGGGTGAGCAAGAGCCCTCGTATGAGATAGATGTTGCCAGAGCGTTGAGGTTTTCCTGCCCCTCAGTGGGAGCTGAACACTGGAGGTCCCTGGTGGTCTTTGGCTTGTCAGGAAGTGGTTGCAGTGGAGAGTAGTGACCACAGGAGAAGGGTCGATGCAAAGAAGGAGGTGGGAGAAGCAGAGGAAGTCCATGATCCGTGTTTCCAGGAAGCGTGGGCTGGTCCCCTTCCGTGCTCCCTTGCTTGGTGCCTTGAGAGGAGGAGCCATGGACAGGGAACCCATGTGCCAGAAAAGCCTGGAGGTGTGTCGTCAATCCATGCCGTGGATTCCATTATGTAGGTGGTTGGTGTCAGGGGCTGTGGCCAGTGCCCTTAGCAGATGTTACAGCCTCTTCCGCCGTAGGAGCCGCACAGGCCTCCCAAGCCGTAGCCCAGGCCCCCCAAGCCGTAGCCAAAGCCAAATCCACCGGAGGAGACGGGCACTCCCTGGGCGCTGAGTTCGTTGCCCACGGCAGCCGATGCGGAGGATCCGACGAAGGTGCTCTGGGGGTGGGAGGTGAGGATGGGTCCTGGCAGGGTGACCTGCACAGCGGGAGGCTGGATGACGACGCGGGAGGCCTCACACTGCCTGACACAGGGCTCGTTGCAGCTGTTGGCCAGCGGGGTGGGTCCGCAGGGGCGGCAGAGGTCGTAGCAGGCCATGTGTGTGGTGTGGAGGGTCCCTGGAAGAGAGGGTGTTGAGGAAGCGGAGGGGGCAGAGGGTGGTGGAGGAGAGGGTGCAGGTGGGTGAGGAGAAGGCGGGTGATGGGGTTGAGGCTCACCTTGTTGAGGGTGGAGGAGAAGGCGTCGGGAGAAGTGTGTGAGGGAGAGAGGCGCTGGGCCGGCTTTTATGCTGGTCCCTGAGGGGCGGGACAGGCTTTGCGCATGTCAGCGTTTTTCATGAAGCAGCTCTTTCGTACCACAGCCTGGTGAGTAATGAGGTGGGGTGTGTTTTTCTTCCAACAATTCTCCAATTTCTTGTCATCCTTTTGAGGACGTGTCCACTTGGGCTTGTCGGCAGCTTTCAAGGGACTGTAGGTATTTTGGAGTATTTGCATGGATGCTGTGTCAGGGGATTGTGCAGATGCAGCCAAAGCACAGGAGAGGTGGGGTGTCATCAGTGAGGTCATCCCATGGCACTGGTGTGGTGTGGTTTGTGGGTGCGTTGTAAAGAAGGGGCCTCATTTGCTCGCAGCCCTGGCAGACTGGTCTGGACTTTGATGGTATGACGGTCATGAGATGGTGCTCCTTCCATCACATTTTCTCCCTCCCTGCTTTGCTGAAAGGTCTCGAAGTCTGTATTTAGGCATGACCTGTCCTTTGGGTGTGTTTTGTTGTCATCTTGGTGCTCCTCTTTCTTGTAAGGTTGTAACTGGGCGAAATGTGTGTCAGTCTGACCTTGGTGCTGGGAAAGGTTATGGAGATCATCTTGAGTGCCATCACATGGCACGTACCAGAGAACCAGGAGGTCAGGCCCAGTCAGCCTGGCTTTAGGAAGGGTGGGTCCTGCCTGACCAACCTAATCTGCTTTTTGACAAGGAGACCCGCTTAGAGGATGGTTGAGGGAAAGGCTGTGGATGTTGTAACCTGGACTTTAGTAAAGCCCTTGACACCGTTTCCCACATCATTCTCCTGGAGAAACGGCCTGCTCATGGCTCTGACAGCCATACTCTGCAGTGGCTAAAAACTGTCTGGATGGCCGGGCCCAAAGAATTGTGGTGAATGGAGTTACGTCCAGCTGGTGGCCGGTCACAAGTGGTGTTCCCCAGGGCTGAGTACTGGGAGCAGTTCTCTTCAGTATCTTTCTCAAGGACCTGGATGTGGGGATCGATTGCGCCCTCAGTAAGTTTGGAGAGGAGGCCAAGGTTGGTGGGTGTGTTGGTCTGCTTGAGGGTAGAAAGGCTCTGCAGAGGGATCTGGACGGGCTGGCTGGATGGGCCAATGCCAATGGTCTGAAGTTCCAGAAGGCTAGTGCCAGGTCCTGCACTTTTGTCACCACAACCGCATGAAAGGTACAGGCTTGGGGAAGTATGGCCTCAAAGCTGCCCAGCTGTAAATGACCTGGGGCTGCTGGCCATCAGGCAGCTGAATATGCACCGGCAGTGTGCCCAAGTGTCCAAGATTGCCAGTAGCACCCTGGCTCATATCAGAGCCAGTATGGCCAGCAGGATGAGTGAAGTGATCGTCCCTCTGTCTTCGGCCATAGTGAGGCCCCCCCTGGAATTCTGTGTTCACTCCTTGGTCCGTCCCTGTAAGAGAACCCTAAGAAAGACATTGAGGTGTTGGAGCGTGTCCAGAGAAGGGCACGGAAGCTGGTGAGGGGTGTGGAAGACGAGTCTTAAGAGGAATGGCTGAGGGAACTGGGGTTGTTTAGCGTGGAGAAAAAGAAAGCTGATGGGAGAAGTTATTGCTCTCTTCTACTATCAGAAAGAGAGGTGGGTATCGGAGTCTTTTGACAGGTGTCAAGTGATAGGATGAGAGAAAACGGCCCCAATTTGAACCAGGGGAAAATTAGGTTGGATCTTAGGAAAAATGTCTTCACCGAAAGGGTTGTCAAGCCCTGGCAGAGGCTGCCCGGGGAAGTGGTTAAGTCACCGTCCCTGGAGGTATGTAGAAGAGAGTAGACTTGGCACGAAGGGACTCGATTTAGCAGTGCCCTTGGTAGTGTTAAGCTAAGGTTTGGACTCAATGATCTTAAGTCTCTTTTCCAACCTCAACGGTTCTGTGATTTTTTCGAAGGCCGTGGACGTAGTGGAGTGAGTGAAAGCAGGGCCACCAAGATGGTGAAGGGATTGATCATCCTTCCTCTGAGGAGAATTCAAGAGAGCTGGGAGGTTTTTCAGGCAGGAGGCCGTGCAGGGAGACATCATCAATGTCTCCTAATCCTGGATGGGAGGTGTCATGGTTTAACACCAGCCAGTAATTTGGTCCATGCTGCCGCTCACTTACTACCCCCACGGTGAGCTTGTGAAGAGAATCAGAAGAGTAAAAGTGAAAGAATTCGTGCCTTGAGATAAAGACAGGAAGCGAAGCAAAAGCTGCACGCTCAAGGAAAGCCACACAAGGAATTGCTTGACCTCTTCCCAATGGCAGGCAGGTGTTCAGCCACCTCCAGGAAAGCAGGGTTCCATCCCACATGATGGTTTCTTGGGAAGACAAATGTCATAACGCCAAACGTCACCCCCTTCTTTCTTCCCTTCAGCTTTATATCGTGAGCATGCTGTCATACGGCATGGACTATCCCTTTGGTCAGCTGGGGTCAGCTGTCCCAGTCATGTTTTCTCCCAACTCTTTGTGCCTTGCCAGCCTACTTTCTGGTGGGGCGATGTGAGGATGAGAAAAGACCTTGGGTGCTCAGCAAAAGCAGAACCATTGGTGGGCTGTCAACAGCATTGTCATCCCAAATCCAAAACACAGCACTGCAGCAGCTGTGAGTAAGAAAGTCTCAACTCCATCCCAGCTGAAACCATGGCAGGAGGGAAGGAGGAGAGGGGAGTCAGAGTCTTCTTCTCATGGGTGCCCAAGGCCAGGGCAGAGGGGGATGGAGAAAGCTGAAAAGACGTGCCATTTCCTTGGAAGAGAAGGCAACCCTTTTTCAGCGTGAGGGTGGTCAAAGTGTGGAACAGGTTGTGCAGAGAGGTGTTGGAGACTCCATGCTTGGAGATACTGAAAACCTGACTGGAGGTGGTTAAGGAGAGGCTTCTCTTATGCGCCCCCCGCCTTGAGAAAAAAGAAATTGAAAGCGTCTAAGGTTTGGATGCAGGAGAAATTTATTGAGAGCAAAGAGTGTTAAGGCAGGAATGCCAAGTGGAAGGGATCCAGTTTGAGTTGCAGGTAGGGTGAGCAAGAGCCCTCGTATGAGATAGATGTTGCCAGAGCGTTGAGGTTTTCCTGCCCCTCAGTGGGAGCTGAACACTGGAGGTCCCTGGTGGTCTTTGTCTTGTCAGGAAGTGGTTGCAGTGGAGAGTAGTGACCACAGGAGAAGGGTCGATGCAAAGAAGGAGGTGGGAGAAGCAGAGGAAGTCCATGATCCGTGTTTCCAGGAAGCGTGGGCTGGTCCCCTTCCATGCTTCCTTGCTTGGTGCCTTGAGAGGAGGAGCCATGGACAGGGAACCCATGTGCCCGAAAAGCCTGGAGGTGTGTCGTCAATCCATGCCGTGGATTCCATTATGTAGGTGGTTGGTGTCAGGGGCTGTGGCCAGTGCCCTTAGCAGATGTTACAGCCTCTTCCGCCGTAGGAGCCGCACAGGCCTCCCAAGCCGTAGCCCAGGCCCCCCAAGCCGTAGCCAAAGCCAAATCCACCGGAGGAGACGGGCACTCCCTGGGCGCTGAGTTCGTTGCCCACGGCAGCCGATGCGGAGGATCCGACGAAGGTGCTCTGGGGGTGGGAGGTGAGGATGGGTCCTGGCAGGGTGACCACCACGGTGGAAGGCTGGATGACGACGCGGGAGGCCTCACACTGCCTGACACAGGGCTCGTTGCAGCTGTTGGCCAGCGGGGTGGGTCCGCAGGGGCGGCAGAGGTCGTAGCAGGCCATGTGTGTGGTGTGGAGGGTCCCTGGAAGAGAGGGTGTTGAGGAAGCGGAGGGGGCAGAGGGTGGTGGAGGAGAGGGTGCAGGTGGGTGAGGAGAAGGCGGGTGATGGGGTTGAGGCTCACCTTGTTGAGGGTGGAGGCGAAGGCGTCGGGAGAAGTGTGTGAGGGAGAGAGGCGCTGGGCCGGCTTTTATGCTGGTCCCCGAGGGGCGGGACAGGCTTTGCGCATGGCCACATTTGGCAGCAATGAGTCCACCTGTGCCACAGCCATTCAAGTCATGAGGTGGGGTGTGTTTTTGTTACCACAACACTCCCTTTTCGTGTCCTCCTCTTGAGGACGTGTCCACTTGTCCCTGGCGGCAGCTTTTAAGTGCCAGCGTTAGAGGCCAAATGCTTGGTGTTGATGTTACGTGCCATGCTGAGCAGAAGATGCGACGAAAGCTTAGGAGAGGTGGGGTGTCATCAGTGAGGTCATCCCGTGGCACTCATGTGGTGTGGTTTGTGTGTGCGTTGTGAAGAGGGGGCCCCATTTCCTGGGAGGCTGGTCTGGGCTTTGATGGTGGTGCCGAGCGTGAGTGGCGGCCTCTGCCATGGCATTCACTCCCTCCCTGCCTTGATCCCCGCTCGCTGAGCCTGTCTTTAGGGCTGCTCTTTCCCCATGGGTGTGCTCTGTGGGTGTCTCGGTGCCCCTCTTTCTTGTAAGGTTTTAATTTGGAGAAATGTCTGTCCGTCGGACCTTGGTGCTGTGGCAGGGTATGGAGGAGATCATCTTGAGGGCCATGACACTGCACGTACAGGACAGCCAGGTGGTCAGGCCCAGTCAGCATGGCTTAATGTAGGGCAGGTCCTGCCTGCCTGAGCTATCTCCTTCTATGGCAAGGGGGCCCGCTTAGTGGATGGTTGAGGGAAAGGCTGTGGATGTTGTTAACCCGGACTTCAGTAAAAGTTCTTGACACAATTTCCCACATCATTCTCCTGGAGAAACTGCCTGCTCATTACTATGAAGGGCATACTCTTGGCTGGCTAAAAAACTATCTGGATTTCCGTGCCGTGCCCATGGAGCCGTGGTGAATGGAGCTAAATTCAGTTTGTTGCCGGCCACGAGTGGCGTTCGCCAGGGCTGAGTTCTGGGGCCAGTTCTGTTTAATGTCTTTATCAACGATCTGTAGGAGGGGACTGATTGGACCCTCAGTAAGTTTGCAGAGGACATCAAGGTTGGTGGGTAAGTTGATCTGGTTGAGGGTAGGATGTCTCTGCAGAGGGATCTGGACAGGCTGGATGGATGGATCATGGGCGATGGTGTGAGGACCAAAAAGGCTCAATGCTGCGTCTTGCGCTTTGGACACAAATACTCCGTGAACGGTACTGGCTTAGGGAAGTGTGGCCTCAAAGTTGCCAGACCGAAAAAAACCTGGGGTTGTTGGCCATCAGCCAACAGTTTGTGGGCTGTTTCAGTTGGTGGGTTGTCTAAGAGTGGAGTTGGGTGCTCAGAGAGGTGTTGGAGACTCCATGCTTGGAGATACGGAAAACCTTAGTGGACAGGATTGTGTAGAGCCTCCTTGAGCTGAGCCCACTAGAGCAGGTTGGTTTGAAGTAGATGATCTCCAGAGGTTCCTTGGGCAGTCAGAGTTTCTCTTTGCTGTCGTTCTGCCTGCGGTGCTGGCCAGGGGTTTGTGCTGGGAAAGAGAGATGGTGAAGCGTGTGCTGCCCTGGGGAGCTTGTGTCAGAGGCTTGGGTAGAAGTGCGTGAGCACGTCCAAGTCTTTGGGCAAGTGCAGGGCCTGTGTCAGGTTCTGGAAGCCCTCCTGTGCTGCTGTGTGCTGTTGTTTTTGGTGTGGACATAGTTCCTCAGAGAGGTCTTGTAGGCCTTTTCCCCCCACCCCCATGGGCTCTGTGGCCCTGCCTTTGTGCCTTGTGAAGTTGGAAGAAACTCATGAGAAGAAAGAAATTGTAGGAGTCTAAGGTTTGGATGCAGGAGAACTTTATTGAGGGAAAAGAGTGGAAAGGCAGGATTGCCAAGTGGAAGGGAGCCAGTCTGAGTTGCAGGTAGGGTGGCCATCATCCGAGGTTCCTTGTGTGAGACAGATCTTGCCAGAGCATCAAGCTCTGTCTGGCCCTGCAGTGGGAGCGGCACTCTGGATGTCCCCAGTGTGGCTAAGGCTTGTCAGAAAGTGTTTGCAGTGGAGAGTAGTGGGCATAGGAGAAAGGGTGATGCAAGAAGAAGGTGTGAGAAGAGGAGGAGGTCCATGGTGCGTGTTTCCAGGCATCCCGGAGCAGCCCGTTCCCTGCTTCCTGGCTTGGTGCCTTGAGAGGAAGAACCGTGGACAGGGAGCTCATGTGCCGGAAAAGCCTGGAGGTGCGTCGTCAATCCATGCCGTGGCTTCCATGGTGCGAGTGGTTTGTGTCAGGGGCTGTGGCCGGTGCCCTTAGCAGATGTTGCAGCCTCTTCCCCCGTAGGAGCCGCACAGGCCTCCCAAGCCGTAGCCGTAGCCAAAGCCAAATCCACCGGAGGAGACGGGCACTCCCTGGGCGCTGAGTTCGTTGCCCACGGCAGCCGATGCGGAGGATCCGACGAAGGTGCTCTGGGGGTGGGAGGTGAGGATGGGTCCTGGCAGGGTGACCACCACGGTGGAAGGCTGGATGACGACGCGGGAGGCCTCACACTGCCTGACACAGGGCTCGTTGCAGCTGTTGGCCAGCGGGGTGGGTCCGCAGGGGCGGCAGAGGTCGTAGCAGGCCATGTGTGTGGTGTGGAGGGTCCCTGGAAGAGAGGGTGTTGAGGAAGCGGAGGGGGCAGAGGGTGGTGGAGGAGAGGGTGCAGGTGGGTGAGGAGAAGGCGGGTGATGGGGTTGAGGCTCACCTTGTTGAGGGTGGAGGCGAAGGCGTCGGGAGAAGTGTGTGAGGGAGAGAGGCGCTGGGCCGGCTTTTATGCTGGTCCCCGAGGGGCGGGACAGGCTTTGCGCATGGCCACATTTGGCAGCAATGAGTCCACCTGTGCCACAGCCATTCAAGTCATGAGGTGGGGTGTGTTTTTGTTACCACAACACTCCCTTTTCGTGTCCTCCTCTTGAGGACGTGTCCACTTGTCCCTGGCGGCAGCTTTTAAGTGCCAGCGTTAGAGGCCAAATGCTTGGTGTTGATGTTACGTGCCATGCTGAGCAGAAGATGCGACGAAAGCTTAGGAGAGGTGGGGTGTCATCAGTGAGGTCATCCCGTGGCACTCATGTGGTGTGGTTTGTGTGTGCGTTGTGAAGAGGGGGCCCCATTTCCTGGGAGGCTGGTCTGGGCTTTGATGGTGGTGCCGAGCGTGAGTGGCAGCCTCTGCCATGGCATTCACTCCCTCCCTGCCTTGATCCCCGCTCGCTGAGCCTGTCTTTAGGGCTGCTCTTTCCCCATGGGTGTGCTCTGTGGGTGTCTCGGTGCCCCTCTTTCTTGTAAGGTTTTAATTTGGAGAAATGTCTGTCCGTCGGACCTTGGTGCTGTGGCAGGGTATGGAGGAGATCATCTTGAGGGCCATGACACTGCACGTACAGGACAGCCAGGTGGTCAGGCCCAGTCAGCATGGCTTAATGTAGGGCAGGTCCTGCCTGCCTGAGCTATCTCCTTCTATGGCAAGGGGGCCCGCTTAGTGGATGGTTGAGGGAAAGGCTGTGGATGTTGTTAACCCGGACTTCAGTAAAAGTTCTTGACACAATTTCCCACATCATTCTCCTGGAGAAACTGCCTGCTCATTACTATGAAGGGCATACTCTTGGCTGGCTAAAAAACTATCTGGATTTCCGTGCCGTGCCCATGGAGCCGTGGTGAATGGAGCTAAATTCAGTTTGTTGCCGGCCACGAGTGGCGTTCGCCAGGGCTGAGTTCTGGGGCCAGTTCTGTTTAATGTCTTTATCAACGATCTGTAGGAGGGGACTGATTGGACCCTCAGTAAGTTTGCAGAGGACATCAAGGTTGGTGGGTAAGTTGATCTGGTTGAGGGTAGGATGTCTCTGCAGAGGGATCTGGACAGGCTGGATGGATGGATCATGGGCGATGGTGTGAGGACCAAAAAGGCTCAATGCTGCGTCTTGCGCTTTGGACACAAATACTCCGTGAACGGTACTGGCTTAGGGAAGTGTGGCCTCAAAGTTGCCAGACCGAAAAAAACCTGGGGTTGTTGGCCATCAGCCAACAGTTTGTGGGCTGTTTCAGTTGGTGGGTTGTCTAAGAGTGGAGTTGGGTGCTCAGAGAGGTGTTGGAGACTCCATGCTTGGAGATACGGAAAACCTTAGTGGACAGGATTGTGTAGAGCCTCCTTGAGCTGAGCCCACTAGAGCAGGTTGGTTTGAAGTAGATGATCTCCAGAGGTTCCTTGGGCAGTCAGAGTTTCTCTTTGCTGTCGTTCTGCCTGCGGTGCTGGCCAGGGGTTTGTGCTGGGAAAGAGAGATGGTGAAGCGTGTGCTGCCCTGGGGAGCTTGTGTCAGAGGCTTGGGTAGAAGTGCGTGAGCACGTCCAAGTCTTTGGGCAAGTGCAGGGCCTGTGTCAGGTTCTGGAAGCCCTCCTGTGCTGCTGTGTGCTGTTGTTTTTGGTGTGGACATAGTTCCTCAGAGAGGTCTTGTAGGCCTTTTCCCCCCACCCCCATGGGCTCTGTGGCCCTGCCTTTGTGCCTTGTGAAGTTGGAAGAAACTCATGAGAAGAAAGAAATTGTAGGAGTCTAAGGTTTGGATGCAGGAGAACTTTATTGAGGGAAAAGAGTGCAAAGGCAGGATTGCCAAGTGGAAGGGAGCCAGTCTGAGTTGCAGGTAGGGTGGCCATCATCCGAGGTTCCTTGTGTGAGACAGATCTTGCCAGAGCATCAAGCTCTGTCTGGCCCTGCAGTGGGAGCGGCACTCTGGATGTCCCCAGTGTGGCTAAGGCTTGTCAGAAAGTGTTTGCAGTGGAGAGTAGTGGGCATAGGAGAAAGGGTGATGCAAGAAGAAGGTGTGAGAAGAGGAGGAGGTCCATGGTGCGTGTTTCCAGGCATCCCGGAGCAGCCCGTTCCCTGCTTCCTGGCTTGGTGCCTTGAGAGGAAGAACCGTGGACAGGGAGCTCATGTGCCGGAAAAGCCTGGAGGTGCGTCGTCAATCCATGCCGTGGCTTCCATGGTGCGAGTGGTTTGTGTCAGGGGCTGTGGCCGGTGCCCTTAGCAGATGTTGCAGCCTCTTCCCCCGTAGGAGCCGCACAGGCCTCCCAAGCCGTAGCCGTAGCCAAAGCCAAATCCACCGGAGGAGACGGGCACTCCCTGGGCGCTGAGTTCGTTGCCCACGGCAGCCGATGCGGAGGATCCGACGAAGGTGCTCTGGGGGTGGGAGGTGAGGATGGGTCCTGGCAGGGTGACCACCACGGTGGAAGGCTGGATGACGACGCGGGAGGCCTCACACTGCCTGACACAGGGCTCGTTGCAGCTGTTGGCCAGCGGGGTGGGTCCGCAGGGGCGGCAGATGTCGTAGCAGGCCATGTGTGTGGTGTGGAGGGTCCCTGGAAGAGAGGGTGTTGAGGAAGCGGAGGGGGCAGAGGGTGGTGGAGGAGAGGGTGCAGGTGGGGTGAGGAGAAGGCGGGTGATGGGGTTGAGGCTCACCTTGTTGAGGGTGGAGGAGAAGGCGTCGGGAGAAGTGTGTGAGGGAGAGAGGCGCTGGGCCGGCTTTTATGCTGGTCCCCGAGGGGCGGGACAGGCTTTGCGCATGGCCACATTTGGCAGCAATGAGTCCACCTGTGCCACAGCCATTCAAGTCATGAGGTGGGGTGTGTTTTTGTTACCACAACACTCCCTTTTCGTGTCCTCCTCTTGAGGACGTGTCCACTTGTCCCTGGCGGCAGCTTTTAAGTGCCAGCGTTAGAGGCCAAATGCTCGGTGTTGATGTTACGTGCCATGCTGAGCAGAAGATGCGACGAAAGCTTAGGAGAGGTGGGGTGTCATCAGTGAGGTCATCTCGTGGCACTCATGCGGTGTGGTTTGTGTGTGCGTTGTGAAGAGGGGGCCCCATTTCCTGGGAGGCTGGTCTGGGCTTTGATGGTGGTGCCGAGCGTGAGTGGCGGCCTCTGCCATGGCATTCACTCCCTCCCTGCCTTGATCCCCGCTCGCTGAGCCTGTCTTTAGGGCTGCTCTTTCCCCATGGGTGTGCTCTGTGGGTGTCTCGGTGCCCCTCTTTCTTGTAAGGTTTTAATTTGGAGAAATGTCTGTCCGTCGGACCTTGGTGCTGTGGCAGGCTATGGAGGAGATCATCTTGAGGGCCATGACACTGCACGTACAGGACAGCCAGGTGGTCAGGCCCAGTCAGCATGGCTTAATGTAGGGCAGGTCCTGCCTGCCTGAGCTATCTCCTTCTATGGCAAGGGGGCCCGCTTAGTGGATGGTTGAGGGAAAGGCTGTGGATGTTGTTAACCCGGACTTCAGTAAAAGTTCTTGACACAATTTCCCACATCATTCTCCTGGAGAAACTGCCTGCTCATTACTATGAAGGGCATACTCTTGGCTGGCTAAAAAACTATCTGGATTTCCGTGCCGTGCCCATGGAGCCGTGGTGAATGGAGCTAAATTCAGTTTGTTGCCGGCCACGAGTGGCGTTCGCCAGGGCTGAGTTCTGGGGCCAGTTCTGTTTAATGTCTTTATCAACGATCTGTAGGAGGGGACTGATTGGACCCTCAGTAAGTTTGCAGAGGACATCAAGGTTGGTGGGTAAGTTGATCTGGTTGAGGGTAGGATGTCTCTGCAGAGGGATCTGGACAGGCTGGATGGATGGATCATGGGCGATGGTGTGAGGACCAAAAAGGCTCAATGCTGCGTCTTGCGCTTTGGACACAAATACTCCGTGAACGGTACTGGCTTAGGGAAGTGTGGCCTCAAAGTTGCCAGACCGAAAAAAACCTGGGGTTGTTGGCCATCAGCCAACAGTTTGTGGGCTGTTTCAGTTGGTGGGTTGTCTAAGGGTGGAGTTGGGTGCTCAGAGAGGTGTTGGAGACTCCATGCTCGGAGATACGGAAAACCTTAGTGGACAGGATTGTGTAGAGCCTCCTTGAGCTGAGCCCACTAGAGCAGGTTGGTTTGAAGTAGATGATCTCCAGAGGTTCCTTGGGCAGTCAGAGTTTCTCTTTGCTGTCGTTCTGCCTGCGGTGCTGGCCAGGGGTTTGTGCTGGGAAAGAGAGATGGTGAACCTGTGGAGCTTGTGTCAGAGGCTTGGGTAGAAGTGCGTGAGCACGTCCAAGTCTTTGGGCAAGTGCAGGGCCTGCGTCAGGTTCTGGAAGCCCTCCTGTGCTGCTGTGTGCTGTTGTTTTTGGTGTGGACATAGTTCCTCAGAGAGGTCTTGTAGGCCTTTTCCCCCCACCCCCATGGGCTCTGTGGCCCTGCCTTGTGCCTTGTGAAGTTGGAAGAAACTCATGAGAAGAAAGAAATTGTAGGAGTCTAAGGTTTGGATGCAGGAGAACTTTATTGAGGGAAAAGAGTGGAAAGGCAGGATTGCCAAGTGGAAGGGAGCCAGTCTGAGTTGCAGGTAGGGTGGCCATCATCCGAGGTTCCTTGTGTGAGACAGATCTTGCCAGAGCATCAAGCTCTGTCTGGCCCTGCAGTGGGAGCGGCACTCTGGATGTCCCCAGTGTGGCTAAGGCTTGTCAGAAAGTGTTTGCAGTGGAGAGTAGTGGACATAGAAGAAAGGGTGATGCAAGAAGAAGGTGTGAGAAGAGGAGGAGGTCCATGGTGCGTGTTTCCAGGCATCCCAGAGCAGCCCGTTCCCTGCTTCCTGGCTTGGTGCCTTGAGAGGAAGAACCGTGGACAGGGAGCTCATGTGCCGGAAAAGCCTGGAGGTGCGTCGTCAATCCATGCTGTGGCTTCCATGGTGCGAGTGGTTTGTGTCAGGGGCTGTGGCCGGTGCCCTTAGCAGATGTTGCAGCCTCTTCCACCGTAGGAGCCGCACAGGCCTCCCAAGCCGTAGCCGTAGCCAAAGCCAAATCCACCGGAGGAGACGGGCACTCCCTGGGCGCTGAGTTCATTGCCCACGGCAGCCGATGCGGAGGATCCGACGAAGGTGCTCTGGGGGTGGGAGGTGAGGATGGGTCCTGGCAGGGTGACCACCACGGTGGAAGGCTGGATGACGACGCGGGAGGCCTCACACTGCCTGACACAGGGCTCGTTGCAGCTGTTGGCCAGCGGGGTGGGTCCGCAGGGGCGGCAGAGGTCGTAGCAGGCCATGTGTGTGGTGTGGAGGGTCCCTGGAAGAGAGGGTGTTGAGGAAGCGGAGGGGGCAGAGGGTGGTGGAGGAGAGGGTGCAGGTGGGTGAGGAGAAGGAGGGTGATAGGGTTGAGGCTCACCTTGTTGAGGGTGGAGGAGAAGGCGTTGGGAGAAGTGTGTGAGGGAGAGAGGCACTGGGCCAGCTTTTATGCTGGTCCCCGAGGGGCGGGACAGGCTTTGCGCATGTCCACATTTGGCAGCAATGAGTCCTTCTGTGCCACATCCTGGCAAGTAATGAGGTGGGGTGTGTTTTTGTTACCACAACGCTCTCTTGTCGTGTCCTCCTCTTGAGGACGTGTCCACTTGTCCCTGGCGGCAGCTTTTAAGTGCCAGCGTTAGAGGCCAAATGCTCGATGTTGATGTTATGTGCCATGCTGAGCAGAAGATGCGACGAAAGCTTAAGAGAGGTGGGGTGTCATCAGTGAGGTCATCCCGTGGCACTCATGTGGTTAGGTTTTTGAGTGAGTTGTGAAGCGGCAGCCCCATTTCCCGTCAGGCTGGTCTGGGCTTTGATGGTGGTGCCGAGCGTGAGTGGCGGCCTCTGCCATGGCATTCACTCCCTCCCTGCCTTGATCCCCGCTCGCTGAGCCTGTCTTTAGGGCTGCTCTTTCCCCTCGGTTGTTCTCTGTGGGTGTGTTGGTGCCCTCTGTTTTCTAAGGTTGTAACTGGGAGAAATGTCTGTTAGTGTGACTTTGGTGCCGGGAAAGGTTATGGAGAAGATCATCTTGAGTGCCGTCAGATGTCAGGTAGAGGACAGCCAGGTGGTCAGACCCAGTCAGCATGGCTTAATGTAGGGCAGGTCCTGCCTGCCTGACCTGATCTCCTTCTATGAGCATGGGACCTGCTTTGTGGATGGTTGAGGGAAAGGCTGTGGATGTTGTTATACTGGACTTTAGTGAAGGCCTTGACAGCGTTTCACACAGCATTCTCCTGGAGAAACTGCCTGCTCATGGCTCTGGCTGGTGTAGTCTTTGCTGGATATGAAGTTGGCTTCATGGCCGGGCCTATAGAGTTGTGGTGAATGCAGTTAAATCCAGTTTGTTGCCGGTCGCGAGTGGTGCTCTCCAGAGCTGAGCACTGGGGCCAGTTTGTTTAATGTCTTTGTCAATGATGTGGACTTAGGGATTGAGTGCATCCTCAGTAAGTTTGCAGAGGACACCAAAGTTGTTGTGTTGATCTGCTTGAGGGTAAGACATCTCTACAGAGAGCTATGGACAGGCTGGATCGATGGGCTGAGGTCATTGTTATGAGGTTGAAAAACGGTCAATGCTGGGTCCTGCAGTTGCGTCACAAGAACCCCATGCAACCCTCCAGGCTTGCGGAAGACTGTCTGGAAAGCTTCTCAGGGATGTGGTTGAGTCACCGTCCCTGGAGGTATGTAGAAAGGAGTAGTCTTGTCCCTGAGGGACTCAATGTAGCGGTGGATTTGTTAGTGACAGGTTAAGGGTTGGACAGGATCTTAAGTGACTTTCCCAACCTCAAGGATTCTGTGAGTCCATGAAGGCTATGGCTGTAGTGGAGCAAGTTGACTGAGTGAAACCAAGATGCTGAACAAATCCTCAGAGGAGAAGCTGAGAGAGCTGGGAGGTTTTTCAGCCAGGAGGGAAGGCTGCGGAGGGAAGAAGTCTTCAACGTCTCCAAATCCTGCATGGGAGGTGTCATGGTTTAACAGCAGCTTTCAACTAGGACCACGCAGCCGCTCGTTTACTCCCCTCCTGGCAGGAGAGAGAGATACTCCATCCTTAGAGATACCGAAGACATGTGTGGACATCATTGCGGAGTGCCTGCTCGAGCTGACCCTATTTCATAGATTCATAGATTGGTCCAGGCCAGAAGGGACCTCCAAAGGTCATCTAGTCTGACCTTCCTGCAGTCAGTAGGGACACGCCCAACTAGACGAGGTTGGCCAGGACCTCGTCGAGCTTTACCTTGAATATCTCAAGGGAAGGGGCCTCAACCACCTCCCTGGGCAACCTCTTCCAGTGTTCCACCACCCTCATAGTAAAGAACTTTTTCCTAATATCCAATCTAAATCTCCCCTTCTCCACCTTAAAACCATTGCCCGTCGTCCTGTCACTGCAGGCCTTTGAAAACAGACTCTCCCCAGCCTTCCTGTAGGCCCCCCTCAAGTACAGGAAGGCCCCTATGAGGTCTCCCCGGAGCCTCTTCTTCTCCAGGCTGAACAACCCCAGCTCCCTCAGCCTATCCTCGTAGCGGAGGTGCTCCAACCCCCTGATGATTTGAGTGGGTTGGGTTGACATACATGATGTCCAGATGTTCTTTCCGCAGTCAGTGATTCCGTTTGCTGTGATTCTGCCTGTTGTACCGGCCAAGGGATGTTGATGGGAAAGAGAGATGGTGAAGCGTGTGCTGCCCTGGGGAGCTTGTGTCAGAGGCTTGGGTAGAAGTGCGTGAGCACGTCCAAGTCTTTGGGCAAGTGCAGGGCCTGTGTCAGGTTCTGGAAGCCCCCCCTGTGAAGCTCTGTGCTGTTGTTTTTGGTGTGGACATAGTTCCTCAGAGAGGTCTTGTAGGCCTTTTCCCCCCACCCCCATGGGCTCTGTGGCCCTGCCTTTGTGCCTTGTGAAGTTGGAAGAAACTCATGAGAAGAAAGAAATTGTAGGAGTCTAAGGTTTGGATGCAGGAGAACTTTATTGAGGGAAAAGAGTGCAAAGGCAGGATTGCCAAGTGGAAGGGAGCCAGTCTGAGTTGCAGGTAGGGTGGCCATCATCCGAGGTTCCTTGCATGAGACAGATCTTGCCAGAGCATCAAGCTCTGTCTGGCCCTGCAGTGGGAGCGGCACTCTGGATGTCCCCAGTGTGGCTAAGGCTTGTCAGAAAGTGTTTGCAGTGGAGAGTAGTGGGCATAGGAGAAAGGGTGATGCAAGAAGAAGGTGTGAGAAGAGGAGGAGGTCCATGGTGCGTGTTTCCAGGCATCCCAGAGCAGCCCGTTCCCTGCTTCCTGGCTTGGTGCCTTGAGAGGAAGAACCGTGGACAGGGAGCTCATGTGCCGGAAAAGCCTGGAGGTGCGTCGTCAATCCATGCCGTGGCTTCCATGGTGCGAGTGGTTTGTGTCAGGGGCTGTGGCCGGTGCCCTTAGCAGATGTTGCAGCCTCTTCCCCCGTAGGAGCCGCACAGGCCTCCCAAGCCGTAGCCGTAGCCAAAGCCAAATCCACCGGAGGAGATGGGCACTCCCTGGGCGCTGAGTTCGTTGCCCACGGCAGCCGATGCGGAGGATCCGACGAAGGTGCTCTGGGGGTGGGAGGTGAGGATGGGTCCTGGCAGGGTGACCTGCACAGCGGGAGGCTGGATGACGACGCGGGAGGCCTCACACTGCCTGACACAGGGCTCGTTGCAGCTGTTGGCCAGCGGGGTGGGTCCGCAGGGGCGGCAGAGGTCGTAGCAGGCCATGTGTGTGGTGTGGAGGGTCCCTGGAAGAGAGGGTGTTGAGGAAGCGGAGGGGGCAGAGGGTGGTGGAGGAGAGGGTGCAGGTGGGTGAGGAGAAGGCGGGTGATGGGGTTGAGGCTCACCTTGTTGAGGGTGGAGGAGAAGGCGTCGGGAGAAGTGTGTGAGGGAGAGAGGCGCTGGGCCGGCTTTTATGCTGGTCCCCGAGGGGCGGGACAGGCTTTGCGCATGTCCACATTTGGCAGCAATGAGTCCTTCTGTGCCACATCCTGGCAAGTAATGAGGTGGGGTGTGTTTTTGTTACCACAACACTCCCTTTTCGTGTCCTCCTCTTGAGGACGTGTCCACTTGTCCCTGGCGGCAGCTTTTAAGTGCCAGCGTTAGAGGCCAGATGCTCGGTGTTGATGTTACGTGCCATGCTGAGCAGAAGATGCGACGAAAGCTTAAGAGAGGTGGGGTGTCATCAGTGAGGTCATCTCGTGGCACTCATGTGGTGTGGTTTGTGTGTGCGTTGTGAAGAGGGGGCCCCATTTCCTGGGAGGCTGGTCTGGGCTTTGGTGGTGGTGCCGAGCGTGAGTGGCGGCCTCTGCCATGGCATTCACTCCCTCCCTGCCTTGATCCCCGCTCGCTGAGCCTGTCTTTAGGGCTGCTCTTTCCCCATGGGTGTGCTCTGTGGGTGTCTCGGTGCCCCTCTTTCTTGTAAGGTTTTAATTTGGAGAAATGTCTGTCCGTCGGACCTTGGTGCTGTGGCAGGCTATGGAGGAGATCATCTTGAGGGCCATGACACTGCAGGTACAGGACAGCCAGGTGGTCAGGCCCAGTCAGCATGGCTTAATGTAGGGCAGGTCCTGCCTGCCTGAGCTATCTCCTTCTATGGCAAGGGGGCCCGCTTAGTGGATGGTTGAGGGAAAGGCTGTGGATGTTGTTAACCCGGACTTCAGTAAAAGTTCTTGACACAATTTCCCACATCATTCTCCTGGAGAAACTGCCTGCTCATTACTATGAAGGGCATACTCTTGGCTGGCTAAAAAACTATCTGGATTTCCGTGCCGTGCCCATGGAGCCGTGGTGAATGGAGCTAAATTCAGTTTGTTGCCGGCCACGAGTGGCGTTCGCCAGGGCTGAGTTCTGGGGCCAGTTCTGTTTAATGTCTTTATCAACGATCTGTAGGAGGGGACTGATTGGACCCTCAGTAAGTTTGCAGAGGACATCAAGGTTGGTGGGTAAGTTGATCTGGTTGAGGGTAGGATGTCTCTGCAGAGGGATCTGGACAGGCTGGCTGGATGGATCATGGGCGATGGTGTGAGGACCAAAAAGGCTCAATGCTGCGTCTTGCGCTTTGGACACAAATACTCCGTGAACGGTACTGGCTTAGGGAAGTGTGGCCTCAAAGTTGCCAGACTGAAAAAAACCTGGGGTTGTTGGCCATCAGCCAACAGTTTGTGGGCTGTTTCACTTTCAGTTGGTGGGTTGTCTAAGAGTGGAGTTGGGTGCTCAGAGAGGTGTTGGAGACTCCATGCTCGGAGATACGGAAAACCTTAGTGGACAGGATTGTGTAGAGCCTCCTTGAGCTGAGCCCACTAGAGCAGGCTGGTTTGAAGTAGATGATCTCCAGAGGTTCCTTGGGCAGTCAGAGTTTCTCTTTGCTGTTGTTCTGCCTGCGGTGCTGGCCAGGGGTTTGTGCTGGGAAAGAGAGATGGTGAAGCGTGTGCTGCCCTGTGGAGCTTGTGTCAGAGGCTTGGGTAGAAGTGCGTGAGCACGTCCAAGTCTTTGGGCAAGTGCAGGGCCTGTGTCAGGTTCTGGAAGCCCCCCCTGTGATGCTGTGTGCTGTTGTTTTTGGTGTGGACATAGTTCCTCAGAGAGGTCTTGTAGGCCTTTTCCCCCCACCCCCATGGGCTCTGTGGCCCTGCCTTTGTGCCTTGTGAAGTTGGAAGAAACTCATGAGAAGAAAGAAATTGTAGGAGTCTAAGGTTTGGATGCAGGAGAACTTTATTGAGGGAAAAGAGTGCAAAGGCAGGATTGCCAAGTGGAAGGGAGCCAGTCTGAGTTGCAGGTAGGGTGGCCATCATCCGAGGTTCCTTGCGTGAGACAGATCTTGCCAGAGCATCAAGCTCTGTCTGGCCCTGCAGTGGGAGCGGCACTCTGGATGTCCCCAGTGTGGCTAAGGCTTGTCAGAAAGTGTTTGCAGTGGAGAGTAGTGGGCATAGGAGAAAGGGTGATGCAAGAAGAAGGTGTGAGAAGAGGAGGAGGTCCATGGTGCGTGTTTCCAGGCATCCCGGAGCAGCCCGTTCCCTGCTTCCTGGCTTGGTGCCTTGAGAGGAAGAACCGTGGACAGGGAGCTCATGTGCCGGAAAAGCCTGGAGGTGCGTCGTCAATCCATGCCGTGGCTTCCATGGTGCGAGTGGTTTGTGTCAGGGGCTGTGGCCGGTGCCCTTAGCAGATGTTGCAGCCTCTTCCCCCGTAGGAGCCGCACAGGCCTCCCAAGCCGTAGCCCAGGCCTCCCAAGCCGTAGCCGTAGCCAAATCCACCGGAGGAGACGGGCACTCCCTGGGCGCTGAGTTCGTTGCCCACGGCAGCCGATGCGGAGGATCCGACGAAGGTGCTCTGGGGGTGGGAGGTGAGGATGGGTCCTGGCAGGGTGACCACCACGGTGGAAGGCTGGATGACGACGCGGGAGGCCTCACACTGCCTGACACAGGGCTCGTTGCAGCTGTTGGCCAGCGGGGTGGGTCCGCAGGGGCGGCAGAGGTCGTAGCAGGCCATGTGTGTGGTGTGGAGGGTCCCTGGAAGAGAGGGTGTTGAGGAAGCAGAGGGGACAGAGGGTGGTGGAGGAGAGGGTGCAGGTGGGGTGAGGAGAAGGCGGGTGATAGGGTTGAGGCTCACCTTGTTGAGGGTGGAGGAGAAGGCGTCGGGAGAAGTGTGTGAGGGAGAGAGGCGCTGGGCCGGCTTTTATGCTGGTCCCCGAGGGGCGGGACAGGCTTTGCGCATGTCCACATTTGGCAGCAATGAGTCCTTCTGTGCCACATCCTGGCAAGTAATGAGGTGGGGTGTGTTTTTGTTACCACAACACTCCCTTTTCGTGTCCTCCTCTTGAGGACGTGTCCACTTGTCCCTGGCGGCAGCTTTTAAGTGCCAGCGTTAGAGGCCAAAAGCTCGGTGTTGATGTTACGTGCCATGCTGAGCAGAAGATGCGACGAAAGCTTAGGAGAGGTGGGGTGTCATCTGTGAGGTCATCTCGTGGCACTCATGTGGTGTGGTTTGTGTGTGCGTTGTGAAGAGGGGGCCCCATTTCCTGGGAGGCTGGTCTGGGCTTTGATGGTGGTGCCGAGCGTGAGTGGCGGCCTCTGCCATGGCATTCACTCCCTCCCTGCCTTGATCCCCGCTCGCTGAGCCTGTCTTTAGGGCTGCTCTTTCCCCATGGGTGTGCTCTGTGGGTGTCTCGGTGCCCCTCTTTCTTGTAAGGTTTTAATTTGGAGAAATGTCTGTCCGTCGGACCTTGGTGCTGTGGCAGGCTATGGAGGAGATCATCTTGAGGGCCATGACACTGCAGGTACAGGACAGCCAGGTGGTCAGGCCCAGTCAGCATGGCTTAATGTAGGGCAGGTCCTGCCTGCCTGAGCTATCTCCTTCTATGGCAAGGGGGCCCGCTTAGTGGATGGTTGAGGGAAAGGCTGTGGATGTTGTTAACCCGGACTTCAGTAAAAGTTCTTGACACAATTTCCCACATCATTCTCCTGGAGAAACTGCCTGCTCATTACTATGAAGGGCATACTCTTGGCTGGCTAAAAAACTATCTGGATTTCCGTGCCGTGCCCATGGAGCCGTGGTGAATGGAGCTAAATTCAGTTTGTTGCCGGCCACGAGTGGCGTTCGCCAGGGCTGAGTTCTGGGGCCAGTTCTGTTTAATGTCTTTATCAACGATCTGTAGGAGGGGACTGATTGGACCCTCAGTAAGTTTGCAGAGGACATCAAGGTTGGTGGGTAAGTTGATCTGGTTGAGGGTAGGATGTCTCTGCAGAGGGATCTGGACAGGCTGGATGGATGGATCATGGGCGATGGTGTGAGGACCAAAAAGGCTCAATGCTGCGTCTTGCGCTTTGGACACAAATACTCCGTGAACGGTACTGGCTTAGGGAAGTGTGGCCTCAAAGTTGCCAGACTGAAAAAAACCTGGGGTTGTTGGCCATCAGCCAACAGTTTGTGGGCTGTTTCACTTTCAGTTGGTGGGTTGTCTAAGAGTGGAGTTGGGTGCTCAGAGAGGTGTTGGAGACTCCATGCTCGGAGATACGGAAAACCTTAGTGGACAGGATTGTGTAGAGCCTCCTTGAGCTGAGCCCACTAGAGCAGGTTGGTTTGAAGTAGATGATCTCCAGAGGTTCCTTGGGCAGTCAGAGTTTCTCTTTGCTGTCGTTCTGCCTGCGGTGCTGGCCAGGGGTTTGTGCTGGGAAAGAGAGATGGTGAAGCGTGTGCTGCCCTGGGGAGCTTGTGTCAGAGGCTTGGGTAGAAGTGCGTGAGCACGTCCAAGTCTTTGGGCAAGTGCAGGGCCTGCGTCAGGTTCTGGAAGCCCTCCTGTGCTGCTGTGTGCTGTTGTTTTTGGTGTGGACATAGTTCCTCAGAGAGGTCTTGTAGGCCTTTTCCCCCCACCCCCATGGGCTCTGTGGCCCTGCCTTTGTGCCTTGTGAAGTTGGAAGAAACTCATGAGAAGAAAGAAATTGTAGGAGTCTAAGGTTTGGATGCAGGAGAACTTTATTGAGGGAAAAGAGTGCAAAGGCAGGATTGCCAAGTGGAAGGGAGCCAGTCTGAGTTGCAGGTAGGGTGGCCATCATCCGAGGTTCCTTGCGTGAGACAGATCTTGCCAGAGCATCAAGCTCTGTCTGGCCCTGCAGTGGGAGCGGCACTCTGGATGTCCCCAGTGTGGCTAAGGCTTGTCAGAAAGTGCTTGCAGTGGAGAGTAGTGGGCATAGGAGAAAGGGTGATGCAAGAAGAAGGTGTGAGAAGAGGAGGAGGTCCATGGTGCGTGTTTCCAGGCATCCCGGAGCAGCCCGTTCCCTGCTTCCTGGCTTGGTGCCTTGAGAGGAAGAACCGTGGACAGGGAGCTCATGTGCCGGAAAAGCCTGGAGGTGCGTCGTCAATCCATGCCGTGGCTTCCATGGTGCGAGTGGTTTGTGTCAGGGGCTGTGGCCGGTGCCCTTAGCAGATGTTGCAGCCTCTTCCCCCGTAGGAGCCGCACAGGCCTCCCAAGCCGTAGCCCAGGCCTCCCAAGCCGTAGCCGTAGCCGTAGCCAAATCCACCGGAGGAGACGGGCACTCCCTGGGCGCTGAGTTCGTTGCCCACGGCAGCCGATGCGGAGGATCCGACGAAGGTGCTCTGGGGGTGGGAGGTGAGGATGGGTCCTGGCAGGGTGACCTGCACAGCGGGAGGCTGGATGACGACGCGGGAGGCCTCACACTGCCTGACACAGGGCTCGTTGCAGCTGTTGGCCAGCGGGGTGGGTCCGCAGGGGCGGCAGAGGTCGTAGCAGGCCATGTGTGTGGTGTGGAGGGTCCCTGGAAGAGAGGGTGTTGAGGAAGCGGAGGGGGCAGAGGGTGGTGGAGGAGAGGGTGCAGGTGGGTGAGGAGAAGGCGGGTGATGGGGTTGAGGCTCACCTTGTTGAGGGTGGAGGAGAAGGCGTCGGGAGAAGTGTGTGAGGGAGAGAGGCGCTGGGCCGGCTTTTATGCCGGTCCCCGAGGGGCGGGACAGGCTTTGCGCATGGCCACATTTGGCAGCAATGAGTCCTTCTGTGCCACATCCTGGCAAGTAATGAGGTGGGGTGTGTTTTTGTTACCACAACACTCCCTTTTCGTGTCCTCCTCTTGAGGACGTGTCCACTTGTCCCTGGCGGCAGCTTTTAAGTGCCAGCGTTAGAGGCCAAATGCTCGGTGTTGATGTTACGTGCCATGCTGAGCAGAAGATGCGACGAAAGCTTAGGAGAGGTGGGGTGTCATCAGTGAGGTCATCTCGTGGCACTCATGTGGTGTGGTTTGTGTGTGCGTTGTGAAGAGGGGGCCCCATTTCCTGGGAGGCTGGTCTGGGCTTTGGTGGTGGTGCCGAGCGTGAGTGGCGGCCTCTGCCATGGCATTCACTCCCTCCCTGCCTTGATCCCCGCTCGCTGAGCCTGTCTTTAGGGCTGCTCTTTCCCCATGGGTGTGCTCTGTGGGTGTCTCGGTGGCCCTCTTTCTTGTAAGGTTTTAATTTGGAGAAATGTCTGTCCGTCGGACCTTGGTGCTGTGGCAGGCTATGGAGGAGATCATCTGGAGGGCCATGACACTGCACGTACAGGACAGCCAGGTGGTCAGGCCCAGTCAGCATGGCTTAATGTAGGGCAGGTCCTGCCTGCCTGAGCTATCTCCTTCTATGGCAAGGGGGCCCGCTTAGTGGATGGTTGAGGGAAAGGCTGTGGATGTTGTTAACCCGGACTTCAGTAAAAGTTCTTGACACAATTTCCCACATCATTCTCCTGGAGAAACTGCCTGCTCATTACTATGAAGGGCATACTCTTGGCTGGCTAAAAAACTATCTGGATTTCCGTGCCGTGCCCATGGAGCCGTGGTGAATGGAGCTAAATTCAGTTTGTTGCCGGCCACGAGTGGCGTTCGCCAGGGCTGAGTTCTGGGGCCAGTTCTGTTTAATGTCTTTATCAACGATCTGTAGGAGGGGACTGATTGGACCCTCAGTAAGTTTGCAGAGGACATCAAGGTTGGTGGGTAAGTTGATCTGGTTGAGGGTAGGATGTCTCTGCAGAGGGATCTGGACAGGCTGGATGGATGGATCATGGGCGATGGTGTGAGGACCAAAAAGGCTCAATGCTGCGTCTTGCGCTTTGGACACAAATACTCCGTGAACGGTACTGGCTTAGGGAAGTGTGGCCTCAAAGTTGCCAGACTGAAAAAAACCTGGGGTTGTTGGCCATCAGCCAACAGTTTGTGGGCTGTTTCACTTTCAGTTGGTGGGTTGTCTAAGAGTGGAGTTGGGTGCTCAGAGAGGTGTTGGAGACTCCATGCTCGGAGATACGGAAAACCTTAGTGGACAGGATTGTGTAGAGCCTCCTTGAGCTGAGCCCACTAGAGCAGGTTGGTTTGAAGTAGATGATCTCCAGAGGTTCCTTGGGCAGTCAGAGTTTCTCTTTGCTGTCGTTCTGCCTGCGGTGCTGGCCAGGGGTTTGTGCTGGGAAAGAGAGATGGTGAAGCATGTGCTGCCCTGGGGAGCTTGTGTCAGAGGCTTGGGTAGAAGTGCATGAGCACGTCCAAGTCTTTGGGCAAGTGCAGGGCCTGCGTCAGGTTCTGGAAGCCCTCCTGTGCTGCTGTGTGCTGTTGTTTTTGGTGTGGACATAGTTCCTCAGAGAGGTCTTGTAGGCCTTTTCCACCCACCCCCATGGGCTCTGTGGCCCTGCCTTTGTGCCTTGTGAAGTTGGAAGAAACTCATGAGAAGAAAGAAATTGTAGGAGTCTAAGGTTTGGATGCAGGAGAACTTTATTGAGGGAAAAGAGTGCAAAGGCAGGATTGCCAAGTGGAAGGGAGCCAGTCTGAGTTGCAGGTAGGGTGGCCATCATCCGAGGTTCCTTGCGTGAGACAGATCTTGCCAGAGCATCAAGCTCTGTCTGGCCCTGCAGTGGGAGCGGCACTCTGGATGTCCCCAGTGTGGCTAAGGCTTGTCAGAAAGTGTTTGCAGTGGAGAGTAGTGGGCATAGGAGAAAGGGTGATGCAAGAAGAAGGTGTGAGAAGAGGAGGAGGTCCATGGTGCGTGTTTCCAGGCATCCCGGAGCAGCCCGTTCCCTGCTTCCTGGCTTGGTGCCTTGAGAGGAAGAACCGTGGACAGGGAGCTCATGTGCCGGAAAAGCCTGGAGGTGCGTCGTCAATCCATGCCGTGGCTTCCATGGTGCGAGTGGTTTGTGTCAGGGGCTGTGGCCGGTGCCCTTAGCAGATGTTGCAGCCTCTTCCCCCGTAGGAGCCGCACAGGCCTCCCAAGCCGTAGCCGTAGCCGTAGCCAAATCCACCGGAGGAGACGGGCACTCCCTGGGCGCTGAGTTCGTTGCCCACGGCAGCCGATGCGGAGGATCCGACGAAGGTGCTCTGAGGGTGGGAGGTGAGGATGGGTCCTGGCAGGGTGACCTGCACAGCGGGAGGCTGGATGACGACGCGGGAGGCCTCACACTGCCTGACACAGGGCTCGTTGCAGCTGTTGGCCAGCGGGGTGGGTCCGCAGGGGCGGCAGAGGTCGTAGCAGGCCATGTGTGTGGTGTGGAGGGTCCCTGGAAGAGAGGGTGTTGAGGAAGCGGAGGGGGCAGAGGGTGGTGGAGGAGAGGGTGCAGGTGGGGTGAGGAGAAGGCGGGTGATGGGGTTGAGGCTCACCTTGTTGAGGGTGGAGGAGAAGGCGTCGGGAGAAGTGTGTGAGGGAGAGAGGCGCTGGGCCGGCTTTTATGCTGGTCCCCAAGGGGCGGGACAGGCTTTGCGCATGACAGAATTATTCAAGAAGCAGCTGTTTCATGCCACATCCTGGCAAGTAATGAGGTGGGGTGTGTTTTTGTTACCACAACACTCCCTTTTCATGTCCTCCTCTTGAGGACGTGTCCACTTGTCCCTGGCGGCAGCTTTTTAGTGCCAATATTAGAGGCTAAAATTTTGAACTTGTCATTTTTCAAGGCATTCGGCAGATGCAGCCAAAGCATAGGAGAGGTGGGGTTTCTTTGGCGAGTTCACCCTGTGGCACTGGTGTGGTGTGGTTTGTGGGTGCGTTGTGAAGAGAGGCCCCCATTTCCTCACAGCCCTGGCAGGCTGCTCTGGGCTTTGATGGTGTGACAGGCATGACGTGTTGCCCCTTCCATTCCCTCCCTGCTTTGCTGAAAGGTCTCAAAGCCTGTCTTTAGGCTTGACCTGTCCTTTGGGTGTGTTCTGTTGGTGTCTCGGTGCCCCTCTTTCCTTTAAGATTGTAATTTGGAGAAATGCCTGTCAGTCCGACCTTGGTGCTGTGACAAGTTATAGAGGAGATCATCTTGAGTGCCATCACACGGCACGTACAGGACAACCAGGTGCTCAGGCCCAGTCAGCATGGCTTTATGAAGGGCAGGTCCTGCCTGACTGACCTGATCTCCTTCCATGACACGGGGACCCGCTTAGTGGATGGTTGAGGGAAAGGCTGTGGATGTTGTTAACCTGGACTTCAGTAAAGCTTTTGACACCATTTCCCACATCATTCTCCTGGAGAAACTGGCTGAACTTGGCTCTGATTGGTGTACTCTTCAGTGGTAAATAACTGTCTGGATGTCCAGGCCCATAGAGTTGTGGTGAATGGAGTTAAATCCAGTTTGTTGCAGATCACGAGTGGTGTTCCCCGGGGCCGAATACTGGGCCCAGTTGTGTTTCATATCTTTATCAATAATTTGGACAAGGGGATCAAGTGCACCCTCAATCAGTTTGCAGAGGACACCAAGGATCGTGGGTGTGTTGATCTGCTTGAGGGTAAGATGGCTGTCCAGAGTGATGTGGACAGGCTGGATCAATGGGCCGAGGCCAATGTTATGAGGTTCAAAACAGCTCAGTGCCAGGTTCTGCACTTGGGTCACAACAACCCCATGAATGCTCCGTGCTGGGGGAGACTGGATGGAAAGCTGTCCAGGGATGTGGTTGAATCACCATCTCTGGAGATATGTAGAAAGGAGTAGTCCTTCCTTTAGAGACTCAGTGTAGTGGTGGACTCGTTAGTGACAGGTTAAGGGTTGGACTGGATCTTAAGTGTCTTTCCCAACCTCAAGTATTCTGTGAGTTTACGAAGGCCATGGACTTAGTGGAGCAAGGTGAGTGGAGGGCAGCCAAGATGCTAAAGGTATTGAAGCATCCTTCCTCTGAGGAGAAGCTGAGAGAGCTGGGAGGTTTTTGAGCCAGGAGGGAGGGCCGTGCACGGGAGATGTCATGAAGGTCTCTAAATCCTGGATGGGAGGTTTAATGGTTTAACCCCATCTGGCAAGTAGGGCCACGCAGCCCCTCACTCACTCCTCTTGTGGCAGGAGAGAGAGGTGTTGGAGACTCCATGGTTAGAGATACTGAAAAGCTGTCTGGACATCATTGTGGAGAGCCTGCTTGAACTGACCCTGCTTGAGCAGTCTGGGTTGACGTACATGATCTCCAGATGTTCCTTATGGCGTCAATGATTCTGCTTGCTGTGATTCTGCCTGCTGTGCTGGCCAGGGCATCCTGCTGGGGAAGAGAGTTGGTGAAATGTGTGCTGCCCTGGGGAGCTTGTGTCAGAGGCTTGGGTAGAAATGCATTAGCATGTGGAAGCCTTTGGGCAAGTGAAGGGCTTGTGTCAGGTTCTGCAACCCCCCCCATGCTGCTCTGTGCTGCTGTTGCTGGGGTCATAGTTCCTAAGAGAGGTCTCGTGGCCCTCTTCCACCCACCTTGATGGGCTCTATAGCCCTGGTTTTGTGTTGGGTGAGGTTGAAAGGGCCTTGTGAGAAGAAAGAAAGTGGAGGCATCTGGGGCTGGGATGCAGGAGAACTTTATTGAGGAACAAAACCAGTGCAAATGGAGAAGAACCAGGTGGAAGCAATCTAGTCTGAGGTGCCAGTAGGATGAATATCAGCTGATGTCCCTTGTGTGAGATAGATCTTGCTAGAGAATGAAGGTCTTTCTGCCCCTCAGTGAGAGCAGCACACTGGAGGTCATCTGTGGGCCTTGGCTTGAGAGAAAGTGTTTAGAGCAGAGAGGAGTAGACAGAGCAGAAAGAGTGATACAAAGAAGGAGGTGGGAGAAGAGGAGGAGGAGGTCCCTGGGCCATGTGTTCAGGCAGCTCGGGCTGGCCCTTCCTTGCTTCCTCGTTTGGAGCCTTGGGATGAGGAGCCATGGACAGCAGGTCTGTGTGGTAGGAGGGACCCAGAGGCATCCCCCATCCTTGCCCTTGATTCAGCGGTGTCAGGGGTGGTGTCAGGGTGCTGGTGCTGGCCATTAGCAGATGTTGCAGCCTCTTCCCCCGTAGGAGCCGCACAGGCCTCCCAAGCCATAGCCGTAGCCAAAGCCAAATCCACCGGAGGAGACGGGCACTCCCTGGGCGCTGAGTTCGTTGCCCACGGCAGCCGATGCGGAGGATCCGACGAAGGTGCTCTGGGGGTGGGAGGTGAGGATGGGTCCTGGCAGGGTGACCACCACGGTGGAAGGCTGGATGACGACGCGGGAGGCCTCACACTGCCTGACACAGGGCTCGTTGCAGCTGTTGGCCAGCGGGGTGGGTCCGCAGGGGCGGCAGAGGTCGTAGCAGGCCATGTGTGTGGTGTGGAGGGTCCCTGGAAGAGAGGGTGTTGAGGAAGCGGAGGGGGCAGAGGGTGCAGGTGGGGTGAGGAGAAGGCGGGTGATGGGGTTGAGGCTCACCTTGTTGAGGGTGGAGGAGAAGGCGTCGGGAGAAGTGTGTGAGGGAGAGAGGCGCTGGGCCGGCTTTTATGCTGGTCCCCAAGGGGCGGGACAGGCTTTGCGCATGTCCACATTTGGCAGCAATGAGTCCACCTGTGCCACAGCCATCCAGGTCATGAGGTGGGGTGTGTTTTCCTTCCCACAATGCTGTCTTGTCATGTCCTCCTCTTGAGGAGGTGTCCACTTGTCCCTGGCGGCAGCTTTCAGGTGAGAATTAGGTATTTGGGAGGATTTTCCTGGACGCTGTATGTCAGCGCATTTTGCCGACACGAGCAAAGCGTAGGAGAGGTGGGGTGTCACCAGCGTCTTCAGTGCAGTCATCCCGTGGCAGTGGTGTGGTGTGGTTTGTGGCTGTGTTGTGAGGAGGGGCCCCCATTTCCTCACAGCCCTGTCAGGCTGCTGTGGGCTTTGATGGTGGTGCCGGGCGTGAGGCGCTGCCCCTTCCATCCCGCTCAGTCCTTCCCTGCCTTGATGCCACCTCGCTGAGCCTGTCTTTAGGCCTGTCCTTTCGCCTTGGGTGTGCTCTGTGGGTGTCTTGGTGCCTCTGGCTTGTACGGTTGTAGCTGGGAGAAAGGAGGCTGCCTCTTTGGGCTTGTGACCCCCTGGGGCCATCCCTGGGGGAGGCAGTTCAAGCAGGCAGAGGAGGGCTCTTTGTGAGAGGAGGACGTTGTCCTGGCAGCCCTGGGTCAGAGCTCACAAGCCCTGTGCTGTCGGGAGGTGGGTCATGCTCCCCAGAAGCTTGTGTTGGCCGTGGCGTAGCGTTCCCCTTTGCTGTGGCCATCACATTTTAACCTGACACATCCCAGGAAGAGCAACGAAGCTGGTGAAGGATCCAAAGAAAGACTCCTGAGGAGAGGTTGAGGGAACTGGGCTTGTTTAGTTTGCAGAATAAGAAGTCTGAGGGGACACCTTTTGACACTCTACACGTCCCTGAAAGGAGGTTGTAGCAAGGTGGGTGCCAGTCTTCCTTTCCCAGATAACGAGTGATAGGACGAGAGGAGAGGAGCTCAAGTTGCGTCAGTGGAGATTTAGGTTGGATCTTACGAAAAAGGGATGTGAAGCACTGGAAGAGGCTTCTGGGGAAGCGGTCGGTCATCACCCCTGGAAGTATTGAAAAGCTGTGTAGATGTTGTGCTTCAGGTCATGTTTTTCTGCTGGACTTGGTAGTGTTGGGGTAATGGTTGGACTTGAGGAGAACAGAAGGCTCTGGGGAGACCTCATAGCAGCCTTCCAACATCTGAAGGGAGCCTACAGGAGAGCCGGAGAGGGACTCTCTGTCAGGAATTGTAGGGGCAGGACAAGGGGTAATGGTTTTAAATTGGATGAGGGGAGATTTAGATTAGATATTAGGAGGAAATTCTTCTCCCTGAGGATGGTGAGACCCTGGCCCAGGTTGCCCAGGGAAGTTGTGGCTGTCCCATCCCTGGAAGTGTTTAAGGCCAGGCTGGATGGGGCTTTGAACAACCTGCTCTAGTGGAGGTGTCCCTGCCCATGGCAGGGGGGTTGGAACTCGATGATCTTTAAGGTCCCTTCCAACTCTAACCATTCTATGATTCTATCTAAAGCGTCTTTTCCAACCTGTCCTCGTTCTGGCAGGGATAGGCTTAATTTTCAGAAGGAACGGGAACGGGACACGGGTATTCGATACCATGTGATGTCATGCCCAGTGTAGAGGTAGGGGAGGTCTGCAGGGGACCAGGTAGGAAATCCCTACTTGGGAGGAGGCTGGGGTCTTCTTGTTTCCGGTTGGTGAGCGGTGGTGCCTGAATCGTGTTTTGTACATTCCTCTGTAACTTTTATTGGTCTTGATTTCCCCTTTCCTTCGCTCTTGTGTTCAACTGCCCTTATCTCAGCCCACGAGTTTTGTCTTTTTCTTCCGATTCTCCCCCACATCTCACAGCTGTGGGGGGGTGAGTGAGTGAGTGGCCACATGGTTCTTTGTTTCCAACTGGAGTTAAACCACGACACACCTTCAACGATTCTGTGATTTTTGGAAGGACGTGGAGTTAGTGGGACAAGTCGTGTGAAGGGACACAAAGACTCTGAAGGGAGTGGACCATTTTTCACATGAGGCGAAGCTGAGAGAGCTGAGAGGTTTTTAACCAGGAGGCAGGGCAGCACAGGGGAGATGTCATCAATGTCTCTAAATCTTGGGTTGGAGGTATCACGGTTTAACACCAGCTTGCAACTAAGACCACATAGCGCCACGCTCACTGTCCTCATGGCGATATGGGGAGGAGAATCTGAAAACACAGCACACTACCAGCTGCTAGTGAAAAAGTCAACTCCGTCCCAGCTGAAACCCTGGCAGGAGGGAATGAGGAGAGGGGATTCAGAGTCTTCTCATGGGTGCCAACAGCCAGGACAAGGCGGGGATAGAGAAAGCTGAATAGACATGCCATTGCCTTGGAAGAGAAGACAACCTATTTTTAGGGTGAGGGTGGTCAAAGTGTGGAACAGGTTGTGCAGAGAGGTGTTGGAGACTCCATGCTTGGAGATACTGAAAACCTGACTGGGGGTGGTTAAGGAGAGGCTTCTGTTTTGCGCCCCCCGCCTTGAGAAAAAAGAAATGGAAAGCGTCTAAGGTTTGGATGCAGGAGAAATTTATTGAGAGCAAAGAGTGTTAAGGCAGGAATGCCAAGTGGAAGGGATCCAGTTTGAGTTGCAGGTAGGGTGAGCAAGAGCCCTCGTATGAGATAGATGTTGCCAGAGCGTTGAGGTTTTCCTGCCCCTCAGTGGGAGCTGAACACTGGAGGTCCCTGGTGGTCTTTGTCTTGTCAGGAAGTGGTTGCAGTGGAGAGTAGTGACCACAGGAGAAGGGTCGATGCAAAGAAGGAGGTGGGAGAAGCAGAGGAAGTCCATGGTCCGTGTTTCCAGGAAGCGTGGGCTGGTCCCCTTCCGTGCTTCCTTGCTTGGTGCCTTGAGAGGAGGAGCCATGGACAGGGAACCCATGTGCCAGAAAAGCCTGGAGGTGTGTCGTCAATCCATGTCGTGGATTCCATTATGTAGGTGGTTGGTGTCAGGGGCTGTGGCCAGTGCCCTTAGCAGATGTTACAGCCTCTTCCGCCGTAGGAGCCGCACAGGCCCCCCAAGCCGTAGCCCAGGCCCCCCAAGCCGTAGCCAAAGCCAAATCCACCGGAGGAGACGGGCACTCCCTGGGCGCTGAGTTCGTTGCCCACGGCAGCCGATGCGGAGGATCCGACGAAGGTGCTCTGGGGGTGGGAGGTGAGGATGGGTCCTGGCAGGGTGACCTGCACAGCGGGAGGCTGGATGACGACGCGGGAGGCCTCACACTGCCTGACACAGGGCTCGTTGCAGCTGTTGGCCAGCGGGGTGGGTCCGCAGGGGCGGCAGAGGTCGTAGCAGGCCATGTGTGTGGTGTGGAGGGTCCCTGGAAGAGAGGGTGTTGAGGAAGCGGAGGGGGCAGAGGGTGGTGGAGGAGAGGGTGCAGGTGGGGTGAGGAGAAGGCGGGTGATGGGGTTGAGGCTCACCTTGTTGAGGGTGGAGGAGAAGGCGTCGGGAGAAGTGTGTGAGGGAGAGAGGCGCTGGGCCGGCTTTTATGCTGGTCCCCGAGGGGCGGGACAGGCTTTGCGCATGTCAGCGTTTTTCATGAAGCAGCTCTTTCGTACCACAACCTGGTGAGTAATGAGCTGGGGTGTGTTTTTCTTCCAACAATTCTCCAATTTCTTGTCATCCTTTTGAGGACGTGTCCACTTGGGCTTGTCGGCAGCTTTCAAAGGACTGTAGGTATTTTGGAGTATTTGCATGGATGCCGTGTCAGGGGATTGTGCAGATGCAGCCAAAGCACAGGAGAGGTGGGGTGTCATCAGTGAGGTCATCCCATGGCACTGGTGTGGTGTGGTTTGTGGGTGCGTTGTAAAGAAGGGGCCTCATTTGCTCGCAGCCCTGGCAGACTGGTCTGGACTTTGATGGTATGACGGTCATGAGATGGTGCTCCTTCCATCACATTTGCTCCCTCCCTGCTTTGCTGAAAGGTCTCGAAGTCTGTATTTAGGCATGACCTGTCCTTTGGGTGTGTTTTGTTGTCATCTTGGTGCTCCTCTTTCTTGTAAGGTTGTAACTGGGTGAAATGTGTGTCAGTCTGACCTTGGTGCTGGGAAAGGTTATGGAGATCATCTTGAGTGCCATCACATGGCACGTACCAGAGAACCAGGAGGTCAGGCCCAGTCAGCCTGGCTTTAGGAAGGGTGGGTCCTGCCTGACCAACCTAATCTGCTTTTTGACAAGGAGACCCGCTTAGAGGATGGTTGAGGGAAAGGCTGTGGATGTTGTAACCTGGACTTTAGTAAAGCCCTTGACACCGTTTCCCACATCATTCTCCTGGAGAAACTGCCTGCTCATGGCTCTGACAGCCATACTCTGCAGTAGCTAAAAACTGTCTGGATGGCCGGGCCCAAAGAATTGTGGTGAATGGAGTTACATCCAGCTGGTGGCCGGTCACAAGTGGTGTTCCCCAGGGCTGAGTACTGGGAGCAGTTCTCTTCAGTTTCTTTCTCAAGGACCTGGACGTGGGGATTGATTGCGCCCTCAGTAAGTTTGGAGAGGAGGCCAAGGTTGGTGGGTGTGTTGGTCTGCTTGAGGGTAGAAAGGCTCTGCAGAGGGATCTGGACGGGCTGGCTGGGTGGGCCAATGCCAATGGTCTGAAGTTCCAGAAGGCTAGTGCCAGGTCCTGCACTTTTGTCACCACAACCGCATGAAAGGTACAGGCTTGGGGAAGTATGGCCTCAAAGCTGCCCAGCTGTAAATGACCTGGGGCTGCTGGCCATCAGGCAGCTGAATATGCACCGGCAGTGTGCCCAAGTGTCCAAGATTGCCAGTAGCACCCTGGCTCATATCAGAGCCAGTATGGCCAGCAGGATGAGTGAAGTGATCATCCCTCTGTCTTTGGCCATAGTGAGGCCCCCCCTGGAATTCTGTGTTCACTCCTTGGTCCGTCCCTGTAAGAGAACCCTAAGAAAGACATTGAGGTGTTGGAGAGTGTCCAGAGAAGGGCACGGAAGCTGCTGAGGGGTGTGGAAGACGAGTCTTAAGAGGAATGGCTGAGGGAACTGGGGTTGTTTAGCATGGAGAAAAAGAAAGCTGATGGGAGAAGTTATTGCTCTCTTCTACTATCAGAAAGAGAGGTGGGTATCGGAGCCTTTTGACAGGTGTCAAGTGATAGGATGAGAGAAAACGGCCCCAATTTGAACCAGGGGAAAATTAGGTTGGATCTTAGGAAAAATGTCTTCACCGAAAGGGTTGTCAAGCCCTGGCAGAGGCTGCCCGGGGAAGTGGTTAAGTCACCGTCCCTGGAGGTATGTAGAAGAGAGTAGACTTGGCACGAAGGGACTCGATTTAGCAGTGCCCTTGGTAGTGTTAAGCTAAGGTTTGGACTCAATGATCTTAAGTCTCTTTTCCAACCTCAACGACTCTGTGATTTTTTCGAAGGCCGTGGACGTAGTGGAGTGAGTGAAAGCAGGGCCACCAAGATGGTGAAGGGATTGATCATCCTTCCTCTGAGGAGAATTCAAGAGAGCTGGGAGGTTTTTCAGGCAGGAGGCCGTGCAGGGAGACATCATCAATGTCTCCTAATCCTGGATGGGAGGTGTCATGGTTTAACACCAGCCAGTAATTTGGTCCATGCTGCCGCTCGCTTACTACCCCCATGGTGAGCTTGTGAAGAGAATCAGAAGAGTAAAAGTGAAAGAATTCGTGCCTTGAGATAAAGACAGGAAGCGAAGCAAAAGCTGCACGCTCAAGGAAAGCCACACAAGGAATTGCTTGACCTCTTCCCAATGGCAGGCAGGTGTTCAGCCACCTCCAGGAAAGCAGGGTTCCATCCCACATGATGGTTTCTTGGGAAGACAAATGTCATAACGCCAAACGTCACCCTCTTCCTTCTTCCCTTCAGCTTTATATCGTGAGCATGCTGTCATACGGCATGGACTATCCCTTTGGTCAGCTGGGGTCAGCTGTCCCAGTCATGTTTTCTCCCAACTCTTTGTGCCTTGCCAGCCTACTTTCTGGTGGGGCGGTGTGAGGATGAGAAAAGACCTTGGGTGCTCAGCAAAAGCAGAACCATTGGTGGGCTGTCAACAGCATTGTCATCCCAAATCCAAAACACAGCACTGCAGCAGCTGTGAGTAAGAAAGTCTCAACTCCATCCCAGCTGAAAGCATGGCAGGAGGGAAGGAGGAGAGGGGAGTCAGAGTCTTCTTCTCATGGGTGCCCAAGGCCAGGGCAGAGGGGGATGGAGAAAGCTGAAAAGACGTGCCATTTCCTTGGAAGAGAAGGCAACCCTTTTTCAGCGTGAGGGTGGTCAAAGTGTGGAACAGGTTGTGCAGAGAGGTGTTGGAGACTCCATGCTTGGAGATACTGAAAACCTGACTGGAGGTGGTTAAGGAGAGGCTTCTGTTTTGCGCCCCCCGCCTTGAGAAAAAAGAAATGGAAAGCGTCTAAGGTTTGGATGCAGGAGAAATTTATTGAGAGCAAAGAGTGTTAAGGCAGGAATGCCAAGTGGAAGGGATCCAGTTTGAGTTGCAGGTAGGGTGAGCAAGAGCCCTCGTATGAGATAGATGTTGCCAGAGCGTTGAGGTTTTCCTGCCCCTCAGTGGGAGCTGAACACTGGAGGTCCCTGGTGGTCTTTGTCTTGTCAGGAAGTGGTTGCAGTGGAGAGTAGTGACCACAGGAGAAGGGTCGATGCAAAGAAGGAGGTAGGAGAAGCAGAGGAAGTCCATGATCTGTGTTTCCAGGAAGCGTGGGCTGGTCCCCTTCCGTGCTTCCTTGCTTGGTGCCTTGAGAGGAGGAGCCATGGACAGGGAACCCATGTGCCCGAAAAGCCTGGAGGTGTGTCGTCAATCCATGCCGTGGATTCCATTATGTAGGTGGTTGGTGTCAGGGGCTGTGGCCAGTGCCCTTAGCAGATGTTACAGCCTCTTCCGCCGTAGGAGCCGCACAGGCCTCCCAAGCCGTAGCCCAGGCCCCCCAAGCCGTAGCCAAAGCCAAATCCACCGGAGGAGACGGGCACTCCCTGGGCGCTGAGTTCGTTGCCCACGGCAGCCGATGCGGAGGATCCGACGAAGGTGCTCTGGGGGTGGGAGGTGAGGATGGGTCCTGGCAGGGTGACCACCACGGTGGAAGGCTGGATGACGACGCGGGAGGCCTCACACTGCCTGACACAGGGCTCGTTGCAGCTGTTGGCCAGCGGGGTGGGTCCGCAGGGGCGGCAGAGGTCGTAGCAGGCCATGTGTGTGGTGTGGAGGGTCCCTGGAAGAGAGGGTGTTGAGGAAGCGGAGGGGGCAGAGGGTGGTGGAGGAGAGGGTGCAGGTGGGTGAGGAGAAGGAGGGTGATGGGGTTGAGGCTCACCTTGTTGAGGGTGGAGGAGAAGGCGTCGGGAGAAGTGTGTGAGGGAGAGAGGCGCTGGGCCAGCTTTTATGCTGGTCCCCGAGGGGCGGGACAGGCTTTGCGCATGGCCACATTTGGCAGCAATGAGTCCACCTGTGCCACAGCCATCCAAGTCATGAGGTGGGGTGTGTTTTTGTTACCACAACGCTCTCTTGTCGTGTCCTCCTCTTGAGGACGTGTCCACTTGTCCCTGGCGGCAGCTTTTAAGTGCCAGCGTTAGAGGCCAAATGCTCGGTGTTGATGTTACGTGCCATGCTGAGCAGAAGATGCGACAAAAGCTTAGGAGAGGTGGGGTGTCATCAGTGAGGTCATCTCGTGGCACTCATGTGGTTAGGTTTTTGAGTGAGTTGTGAAGCGGCAGCCCCATTTCCCGTCAGGCTGGTCTGGGCTTTGATGGTGGTGCCGAGCGTGAGTGGCGGCCTCTGCCATGGCATTCACTCCCTCCCTGCCTTGATCCCCGCTCGCTGAGCCTGTCTTTAGGGCTGCTCTTTCCCCTCGGTTGTTCTCTGTGGGTGTGTTGGTGCCCTCTGTTTTCTAAGGTTGTAACTGGGAGAAATGTCTGTTAGTGTGACTTTGGTGCCGGGAAAGGTTATGGAGAAGATCATCTTGAGTGCCGTCAGATGTCAGGTAGAGGACAGCCAGGTGGTCAGACCCAGTCAGCATGGCTTAATGTAGGGCAGGTCCTGCCTGCCTGACCTGATCTCCTTCTATGAGCATGGGACCTGCTTTGTGGATGGTTGAGGGAAAGGCTGTGGATGTTGTTATACTGGACTTTAGTGAAGGCCTTGACAGCGTTTCACACAGCATTCTCCCGGAGGAACTGCCTGCTCATGGCTCTGGCTGGTGTAGTCTTTGCTGGATATGAAGTTGGCTTCATGGCCGGGCCTATAGAGTTGTGGTGAATGAAGTTAAATCCAGTTTGTTGCCGGTCGCGAGTGGTGCTCTCCAGAGCTGAGCACTGGGGCCAGTTTCTTTAATGTCTTTGTCAATGATGTGGACTTAGGGATTGAGTGCATCCTCAGTAAGTTTGCAGAGGACACCAAAGTTGTTGTGTTGATCTGCTTGAGGGTAAGACGTCTCTACAGAGAGCTATGGACAGGCTGGATCGATGGGCTGAGGTCATTGTTATGAGGTTGAAAAACGGTCAATGCTGGGTCCTGCAGTTGCGTCTCAAGAACCCCATGCAACCCTCCAGGCTTGCGGAAGAGTGTCTGGAAAGCTTCTCAGGGATGTGGTTGAGTCACCGTCCCTGGAGGTATGTAGAAAGGAGTAGTCTTGTCCCTGAGGGACTCAATGTAGCGGTGGATTTGTTAGTGACAGGTTAAGGGTTGGACAGGATCTTAAGTGACTTTCCCAACCTCAAGGATTCTGTGAGTCCGTGAAGGCTATGGCTGTAGTGGAGCAAGTTGACTGAGTGAAACCAAGATGCTGAACAAATCCTCAGAGGAGAAGCTGAGAGAGCTGGGAGGTTTTTCAGCCAGGAGGGAAGGCTGCGGAGGGAAGAAGTCTTCAACGTCTCTAAATCCTGCATGGGAGGTGTCATGGTTTAACAGCAGCTTTCAACTAGGACCACGCAGCCGCTCGTTTACTCCCCTCCTGGCAGGAGAGAGAGATACTCCATCCTTAGAGATACCGAAGACATGTGTGGACATCATTGCGGAGTGCCTGCTCGAGCTGACCCTATTTCATAGAGTCGTAGATTGGTCCAGGCCAGAAGGGACCTCCAAAGGTCATCTAGTCTGACCTTCCTGCAGTGGTCCGGGCCAGAAGGGACCTCCAAAGGTCATCTAGTCTGACCTTCCTGCAGTCAGTAGGGACACGCCCAACTAGACGAGGTTGGCCAGGACCTCGTCGAGCTTTACCTTGAATATCTCAAGGGAAGGGGCCTCAACCACCTCCCTGGGCAACCTCTTCCAGTGTTCCACCACCCTCATAGTAAAGAACTTTTTCCTAATATCCAATCTAAATCTCCCCTTCTCCACCTTAAAACCATTGCCCGTCGTCCTGTCACTGCAGGCCTTTGAAAACAGACTCTCCCCAGCCTTCCTGTAGGCCCCCCTCAAGGACAGGAAGGCCCCTATGAGGTCTCCCCGGAGCCTCTTCTTCTCCAGGCTGAACAACCCCAGCTCCCTCAGCCTGTCCTCGTAGCGGAGGTGCTCCAACCCCCTGATGATTTGAGCAGGTTGGGTTGACATACATGATGTCCAGATGTTCTTTCCGCAGTCAGTGATTCCGTTTGCTGTGATTCTGCCTGTTGTACCGGCCAGGGGATGTTGATGGGAAAGAGAGATGGTGAAGTGTGTGCTGCCCTGGGGAGCTTGTGTCAGAGGCTTGGGTAGAAGTGCGTGAGCACGTCCAAGTCTTTGGGCAAGTGCAGGGCCTGCGTCAGGTTCTGGAAGCCCTCCTGTGCTGCTGTGTGCTGTTGTTTTTGGTGTGGACATAGTTCCTCAGAAAGGTCTTGTAGGCCTTTTCCACCCACCCCCATGGGCTCTGTGGCCCTGCCTTGTGCCTTGTGAAGTTGGAAGAAACTCATGAGAAGAAAGAAATTGTAGGAGTCTAAGGTTTGGATGCAGGAGAACTTTATTGAGGGAAAAGAGTGCAAAGGCAGGATTGCCAAGTGGAAGGGAGCCAGTCTGAGTTGCAGGTAGGGTGGCCATCATCCGAGGTTCCTTGCGTGAGACAGATCTTGCCAGAGCATCAAGCTCTGTCTGGCCCTGCAGTGGGAGCGGCACTCTGGATGTCCCCAGTGTGGCTAAGGCTTGTCAGAAAGTGTTTGCAGTGGAGAGTAGTGGGCATAGGAGAAAGGGTGATGCAAGAAGAAGGTGTGAGAAGAGGAGGAGGTCCATGGTGCGTGTTTCCAGGCATCCCGGAGCAGCCCGTTCCCTGCTTCCTGGCTTGGTGCCTTGAGAGGAAGAACCGTGGACAGGGAGCTCATGTGCCGGAAAAGCCTGGAGGTGCGTCGTCAATCCATGCCGTGGCTTCCATGGTGCGAGTGGTTTTTGTCAGGGGCTGTGGCCGGTGCCCTTAGCAGATGTTGCAGCCTCTTCCGCCGTAGGAGCCGCACAGGCCTCCCAAGCCGTAGCCGTAGCCAAAGCCAAATCCACCGGAGGAGACGGGCACTCCCTGGGCGCTGAGTTCGTTGCCCACGGCAGCCGATGCGGAGGATCCGACGAAGGTGCTCTGGGGGTGGGAGGTGAGGATGGGTCCTGGCAGGGTGACCACCACGGTGGAAGGCTGGATGACGACGCGGGAGGCCTCACACTGCCTGACACAGGGCTCGTTGCAGCTGTTGGCCAGCGGGGTGGGTCCGCAGGGGCGGCAGATGTCGTAGCAGGCCATGTGTGTGGTGTGGAGGGTCCCTGGAAGAGAGGGTGTTGAGGAAGCGGAGGGGGCAGAGGGTGGTGGAGGAGAGGGTGCAGGTGGGGTGAGGAGAAGGCGGGTGATGGGGTTGAGGCTCACCTTGTTGAGGGTGGAGGTGAAGGCGTCGGGAGAAGTGTGTGAGGGAGAGAGGCGCTGGGCCGGCTTTTATGCTGGTCCCCGAGGGGCGGGACAGGCTTTGCGCATGTCCACATTTCGCAGCAATGAGTCCAAATGTGCCACAGCCATTCAAGTCATGAGGTGGGGTGTGTTTTTGTTACCACAACACTCCCTTTTCGTGTCCTCCTCTTGAGGACGTGTCCACTTGTCCCTGGCGTCAGCTTTTAAGTGCCAGCGTTAGAGGCCAAATGCTCGGTGTTGATGTTACGTGCCATGCTGAGCAGAAGATGCGACGAAAGCTTAGGAGAGGTGGGGTGTCATCAGTGAGATCATCTCGTGGCACTCATGCGGTGTGGTTTGTGTGTGCGTTGTGAAGAGGGGGCCCCATTTCCTGGGAGGCTGGTCTGGGCTTTGATGGTGGTGCCGAGCGTGAGTGGCGGCCTCTGCCATGGCATTCACTCCCTCCCTGCCTTGATCCCCGCTCGCTGAGCCTGTCTTTAGGGCTGCTCTTTCCCCATGGGTGTGCTCTGTGGGTGTCTCGGTGGCCCTCTTTCTTGTAAGGTTTTAATTTGGAGAAATGTCTGTCCGTCGGACCTTGGTGCTGTGGCAGGCTATGGAGGAGATCATCTTGAGGGCCATGACACTGCACGTACAGGACAGCCAGGTGGTCAGGCCCAGTCAGCATGGCTTAATGTAGGGCAGGTCCTGCCTGCCTGAGCTATCTCCTTCTATGGCAAGGGGGCCCGCTTAGTGGATGGTTGAGGGAAAGGCTGTGGATGTTGTTAACCCGGACTTCAGTAAAAGTTCTTGACACAATTTCCCACATCATTCTCCTGGAGAAAGTGCCTGCTCATTACTATGAAGGGCATACTCTTGGCTGGCTAAAAAACTATCTGGATTTCCGTGCCGTGCCCATGGAGCCGTGGTGAATGGAGCTAAATTCAGTTTGTTGCCAGCCACGAGTGGCGTTCGCCAGGGCTGAGTTCTGGGGCCAGTTCTGTTTAATGTTTTTATCAACGATCTGTAGGAGGGGACTGATTGGACCCTCAGTAAGTTTGCAGAGGACATCAAGGTTGGTGGGTAAGTTGATCTGGTTGAGGGTAGGATGTCTCTGCAGAGGGATCTGGACAGGCTGAATGGATGGATCATGGGCGATGGTGTGAGGACCAAAAAGGCTCAATGCTGCGTCTTGCGCTTTGGACACAAATACTCCGTGAACGGTACTGGCTTAGGGAAGTGTGGCCTCAAAGTTGCCAGACTGAAAAAAACCTGGGGTTGTTGGCCATCAGCCAACAGTTTGTGGGCTGTTTCAGTTGGTGGGTTGTCTAAGAGTGGAGTTGGGTGCTCAGAGAGGTGTTGGAGACTCCATGCTTGGAGATTTGGAAAACCTTGCTGGACAGGATTGTGTAGAGCCTCCTTGAGCTGAGCCCACTAGAGCAGGTTGGTTTGAAGTAGATGATCTCCAGAGGTTCCTTGGGCAGTCAGAGTTTCTCTTTGCTGTCGTTCTGCCTGCGGTGCTGGCCAGGGGTTTGTGCTGGGGAAGAGAGTTGGTGAAGTGTGTGCTGCCCTGTGGAGCTTGTGTCAGAGGCTTGGGTAGAAGTGCATGAGCACGTCCAAGTCTTTGGGCAAGTGCAGGGCCTGTGTCAGGTTCTGGAAGCCCTCCTGTGCTGCTGTGTGCTGTTGTTTTTGGTGTGGACATAGTTCCTCAGAGAGGTCTTGTAGGCCTTTTCCACCCACCCCCATGGGCTCTGTGGCCCTGCCTTTGTGCCTTGTGAAGTTGGAAGAAACTCATGAGAAGAAAGAAATTGTAGGAGTCTAAGGTTTGGATGCAGGAGAACTTTATTGAGGGAAAAGAGTGCAAAGGCAGGATTGCCAAGTGGAAGGGAGCCAGTCTGAGTTGCAGGTAGGGTGGCCATCATCCGAGGTTCCTTGCGTGAGACAGATCTTGCCAGAGCATCAAGCTCTGTCTGGCCCTGCAGTGGGAGCGGCACTCTGGATGTCCCCAGTGTGGCTAAGGCTTGTCAGAAAGTGTTTGCAGTGGAGAGTAGTGGGCATAGGAGAAAGGGTGATGCAAGAAGAAGGTGTGAGAAGAGGAGGAGGTCCATGGTGCGTGTTTCCAGGCATCCCGGAGCAGCCCGTTCCCTGCTTCCTGGCTTGGTGCCTTGAGAGGAAGAACCGTGGACAGGGAGCTCATGTGCCGGAAAAGCCTGGAGGTGCGTCGTCAATCCATGCCGTGGCTTCCATGGTGCGAGTGGTTTTTGTCAGGGGCTGTGGCCGGTACCCTTAGCAGATGTTGCAGCCTCTTCCCCCGTAGGAGCCGCACAGGCCTCCCAAGCCGTAGCCCAGGCCTCCCAAGCCGTAGCCGTAGCCAAAGCCAAATCCACCGGAGGAGACGGGCACTCCCTGGGCGCTGAGTTCGTTGCCCACGGCAGCCGATGCGGAGGATCCGACGAAGGTGCTCTGGGGGTGGGAGGTGAGGATGGGTCCTGGCAGGGTGACCACCACGGTGGAAGGCTGGATGACGACGCGGGAGGCCTCACACTGCCTGACACAGGGCTCGTTGCAGCTGTTGGCCAGCGGGGTGGGTCCGCAGGGGCGGCAGATGTCGTAGCAGGCCATGTGTGTGGTGTGGAGGGTCCCTGGAAGAGAGGGTGTTGAGGAAGCGGAGGGGGCAGAGGGTGGTGGAGGAGAGGGTGCAGGTGGGGTGAGGAGAAGGCGGGTGATGGGGTTGAGGCTCACCTTGTTGAGGGTGGAGGAGAAGGCGTTGGGAGAAGTGTGTGAGGGAGAGAGGCGCTGGGCCGGCTTTTATGCTGGTCCCCGAGGGGCGGGACAGGCTTTGCACATGGCCACATTTGGCAGCAATGAGTCCTTCTGTGCCACAGCCATTCAAGTCATGAGGTGGGGTGTGTTTTTGTTACCACAACGCTCTGTTGTCGTGTCCTCCTCTTGAGGACGTGTCCACTTGTCCCTGGCGGCAGCTTTTAAGTGCCAGCGTTAGAGGCCAAATGCTCGGTGTTGATGTTACGTGCCATGCTGAGCAGAAGATGCGACGAAAGCTTAAGAGAGGTGGGGTGTCATCAGTGAGGTCATCCCGTGGCACTCATGTGGTTAGGTTTTTGAGTGAGTTGTGAAGCGGCAGCCCCATTTCCCGTCAGGCTGGTCTGGGCTTTGATGGTGGTGCCGAGCGTGAGTGGCGGCCTCTGCCATGGCATTCACTCCCTCCCTGCCTTGATCCCCGCTCGCTGAGCCTGTCTTTAGGGCTGCTCTTTCCCCTCGGTTGTTCTCTGTGGGTGTCTTGGTGCCCTCTGTTTTCTAAGGTTGTAACTGGGAGAAATGTCTGTTAGTGTGACTTTGGTGCCGGGAAAGGTTATGGAGAAGATCACCTTGAGTGCCGTCAGATGTCAGGTAGAGGACAGCCAGGTGGTCAGACCCAGTCAGCATGGCTTAATGTAGGGCAGGTCCTGCCTGCCTGACCTGATCTCCTTCTAGGAGCATGGGACCTGCTTTGTGGATGGTTGAGGGAAAGGCTGTGGATGTTGTTATACTGGACTTTAGTGAAGGCCTTGACAGCGTTTCACACAGCATTCTCCCGGAGAAACTGCCTGCTCATGGCTCTGGCTGGTGTAGTCTTTGCTGGATATGAAGTTGGCTTCATGGCCGGGCCTATAGAGTTGTGGTGAATGAAGTTAAATCCAGTTTGTTGCCGGTCGCGAGTGGTGCTCTCCAGAGCTGAGCACTGGGGCCAGTTTGTTTAATGTCTTTGTCAATGATGTGGACTTAGGGATTGAGTGCATCCTCAGTAAGTTTGCAGAGGACACCAAAGTTGTTGTGTTGATCTGCTTGAGGGTAAGACGTCTCTACAGAGAGCTATGGACAGGCTGGATCGATGGGCTGAGGTCATTGTTATGAGGTTGAAAAACGGTCAATGCTGGGTCCTGCAGTTGCGTCACAAGAACCCCATGCAACCCTCCAGGCTTGCGGAAGAGTGTCTGGAAAGCTTCTCAGGGATGTGGTTGAGTCACCGTCCCTGGAGGTATGTAGAAAGGAGTAGTCTTGTCCCTGAGGGACTCAATGTAGCGGTGGATTTGTTAGTGACAGGTTAAGGGTTGGACAGGATCTTAAGTGACTTTCCCAACCTCAAGGATTCTGTGAGTCCGTGAAGGCTATGGCTGTAGTGGAGCAAGTTGACTGAGTGAAACCAAGATGCTGAACAAATCCTCAGAGGAGAAGCTGAGAGAGCTGGGAGGTTTTTCAGCCAGGAGGGAAGGCTGCGGAGGGAAGAAGTCTTCAACGTCTCCAAATCCTGCATGGGAGGTGTCATGGTTTAACAGCAGCTTTCAACTAGGACCACGCAGCCGCTCGTTTACTCCCCTCCTGGCAGGAGAGAGAGATACTCCATCCTTAGAGATACCGAAGACATGTGTGGACATCATTGCGGAGTGCCTGCTCGAGCTGACCCTATTTCATAGATTCATAGATTGGTCCAGGCCAGAAGGGACCTCCAAAGGTCATCTAGTCTGACCTTCCTGCAGTCAGTAGGGACACGCCCAACTAGACGAGGTTGGCCAGGACCTCGTCGAGCTTTACCTTGAATATCTCAAGGGAAGGGGCCTCAACCACCTCCCTGGGCAACCTCTTCCAGTGTTCCACCACCCTCATAGTAAAGAACTTTTTCCTAATATCCAATCTAAATCTCCCCTTCTCCACCTTAAAACCATTGCCCGTCGTCCTGTCACTGCAGGCCTTTGAAAACAGACTCTCCCCAGCCTTCCTGTAGGCCCCCCTCAAGTACAGGAAGGCCCCTATGAGGTCTCCCCGGAGCCTCTTCTTCTCCAGGCTGAACAACCCCAGCTCCCTCAGCCTGTCCTCGTAGCGGAGGTGCTCCAACCCCCTGATGATTTGAGCGGGTTGGGTTGACATACATGATGTCCAGATGTTCTTTCCGCAGTCAGTGATTCCGTTTGCTGTGATTCTGCCTGTTGTACCGGCCAGGGGATGTTGATGGGAAAGAGAGATGGTGAAGTGTGTGCTGCCCTGGGGAGCTTGTGTCAGAGGCTTGGGTAGAAGTGCGTGAGCATGTCCAAGTCTTTGGGCAAGTGCAGGGCCTGCGTCAGGTTCTGGAAGCCCTCCTGTGCTGCTGTGTGCTGTTGTTTTTGGTGTGGACATAGTTCCTCAGAGAGGTCTTGTAGGCCTTTTCCCCCCACCCCCATGGGCTCTGTGGCCCTGCCTTTGTGCCTTGTGAAGTTGGAAGAAACTCATGAGAAGAAAGAAATTGTAGGAGTCTAAGGTTTGGATGCAGGAGAACTTTATTGAGGGAAAAGAGTGCAAAGGCAGGATTGCCAAGTGGAAGGGAGCCAGTCTGAGTTGCAGGTAGGGTGGCCATCATCCGAGGTTCCTTGCGTGAGACAGATCTTGCCAGAGCATCAAGCTCTGTCTGGCCCTGCAGTGGGAGCGGCACTCTGGATGTCCCCAGTGTGGCTAAGGCTTGTCAGAAAGTGTTTGCAGTGGAGAGTAGTGGGCATAGGAGAAAGGGTGATGCAAGAAGAAGGTGTGAGAAGAGGAGGAGGTCCATGGTGCGTGTTTCCAGGCATCCCAGAGCAGCCCGTTCCCTGCTTCCTGGCTTGGTGCCTTGAGAGGAAGAACCGTGGACAGGGAGCTCATGTGCCGGAAAAGCCTGGAGGTGCGTCGTCAATCCATGCCGTGGCTTCCATGGTGCGAGTGGTTTGTGTCAGGGGCTGTGGCCGGTGCCCTTAGCAGATGTTGCAGCCTCTTCCCCCGTAGGAGCCGCACAGGCCTCCCAAGCCGTAGCCGTAGCCGTAGCCAAATCCACCGGAGGAGACGGGCACTCCCTGGGCGCTGAGTTCGTTGCCCACGGCAGCCGATGCGGAGGATCCGACGAAGGTGCTCTGGGGGTGGGAGGTGAGGATGGGTCCTGGCAGGGTGACCACCACGGTGGAAGGCTGGATGACGACGCGGGAGGCCTCACACTGCCTGACACAGGGCTCGTTGCAGCTGTTGGCCAGCGGGGTGGGTCCGCAGGGGCGGCAGAGGTCGTAGCAGGCCATGTGTGTGGTGTGGAGGGTCCCTGGAAGAGAGGGTGTTGAGGAAGCGGAGGGGGCAGAGGGTGGTGGAGGAGAGGGTGCAGGTGGGTGAGGAGAAGGCGGGTGATGGGGTTGAGGCTCACCTTGTTGAGGGTGGAGGCGAAGGCGTTGGGAGAAGTGTGTGAGGGAGAGAGGCGCTGGGCCGGCTTTTATGCTGGTCCCCGAGGGGCAGGACAGGCTTTGCGCATGACAGAATTATTCAAGAAGCAGCTGTTTCATGCTCATCCTGGCAAGTCATGAGGTGAGGTGTATTTTTATTACCACAACACTCCCTTTTCATGTCCTCCTCTTGAGGAGGTGTCCACTTGTCCCTGGCGGCAGCTTTTTAGTGCCAATATTAGAGGCTAAAATTTTGAACTTGTCATTTTTCAAGGCATTCGGCAGATGCAGCCAAAGCGTAGGAGAGGTGGGGTTTCTTCGGCGAGTTCACCCTGTGGCACTGGTGTGGTGTGGTTTGTGGGTGCGTTGTGAAGAGAGGCCCCCATTTCCTCACAGCCCTGGCAGGCTGCTCTGGGCTTTGATGGTGTGACAGGCATGACGTGTTGCCCCTTCCATTCCCTCCCTGCTTTGCTGAAAGGTCTCAAAGCCTGTCTTTAGGCTTGACCTGTCCTTTGGGTGTGTTCTGTTGGTGTCTCGGTGCCCCTCTTTCCTTTAAGATTGTAATTTGGAGAAATGCCTGTCAGTCCGACCTTAGTGCTGTGACAGGTTATAGAGGAGATCATCTTGAGTGCCATCACACGGCACGTACAGGACAACCAGGTGCTCAGGCCCAGTCAGCATGGCTTTATGAAGGGCAGGTCCTGCCTGACTGACCTGATCTCCTTCCATGACACAGGGACCCGCTTAGTGGATGGTTGAGGGAAAGGCTGTGGATGTCCTTAACCTGGACTTCAGTAAAGCTTTTGACACCATTTCCCACATCATTCTCCTGGAGAAACTGGCTGAACTTGGCTCTGATTGGTGTACTCTTCAGTGGTAAATAACTGTCTGGATGTCCAGGCCCATAGAGTTGTGGTGAATGGAGTTAAATCCAGTTTGTTGCAGATCACGAGTGGTGTTCCCCGGGACCGAATACTGGGCCCAGTTCTGTTTCATATCTTTATCAATGATTTGGACAAGGGGATCAAGTGCACCCTCAATCAGTTTGCAGAGGACACCAAGGATCGTGGGTGTGTTGATCTGCTTGAGGGTAAGATGGCTGTCCAGAGTGATGTGGACAGGCTGGATCAATGGGCCGAGGCCAATGTTATGAGGTTCAAAACAGCTCAATGCCAGGTTCTGGCATTGTGACAATGTGACAAACAAACTCCCAGACCTAGTAAACCCCTCTGATTATTACCCCCTGTTAGTATTTCAGGTGGGTAGTGATGAAATGGGTAGGAGGAGGATGAAATCAATTATAAGAGATTTTAGAGCCTTAGGGCAGCAGCTCAAGGGGTCAGGAACACAAGTAGTCTTCTCTTCTATCCCACCAGTGGCAACTGTGAATAAAGAAATTGATAGGAAGAGGCAACAGATCAACTTGTGGCTCCGGGACTGGTGTTACAGGCAGGGCTTTGGGTTTTTCGAACATAGGTGGCTATATGAGACACCTGGCATGCCATTGTCAGGTGAGACACAGCTGTCCCAGAGGGGGAAAAGAATTTTGGGGCAGGAGTTAGCAGGGCTCATTGACCGGTCTTTAAACTAGATATGAGGGGGGAAGGGGAGATAACTGGGCCTGTCAAGATTAAGCCTGAGGAAAGCATGCCACGGTTTGAAGGAGGCCACATTAGTGAGGACTCACACTCTGACATTTCATCAGAGAAAGGTGATAGACGTTTAGAAATTACTGCTAGAGAACAATGGGAAAACCCTTTCCTAGAAGGGGAAAAGGGTACTAGGCTAAGAGTTAACAAAGCTCACGGACAGAGCTTTAAGCCGAAAGTTAAGGGGGATGGGGATAAAACCAGGCCTGCTGGTAATGAACCTGAGTGTCAAGGGCCAAAGATGGAGGTGAAATCAGTAGCCCAGGTCAAGTGCATCTACGCTAATGCACGTAGCATGGGCAACAAACAGGATGAGCTGGAAGCCATGGTGCGGCAGGACAACTATGACATAGTTGCCATCACGGAAACGTGGTGGGACGATGGTCATGACTGGAATGCTGCAATAAGTGGCTATAAGCTCTTCAGAAGGAATAGGCAAGGAAGGAGGGGGGGGGGTGTGGCTCTGTACATTAGGGAGTTGTTTGACTCTATAGAGATAGACTCCAGTGATGAAGAAGTGGAGTGTTTATGGGTAAGGGTGAAAGGGAAGGCTAACAAAGGTGATTTTGTGCTGGGAGTCTGCTATAGACCACCCAACCAGGATGAGCAGGCTGATGAGGTATTCTATAAGCGGCTGGCTGCAGTCTCGCAAACGCCAGCCCTTGTTCTAGTTGGGGACTTCAACTTACCAGACATCTGCTGGAAATATAACACAGCAGAGAGCAGGCAGGCTAGGAGGTTCCTCGAGTGTATGGAGGATAACTTCCTGACACAAATGGTAGGTAAGCCTACCAGGGGAGGTGCCTTGCTAGACCTACTGTTCACAAATAAAGAAGGGCTAGTTGGGGACGTGGAGGTCGGAGACAGTCTTGGGCTTAGTGATCATGAAATGGTTAAGTTTTCCATTCATAGTGAGGTAAGGAAGGGGATTAACAAAACCTCCATCTTGGACTTCCGGTGGGCAGACTTTAACCTGTTCAGAACCCTGGTTGGGAGAGTCCCGTGGGAGGTAGTCCTGAGAGACAAAGGAGCCCAGGAAGGCTGGACGCTCTTCAAGAGGGAAATCCTAAAGGCCCAGGAGCAGGCTGTCCCCATGAAGCGCAAAATTAAAGGGCGGGAAAAATGGCCGGCCTGGATGAACAAAGAGCTCTTGATGGGACTTAAGGAAAAAAGGAAGGTTTACCACCTTTGGAAGAGGGGACAGGCAACTCGGGAGGAGTACAGAGATTGTGTTAGGTCATACAGAGAAAAAATCAGGAAGGCAAAAGCCCAGCTAGAACTCAACCTGGCCATTAATATAAGGGACAACAAAAAAAGTTTCTATAAATACATCAACAAAAAGAGAGTGACAGAGAATGTCCATCCCTTACTGGATGCGGGGGGAAACCTTGCAACCAAGGATGAGGAGAAGGCTGAGATACTTAATGCCTTCTTTACCTCTGTCTTTAATAGTCAGACCAGCTACCCCCAGGGAGTTCAGCTTCTTGGGCTGGAAGATAAGAATGGAGAACAGAACAACTCCCCTGTAATCCAAGAGGAAGTAGTTAATGATTTGCTTATGCACCTGGACACGCATAAGTCTATGGGGCCGGATGGCATTCACCCAAAGGTTCTCAGGGAGCTGGCAAGAGAGCTTACCAAGCCTCTCTCCATTATTTATCAACAATCCTGGTCAACAGGAGAGGTGCCAGATGACTGGAGGGTGGCCAATGTGACGCCCATCTACAAGAAGGGCCGGAAGGAGGATCCTGGAAACTACAGGCCTGTCAGCCTGACCTCGGTACCGGGAAAGATCATGGAGAGGATCATCCTGAGTGAGCTCTCAAGGCATGTGCAGGGCAGCCAAGGGATTAGGGCCAGCCAGCATGGGTTTATGAGAGGGAGGTCCTGCCTGACCAACTTGATCTCTTTCTATGACCATGTGACCCGCTTTCTCGATGAGGGGAAGGCTGTGGACGTTGTCTACCTGGACTTTGGTAAGGCCTTTGACACCGTCCCTCACGGCATTCTCCTGGAGAAACTGGAGAATCATGGCATAGACAAGTGTACCCTCCGCTGGATAAAAAACTGGCTGGATGGCCGTGCTCAGCGAGTTGTGATTAATGGAGCAAAATCTGGTTGGCGGCCGGTCATCAGTGGTGTCCCTCAGGGCTCAGTTTTGGGGCCAGTCTTGTTCAATATCTTCATTGATGATCTAGATAAGGGGATTGAGTGCACCCTCAGTAAGTTTGCGGATGACACCAAACTAGGTGGGAGCGTTGATCTGCTTGAGGGTCGGCAGGCTCTACAGAGGGACCTGGACAGGTTGGACCAATGGGCCAAGGCCAATGGGATGAGGTTTAATAAGGCCAAGTGCCGGGTTCTGCATTTCGGCCACAACAACCCCAAGCAACGCTACAGGCTTGGGGAAGAGTGGCTGGAAAGCTGCCCAGCAGAAAAGGACCTGGGAGTGTTAGTGGACAGCCGGCTTAACATGAGCCAGCAGTGTGCCCAGGTGGCCAAGAAGGCCAACGGCATCCTGGCCTGTATCAGGAATAGCGTGGCCAGCAGGAGCAGGGAAGTCATCGTGCCTCTGTACTCGGCACTGGTGAGGCCTCACCTCGAGTACTGTGTTCAGTTTTGGGCCCCTCACTACAGGAAAGACATTGAAGTGCTGGAGCGTGTCCAGAGGAGAGCCACCAAGCTGGTGAGGGGTCTGGAGAACAAGTCCTATGAGGAGAGGCTGAGGGAACTGGGCATGTTTAGTTTGGAGAAGAGGAGGCTGAGGGGAGACCTCATTGCCCTCTACAACTACCTGAAAGGAAACTGTAGAGAGGCGGGGGTTGGCCTCTTCTCCCAAGGGAATAACGACAGGACCAGAGGAAATGGTCTGAAGTTGCGGCAGGGGAGGTTTAGATTAGATATTAGGAAGAATTACTTTACTGAGAGAGTGGTCAAGCACTGGAACAGCCTGCCCAGGGAGGTGGTGGAGTCACCATCCCTGGAGGTATTTAAGAAACGTGTAGACGTGGCTCTTCAGGGCGTGCTCTAGTGCCCGGGATTGTTGGTTTGTGGTGGGGTGTTGTGTGTGGGGTTTAGTTGATGGATGCTGCTTGCTTTTTTTTTTTTTTTTTTTTTTTTTTTTTTTTTTTTTTTTTAGAGGGGGGGTGTTGTTGTTTGTTTGGTTTTGTGTTGTGTTTTTTTGTTTGTTTGTGTTTGTTTGTTTGTTTGTTTGTTTTTTTTTTTTAATGTGGTTGGACTCGATGATCTCAAAGGTCCCTTCCAACCACTAAGATTCTGTGATTCTGTGATTCTGCACTTGGGTCACAACAACCCCATGAATGCTCCGTGCTGGGGGAGACTGGATGGAAAGCTGTCCAGGGATGTGGTTGAATCACCATCTCTGGAGATATGTAGAAAGGAGTAGTCCTTCCTTTAGAGACTCAGTGTAGTGGTGGACTCGTTAGTGACAGGTTAAGGGTTGGACTGGATCTTAAGTGTCTTTCCCAACCTCAAGTATTCTGTGAGTTTACGAAGGCCATGGACTTAGTGGAGCAAGGTGAGTGGAGGGCAGCCAAGATGCTAAAGGTATTGAAGCATCCTTCCTCTGAGGAGAAGCTGAGAGAGCTGGGAGGCTTTTGAGCCAGGAGGGAGGGCCGTGCACGGGAGATGTCATGAAGGTCTCTAAATCCTGGATGGGAGGTTTAATGGTTTAACCCCATCTGGCAAGTAGGGCCACGCAGCCCCTCACTCACTCCTCTTGTGGCAGGAGAGAGAGGTGTTGGAGACTCCATGGTTAGAGATACTGAAAAGCTGTCTGGACATCATTGTGGAGAGCCTGCTTGAACTGACCCTGCTTGAGCAGTCTGGGTTGACGTACATGATCTCCAGATGTTCCTTATGGCGTCAATGATTCTGCTTGCTGTGATTCTGCCTGCTGTGCTGGCCAGGGCATCCTGCTGGGGAAGAGAGTTGGTGAAATGTGTGCTGCCCTGGGGAGCTTGTGTCAGAGGCTTGGGTAGAAATGCATTAGCATGTGGAAGCCTTTGGGCAAGTGAAGGGCCTGTGTCAGGTTCTGCAACCCCCCCCATGCTGCTCTGTGCTGCTGTTGCTGGGGTCATAGTTCCTAAGAGAGGTCTCGTGGCCCTCTTCCACCCACCTTGATGGGCTCTATAGCCCTGGTTTTGTGTTGGGTGAGGTTGAAAGGGTCTTGTGAGAAGAAAGAAAGTGGAGGCATCTGGGGCTGGGATGCAGGAGAACTTTATTGAGGAACAAAACCAGTGCAAATGTAGAAGAACCAGGTGGAAGCAATCTAGTCTGAGGTGCCAGTAGGATGAATATCAGCTGATGTCCCTTGTGTGAGATAGATCTTGCTAGAGAATGAAGGTCTTTCTGCCCCTCAGTGAGAGCAGCACGCTGGAGGTCATCTGTGGGCCTTGGCTTGAGAGAAAGTGTTTAGAGCACAGAGTAGTAGACAGAGCAGAAAGAGTGATACAAAGAAGGAGGTGGGAGAAGAGGAGGAGGAGGTCCCTGGGCCATGTGTTCAGGCAGCTCGGGCTGGCCCTTCCTTGCTTCCTCGTTTGGAGCCTTGGGATGAGGAGCCATGGACAGCAGGTCTGTGTGGTAGGAGGGACCCAGAGGCATCCCCCATCCTTGCCCTTGATTCAGCGGTGTCAGGGGTGGTGTCAGGGTGCTGGTGCTGGCCATTAGCAGATGTTGCAGCCTCTTCCCCCGTAGGAGCCGCACAGGCCTCCCAAGCCGTAGCCGTAGCCAAAGCCAAATCCGCCGGAGGAGACGGGCACTCCCTGGGCGCTGAGTTCGTTGCCCACGGCAGCCGATGCGGAGGATCCGACGAAGGTGCTCTGGGGGTGGGAGGTGAGGATGGGTCCTGGCAGGGTGACCTGCACGGTTGGAGGCTGGATGACGACGCGGGAGGTCTCACACTGCCTGACACAGGGCTCGTTGCAGCTGTTGGCCAGCGGGGTGGGTCCGCAGGGGCGGCAGAGGTCGTAGCAGGCCATGTGTGTGGTGTGGAGGGTCCCTGGAAGAGAGGGTGTTGAGGAAGCTGAGGGGGCAGAGGGTGCAGGTGGGTGAGGAGAAGGCGGGTGATGGGGTTGAGGCTCACCTTGTTGAGGGTGGAGGAGAAGGCGTCGGGAGAAGTGTGTGAGGGAGAGAGGCGCTGGGTCGGCTTTTATGCTGGTCCCCGAGGGGCGGGACAGGCTTTGCGCATGTCCACATTTGGCAGCAATGAGTCCTTCTGTGCCACAGCCATCCAGGTCATGAGGTGGGGTGTGTTTTCCTTCCCACAACGCTCTCTTGTCATGTCCTCCTCTTGAGGAGGTGTCCACTTGTCCCTGGCGGCAGCTTTCAGGTGAGAATTAGGTATTTGGGAGGATTTTCCTGGGCGCTGTATGTCAGCGCATTTTGCCGACACGAGCAAAGCGTAGGAGAGGTGGGGTGTCACCAGCGTCTTCAGTGCAGTCATCCCGAGGCACTGGTGTGGTGTGGTTTGTGGCTGTGTTGTGAGGAGGGGCCCCCATTTCCTCACAGCCCTGTCAGGCTGCTGTGGGCTTTGATGGTGGTGCCGGGCGTGAGGCGCTGCCCCTTCCATCCCGCTCAGTCCTTCCCTGCCTTGATGCCACCTCGCTGAGCCTGTCTTTAGGCCTGTCCTTTCCCCTTGGGTGTGCTCTGTGGGTGTCTTGGTGCCTCTGGCTTGTACGGTTGTAGCTGGGAGAAAGGAGGCTGCCTCTTTGGGCTTGTGACCCCCTGGGGCCATCCCTGGGGGAGGCAGTTCAAGCGGGCAGAGGAGGGCTCTTTGTGAGAGGAGGACGCTGTCCTGGCAGCCCTGGGTCAGAGCTCACAAGCCCTGTGCTGTCGGGAGGTGGGTCATGCTCCCCAGAAGCTTGTGTTGGCCGTGGCGTAGCGTTCCCCTTTGCTGTGGCCATCACATTTTCACCTGACACATCCCAGGAAGAGCAACGAAGCTGGTGAAGGATCCAAAGAAAGAGACTCCTGAGGAGAGGTTGAGGGAACTGGGCTTGTTTAGTTTGCAGAATAAGAAGTCTGAGGGGACAGCTTTTGACACTCTACACGTCCCTGAAAGGAGGTTGTAGCAAGGTGGGTGCCAGTCTTCCTTTCCCAGATAACAAGTGATAGGACGAGAGGAGAGGAGCTCAAGTTGCGTCAGTGGAGATTTAGGTTGGATCTTACGAAAAAGGGATGTGAAGCACTGGAAGAGGCTTCTGGGGAAGCGGTCGGTCATCACCCCTGGAAGTATTGAAAAGCTGTGTAGATGTTGTGCTTCAGGTCATGTTTTCCTGCTGGACTTGGTAGCGTTGGGGTAAGGGTTGGACTTGAGGATCTAAGGGGTCATTGAAACCTGTCCTGGTTCCAGCAGGGATAGGCTTAATTTTCCGAAGGAACTGGAACGGGACACGGGTATTCGATACCACGTGATGTCATGCCCAGTGTAGAGGTGGGGGAGGTCTGCAGGGGACCAGGTAGGAAATCCCTATTTGGGAGGGGGCTGGGGTCTTCTTGTTTCCGGTTGGTGAGCGGTGGTGCCTGAATCGTGTTTTGTACATTCCTCTGTAACTTTTATTGGTCTTGATTTCCCCTTTCCTTCGCTCTTCTGTTCAACTGCCCTTATCTCAGCCCACGAGTTTTGTCTTTTTCTTCCGATTCTCCCCCACATCTCACAGCTGTGGGGGGGTGAGTGAGTGGCCACATGGTTCTTTGTTTCCAACTGGAGTTAAACCACGACACACCTTCAATGATTCTGTGATTTTTGGAAGGACATGGGCTTAGTGGAGACAGTTGAGTGCAGGGCACCCAAGATGCTGAGGAGAAGCTGAGAGAGCTGGGAAGTTTTTGACCAGGAGGCAAGGCCACGCAGGGGATATGTCCTCAATGTGTCTAAATGCCCGATGCAAGGTGTCATGGTATAATGCCAGCTGGCCACTAAGACCACATAGCCCCATGCTCACTAGCCTCCTGGCAGGCAGGGGAAGAAAATGTGAAAAACCATCACGCTACCAGCTGTTAGTAAAACAGTCAAGTCTGTCCCAGCTGAAACCACGGCAGGAGGGAATGAGGAGAGGGAAGTCAGACTCTTCTCATGGGTGCACGTGGCCAGGGCAAGGGGGGATGGAGAAAGCTGAAAAGAGGTGCTATTTCCTTGGAAGAGAAGGCAACCCTTTTTCAGCGTGAGGGTGGTCAAAGAGTGGAACAAGTTGTGCAGAGAGGTGTTGGAGACTCCATCCTTGGAGATAACTGAAAACCTGAGTGGACGTGGTAATGGAGAGAGTGCTGTTCTGCCCCATCCCCCTTCATTGAGAAAAAAGCAACTGAAAGAGTCTAAGGTTTGGATGCAGGAGAACTTTATTGAGACCAAAGAGTGTAAGGCAGGAATGCCAAGTGGAAGGGAGCCAGTCTGAGTTGCAGGTAGGGTGAGCAAGAGCCCTCATATGAGAGAGATCTTGCCCGAGATCTGAGGTTCTCCAGCCCGCAGTGGGGGATGATACATGGAGGTTCCTGGTGGTCTTTGCCATGTCAGGAAGTGGTTGCAGTGGAGAGTAGTGACCACAGGAGAAGGGTCAATGCAAAGAAGGAGGTGGTAGAAGAGGAGGAGGTCCATGTTTCCAGGCAGCCTGGGCTGGCCCCTTCCATGCTTCCTTGCTTGGTGCCTTGAGAGGAGGAGCCATGGACAACGAACCATGTGCCAGAAAAGCCTGGAGATGCATTGTCAATCCATGCCGTGGCTCCCATGGTGCGAGTGGTTGGTGTCAGGGCTTGTGGCCGGTGCCCTTAGCAGCGGTAGCATCCTCTTCCACCGTAGTAGCCACCCAGGCCTCCCAAGCCGTAGCCGTAGCCAAATCCACCGGAGGAGACGGGCACTCCCTGGGCGCTGAGTTCATTGCCCACGGCAGCCGATGCGGAGGATCCGACGAAGGTGCTCTGGGGGTGGGAGGTGAGGATGGGTCCTGGCAGGGTGACCTGCACAGCGGGAGGCTGGATGACGACGCGGGAGGTCTCACACTGCCTGACACAGGGCTCGTTGCAGCTGTTGGCCAGCGGGGTGGGTCCGCAGGGGCGGCAGATGTCGTAGCAGGCCATGTGTGTGGTGTGGAGGGTCCCTGGAAGAGAGGGTGTTGAGGAAGCGGAGGGGGCAGAGGGTGGTGGAGGAGAGGGTGCAGGTGGGGTGAGGAGAAGGCGGGTGATGGGGTTGAGGCTCACCTTGTTGAGGGTGGAGGCGAAGGCGTCGGGAGAAGTGTGTGAGGGAGAGAGGCGCTGGGCCGGCTTTTATGCTGGTCCCCGAGGGGCGGGACAGGCTTTGCGCATGTCAGCGTTTTTCATGAAGCAGCTCTTTCGTACCACAACCTGGTGAGTAATGAGGTGGGGTGTGTTTTTCTTCCAAGAATTCTCCAATTTCTTGTCATCCTTTTGAGGACGTGTCCACTTGGGCTTGTCGGCAGCTTTCAAGGGACTGTAGGTATTTTGGAGTATTTGCATGGATGCTGTGTCAGGGGATTGTGCAGATGCAGCCAAAGCACAGGAGAGGTGGGGTGTCATCAGTGAGGTCATCCCATGGCACTGGTGTGGTGTGGTTTGTGGGTGCGTTGTAAAGAAGGGGCCTCATTTGCTCGCAGCCCTGGCAGACTGGTCTGGACTTTGATGGTATGACGGTCATGAGATGGTGCTCCTTCCATCACATTTTCTCCCTCCCAGCTTTGCTGAAAGGTCTCGAAGTCTGTATTTAGGCATGACCTGTCCTTTGGGTGTGTTTTGTTGCCATCTTGGTGCTCCTCTTTCTTGTAAGGTTGTAACTGGGCGAAATGTGTGTCAGTCTGACCTTGGTGCTGGGAAAGGTTATGGAGAAGATCATCTTGAGTGCCATCACATGGCACGTACCAGAGAACCAGGAGGTCAGGCCCAGTCAGCCTGGCTTTAGGAAGGGTGGGTCCTGCCTGACCAACCTAATCTGCTTTTTGACAAGGAGACCCGCTTAGAGGATGGTTGAGGGAGAGGCTGTGGATGTTGTAACCTGGACTTTAGTAAAGCCCTTGACACCGTTTCCCACATCATTCTCCTGGAGAAACGGCCTGCTCATGGCTCTGACAGCCATACTCTGCAGTGGCTAAAAACTGTCTGGATGGCCGGGCCCAAAGAATTGTGGTGAATGGAGTTACGTCCAGCTGGTGGCCGGTCACAAGTGGTGTTCCCCAGGGCTGAGTACTGGGAGCAGTTCTCTTCAGTATCTTTCTCAAGGATCTGGATGTGGGGATTGATTGCGCCCTCGGTAAGTTTGGAGAGGAGGCCAAGGTTGGTGGGTGTGTTGGTCTGCTTGAGGGTAGAAAGGCTCTGCAGAGGGATCTGGACGGGCTGGCTGGATGGGCCAATGCCAATGGTCTGAAGTTCCAGAAGGCTTAGTGCCAGGTCCTGCACTTTTGTCACCACAACCGCATGAAAGGTACAGGCTTGGGGAAGTATGGCCTCAAAGCTGCCCAGCTGTAAATGACCTGGGGCTGTTGGCCATCAGGCAGCTGAATATGCACTGGCAGTGTGCCCAAGTGTCCAAGATTGCCAGTAGCACCCTGGCTCATATCAGAGCCAGTATGGCCAGCAGGATGAGTGAAGTGATCGTCCCTCTGTCTTCGGCCATAGTGAGGTCCCCCCTGGAATTCTGTGTTCACTCCTTGGTCCGTCCCTGTAAGAGAACCCTAAGAAAGACATTGAGGTGTTGGAGAGTGTCCAGAGAAGGGCACGGAAGCTGGTGAGGGGTGTGGAGCACAAGCCTTATGAGGAGCGGCGGAGGGAACTGGGGTTGTTTAGCGTGGAGAAAAAGAAAGCTGATGGGAGAAGTTATTGCTCTCTTCTACTATCAGAAAGAGAGGTGGGTATCGGAGTCTTTTGACAGGTGTCAAGTGATAGGATGAGAGAAAACGGCCCCAATTTGAACCAGGGGAAAATTAGGTTGGATCTTAGGAAACATGTCTTCACCGAAAGGGTTGTCAAGCCCTGGCAGAGGCTGCCCGGGGAAGTGGTTGAGTCACCGTCCCTGGAGGTATGTAGAAGAGAGTAGACTTGGCACGAAGGGACTCGATTTAGCAGTGCCCTTGGTAGTGTTAAGCTAAGGTTTGGACTCAATGATCTTAAGTCTCTTTTCCAACCTCAACGATTCTGTGATTTTTCGAAGGCCGTGGACGTAGTGGAGTGAGTGAAAGCAGGGCCACCAAGATGGTGAAGGGATTGAGCATCCTTCCTCTGAGGAGAATTCAAGAGAGCTGGGAGGTTTTTCAGGCAGGAGGCCGTGCAGGGAGACATCATCAACGTCTCCTAATCCTGGATGGGAGGTGTCATGATTCAACACCAGCCAGTAATTTGGTCCATGCTGCTGCTCGCTTACTACCCCCACGGTGAGCTTGTGAAGAGAATCAGAAGAGTTAAAGTGAAAGAATTCGTGCCTTGAGATAAAGACAGAAAGCGAAGCAAAAGCTGCACGCTCAAGGAAAGCCACACAAGGAATTGCTTGACCTCTTCCCAATGGCAGGCAGGTGTTCAGCCACCTCCAGGAAAGCAGGGTTCCATCCCACATGATGGTTTCTTGGGAAGACAAATGTCATAACGCCAAACGTCACCCCCTTCTTTCTTCCCTTCAGCTTTATATCGTGAGCATGATGTCGTACGGCATGGACTATCCCTTTGGTCAGCTGGGGTCAGCTGTCCCAGTCATGTTTTCTCCCAACTTTTTGTGCCTTGCCAGCCTACTTTCTGGTGGGGCGGTGTGAGGATGAGAAAAGACCTTGGGTGCTCAGCAAAAGCAGAACCATTGGTGGGCTGTCAACAGCATTGTCATCCCAAATCGAAAACACAGCACTGCAGCAGCTGCGAGTAAGAAAGTCTCAACTCCATCCCAGCTGAAACCATGGCAGGAGGGAAGGAGGAGAGGGGAGTCAGAGTCGTCTTCTCATGGGTGCCCAAGGCCAGGGCAAAGGGGGATGGAGAAAGCTGAAAAGACGTGCCATTTCCTTGGAAGAGAAGGCAACCCTTTTTCAGCGTGAGAGTGGTCAAAGAGTGGAACAGGTTCTGCAGAGAGGTGTTGGAGGCTCCATCCTTGGAGATTCTGAAAACCTGAGTGGACGTGGTTATGGAGAGACTGCTGTTCTGAGCCCCTCCATGAGAAGAAAGAAATTCAAGGCATCTAAGGTTTGGCTGCAGGCGAAGTTTATTGAGAGAAAAGAGAGTAAAGGCAATAATGCTAAGTGAGAAGGGAGGCGGTCTGAGTTGCAGGTAGAGTGAGCAAGAGCCCTCGTGTGAGAGAGATCTTGCCAGAGCAAGGAGGTTTTCTGCCCCTAGAGTGGGAGGTGATCACTGGAGGTCCTTGGTGGTCTTTGGCTTGTCAGGAAGTGGTTGCAGTGGAGAGTAGTGACCACAGGAGAAGGGTCGATGCAAAGAAGGAGGTTGGAGAAGAGGAGGAGGTCAATGGTCTGTGTTTCCCGGCAGCGTGAGTGGGCCGGCCCCTTCTATGCTTCCTTGCTTGTTGCCTTGAGAGGAGGAGCCATGGACAACGAACCATGTGCCAGAAAAGCCTGGAGGTGCGTCATCAATCCGTGCCATGGCTTCCATGGTGCAAGTGGTTGGTCTCATGGGTTGTGGCCGGTGGCCTTAGCAGATGTTGCAGCCTCTTCCCCCGTAGAAGCCGCCCAGGCCTCCCAAGCCGCAGCCCAGGCCTCCCAAGCCATAGCCGTAGCCGAAGCCAAATCCACCGGAGGAGACGGGCACTCCCTGGGCGCTGAGTTCGTTGCCCACGGCAGCCGATGCGGAGGATCCGACGAAGGTGCTCTGGGGGTGGGAGGTGAGGATGGGTCCTGGCAGGGTGACCTGCACGGCGGGAGGCTGGATGACGACGCGGGAGGCCTCACACTGCCTGACACAGGGCTCGTTGCAGCTGTTGGCCAGCGGGGTGGGTCCGCAGGGGCGGCAGAGGTCGTAGCAGGCCATGTGTGTGGTGTGGAGGGTCCCTGGAAGAGAGGGTGTTGAGGAAGCGGAGGGGGCAGAGGGTGGTGGAGGAGAGGGTGCAGGTGGGTGAGGAGAGGGAGGGTGATGGGGTTGAGGCTCACCTTGTTGAGGGTGGAGGAGAAGGCGTCGGGAGAAGTGTGTGAGGGAGAGAGGCGCTGGGCCGGCTTTTATGCTGGTCCCCGAGGGGCGGGACAGGCTTTGCGCATTACAGAATTATTCAACAAGCAGCTCTTTCACGCCACAGCCTGGTGAGTAATGAGGTCAAGTGCGTTTTTCTTCCAAGAATTCTCCAGTTTCTTGTCATCCTTTTGAGGACATGTCCACTTGGGCTTGTCGGCAGCTTTCAAGGGACTGTAGGTCTTTTGGGTTATTTGCATGGATGCTGTGTCAGGGCATTGTGCAGACACGACCAAAGCGAAGGAGAGCTGTGGTGTCATCAACATCTTCAGTGCAGTCATCCCGTGGCACTGGTGCCGTGTGGTTTGTGGCTACATTGTGAAGAGGGGACCTCATTTCCTCCCAGCCCTGTCAGGCTGCTGTGGGCTTTGATGGTTTGACTGGCATGATATGCTGCCCCTTCCATTGTATTTGCTCCTTCCCTGCCTTGATCCCACCTCGCTGAGCCTGTCTTTAGACCTGGCTTTTCCAGTTGTGTTTTTCTGTTGTCGTCTCGGTGCCCCTCTCTCTTGTTGAGGTTGTAACTGGGAGAAATGCCTGTCAGGCTGAGCTTGGTGCTGGGGAAGGTTATGGAGCAGATCATCTTGAGTGCCATCACACGGCACGTACAGGACAACCAGGTGGTCATTCTCCAACAGCGTTCTCATGGAGAAACTGCCTTCTCGTGGGTCTGGTGGGTGTACTCTTCACTGCCTAAAAAACTCTCTGCATGGCCATGCCCATGGATTTGTGGTGAATGGAGTTAAATCCAGTGTGTGGCCGGTCACGAGTGGTGTTTGCCAGTGCTGAGTTTTGGGGCCAGTTCTGTTTAACATCTTTATCATTGATGTGGACGTGGGAATAGAGTGTGCCCTCAGTAAGTTTGCAGAGGACACCAAGGTTGGTTGGTGTGTTGATCTGCTTGAGGGTAAGATGTCTCTGCAGGGGGATCTGGACAGGCTGGATCGATGGGCCGATGCCAGTGGTGTGAGGTTTAAGGTGGCTCAGTACCAGGTCCTCCACTGGGGTTTACAACAACCCCCTGTAACTCTCCAGTCTTGGGAAAGAGTGTCTGGAAAGCTGCACAGTGGAAAAGGGTCTGGAGGTAGTGTTCGACTGACAGCTGCATATGAGCCAGCAGTGTGCCCAGGTAGCCAAGGAGGCCAGTTGCATCCTGGCTCATATCAGAAGGAGTGAGTCCAGCAGGAGTAGGGAAGAGATGGTCCCCCTGTAGTGGGCAGTGGTGAGGCCCCACCTGGAATTCTGTGTTCAGTTTTGGGCCCCTGACTACAAGAAAGACATTGAGGTGCTGGAGCGTGTCCAGAGAAGGGCACGGAAGCTGGTGAGGGGTGTGGAGCGCGAGCCTTCTGAGGAGCGGCAGAGGGAACTGGGGTGGTTTAGCGTGAAGAAGAAGAAAGCTGATGGGAGAAGTTATTGCTCTCTTCATCTTCCTTAAAGTAGGTTTTAGCGAGGTGGGTATCGGAGTCTTTTGACAGGTGTCAAGTGATAGGATGAGAGAAAACGGCCCCAATTTGAACCAGGGGAAAATTAGGTTGGATCTTAGGAAACATGTCTTCACCGAAAGGGTTGTCAAGCCCTGGCAGAGGCTGCCCGGGGAAGTGGTTAAGTCACCGTCCCTGGAGGTATGTAGAAGAGAGTAGACTTGGCACGAAGGGACTCGATTTAGCAGTGCCCTTGGTAGTGTTAAGCTAAGGTTTGGACTCAATGATCTTAAGTCTCTTTTCCAACCTCAACGACTCTGTGATTTTTTCGAAGGCCGTGGACGTAGTGGAGTGAGTGAAAGCAGGGCCACCAAGATGGTGAAGGGATTGAGCATCCTTCCTCTGAGGAGAATTCAAGAGAGCTGGGAGGTTTTTCAGGCAGGAGGCCGTGCAGGGAGACATCATCAACGTCTCCTAATCCTGGATGGGAGGTGTCATGATTCAACACCAGCCAGTAATTTGGTCCATGCTGCTGCTCGCTTACTACCCCCACGGTGAGCTTGTGAAGAGAATCAGAAGAGTAAAAGTGAAAGAATTCGTGCCTTGAGATAAAGACAGGAAGCGAAGCAAAAGCTGCACGCGCAAGGAAAGCCACACAAGGAATTGCTTGACCTCTTCCCAATGGCAGGCAGGTGTTCAGCCACCTCCAGGAAAGCAGGGTTCCATCCCACATGATGGTTTCTTGGGAAGACAAATGTCATAACGCCAAACGTCACCCTCTTCCTTCTTCCCTTCAGCTTTATATCGTGAGCATGCTGTCATACGGCATGGACTATCCCTTTGGTCAGCTGGGGTCAGCTGTCCCCGTCATGTTTTCTCCCAACTTTTTGTGCCTTGCCAGCCTACTTTCTGGTGGGGCGGTGTGAGGATGAGAAAAGACCTTGGGTGCTCAGCAAAAGCAGAACCATTGGTGGGCTGTCAACAGCATTGTCATCCCAAATCCAAAACACAGCACTGCAGCAGCTGTGAGTAAGAAAGTCTCAACTCCATCCCAGCTGAAACCATGGCAGGAGGGAAGGAGGAGAGGGGAGTCAGAGTCTTCTTCTCATGGGTGCCCAAGGCCAGGGCAGAGGGGGATGGAGAAAGCTGAAAAGACGTGCCATTTCCTTGGAAGAGAAGGCAACCCTTTTTCAGCGTGAGAGTGGTCAAAGTGTGGAACAGGTTGTGCAGAGAGGTGTTGGAGACTCCATGCTTGGAGATACTGAAAACCTGACTGGAGGTGGTTAAGGAGAGGCTTCTGTTATGCGCCCCCCGCCTTGAGAAAAAAGAAATTGAAAGCGTCTAAGGTTTGGATGCAGGAGGACTTTATTGAGAGCAAAGAGTGTTAAGGCAGGAATGCCAAGTGGAAGGGATCCAGTTTGAGTTGCAGGTAGGGTGAGCAAGAGCCCTCGTATGAGATAGATGTTGCCAGAGCGTTGAGGTTTTCCTGCCCCTCAGTGGGAGGTGATCACTGGAGGTCCTTGGTGGTCTTTGGCTTGTCAGGAAGTGGTTGCAGTGGAGAGTAGTGACCACAGGAGAAGGGTCGATGCAAAGAAGGAGGTAGGAGAAGCAGAGGAAGTCCATGATCCGTGTTTCCAGGAAGTGTGGGCTGGTCCCCTTCCGTGCTTCCTTGCTTGGTGCCTTGAGAGGAGGAGCCATGGACAGGGAACCCATGTGCCCGAAAAGCCTGGAGGTGTGTCGTCAATCCATGCCGTGGATTCCATTATGTAGGTGGTTGGTGTCAGGGGCTGTGGCCAGTGCCCTTAGCAGATGTTACAGCCTCTTCCGCCGTAGGAGCCGCACAGGCCTCCCAAGCCGTAGCCCAGGCCCCCCAAGCCGTAGCCAAAGCCAAATCCACCGGAGGAGACGGGCACTCCCTGGGCGCTGAGTTCATTGCCCACGGCAGCCGATGCGGAGGATCCGACAAAGGTGCTCTGGGGGTGGGAGGTGAGGATGGGTCCTGGCAGGGTGACCACCACGGTGGAAGGCTGGATGACGACGCGGGAGGCCTCACACTGCCTGACACAGGGCTCGTTGCAGCTGTTGGCCAGCGGGGTGGGTCCGCAGGGGCGGCAGAGGTCGTAGCAGGCCATGTGTGTGGTGTGGAGGGTCCCTGGAAGAGAGGGTGTTGAGGAAGCGGAGGGGGCAGAGGGTGGTGGAGGAGAGGGTGCAGGTGGGGTGAGGAGAAGGCGGGTGATGGGGTTGAGGCTCACCTTGTTGAGGGTGGAGGCGAAGGCGTCGGGAGAAGTGTGTGAGGGAGAGAGGCGCTGGGCCGGCTTTTATGCCGGTCCCCGAGGGGCGGGACAGGCTTTGCGCATGTCCACATTTGGCAGCAATGAGTCCACCTGTGCCACATCCTGGCAAGTAATGAGGTGGGGTGTGTTTTTGTTACCACAACACTCCCTTTTCGTGTCCTCCTCTTGAGGACGTGTCCACTTGTCCCTGGCGGCAGCTTTTAAGTGCCAGCGTTAGAGGCCAAATGCTCGGTGTTGATGTTACGTGCCATGCTGAGCAGAAGATGCGACGAAAGCTTAGGAGAGGTGGGGTGTCATCAATGAGGTCATCTCGTGGCACTCATGTGGTGTGGTTTGTGTGTGCGTTGTGAAGAGGGGGCCCCATTTCCTGGGAGGCTGGTCTGGGCTTTGATGGTGGTGCCGAGCGTGAGTGGCGGCCTCTGCCATGGCATTCACTCCCTCCCTGCCTTGATCCCCGCTCGCTGAGCCTGTCTTTAGGGCTGCTCTTTCCCCATGGGTGTGCTCTGTGGGTGTCTCGGTGCCTCTCTTTCTTGTAAGGTTTTAATTTGGAGAAATGTCTGTCCGTCGGACCTTGGTGCTGTGGCAGGCTATGGAGGAGATCATCTTGAGGGCCATGACACTCCAGGTACAGGACAGCCAGGTGGTCAGGCCCAGTCAGCATGGCTTAATGTAGGGCAGGTCCTGCCTGCCTGACCTGATCTCCTTCTATGAGCATGGGACCTGCTTTGTGGATGGTTGAGTGAAAGGCTGTGGATGTTGTTATACTGGACTTTAGTGAAGGCCTTGACAGCGTTTCACACAGCATTCTCCTGGAGAAACTGCCTGCTCATGGCTCAGGCTGGTGTAGTCTTTGCTGGATATGAAGTTGGCTTCATGGCCGGGCCTATAGAGTTGTGGTGAATGCAGTTAAATCCAGTTTGTTGCCGGTCGCGAGTGGTGCTCTCCAGAGCTGAGCACTGGGGCCAGTTTGTTTAATGTCTTTGTCAATGATGTGGACTTAGGGATTGAGTGCATCCTCAGTAAGTTTGCAGAGGACACCAAAGTTGTTGTGTTGATCTGCTTGAGGGTAAGACATCTCTACAGAGAGCTATGGACAGGCTGGATCGATGGGCTGAGGTCATTGTTATGAGGTTGAAAAACGGTCAATGCTGGGTCCTGCAGTTGCGTCACAAGAACCCCATGCAACCCTCCAGGCTTGCGGAAGAGTGTCTGGAAAGCTTCTCAGGGATGTGGTTGAGTCACCGTCACTAGAGGTATGTAGAAAGGAGTAGTCTTGTCCCTGAAGGAATCAATGTAGCGGTGGATTTGTTAGTGACAGGTTAAGGGTTGGACAGGATCTTAAGTGACTTTCCCAACCTCAAGGATTCTGTGAGTCCATGAAGGCTATGGCTGTAGTGGAGCAAGTTGACTGAGTGAAACCAAGATGCTGAACAAATCCTCAGAGGAGAAGCTGAGAGAGCTGGGAGGTTTTTCAGCCAGGAGGGAAGGCTGCGGAGGGAAGAAGTCTTCAACGTCTCTAAATCCTGCATGGGAGGTGTCATGGTTTAACAGCAGCTTTCAACTAGGACCACGCAGCCGCTCGTTTACTCCCCTCCTGGCAGGAGAGAGAGATACTCCATCCTTAGAGATACCGAAGACATGTGTGGACATCATTGCGGAGTGCCTGCTCGAGCTGACCCTATTTCATAGAGTCGTAGATTGGTCCAGGCCAGAAGGGACCTCCAAAGGTCATCTAGTCTGACCTTCCTGCAGTCAGTAGGGACACGCCCAACTAGACGAGGTTGGCCAGGACCTCGTCGAGCTTTACCTTGAATATCTCAAGGGAAGGGGCCTCAACCACCTCCCTGGGCAACCTCTTCCAGTGTTCCACCACCCTCATAGTAAAGAACTTTTTCCTAATATCCAATCTAAATCTCCCCTTCTCCACCTTAAAACCATTGCCCGTCGTCCTGTCACTGCAGGCCTTTGAAAACAGACTCTCCCCAGCCTTCCTGTAGGCCCCCCTCAAGTACAGGAAGGCCCCTATGAGGTCTCCCCGGAGCCTCTTCTTCTCCAGGCTGAACAACCCCAGCTCCCTCAGCCTGTCCTCGTAGCGGAGGTGCTCCAACCCCCTGATGATTTGAGCGGGTTGGGTTGACATACATGATGTCCAGATGTTCTTTCCGCAGTCAGTGATTCCGTTTGCTGTGATTCTGCCTGTTGTACCGGCCAGGGGATGTTGATGGGAAAGAGAGATGGTGAAGCGTCTGCTGCCCTGGGGAGCTTGTGTCAGAGGCTTGGGTAGAAGTGCGTGAGCACGTCCAAGTCTTTGGGCAAGTGCAGGGCCTGTGTCAGGTTCTGGAAGCCCTCCTGTGCTGCTGTGTGCTGTTGTTTTTGGTGTGGACATAGTTCCTCAGAAAGGTCTTGTAGGCCTTTTCCCCCCACCCCCATGGGCTCTGTGGCCCTGCCTTTGTGCCTTGTGAAGTTGGAAGAAACTCATGAGAAGAAAGAAATTGTAGGAGTCTAAGGTTTGGATGCAGGAGAACTTTATTGAGGGAAAAGAGTGCAAAGGCAGGATTGCCAAGTGGAAGGGAGCCAGTCTGAGTTGCAGGTAGGGTGGCCATCATCCGAGGTTCCTTGCGTGAGACAGATCTTGCCAGAGCATCAAGCTCTGTCTGGCCCTGCAGTGGGAGCGGCACTCTGGATGTCCCCAGTGTGGCTAAGGCTTGTCAGAAAGTGTTTGCAGTGGAGAGTAGTGGGCATAGGAGAAAGGGTGATGCAAGAAGAAGGTGTGAGAAGAGGAGGAGGTCCATGGTGCGTGTTTCCAGGCATCCCGGAGCAGCCCGTTCCTGCTTCCTGGCTTGGTGCCTTGAGAGGAAGAACCGTGGACAGGGAGCTCATGTGCCGGAAAAGCCTGGAGGTGCGTCGTCAATCCATGCCGTGGCTTCCATGGTGCGAGTGGTTTGTGTCAGGGGCTGTGGCCGGTGCCCTTAGCAGATGTTGCAGCCTCTTCCCCCGTAGGAGCCGCACAGGCCTCCCAAGCCGTAGCCGTAGCCAAAGCCAAATCCACCGGAGGAGACGGGCACTCCCTGGGCGCTGAGTTCGTTGCCCACGGCAGCCGATGCGGAGGATCCGACGAAGGTGCTCTGGGGGTGGGAGGTGAGGATGGGTCCTGGCAGGGTGACCTGCACAGCGGGAGGCTGGATGACGACGCGGGAGGCCTCACACTGCCTGACACAGGGCTCGTTGCAGCTGTTGGCCAGCGGGGTGGGTCCGCAGGGGCGGCAGAGGTCGTAGCAGGCCATGTGTGTGGTGTGGAGGGTCCCTGGAAGAGAGGGTGTTGAGGAAGCGGTGGGGGCAGAGGGTGCAGGTGGGTGAGGAGAAGGCGGGTGATGGGGTAGAGGCTCACCTTGTTGAGGGTGGAGGAGAAGGCGTCGGGAGAAGTGTGTGAGGGAGAGAGGCGCTGGGCCGGCTTTTATGCTGGTCCCCGAGGGGCGGGACAGGCTTTGCGCATGGCCACATTTGGCAGCAATGAGTCCTTCTGTGCCACAGCCATTCAAGTCATGAGGTGGGGTGTGTTTTTGTTACCACAACACTCCCTTTTCGTGTCTTCCTCTTGAGGACGTGTCCACTTGTCCCTGGCGGCAGCTTTTAAGTGCCAGCGTTAGAGGCCAAATGCTCGGTGTTGATGTTACGTGCCATGCTGAGCAGAAGATGCGACGAAAGCTTAGGAGAGGTGGGGTGTCATCAGTGAGGTCATCTCGTGGCACTCATGTGGTGTGGTTTGTGTGTGCGTTGTGAAGAGGGGGCCCCATTTCCTGGGAGGCTGGTCTGGGCTTTGATGGTGGTGCCGAGCGTGAGTGGCGGCCTCTGCCATGGCATTCACTCCCTCCCTGCCTTGATCCCCGCTCGCTGAGCCTGTCTTTAGGGCTGCTCTTTCCCCATGGGTGTGCTCTGTGGGTGTCTCGGTGCCCCTCTTTCTTGTAAGGTTTTAATTTGGAGAAATGTCTGTCCGTCGGACCTTGGTGCTGTGGCAGGCTATGGAGGAGATCATCTGGAGGGCCATGACACTGCACGTACAGGAGAGCCAGGTGGTCAGGCCCAGTCAGCATGGCTTAATGTAGGGCAGGTCCTGCCTGCCTGAGCTATCTCCTTCTATGGCAAGGGGGCCCGCTTAGTGGATGGTTGAGGGAAAGGCTGTGGATGTTGTTAACCCGGACTTCAGTAAAAGTTCTTGACACAATTTCCCACATCATTCTCCTGGAGAAAGTGCCTGCTCATTACTATGAAGGGCATACTCTTGGCTGGCTAAAAAACTATCTGGATTTCCGTGCCGTGCCCATGGAGCCGTGGTGAATGGAGCTAAATTCAGTTTGTTGCCGGCCACGAGTGGCGTTCGCCAGGGCTGAGTTCTGGGGCCAGTTCTGTTTAATGTCTTTATCAACGATCTGTAGGAGGGGACTGATTGGACCCTCAGTAAGTTTGCAGAGGACATCAAGGTTGGTGGGTAAGTTGATCTGGTTGAGGGTAGGATGTCTCTGCAGAGGGATCTGGACAGGCTGGATGGATGGATCATGGGCGATGGTGTGAGGACCAAAAAGGCTCAATGCTGCGTCTTGCGCTTTGGACACAAATACTCCGTGAACGGTACTGGCTTAGGGAAGTGTGGCCTCAAAGTTGCCAGACTGAAAAAAACCTGGGGTTGTTGGCCATCAGCCAACAGTTTGTGGGCTGTTTCAGTTGGTGGGTTGTCTAAGAGTGGAGTTGGGTGCTCAGAGAGGTGTTGGAGACTCCATGCTCGGAGATACGGAAAACCTTAGTGGACAGGATTGTGTAGAGCCTCCTTGAGCTGAGCCCACTAGAGCAGGTTGGTTTGAAGTAGATGATCTCCAGAGGTTCCTTGGGCAGTCAGAGTTTCTCTTTGCTGTCGTTCTGCCTGCGGTGCTGGCCAGGGGTTTGTGCTGGGAAAGAGAGATGGTGAAGCATGTGCTGCCCTGGGGAGCTTGTGTCAGAGGCTTGGGTAGAAGTGCATGAGCACGTCCAAGTCTTTGGGCAAGTGCAGGGCCTGTGTCAGGTTCTGGAAGCCCTCCTGTGCTGCTGTGTGCTGTTGTTTTTGGTGTGGACATAGTTCCTCAGAGAGGTGTTGTAGGCCTTTTCCACCCACCCCCATGGGCTCTGTGGCCCTGCCTTTGTGCCTTGTGAAGTTGGAAGAAACTCATGAGAAGAAAGAAATTGTAGGAGTCTAAGGTTTGGATGCAGGAGAACTTTATTGAGGGAAAAGAGTGCAAAGGCAGGATTGCCAAGTGGAAGGGAGCCAGTCTGAGTTGCAGGTAGGGTGGCCATCATCCGAGGTTCCTTGCGTGAGACAGATCTTGCCAGAGCATCAAGCTCTGTCTGGCCCTGCAGTGGGAGCGGCACTCTGGATGTCCCCAGTGTGGCTAAGGCTTGTCAGAAAGTGTTTGCAGTGGAGAGTAGTGGGCATAGGAGAAAGGGTGATGCAAGAAGAAGGTGTGAGAAGAGGAGGAGGTCCATGGTGCGTGTTTCCAGGCATCCCGGAGCAGCCCGTTCCCTGCTTCCTGGCTTGGTGCCTTGAGAGGAAGAACCGTGGACAGGGAGCTCATGTGCCGGAAAAGCCTGGAGGTGCGTCGTCAATCCATGCCGTGGCTTCCATGGTGCGAGTGGTTTGTGTCAGGGGCTGTGGCCGGTACCCTTAGCAGATGTTGCAGCCTCTTCCCCCGTAGGAGCCGCACAGGCCTCCCAAGCCGTAGCCCAGGCCTCCCAAGCCGTAGCCGTAGCCGTAGCCAAATCCACCGGAGGAGACGGGCACTCCCTGGGCGCTGAGTTCGTTGCCCACGGCAGCCGATGCGGAGGATCCGACAAAGGTGCTCTGGGGGTGGGAGGTGAGGATGGGTCCTGGCAGGGTGACCACCACGGTGGAAGGCTGGATGACGACGCGGGAGGCCTCACACTGCCTGACACAGGGCTCGTTGCAGCTGTTGGCCAGCGGGGTGGGTCCGCAGGGGCGGCAGAGGTCGTAGCAGGCCATGTGTGTGGTGTGGAGGGTCCCTGGAAGAGAGGGTGTTGAGGAAGCGGAGGGGGCAGAGGGTGGTGGAGGAGAGGGTGCAGGTGGGGTGAGGAGAAGGCGGGTGATGGGGTTGAGGCTCACCTTGTTGAGGGTGGAGGAGAAGGCGTCGGGAGAAGTGTGTGAGGGAGAGAGGCGCTGGGCCGGCTTTTATGCTGGTCCCCGAGGGGCGGGACAGGCTTTGCGCATGGCCACATTTGGCAGCAATGAGTCCACCTGTGCCACATCCTGGCAAGTAATGAGGTGGGGTGTGTTTTTGTTACCACAACACTCCCTTTTCGTGTCCTCCTCTTGAGGACGTGTCCACTTGTCCCTGGCGGCAGCTTTTAAGTGCCAGCGTTAGAGGCCAAATGCTCGGTGTTGATGTTACGTGCCATGCTGAGCAGAAGATGCGACGAAAGCTTAGGAGAGGTGGGGTGTCATCAATGAGGTCATCTCGTGGCACTCATGTGGTGTGGTTTGTGTGTGCGTTGTGAAGAGGGGGCCCCATTTCCTGGGAGGCTGGTCTGGGCTTTGATGGTGGTGCCGAGCGTGAGTGGCGGCCTCTGCCATGGCATTCACTCCCTCCCTGCCTTGATCCCCGCTCGCTGAGCCTGTCTTTAGGGCTGCTCTTTCCCCATGGGTGTGCTCTGTGGGTGTCTCGGTGGCCCTCTTTCTTGTAAGGTTTTAATTTGGAGAAATGTCTGTCCGTCGGACCTTGGTGCTGTGGCAGGCTATGGAGGAGATCATCTGGAGGGCCATGACACTGCACGTACAGGACAGCCAGGTGGTCAGGCCCAGTCAGCATGGCTTAATGTAGGGCAGGTCCTGCCTGCCTGAGCTATCTCCTTCTATGGCAAGGGGGCGCACTTAGTGGATGGTTGAGGGAAAGGCTGTGGATGTTGTTAACCCGGACTTCAGTAAAAGTTCTTGACACAATTTCCCACATCATTCTCCTGGAGAAAGTGCCTGCTCATTACTATGAAGGGCATACTCTTGGCTGGCTAAAAAACTATCTGGATTTCCGTGCCGTGCCCATGGAGCCGTGGTGAATGGAGCTAAATTCAGTTTGTTGCCGGCCACGAGTGGCGTTCGCCAGGGCTGAGTTCTGGGGCCAGTTCTGTTTAATGTCTTTATCAACGATCTGTAGGAGGGGACTGATTGGACCCTCAGTAAGTTTGCAGAGGACATCAAGGTTGGTGGGTAAGTTGATCTGGTTGAGGGTAGGATGTCTCTGCAGAGGGATCTGGACAGGCTGGATGGATGGATCATGGGCGATGGTGTGAGGACCAAAAAGGCTCAATGCTGCGTCTTGCGCTTTGGACACAAATACTCCGTGAACGGTACTGGCTTAGGGAAGTGTGGCCTCAAAGTTGCCAGACTGAAAAAAACCTGGGGTTGTTGGCCATCAGCCAACAGTTTGTGGGCTGTTTCAGTTGGTGGGTTGTCTAAGAGTGGAGTTGGGTGCTCAGAGAGGTGTTGGAGACTCCATGCTCGGAGATACGGAAAACCTTAGTGGACAGGATTGTGTAGAGCCTCCTTGAGCTGAGCCCACTAGAGCAGGTTGGTTTGAAGTAGATGATCTCCAGAGGTTCCTTGGGCAGTCAGAGTCTCTCTTTGCTGTCGTTCTGCCTGCGGTGCTGGCCAGGGGTTTGTGCTGGGAAAGAGAGATGGTGAAGCATGTGCTGCCCTGGGGAGCTTGTGTCAGAGGCTTGGGTAGAAGTGCGTGAGCACGTCCAAGTCTTTGGGCAAGTGCAGGGCCTGCGTCAGGTTCTGGAAGCCCTCCTGTGCTGCTGTGTGCTGTTGTTTTTGGTGTGGACATAGTTCCTCAGAGAGGTCTTGTAGGCCTTTTCCACCCACCCCCATGGGCTCTGTGGCCCTGCCTTTGTGCCTTGTGAAGTTGGAAGAAACTCATGAGAAGAAAGAAATTGTAGGAGTCTAAGGTTTGGATGCAGGAGAACTTTATTGAGGGAAAAGAGTGCAAAGGCAGGATTGCCAAGTGGAAGGGAGCCAGTCTGAGTTGCAGGTAGGGTGGCCATCATCCGAGGTTCCTTGCGTGAGACAGATCTTGCCAGAGCATCAAGCTCTGTCTGGCCCTGCAGTGGGAGCGGCACTCTGGATGTCCCCAGTGTGGCTAAGGCTTGTCAGAAAGTGTTTGCAGTGGAGAGTAGTGGGCATAGGAGAAAGGGTGATGCAAGAAGAAGGTGTGAGAAGAGGAGGAGGTCCATGGTGCGTGTTTCCAGGCATCCCGGAGCAGCCCGTTCCCTGCTTCCTGGCTTGGTGCCTTGAGAGGAAGAACCATGGACAGGGAGCTCATGTGCCGGAAAAGCCTGGAGGTGCGTCGTCAATCCATGCCGTGGCTTCCATGGTGCGAGTGGTTTGTGTCAGGGGCTGTGGCCGGTGCCCTTAGCAGATGTTGCAGCCTCTTCCCCCGTAGGAGCCGCACAGGCCTCCCAAGCCATAGCCCAGGCCTCCCAAGCCGTAGCCAAAGCCAAATCCACCGGAGGAGACGGGCACTCCCTGGGCGCTGAGTTCGTTGCCCACGGCAGCCGATGCGGAGGATCCGACGAAGGTGCTCTGGGGGTGGGAGGTGAGGATGGGTCCTGGCAGGGTGACCTGCACAGCGGGAGGCTGGATGACGACGCGGGAGGCCTCACACTGCCTGACACAGGGCTCGTTGCAGCTGTTGGCCAGCGGGGTGGGTCCGCAGGGGCGGCAGAGGTCGTAGCAGGCCATGTGTGTGGTGTGGAGGGTCCCTGGAAGAGAGGGTGTTGAGGAAGCGGAGGGGGCAGAGGGTGGTGGAGGAGAGGGTGCAGGTGGGTGAGGAGAAGGCGGGTGATGGGGTTGAGGCTCACCTTGTTGAGGGTGGAGGCGAAGGCGTCGGGAGAAGTGTGTGAGGGAGAGAGGCGCTGGGCCGGCTTTTATGCTGGTCCCCAAGGGGCGGGACAGGCTTTGCGCATGACAGAATTATTCAAGAAGCAGCTGTTTCATGCCACATCCTGGCAAGTCATGAGGTGGGGTGTGTTTTTATTACCACAACACTCCCTTTTCATGTCCTCCTCTTGAGGAGGTGTCCACTTGTCCCTGGCGGCAGCTTTTAAGTGCCAATATTAGAGGCTAAAATTTTGAACTTGTCATTTTTCAAGGCATTCGGCAGATGCAGCCAAAGCGTAGGAGAGGTGGGGTTTCTTTGGCGAGTTCACCCTGTGGCACTGGTGTGGTGTGGTTTGTGGGTGCGTTGTGAAGAGAGGCCCCCATTTCCTCACAGCCCTGGCAGGCTGCTCTGGGCTTTGATGGTGTGACAGGCATGACGTGTTGCCCCTTCCATTCCCTCCCTGCTTTGCTGAAAGGTCTCAAAGCCTGTCTTTAGGCTTGACCTGTCCTTTGGGTGTGTTCTGTTGGTGTCTCGGTGCCCCTCTTTCCTTTAAGATTGTAATTTGGAGAAATGCCTGTCAGTCCGACCTTGGTGCTGTGACAGGTTATAGAGGAGATCATCTTGAGTGCCATCACACGGCACGTACAGGACAACCAGGTGCTCAGGCCCAGTCAGCATGGCTTTATGAAGGGCAGGTCCTGCCTGACTGACCTGATCTCCTTCCATGACACAGGGACCCGCTTAGTGGATGGTTGAGGGAAAGGCTGTGGATGTCCTTAACCTGGACTTCAGTAAAGCTTTTGACACCATTTCCCACATCATTCTCCTGGAGAAACTGGCTGAACTTGGCTCTGATTGGTGTACTCTTCAGTGGTAAATAACTGTCTGGATGTCCAGGCCCATAGAGTTGTGGCGAATGGAGTTAAATCCAGTTTGTTGCAGATCACGAGTGGTGTTCCCGGGGACCGAATACTGGGCCCAGTTGTGTTTCATATCTTTATCAATGATTTGGACAAGGGGATCAAGTGCACCCTCAATCAGTTTGCAGAGGACACCAAGGATCGTGGGTGTGTTGATCTGCTTGAGGGTAAGATGGCTGTCCAGAGTGATGTGGACAGGCTGGATCAATGGGCCGAGGCCAATGTTATGAGGTTCAAAACAGCTCAGTGCCAGGTTCTGCACTTGGGTCACAACAACCCCATGAATGCTCCGTGCTGGGGGAGACTGGATGGAAAGCTGTCCAGGGATGTGGTTGAATCACCATCTCTGGAGATATGTAGAAAGGAGTAGTCCTTCCTTTAGAGACTCAGTGTAGTGGTGGACTCGTTAGTGACAGGTTAAGGGTTGGACTGGATCTTAAGTGTCTTTCCCAACCTCAAGTATTCTGTGAGTTTACGAAGGCCATGGACTTAGTGGAGCAAGGTGAGTGGAGGGCAGCCAAGACGCTAAAGGTATTGAAGCATCCTTCCTCTGAGGAGAAGCTGAGAGAGCTGGGAGGTTTTTGAGCCAGGAGGGAGGGCCGTGCACGGGAGATGTCATGAAGGTCTCTAAATCCTGGATGGGAGGTTTAATGGTTTAACCCCATCTGGCAAGTAGGGCCACGCAGCCCCTCACTCACTCCTCGGTCTCGTGGCCCTCTTCCACCCACCTTGATGGGCTCTATAGCCCTGGTTTTGTGTTGGGTGAGGTTGAAAGGGCCTTGTGAGAAGAAAGAAAGTGGAGGCATCTGGGGCTGGGATGCAGGAGAACTTTATTGAGGAACAAAACCAGTGCAAATGGAGAAGAAGCAGGTGGAAGCAATCTAGTCTGAGGTGCCAGTAGGATGAATATCAGCTGATGTCCCTTGTGTGAGATAGATCTTGCTAGAGAATGAAGGTCTTTCTGCCCCTCAGTGAGAGCAGCACACTGGAGGTCATCTGTGGGCCTTGGCTTGAGAGAAAGTGTTTAGAGCAGAGAGTAGTAGACAGAGCAGAAAGAGTGATACAAAGAAGGAGGTGGGAGAAGAGGAGGAGGAGGTCCCTGGGCCATGTGTTCAGGCAGCTCGGGCTGGCCCTTCCTTGCTTCCTCGTTTGGAGCCTTGGGATGAGGAGCCATGGACAGCAGGTCTGTGTGGTAGGAGGGACCCAGAGGCATCCCCCATCCTTGCCCTTGATTCAGCGGTGTCAGGGGTGGTGTCAGGGTGCTGGTGCTGGCCATTAGCAGATGTTGCAGCCTCTTCCCCCGTAGAAGCCGCCCAGGCCTCCCAAGCCATAGCCGTAGCCAAAGCCAAATCCACCGGAGGAGACAGGCACTCCCTGGGCGCTGAGTTCGTTGCCCACGGCAGCCGATGCGGAGGATCCGACGAAGGTGCTCTGGGGGTGGGAGGTGAGGATGGGTCCTGGCAGGGTGACCACCACGGTGGAAGGCTGGATGACGACGCGGGAGGCCTCACACTGCCTGACACAGGGCTCGTTGCAGCTGTTGGCCAGTGGGGTGGGTCCACAGGGGCGGCAGAGGTCATAGCAGGCCATGTGTGTGGTGTGGAGGGTCCCTGGAAGAGAGGGTGTTGAGGAAGCTGAGGGGGCAGAGGGTGCAGGTGGGTGAGGAGAAGGCGGGTGATGGGGTTGAGGCTCACCTTGTTGAGGGTGGAGGAGAAGGCGTCGGGAGAAGTGTGTGAGGGAGAGAGGCGCTGGGCCGGCTTTTATGCTGGTCCCCGAGGGGCGGGACAGGCTTTGCGCATGGCCACATTTGGCAGCAATGAGTCCACCTGTGCCACAGCCATCCAAGTCATGAGGTGGGGTGTGTTTTCCTTCCCACAACGCTCTCTTGTCATGTCCTCCTCTTGAGGACGTGTCCACTTGTCCCTGGCGGCAGCTTTCAGGTGAGAATTAGGTATTTGGGAGGATTTTCCTGGACGCTGTATGTCAGCGCATTTTGCCGACACGAGCAAAGCGTAGGAGAGGTGGGGTGTCACCAGCGTCTTCAGTGCAGTCATCCCGTGGCACTGGTGTGGTGTGGTTTGTGGCTGTGTTGTGAGGAGGGGCCCCCATTTCCTCACAGCCCTGTCAGGCTGCTGTGGGCTTTGATGGTGGTGCCGGGCGTGAGGTGCTGCCCCTTCCATCCCGCTCAGTCCTTCCCTGCCTTGATGCCACCTCGCTGAGCCTGTCTTTAGGCCTGTCCTTTCCCCTTGGGTGTGCTCTGTGGGTGTCTTGGTGCCTCTGGCTTGTACGGTTGTAGCTGGGAGAAAGGAGGCTGCCTCTTTGGGCTTGTGACCCCCTGGGGCCATCCCTGGGGGAGGCAGTTCAAGCGGGCAGAGGAGGGCTCTTTGTGAGAGGAGGACGTTGTCCTGGCAGCCCTGGGTCAGAGCTCACAAGCCCTGTGCTGTCGGGAGGTGGGTCATGCTCCCCAGAAGCTTGTGTTGGCCATGGCGTAGCGTTCCCCTTTGCTGTGGCCATCACATTTTAACCTGACACATCCCAGGAAGAGCAATGAAGCTGGTGAAGGATCCAAAGAAAGACTCCTGAGGAGAGGTTGAGGGAACTGGGCTTGTTTAGTTTGCAGAATAAGAAGTCTGAGGGGACACCTTTTGACACTCTACACGTCCCTGAAAGGAGGTTGTAGCAAGGTGGGTGCCAGTCTTCCTTTCCCAGATAACAAGTGATAGGACGAGAGGAGAGGAGCTCAAGTTGCGTCAGTGGAGATTTAGGTTGGATCTTACGAAAAAGGGATGTCAAGCACTGGAAGAGGCTTCTGGGGAAGCGGTCGGTCATCACCCCTGGAAGTATTGAAAAGCTGTGTAGATGTTGTGCTTCAGGTCATGTTTTCCTGCTGGACTTGGTAGTGTTGGGGTAATGGTTGGACTTGAGGAGAACAGAAGGCTCTGGGGAGACCTCATAGCAGCCTTCCAACATCTGAAGGGAGCCTACAGGAGAGCCGGAGAGGGACTCTCTGTCAGGAATTGTAGGGACAGGACAAGGGGTAATGGTTTTAAATTGGGTGAGGGGAGATTTAGATTAGATATTAGGAGGAAATTCTTCTCCCTGAGGATGGTGAGACCCTGGCCCAGGTTGCCCAGGGAAGTTGTGGCTGTCCCATCCCTGGAAGTGTTTAAGGCCAGGCTGGATGGGGCTTTGAACAACCTGCTCTAGTGGAGGTGTCCCTGCCCATGGCAGGGGGGTTGGAACTCGATGATCTTTAAGGTCCCTTCCAACTCTAACCATTCTATGATTCTATCTGAAGCGTCTTTTCCAACCTGTCCTTGTTCTGGCAGGGATAGGCTTAATTTCAGAAGGAACGGGAACGGGACACGGGTATTCGATACCACGTGATGTCATGCCCAGTGTAGAGCTGGGGGAGGTCTGCAGGGGACCAGGTAGGAAATCCCTACTTTGGAGGGGGCTGGGGTCTTCTTGTTTCCGGTTGGTGAGCGGTGGTGCCTGCATCGTGTTTTGTACATTCCTCTGTAACTTTTATTGGTCTTGATTTCCCCTTTCCTTCGCTCTTGTGTTCAACTGCCCTTATCTCAGCCCACGAGTTTTGTCTTTTTCTTCCGATTCTCCCCCACATCTCACAGCTGTGCGGGGGTGAGTGAGTGAGTGGCCACATGGTTCTTTGTTTCCAACTGGAGTTAAACCATGACACACCTTCAATGATTCTGTGATTTTTGGAAGGACGTGGAGTTAGTGGGACAAGTCGTGTGAAGGGACACAAAGACTCTGAAGGGAGTGGACCATTTTTCACATGAGGCGAAGCTGAGAGAGCTGAGAGGTTTTTAACCAGGAGGCAGGGCAGCACAGGGGAGATGTCATCAATGTCTCTAAATCTTGGGTTGGAGGTATCACGGTTTAACACCAGCTTGCAACTAAGACCACATAGCGCCACGCTCACTGTCCTCATGGCGATATGGGGAGGAGAATCTGAAAACACAGCACACTACCAGCTGCTAGTGAAAAAGTCAACTCCGTCCCAGCTGAAACCCTGGCAGGAGGGAATGAGGAGAGGGGATTCAGAGTCTTCTCATGGGTGCCAACAGCCGGGACAAGGCGGGGATAGAGAAAGCTGAATAGACATGCCATTGCCTTGGAAGAGAAGACAACCTATTTTTAGGGTGAGGGTGGTGAAACAGTGGAACTGGTTGTGCAGAGAGGTGTTGGAGACTCCATGCTTGGAGATACTGAAAACCTGACTGGAGGTGGTTAAGGAGAGGCTTCTGTTTTGCGCCCCCCCCCTTGAGAAAAAAGAAATTGAAAGCGTCTAAGGTTTGGATGCAGGAGGACTTTATTGAGAGCAAAGAGTGTTAAGGCAGGAATGCCAAGTGGAAGGGATCCAGTTTGAGTTGCAGGTAGGGTGAGCAAGAGCCCTCGTATGAGATAGATGTTGCCAGAGCGTTGAGGTTTTCCTGCCCCTCAGTGGGAGCTGAACACTGGAGGTCACTGGTGGTCTTTGGCTTGTCAGGAAGTGGTTGCAGTGGAGAGTAGTGACCACAGGAGAAGGGTCGATGCAAAGAAGGAGGTAGGAGAAGCAGAGGAAGTCCATGGTCCGTGTTTCCAGGAAGCCTGGGCAGGTCCCCTTCCGTGCTTCCTTGCTTGGTGCCTTGAGAGGAGGATCCATGGACAGGGAACCCATGTGCCAGAAAAGCCTGGAGGTGTGTCGTCAATCCATGCCGTGGATTCCATTATGTAGGTGGTTGGTGTCAGGGGCTGTGGCCAGTGCCCTTAGCAGATGTTACAGCCTCTTCCGCCGTAGGAGCCGCACAGGCCTCCCAAGCCGTAGCCCAGGCCCCCCAAGCCGTAGCCAAAGCCAAATCCACCGGAGGAGACGGGCACTCCCTGGGCGCTGAGTTCGTTGCCCACGGCAGCCGATGCGGAGGATCCGACGAAGGTGCTCTGGGGGTGGGAGGTGAGGATGGGTCCTGGCAGGGTGACCTGCACAGCGGGAGGCTGGATGACGACGCCGGAGGCCTCACACTGCCTGACACAGGGCTCGTTGCAGCTGTTGGCCAGCGGGGTGGGTCCGCAGGGGCGGCAGAGGTCGTAGCAGGCCATGTGTGTGGTGTGGAGGGTCCCTGGAAGAGAGGGTGTTGAGGAAGCGGAGGGGGCAGAGGGTGGTGGAGGAGAGGGTGCAGGTGGGTGAGGAGAAGGCAGGTGATGGGGTTGAGGCTCACCTTGTTGAGGGTGGAGGCGAAGGCGTCGGGAGAAGTGTGTGAGGGAGAGAGGCGCTGGGCCGGCTTTTATGCTGGTCCCCAAGGGGCGGGACAGGCTTTGCGCATGTCAGCGTTTTTCATGAAGCAGCTCTTTCGTACCACAACCTGGTGAGTAATGAGGTGGGGTGTGTTTTCCTTCCAAGAATTCTCTAATTTCTTGTCATCCTTTTGAGGACGTGTCCACTTGGGCTTGTCGGCAGCTTTCAAGGGACTGTAGGTATTTTGGAGTATTTGCATGGATGCCGTGTCAGGGGATTGTGCAGATGCAGCCAAAGCATAGGAGAGGTGGGGTGTCATCAGTGAGGTCATCCCATGGCACTGGTGTGGTGTGGTTTGTGGGTGCGTTGTAAAGAAGGGGCCTCATTTGCTCGCAGCCCTGGCAGAATGGTCTGGACTTTGATGGTATGACGGTCATGAGATGGTGCTCCTTCCATCACATTTTCTCCCTCCCTGCTTTGCTGAAAGGTCTCGAAGTCTGTATTTAGGCATGACCTATCCTTTGGGTGTGTTTCGTTGCCATCTTGGTGCTCCTCTTTCTTGTAAGGTTGTAACTGGGCGAAATGTGTGTCAGTCTGACCTTGGTGCTGGGAAAGGTTATGGAGAAGATCATCTTGAGTGCCATCACATGGCACGTACCAGAGAACCAGGAGGTCAGGCCCAGTCAGCCTGGCTTTAGGAAGGGTGGGTCCTGCCTGACCAACCTAATCTGCTTTTTGACAAGGAGACCCGCTTAGAGGATGGTTGAGGGAAAGGCTGTGGATGTTGTAACCCTGACTTTAGTAAAGCCCTTGACACCGTTTCCCACATCATTCTCCTGGAGAAACGGCCTGCTCATGGCTCTGACAGCCATACTCTGCAGTGGCTAAAAACTGTCTGGATGGCCGGGCCCAAAGAATTGTGGTGAATCGAGTTACGTCCAGCTGGTGGCCGGTCACAAGTGGTGTTCCCCAGGGCTGAGTACTGGGAGCAGTTCTCTTCAGTATCTTTCTCAAGGATCTGGACGTGGGGATCGATTGCGCCCTCCGTAAGTTTGGAGAGGAGGCCAAGGTTGGTGGGTGTGTTAGTCTGCTTGAGGGTAGAAAGGCTCTGCAGAGGGATCTGGACGGGCTGGCTGGATGGGCCAATGCCAATGGTCTGAAGTTCCAGAAGGCTAGTGCCAGGTCCTGCACTTTTGTCACCACAACCGCATGAAAGGTACAGGCTTGGGGAAGTATGGCCTCAAAGCTGCCCAGCTGTAAATGACCTGGGGCTGCTGGCCATCAGGCAGCTGAATATGCACCGGCAGTGTGCCCAAGTGTCCAAGATTGCCAGTAGCACCCTGGCTCATATCAGAGCCAGTATGGCCAGCAGGATGAGTGAAGTGATCGTCCCTCTGTCTTCGGCCATAGTGAGGCCCCCCCTGGAATTCTGTGTTCACTCCTTGGTCCGTCCCTGTAAGAGAACCCTAAGAAAGACATTGAGGTGTTGGAGAGTGTCCAGAGAAGGGCATGGAAGCTGGTGAGGGGTGTGGAAGACGAGTCTTAAGAGGAATGGCTGAGGGAACTGGGGTTGTTTAGCGTGGAGAAAAAGAAAGCTGATGGGAGAAGTTATTGCTCTCTTCTACTATCAGAAAGAGAGGTGGGTATCGGAGTCTTTTGACAGGTGACAAGTGATAGGATGAGAGAAAACGGCCCCAATTTGAACCAGGGGAAAATTAGGTTGGATCTTAGGAAAAATGTCTTCACCAAAAGGGTTGTCAAGCCCTGGCAGAGGCTGCCCGGGGAAGTGGTTGAGTCACCGTCCCTGGAGGTATGTAGAAGAGAGTAGACTTGGCACGAAGCGACTCGATTTAGCAGTGCCCTTGGTAGTGTTAAGCTAAGGTTTGGACTCTATGATCTTAAGTCTCTTTTCCAACCTCAACGATTCTGTGATTTTTCGAAGGCCGTGGACGTGGTGGAGTGAGTGAAAGCAGGGCCACCAAGATGGTGAAGGGATTGAGCATCCTTCCTCTGAGGAGAATTCAAGAGAGCTGGGAGTTTTTTCAGGCAGGAGGCCGTGCAGGGAGACATCATCAATGTCTCCTAATCCTGGATGGGAGGTGTCATGATTCAACACCAGCCAGTAATTTGGTCCATGCTGCTGCTCGCTTACTACCCCCACGGTGAGCTTGTGAAGAGAATCAGAAGAGTAAAAGTGAAAGAATTCGTGCCTTGAGATAAAGACAGGAAGCGAAGCAAAAGCTGCACGCTCAAGGAAAGCCACACAAGGAATTGCTTGACCTCTTCCCAATGGCAGGCAGGTGTTCAGCCACCTCCAGGAAAGCAGGGTTCCATCCCACATGATGGTTTCTTGGGAAGACAAATGTCATAACGCCAAACGTCACCCCCTTCTTTCTTCCCTTCAGCTTTATATCGTGAGCATGCTGTCATACGGCATGGACTATCCCTTTGGTCAGCTGTCCCAGTCATGTTTTCTCCCAACTTTTTGTGCCTTGCCAGCCTACTTTCTGGTGGGGCGGTGTGAGGATGAGAAAAGACCTTGAGTGCTCAGCAAAAGCAGAACCATTGGTGGGCTGTCAACAGCATTGTCATCCCAAATCCAAAACACAGCACTCTAGCAGCTGCGAGTAAGAAAGTCTCAACTCCATCCCAGCTGAAACCATGGCAGGAGGGAAGGAGGAGAGGGGAGTCAGAGTCTTCTTCTCATGGGTGCCCAAGGCCAGGGTAAAGGGAGATGGAGAAAACTGAAAAGACGTGCCATTTCCTTGGAAGAGAAGGCAACCCTTTTTCAGCGTGAGGGTGGTCAAAGAGTGGAACAGGTTGTGCAGAGAGGTGTTGGAGACTCCATGCTTGGAGATTCTGAAAACCTGAGTGGACATGGTTATGGAGAGACTGCTGTTCTGAGCCCCTCGATGAGAAGAAAGAAATTCAAGGCATCTAAGGTTTGGCTGCAGGAGAAGTTTATTGAGAGAAAAGAGAGTAAAAGCAGTAATGCTAAGTGAGAAGGGAGGCGGTCTGAGTTGCAGGTAGAGTGAGCAAGAGCCCTCGTGTGAGAGAGATCTTGCCAGAGCAAGGAGGTTTTCCGCCCCTAGAGTGGGAGGTGATCACTGGAGGTCCTCGGTGGTCTTTGGCTTGTCAGGAAGTGGTTGCAGTGGAGAGTAGTGACCACAGGAGAAGGGTCAATGCAAAGAAGGAGGTTGGAGAAGAGGAGGAGGTCAATGGTCTGTGTTTCTGGGCCGGCCCCTTCTATGCTTCCTTGCTTGTTGCCTTGAGAGAAGGAGCCATGGACAACGAACCATGTGCCAGAAAAGCCTGGAGGTGCGTCATCAATCCGTGCCGTGGCTTCCATGGTGCAAGTGGTTGGTCTCATGGGTTGTGGCCGGTGGCCTTAGCAGATGTTGCAGCCTCTTCCCCCGTAGAAGCCGCCCAGGCCTCCCAAGCCGCAGCCCAGGCCTCCCAAGCCATAGCCGTAGCCAAAGCCAAATCCACCGGAGGAGACGGGCACTCCCTGGGCGCTGAGTTCGTTGCCCACGGCAGCCGATGCGGAGGATCCGACGAAGGTGCTCTGGGGGTGGGAGGTGAGGATGGGTCCTGGCAGGGTGACCTGCACAGCGGGAGGCTGGATGACGACGCGGGAGGCCTCACACTGCCTGACACAGGGCTCGTTGCAGCTGTTGGCCAGCGGGGTGGGTCCGCAGGGGCGGCAGAGGTCGTAGCAGGCCATGTGTGTGGTGTGGAGGGTCCCTGGAAGAGAGGGTGTTGAGGAAGCGGAGGGGGCAGAGGGTGGTGGAGGAGAGGGTGCAGGTGGGTGAGGAGAAGGCAGGTGATGGGGTTGAGGCTCACCTTGTTGAGGGTGGAGGCGAAGGCGTCGGGAGAAGTGTGTGAGGGAGAGAGGCGCTGGGCCGGCTTTTATGCTGGTCCCCAAGGGGCGGGACAGGCTTTGCGCATGTCAGCGTTTTTCATGAAGCAGCTCTTTCGTACCACAACCTGGTGAGTAATGAGGTGGGGTGTGTTTTCCTTCCAAGAATTCTCTAATTTCTTGTCATCCTTTTGAGGACGTGTCCACTTGGGCTTGTCGGCAGCTTTCAAGGGACTGTAGGTATTTTGGAGTATTTGCATGGATGCCGTGTCAGGGGATTGTGCAGATGCAGCCAAAGCATAGGAGAGGTGGGGTGTCATCAGTGAGGTCATCCCATGGCACTGGTGTGGTGTGGTTTGTGGGTGCGTTGTAAAGAAGGGGCCTCATTTGCTCGCAGCCCTGGCAGAATGGTCTGGACTTTGATGGTATGACGGTCATGAGATGGTGCTCCTTCCATCACATTTTCTCCCTCCCTGCTTTGCTGAAAGGTCTCGAAGTCTGTATTTAGGCATGACCTATCCTTTGGGTGTGTTTTGTTGTCATCTTGGTGCTCCTCTTTCTTGTAAGGTTGTAACTGGGCGAAATGTGTGTCAGTCTGACCTTGGTGCTGGGAAAGGTTATGGAGAAGATCATCTTGAGTGCCATCACATGGCACGTACCAGAGAACCAGGAGGTCAGGCCCAGTCAGCCTGGCTTTAGGAAGGGTGGGTCCTGCCTGACCAACCTAATCTGCTTTTTGACAAGGAGACCCGCTTAGAGGATGGTTGAGGGAAAGGCTGTGGATGTTGTAACCTGGACTTTAGTAAAGCCCTTGACACCGTTTCCCACATCATTCTCCTGGAGAAACGGCCTGCTCATGGCTCTGACAGCCATACTCTGCAGTGGCTAAAAACTGTCTGGATGGCCGGGCCCAAAGAATTGTGGTGAATCGAGTTACGTCCAGCTGGTGGCCGGTCACAAGTGGTGTTCCCCAGGGCTGAGTACTGGGAGCAGTTCTCTTCAGTATCTTTCTCAAGGATCTGGACGTGGGGATCGATTGCGCCCTCCGTAAGTTTGGAGAGGAGGCCAAGGTTGGTGGGTGTGTTAGTCTGCTTGAGGGTAGAAAGGCTCTGCAGAGGGATCTGGACGGGCTGGCTGGATGGGCCAATGCCAATGGTCTGAAGTTCCAGAAGGCTAGTGCCAGGTCCTGCACTTTTGTCACCACAACCGCATGAAAGGTACAGGCTTGGGGAAGTATGGCCTCAAAGCTGCCCAGCTGTAAATGACCTGGGGCTGCTGGCCATCAGGCAGCTGAATATGCACCGGCAGTGTGCCCAAGTGTCCAAGATTGCCAGTAGCACCCTGGCTCATATCAGAGCCAGTATGGCCAGCAGGATGAGTGAAGTGATCGTCCCTCTGTCTTCGGCCATAGTGAGGCCCCCCCTGGAATTCTGTGTTCACTCCTTGGTCCGTCCCTGTAAGAGAACCCTAAGAAAGACATTGAGGTGTTGGAGAGTGTCCAGAGAAGGGCATGGAAGCTGGTGAGGGGTGTGGAAGACGAGTCTTAAGAGGAATGGCTGAGGGAACTGGGGTTGTTTAGCGTGGAGAAAAAGAAAGCTGATGGGAGAAGTTATTGCTCTCTTCTACTATCAGAAAGAGAGGTGGGTATCGGAGTCTTTTGACAGGTGACAAGTGATAGGATGAGAGAAAACGGCCCCAATTTGAACCAGGGGAAAATTAGGTTGGATCTTAGGAAAAATGTCTTCACCAAAAGGGTTGTCAAGCCCTGGCAGAGGCTGCCCGGGGAAGTGGTTGAGTCACCGTCCCTGGAGGTATGTAGAAGAGAGTAGACTTGGCACGAAGCGACTCGATTTAGCAGTGCCCTTGGTAGTGTTAAGCTAAGGTTTGGACTCTATGATCTTAAGTCTCTTTTCCAACCTCAACGATTCTGTGATTTTTCGAAGGCCGTGGACGTGGTGGAGTGAGTGAAAGCAGGGCCACCAAGATGGTGAAGGGATTGAGCATCCTTCCTCTGAGGAGAATTCAAGAGAGCTGGGAGTTTTTTCAGGCAGGAGGCCGTGCAGGGAGACATCATCAATGTCTCCTAATCCTGGATGGGAGGTGTCATGATTCAACACCAGCCAGTAATTTGGTCCATGCTGCTGCTCGCTTACTACCCCCACGGTGAGCTTGTGAAGAGAATCAGAAGAGTAAAAGTGAAAGAATTCGTGCCTTGAGATAAAGACAGGAAGCGAAGCAAAAGCTGCACGCTCAAGGAAAGCCACACAAGGAATTGCTTGACCTCTTCCCAATGGCAGGCAGGTGTTCAGCCACCTCCAGGAAAGCAGGGTTCCATCCCACGTGATGGTTTCTTGGGAAGACAAATGTCATAACGCCAAACGTCACCCCCTTCTTTCTTCCCTTCAGCTTTATATCGTGAGCATGCTGTCATACGGCATGGACTATCCCTTTGGTCAGCTGTCCCAGTCATGTTTTCTCCCAACTTTTTGTGCCTTGCCAGCCTACTTTCTGGTGGGGCGGTGTGAGGATGAGAAAAGACCTTGAGTGCTCAGCAAAAGCAGAACCATTGGTGGGCTGTCAACAGCATTGTCATCCCAAATCCAAAACACAGCACTCTAGCAGCTGCGAGTAAGAAAGTCTCAACTCCATCCCAGCTGAAACCATGGCAGGAGGGAAGGAGGAGAGGGGAGTCAGAGTCTTCTTCTCATGGGTGCCCAAGGCCAGGGTAAAGGGAGATGGAGAAAACTGAAAAGACGTGCCATTTCCTTGGAAGAGAAGGCAACCCTTTTTCAGCGTGAGGGTGGTCAAAGAGTGGAACAGGTTGTGCAGAGAGGTGTTGGAGACTCCATGCTTGGAGATTCTGAAAACCTGAGTGGACATGGTTATGGAGAGACTGCTGTTCTGAGCCCCTCGATGAGAAGAAAGAAATTCAAGGCATCTAAGGTTTGGCTGCAGGAGAAGTTTATTGAGAGAAAAGAGAGTAAAAGCAGTAATGCTAAGTGAGAAGGGAGGCGGTCTGAGTTGCAGGTAGAGTGAGCAAGAGCCCTCGTGTGAGAGAGATCTTGCCAGAGCAAGGAGGTTTTCCGCCCCTAGAGTGGGAGGTGATCACTGGAGGTCCTCGGTGGTCTTTGGCTTGTCAGGAAGTGGTTGCAGTGGAGAGTAGTGACCACAGGAGAAGGGTCAATGCAAAGAAGGAGGTTGGAGAAGAGGAGGAGGTCAATGGTCTGTGTTTCTGGGCCGGCCCCTTCTATGCTTCCTTGCTTGTTGCCTTGAGAGAAGGAGCCATGGACAACGAACCATGTGCCAGAAAAGCCTGGAGGTGCGTCATCAATCCGTGCCGTGGCTTCCATGGTGCAAGTGGTTGGTCTCATGGGTTGTGGCCGGTGGCCTTAGCAGATGTTGCAGCCTCTTCCCCCGTAGAAGCCGCCCAGGCCTCCCAAGCCGCAGCCCAGGCCTCCCAAGCCATAGCCGTAGCCAAAGCCAAATCCACCGGAGGAGACGGGCACTCCCTGGGCGCTGAGTTCGTTGCCCACGGCAGCCGATGCGGAGGATCCGACGAAGGTGCTCTGGGGGTGGGAGGTGAGGATGGGTCCTGGCAGGGTGACCTGCACAGCGGGAGGCTGGATGACGACGCGGGAGGCCTCACACTGCCTGACACAGGGCTCGTTGCAGCTGTTGGCCAGCGGGGTGGGTCCGCAGGGGCGGCAGAGGTCGTAGCAGGCCATGTGTGTGGTGTGGAGGGTCCCTGGAAGAGAGGGTGTTGAGGAAGCGGAGGGGGCAGAGGGTGCAGGTGGGGTGAGGAGAAGGCGGGTGATGGGGTTGAGGCTCACCTTGTTGAGGGTGGAGGCGAAGGCGTCGGGAGAAGTGTGTGAGGGAGAGAGGCGCTGGGCCGGCTTTTATGCTGGTCCCCGAGGGGCGGGACAGGCTTTGCGCATGGCCACATTTGGCAGCAATGAGTCCACCTGTGCCACAGCCATCCAGGTCATGAGGTGGGGTGTGTTTTCCTTCCCACAACGCTCTCTTGTCATGTCCTCCTCTTGAGGAGGTGTCCACTTGTCCCTGGCGGCAGCTTTCAGGTGAGAATTAGGTATTTGGGAGGATTTTCCTGGGCGCTGTATGTCAGCGCATTTTGCCGACACGAGCAAAGCGTAGGAGAGGTGGGGTGTCACCAGCGTCTTCAGTGCAGTCATCCCGTGGCACTGGTGTGGTGTGGTTTGTGGCTGTGTTGTGAGGAGGGGCCCCCATTTCCTCACAGCCCTGTCAGGCTGCTGTGGGCTTTGATGGTGGTGCCGGGCGTGAGGCGCTGCCCCTTCCATCCCGCTCAGTCCTTCCCTGCCTTGATGCCACCTCGCTGAGCCTGTCTTTAGGCCTGTCCTTTCCCCTTGGGTGTGCTCTGTGGGTGTCTTGGTGCCTCTGGCTTGTACGGTTGTAGCTGGGAGAAAGGAGGCTGCCTCTTTGGGCTTGTGACCCCCTGGGGCCATCCCTGGGGGAGGCAGTTCAAGCGGGCAGAGGAGGGCTCTTTGTGAGAGGAGGACGCTGTCCTGGCAGCTCTGGGTCAGAGCTCACAAGCCCTGTGCTGTCGGGAGGTGGGTCATGCTCCCCAGAAGCTTGTGTTGGCCGTGGCGTAGCGTTCCCCTTTGCTGTGGCCATCACATTTTCACCTGACACATCCCAGGAAGAGCAACGAAGCTGGTGAAGGATCCAAAGAAAGAGACTCCTGAGGAGCGGTTGAGGGAACTGGGCTTGTTTAGTTTGCAGAATAAGAAGTCTGAGGGGACACCTTTTGACACTCTACACGTCCCTGAAAGGAGGTTGTAGCAAGGTGGGTGCCAGTCTTCCTTTCCCAGATAACGAGTGATAGGACGAGAGGAGAGGAGCTCAAGTTGCGTCAGTGGAGATTTAGGTTGGATCTTACGAAAAAGGGATGTGAAGCACTGGAAGAGGCTTCTGGGGAAGCGGTCGGTCATCACCCCTGGAAGTATTGAAAAACTGTGTAGATGTTGTGCTTCAGGTCATGTTTTCCTGCTGGACTTGGTAGCGTTGGGGTAAGGCTTGGACTTGAGGATCTAAGGCGTCATTGAAACCTGTCCTGGTTCCAGCAGGGATAGGCTTAATTTTCCGAAGGAACTGGAACGGGACACGGGTATTCGATACCACGTGATGTCATGCCCAGTGTAGAGCTGGGGGAGGTCTGCAGGGGACCAGGTAGGAAATCCCTACTTGGGAGGGGGCTGGGGTCTTCTTGTTTCCGGTTGGTGAGCAGTGGTGCCTGAATCGTGTTTTGTACATTCCTCTGTAACTTTTATTGGTCTTGATTTCCCCTTTCCTTCGCTCTTGTGTTCAACTGCCCTTATCTCAGCCCACGAGTTTTGTCTTTTTCTTCCGATTCTCCCCCACATCTCACAGCTGTGCGGGGGTGAGTGAGTGGCCACATGGTTCTTTGTTTCCAACTGGAGTTAAACCACGACACACCTTCAATGATTCTGTGATTTTTGGAAGGACATGGGCTTAGTGGAGACAGTTGAGTGCAGGGCACCCAAGATGCTGAGGAGAAGCTGAGAGAGCTGGGAAGTTTTTGACCAGGAGGCAAGGCCACGCAGGGGATATGTCCTCAATGTGTCTAAATGCCCGATGCAAGGTGTCATGGTATAATGCCAGCTGGCCACTAAGACCACGTAGCCCCATGCTCACTAGCCTCCTGGCAGGCAGGGGAAGAAAATGTGAAAAACCATCACGCTACCAGCTGTTAGTAAAACAGTCAAGTCTGTCCCAGCTGAAACCACGGCAGGAGGGAATGAGGAGAGGGAAGTCAGACTCTTCTCATGGGTGCACGTGGCCAGGGCAAGGGGGGATGGAGAAAGCTGAAAAGAGGTGCTATTTCCTTGGAAGAGAAGGCAACCCTTTTTCAGCGTGAGGGTGGTCAAAGAGTGGAACAAGTTGTGCAGAGAGGTGTTGGAGACTCCATCCTTGGAGATAACTGAAAATCTGAGTGGACGTGGTAATGGAGAGACTGCTGTTCTGCCCCATCCCCCCTCATTGAGAAAAAAGCAACTGAAAGAGTCTAAGGTTTGGATGCAGAAGAACTTTATTGAGACCAAAGAGTGTAAGGCAGGAATGCCAAGTGGAAGGGAGCCAGTCTGAGTTGCAGGTAGGGTGAGCAAGAGCCCTCATATGAGAGAGATCTTGCCTGAGCACTGAGGTTCTGCAGCCCGCAGTGGGGGATGATACATGGAGGTTCCTGGTGGTCTTTGGCTTGTCAGGAAGTGGTTGCAGTGGAGAGTAGTGACCACAGGAGAAGGGTCAATGCAAAGAAGGAGGTGGTAGAAGAGGAGGAGGTCCATGTTTCCAGGCAGCCTGGGCCGGCCCCTTCCATGCTTCCTTGCTTGGTGCCTTGAGAGGAGGAGCCATGGATAACGAACCATGTGCCAGAAAAGCCTGGAGATGCATTGTCAATCCATGCCGTGGCTCCCATGGTGCGAGTGGTTGGTGTCAGGGGTTGTGGCCGGTGCCCTTAGCATCGGTAGCATCCTCTTCCCCCGTAGTAGCCACCCAGGCCTCCTAAGCCGTAGCCGTAGCCAAATCCACCGGAGGAGACGGGCACTCCCTGGGCACTGAGTTCGTTGCCCACGGCAGCCGATGCGGAGGATCCGACGAAGGTGCTCTGGGGGTGGGAGGTGAGGATGGGTCCTGGCAGGGTGACCTGCACGGCGGGAGGCTGGATGACGACGCGGGAGGCCTCACACTGCCTGACACAGGGCTCGTTGCAGCTGTTGGCCAGCGGGGTGGGTCCGCAGGGGCGGCAGAGGTCGTAGCAGGCCATGAGTTTGGTGTGGAGGGTCCCTGGAAGAGAGGGTGTTGAGGAAGCGGAGGGGGCAGAGGGTGGTGGAGGAGAGGGTGCAGGTGGGTGAGGAGAAGGCGGGTGATGGGGTTGAGGCTCACCTTGTTGAGGGTGGAGGAGAAGGCGTCGGGAGAAGTGTGTGAGGGAGAGAGGCGCTGGGCCGGCTTTTATGCTGGTCCCCAGAGGCGGGACAGGCTTTGCGCATGTCAGCGTTTTTCATGAAGCAGCTCTTTCGTACCACAACCTGGTGAGTAATGAGGTGGGGTGTGTTTTCCTTCCAAGAATTCTGCAATTTCTTGTCATCCTTTTGAGGACGTGTCCACTTGGGCTTGTCGGCAGCTTTCAAGGGACTGTAGGTATTTTGGGTTATTTGCATGGATGCCGTGTCAGGGCATTTGGCAGATGCAGCCAAAGCATAGGAGAGGTGGGGTGTCATCAGTGAGGTCATCCCATGGCACTGGTGTGGTGTGGTTTGTGGGTGCGTTGTAAAGAAGGGGCCTCATTTGCTCGCAGCCCTGGCAGACTGGTCTGGACTTTGATGGTATGACGGTCATGAGATGGTGCTCCTTCCATCACATTTTCTCCCTCCCTGCTTTGCTGAAAGGTCTCGAAGTCTGTATTTAGGCATGACCTGTCCTTTGGGTGTGTTTTGTTGTCATCTTGGTGCTCCTCTTTCTTGTAAGGTTGTAACTGGGTGAAATGTGTGTCAGTCTGACCTTGGTGCTGGGAAAGGTTATGGAGAAGATCATCTTGAGTGCCATCACATGGCACGTACCAGAGCACCAGGAGGTCAGGCCCGGTCAGCCTGGCTTTAGGAAGGGTGGGTCCTGCCTGACCAACCTAATCTGCTTTTTGACAAGGAGACCCGCTTAGAGGATGGTTGAGGGAAAGGCTGTGGATGTTGTAACCTGGGCTTTAGTAAAGCCCTTGACACCGTTTCCCACATCATTCTCCTGGAGAAATGGCCTGCTCATGGCTCTGACAGCCATACTCTGCAGTGGCTAAAAACTGTCTGGATGGCCGGGCCCAAAGAATTGTGGTGAATGGAGTTACGTCCAGCTGGTGGCCGGTCACAAGTGGTGTTCCCCAGGGCTGAGTACTGGGAGCAGGTCTCTTCAGTTTCTTTATCAAGGACCTGGATGTGGGGATTGATTGCGCCCTCAGTAAGTTTGGAGAGGAGGCCAAGGTTGGTGGGTGTGTTGGTCTGCTTGAGGGTAGAAAGGCTCTGCAGAGGGATCTGGACGGGCTGGCTGGATGGGCCAATGCCAATGGTCTGAAGTTCCAGAAGGCTTAGTGCCAGGTCCTGCACTTTTGTCACCACAACCGCATGAAAGGTACAGGCTTGGGGAAGTATGGCCTCAAAGCTGCCCAGCTGTAAATGACCTGGGGCTGCTGGCCATCAGGCAGCTGAATATGCACCGGCAGTGTGCCCAAGTGTCCAAGATTGCCAGTAGCACCCTGGCTCATATCAGAGCCAGTATGGCCAGCAGGATGAGTGAAGTGATCGTCCCTCTGTCTTCGGCCATAGTGAGGCCCCCCCTGGAATTCTGTGTTCACTCCTTGGTCCGTCCCTGTAAGAGAACCCTAAGAAAGACATTGAGGTGTTGGAGAGTGTCCAGAGAAGGGCACGGAAGCTGGTGAGGGGTGTGGAAGACGAGTCTTAAGAGGAATGGCTGAGGGAACTGGGGTTGTTTAGCGTGGAGAAAAAGAAAGCTGATGGGAGAAGTTATTGCTCTCTTCTACTATCAGAAAGAGAGGTGGGTATCGGAGTCTTTTGACAGGTGTCAAGTGATAGGATGAGAGAAAATGGCCCCAATTTGAACCAGGGGAAAATTAGGTTGGATCTTAGGAAGCATGTCTTCACCGAAAGGGTTGTCAAGCCCTGGCAGAGGCTGCCCGGGGAAGTGGTTGAGTCACCGTCCCTGGAGGTATGTAGAAGAGAGTAGACTTGGCACGAAGGGACTCAATTTAGCAGTGCCCTTGGTAGTGTTAAGCTAAGGTTTGGACTCAATGATCTTAAGTCTCTTTTCCAATCTCAACGATTCTGTGATTTTTCGAAGGCCGTGGACGTAGTGGAGTGAGTGAAAGCAGGGCCACCAAGATGGTGAAGGGATTGAGCATCCTTCCTCTGAGGAGAATTCAAGAGAGCTGGGAGGTTTTTCAGGCAGGAGGCCGTGCAGGGAGACATCATCAATGTCTCCTAATCCTGGATGGGAGGTGTCATGATTCAACACCAGCCAGTAATTTGGTCCATGCTGCCGCTCGCTTACTACCCCCACGGTGAGCTTGTGAAGAGAATCAGAAGAGTAAAAGTGAAAGAATTCGTGCCTTGAGATAAAGACAGGAAGCGAAGCAAAAGCTGCACGCTCAAGGAAAGCCACACAAGGAATTGCTTGACCTCTTCCCAATGGCAGGCAGGTGTTCAGCCACCTCCAGGAAAGCAGGGTTCCATCCCACATGATGGTTTCTTGGGAAGACAAATGTCATAACGCCAAACGTCACCCGCTTCTTTCTTCCCTTCAGCTTTATATCGTGAGCATGATGTCATACGGCATGGACTATCCCTTTGGTCAGCTGGGGTCAGCTGTCCCAGTCATGTTTTCTCCCAACTTTTTGTGCCTTGCCAGCCTACTTTCTGGTGGGGCGGTGCGAGGATGAGAAAAGACCTTGAGTGCTCAGCAAAAGCAGAACCATTGGTGGGCTGTCAACAGCATTGTCATCCCAAATTGAAAACACAGCACTGCAGCAGCTGCGAGTAAGAAAGTCTCAACTCCATCCCAGCTGAAACCATGGCAGGAAGGAAGGAGGAGAGGGGAGTCAGAGTCTTCTTCTCATGGGTGCCCAAGGCCAGGGTAAAGGGAGATGGAGAAAGCTGAAAAGACGTGCCATTTCCTTGGAAGAGAAGGCAGCCCTTTTTCAGCGTGAGGGTGGTCAAAGAGTGGAACAGGTTGTGCAGAGAGGTGTTGGAGACTCCATGCTTGGAGATACTGAAAACCTGAGTGGACGTGGTTATGGAGAGACTGCTGTTCTGAGCCCCTCCATGAGAAGAAAGAAATTCAAGGCATCTAAGGTTTGGCTGCAGGAGAAGTTTATTGAGAGAAAAGAGAGTAAAGGCAGTAATGCTAAGTGAGAAGGGAGGCGGTCTGAGTTGCAGGTAGAGTGAGCAAGAGCCCTCGTGTGAGAGAGATCTTGCCAGAGCAAGGAGGTTTTCCGCCCCTAGAGTGGGAGGTGATCACTGGAGGTCCTTAGTGGTCTTTGGCTTGTCAGGAAGTGGTTGCAGTGGAGAGTAGTGGGCATAGGAGAAAGGGTGATGCAAGAAGAAGGTGTGAGAAGAGGAGGAGGTCCATGGTCTGTGTTTCTGGGCCGGCCCCTTCTATGCTTCCTTGCTTGTTGCCTTGAGAGGAGGAGCCATGGACAACGAACCACGTGCCAGAAGAGCCTGGAGGTGCGTCATCAATCCGTGCCGTGGCTTCCATGGTGCAAGTGGTTGGTCTCATGGGTTGTGGCCGGTGGCCTTAGCAGATGTTGCAGCCTCTTCCCCCGTAGAAGCCGCCCAGGCCTCCCAAGCCGCAGCCCAGGCCTCCCAAGCCATAGCCGTAGCCGAAGCCAAATCCACCGGAGGAGACGGGCACTCCCTGGGCGCTGAGTTCATTGCCCACGGCAGCCGATGCGGAGGATCCGACGAAGGTGCTCTGGGGGTGGGAGGTGAGGATGGGTCCTGGCAGGGTGACCTGCACGGTTGGAGGCTGGATGACAACGCGGGAGGTCTCACACTGCCTGACACAGGGCTCGTTGCAGCTGTTGGCCAGCGGGGTGGGTCCGCAGGGGCGGCAGAGGTCGTAGCAGGCCATGTGTGTGGTGTGGAGGGTCCCTGGAAGAGAGGGTGTTGAGGAAGCGGAGGGGGCAGAGGGTGCAGGTGGGTGAGGAGAAGGTGGGTGATGGGGTTGAGGCTCACCTTGTTGAGGGTGGAGGAGAAGGCGTCGGGAGAAGTGTGTGAGGGAGAGAGGCGCTGGGCCGGCTTTTATGCTGGTCCCCGAGGGGCGGGACAGGCTTTGCGCATGTCCACATTTGGCAGCAATGAGTCCACCTGTGCCACAGCCATCCAGGTCATGAGGTGGGGTGTGTTTTCCTTCCCACAACGCTCTCTTGTCATGTCCTCCTCTTGAGGAGGTGTCCACTTGTCCCTGGCGGCAGCTTTCAGGTGAGAATTAGGTATTTGGGAGGATTTTCCTGGGCGCTGTATGTCAGCGCATTTTGCCGACACGAGCAAAGCGTAGGAGAGGTGGGGTGTCACCAGCGCCTTCAGTGCAGTCATCCCGTGGCACTGGTGTGGTGTGGTTTGTGGCTGTGTTGTGAGGAGGGGCCCCCATTTCCTCACAGCCCTGTCAGGCTGCTGTGGGCTTTGATGGTGGTGCCGGGCGTGAGGCGCTGCCCCTTCCATCCCGCTCAGTCCTTCCCTGCCTTGATGCCACCTCGCTGAGCCTGTCTTTAGGCCTGTCCTTTCGCCTTGGGTGTGCTCTGTGGGTGTCTTGGTGCCTCTGGCTTGTACGGTTGTAGCTGGGAGAAAGGAGGCTGCCTCTTTGGGCTTGTGACCCCCTGGGGCCATCCCTGGGGGAGGCAGTTCAAGCGGGCAGAGGAGGGCTCTTTGTGAGAGGAGGACGTTGTCCTGGCAGCCCTGGGTCAGAGCTCACAATCCCCAGAAGCTTGTGTTGGCCGTGGCGTAGCGTTCCCCTTTGCTGTGGCCATCACATTTTCACCTGACACATCCCAGGAAGAGCAATGAAGCTGGTGAAGGATCCAAAGAAAGAGACTCCTGAGGAGCGGTTGAGGGAACTGGGCTTGTTTAGTTTGCAGAATAAGAAGTCTGAGGGGACACCTTTTGACACTCTACACGTCCCTGAAAGGAGGTTGTAGCAAGGTGAGTGCCAGTCTTCCTTTCCCAGATAACGAGTGATAGGACGAGAGGAGAGGAGCTCAAGTTGCGTCAGTGGAGATTTAGGTTGGATCTTACGAAAAAGGGATGTGAAGCACTGGAAGAGGCTCCTGGGGAAGCGGTCGGTCATCACCCCTGGAAGTATTGAAAAGCTGTGTAGGTGTTGTGCTTCAGGTCATGTTTTCCTGCTGGACTTGGTAGCGTTGGGGTAAGGGTTGGACTTGAGGATCTAAGGGGTCTTTTGAAACCTGTCCTCGTTCTGGCAGGGATAGGCTTAATTTTCAGAAGGAACGGGACACGGGTATTCGATACCATGTGATGTCATGTCCAGTGTAGAGCTGGGGGAGGTCTGCAGGGGACCAGGTAGGAAATCCCTACTTGGGAGGAGGTTGGGGTCTTCTTGTTTCCGGTTGGTGAGCGGTGGTGCCTGAATCGTGTTTTGTACATTCCTCTGTAACTTTTATTGGTCTTGATTTCCCCTTTCCTTCGCTGTTGTGTTCAACTGACTTTATCTCAAGCCACGAGTTTTGTCTTTTTCTTCCGATTCTCCCCCACATCTCACAGCTGTGGGGGGGTGAGTGAGTGAGTGGCCACATGGTTCTTTGTTTCCAACTGGAGTTAAACCACGACACACCTTCAATGATTCTGTGATTTTTGGAAGGACGTGGACTTAGTGGGACAAGTCGTGTGAAGGGACACAAAGACTCTGAAGGGAGTGGACCATTTTTCACATGAGGCGAAGCTGAGAGAGCTGAGAGGTTTTTAACCAGGAGGCAGGGCAGCACAGGGGAGATGTCATCAATGTCTCTAAATCTTGGGTTGGAGGTATCATGGTTTAACACCAGCTTGCAACTAAGACCACATAGCCCCACGCTCACTGTCCTCATGGCGATATGGGGAGGAGAATCTGAAAACACAGCACACTACCAGCTGCTAGTGAAAAAGTCAACTCCGTCCCAGCTGAAACCCTGGCAGGAGGGAATGAGGAGAGGGGATTCAGAGTCTTCTCATGGGTGCCAACAGCCGGGACAAGGCGGGGATAGAGAAAGCTGAATAGACATGCCATTGCCTTGGAAGAGAAGACAACCTATTTTTAGGGTGAGGGTGGTGAAACAGTGGAACTGGTTGTGCAGAGAGGTGTTGGAGACTCCATGCTTGGAGATACTGAAAACCTGACTGGAGGTGGTTAAGGAGAGGCTTCTGTTTTGCGCCCCCCCCCTTGAGAAAAAAGAAATTGAAAGCGTCTAAGGTTTGGATGCAGGAGGACTTTATTGAGAGCAAAGAGTGTTAAGGCAGGAATGCCAAGTGGAAGGGATCCAGTTTGAGTTGCAGGTAGGGTGAGCAAGAGCCCTCGTATGAGATAGATGTTGCCAGAGCGTTGAGGTTTTCCTGCCCCTCAGTGGGAGCTGAACACTGGAGGTCCCTGGTGGTCTTTGTCTTGTCAGGAAGTGGTTGCAGTGGAGAGTAGTGACCACAGGAGAAGGGTCGATGCAAAGAAGGAGGTAGGAGAAGCAGAGGAAGTCCATGGTCCGTGTTTCCAGGAAGCCTGGGCAGGTCCCCTTCCGTGCTTCCTTGCTTGGTGCCTTGAGAGGAGGAGCCATGGACAGGGAACCCATGTGCCAGAAAAGCCTGGAGGTGTGTCGTCAATCCATGCCGTGGATTCCATTATGTAGGTGGTTGGTGTCAGGGGCTGTGGCCAGTGCCCTTAGCAGATGTTACAGCCTCTTCCGCCGTAGGAGCCGCACAGGCCTCCCAAGCCGTAGCCCAGGCCTCCCAAGCCGTAGCCAAAGCCAAATCCACCGGAGGAGACGGGCACTCCCTGGGCGCTGAGTTCGTTGCCCACGGCAGCCGATGCGGAGGATCCGACGAAGGTGCTCTGGGGGTGGGAGGTGAGGATGGGTCCTGGCAGGGTGACCTGCACGGCGGGAGGCTGGATGACGACGTGGGAGGCCTCACACTGCCTGACACAGGGCTCGTTGCAGCTGTTGGCCAGCGGCGTGGGTCCGCAGGGGCGGCAGATGTCGTAGCAGGCCATGTGTGTGGTGTGGAGGGTCCCTGGAAGAGAGGGTGTTGAGGAAGCGGAGGGGGCAGAGGGTGGTGGAGGAGAGGGTGCAGGTGGGTGAGGAGAAGGCGGGTGATGGGGTTGAGGCTCACCTTGTTGAGGGTGGAGGAGAAGGCGTCGGGAGAAGTGTGTGAGGGAGAGAGGCGCTGGGCCGGCTTTTATGCTGGTCCCCGAGGGGCGGGACAGGCTTTGCGCATGTCAGCGTTTTTCATGAAGCAGCTCTTTCGTACCACAACCTGGTGAGTAATGAGCTGGGGTGTGTTTTCCTTCCAAGAATTCTCTAATTTCTTGTCATCCTTTTGAGGACGTGTCCACTTGGGCTTGTCGGCAGCTTTCAAGGGACTGTAGGTATTTTGGAGTATTTGCATGGATGCCGTGTCAGGGCATTTGGCAGATGCAGCCAAAGCATAGGAGAGGTGGGGTGTCATCAGTGAGGTCATCCCATGGCACTGGTGTGGTGTGGTTTGTGGGTGCGTTGTAAAGAAGGGGCCTCATTTGCTCGCAGCCCTGGCAGACTGGTCTGGACTTTGATGGTATGACGGTCATGAGATGGTGCTCCTTCCATCACTTTTGCTCCCTCCCTGCTTTGCTGAAAGGTCTCGAAGTCTGTATTTAGGCATGACCTGTCCTTTGGGTGTGTTTTGTTGCCATCTTGGTGCTCCTCTTTCTTGTAAGGTTGTAACTGGGCGGAATGTGTGTCAGTCTGACCTTGGTGCTGGGAAAGGTTATGGAGAAGATCATCTTGAGTGCCATCACATGGCACGTACCAGAGAACCAGGAGGTCAGGCCCAGTCAGCCTGCCTTTAGGAAGGGTGGGTCCTGCCTGACCAACCTAATCTGCTTTTTGACAAGGAGACCCGCTTAGAGGATGGTTGAGGGAAAGGCTGTGGATGTTGTAACCTGGACTTTAGTAAAGCCGTTGACACCGTTTCCCACATCATTCTCCTGGAGAAACTGCCTGCAAATGGCTCTGACAGCCATACTCTGCAGTGGCTAAAAACTGTCTGGATGGCCGGGCCCAAAGAATTGTGGTGAATGGAGTTACGTCCAGCTGGTGGCCGGTCACAAGTGGTGTTCCCCAGGGCTGAGTACTGGGAGCAGTTCTCTTCAGTATCTTTCTCAAGGATCTGGATGTGGGGATCGATTGCGCCCTCAGTAAGTTTGGAGAGGAGGCCAAGGTTGGTGGGTGTGTTAGTCTGCTTGAGGGTAGAAAGGCTCTGCAGAGGGATCTGGACGGGCTGGCTGGATGGGCCAATGCCAATGGTCTGAAGTTCCAGAAGGCTTAGTGCCAGGTCCTGCACTTTTGTCACCACAACCGCATGAAAGGTACAGGCTTGGGGAAGTATGGCCTCAAAGCTGCCCAGCTGTAAATGACCTGGGGCTGTTGGCCGTCAGGCAGCTGAATATGCACTGGCAGTGTGCCCAAGTGTCCAAGATTGCCAGTAGCACCCTGGCTCATATCAGAGCCAGTATGGCCAGCAGGATGAGTGAAGTGATCGTCCCTCTGTCTTCGGCCATAGTGAGGCCCCCCCTGGAATTCTGTGTTCACTCCTTGGTCCGTCCCTGTAAGAGAACCCTAAGAAAGACATTGAGGTGTTGGAGAGTGTCCAGAGAAGGGCACGGAAGCTGGTGAGGGGTGTGGAAGACGAGTCTTAAGAGGAATGGCTGAGGGAACTGGGGTTGTTTAGCGTGGAGAAAAAGAAAGCTGATGGGAGAAGTTATTGCTCTCTTCTACTATCAGAAAGAGAGGTGGGTATCGGAGTCTTTTGACAGGTGTCAAGTGATAGGATGAGAGAAAACGGCCCCAATTTGAACCAGGGGAAAATTAGGTTGGATCTTAGGAAAAATGTCTTCACCGAAAGGGTTGTCAAGCCCTGGCAGAGGCTGCCCGGGGAAGTGGTTAAGTCACCGTCCCTGGAGGTATGTAGAAGAGAGCAGACTTGGCACGAAGGGACTCGATTTAGCAGTGCCCTTGGTAGTGTTAAGCTAAGGTTTGGACTCAATGATCTTAAGTCTCTTTTCCAACCTCAACGATTCTGTGATTTTTTGAAGGCCGTGGATGTAGTGGAGTGAGTGAAAGCAGGGCCACCAAGATGGTGAAGGGATTGAGCATCCTTCCTCTGAGGAGAATTCAAGAGAGCTGGGAGGTTTTTCAGGCAGGAGGCCGTGCAGGGAGACATCATCAATGTCTCCTAATCCTGGATGGGAGGTGTCATGATTCAACACCAGCCAGTAATTTGGTCCATGCTGCCGCTCGCTTACTACCCCCACGGTGAGCTTGTGAAGAGAATCAGAAGAGTAAAAGTGAAAGAATTCGTGCCTTGAGATAAAGACAGGAAGCGAAGCAAAAGCTGCACGCTCAAGGAAAGCCACACAAGGAATTGCTTGACCTCTTCCCAATGGCAGGCAGGTGTTCAGCCACCTCCAGGAAAGCAGGGTTCCATCCCACGTGATGGTTTCTTGGGAAGACAAATGTCATAACGCCAAACGTCACCCGCTTCTTTCTTCCCTTCAGCTTTATATCGTGAGCATGATGTCATACGGCATGGACTATCCCTTTGGTCAGCTGGAGTCAGCTGTCCCAGTCATGTTTTCTCCCAACTTTTTGTGCCTTGCCAGCCTACTTTCTGGTGGGGCGGTGTGAGGATGAGAAAAGACCTTGAGTGCTCAGCAAAAGCAGAACCATTGGTGGGCTGTCAACAGCATTGTCAGTCCAAATCCAAAACACAGCACTCTAGCAGCTGTGAGTAAGAAAGTCAACTCCATCCCAGCTGAAAGCATGGCAGGAGGGAATGAGGAGAGGGGAGTCAGAGTCTTCTTCTCATGGGTGCCCAAGGCCAGGGCAAAGGGGGATGGAGAAAGCTGAAAAGAGGTGCCATTTCCTTAGAAGAGAAGGCAACCGTTTTTCAGCATGAGGGTGGTCAAAGAGTGGAACAGGTTGTGCAGAGAGGTGTTGGAGACTCCATGCTTGGAGATACTGAAAACCTGAGTGGACGTGGTTATGGAGAGACTGCTGTTCTGAGCCCCTCCATGAGAAGAAAGAAATTCAAGGCATCTAAGGTTTGGCTGCAGGAGAAGTTTATTGAGAGAAAAGAGAGTAAAGGCAATAATGCTAAGTGAGAAGGGAGGCGGTCTGAGTTGCAGGTAGAGTGAGCAAGAGCCATCGTGTGAGAGAGATCTTGCCAGAGCAAGGAGGTTTTCCGCCCCTAGAGTGGGAGGTGATCACTGGAGGTCCTTGGTGGTCTTTGGCTTGTCAGGAAGTGGTTGCAGTGGAGAGTAGTGACCACAGGAGAAGGGTCGATGCAAAGAAGGAGATTGGAGAAGAGGAGGAGGTCAATGGTCTGTGTTTCTGGGCCGGCCCCTTCTATGCTTCCTTGCTTGTTGCCTTGAGAGGAGGAGCCATGGACAACGAACCACGTGCCAGAAAAGCCTGGAGGTGCATCATCAATCCGTGCCGTGGCTTCCATGGTGCAAGTGGTTGGTCTCATGGGTTGTGGCCGGTGGCCTTAGCAGATGTTGCAGCCTCTTCCCCCGTAGAATCCGCCCAGGCCTCCCAAGCCGCAGCCCAGGCCTCCCAAGCCATAGCCGTAGCCGAAGCCAAATCCACCGGAGGAGACGGGCACTCCCTGGGCGCTGAGTTCGTTGCCCACGGCAGCCGATGCGGAGGATCCGACGAAGGTGCTCTGGGGGTGGGAGGTGAGGATGGGTCCTGGCAGGGTGACCTGCACAGCGGGAGGCTGGATGACGACGCGGGAGGTCTCACACTGCCTGACACAGGGCTCGTTGCAGCTGTTGGCCAGCGGCGTGGGTCCGCAGGGGCGGCAGAGGTCGTAGCAGGCCATGTGTGTGGTGTGGAGGGTCCCTGGAAGAGAGGGTGTTGAGGAAGCGGAGGGGGCAGAGGGTGCAGGTGGGGTGAGGAGAAGGCGGGTGATGGGGTTGAGGCTCACCTTGTTGAGGGTGGAGGCGAAGGCGTCGGGAGAAGTGTGTGAGGGAGAGAGGCGCTGGGCCGGCTTTTATGCTGGTCCCCGAGGGGTGGTACAGGCTTTGCGCATGGCCACATTTGGCAGCAATGAGTCCACCTGTGCCACAGCCATCCAGGTCATGAGGTGGGGTGTGTTTTCCTTCCCACAACGCTCTCTTGTCATGTCCTCCTCTTGAGGAGGTGTCCACTTGTCCCTGGCGGCAGCTTTCAGGTGAGAATTAGGTATTTGGGAGGATTTTCCTGGGCGCTGTATGTCAGCGCATTTTGCCGACACGAGCAAAGCGTAGGAGAGGTGGGGTGTCACCAGCGTCTTCAGTGCAGTCATCCCGTGGCACTGGTGTGGTGTGGTTTGTGGCTGTGTTGTGAAGAGGGGCCCCCATTTCCTCACAGCCCTGTCAGGCTGCTGTGGGCTTTGATGGTGGTGCCGGGCGTGAGGCGCTGCCCCTTCCATCCCGCTCAGTCCTTCCCTGCCTTGATGCCACCTCGCTGAGCCTGTCTTTAGGCCTGTCCTTTCCCCTTGGGTGTGCTCTGTGGGTGTCTTGGTGCCTCTGGCTTGTACGGTTGTAGCTGGGAGAAAGGAGGCTGCCTCTTTGGGCTTGTGACCCCCTGGGGCCATCCCTGGGGGAGGCAGTTCAAGCGGGCAGAGGAGGGCTCTTTGTGAGAGGAGGACGCTGTCCTGGCAGCCCTGGGTCAGAGCTCACAAGCCCTGTGCTGTCGGGAGGTGGGTCATGCTCCCCAGAAGCTTGTGTTGGCCGTGGCGTAGCGTTCCCCTTTGCTGTGGCCATCACATTTTCACCTGACACATCCCAGGAAGAGCAATGAAGCTGGTGAAGGATCCAAAGAAAGAGACTCCTGAGGAGCGGTTGAGGGAACTGGGCTTGTTTAGTTTGCAGAATAAGAAGTCTGAGGGGACACCTTTTGACACTCTACACGTCCCTGAAAGGAGGTTGTAGCAAGGTGGGTGCCAGTCTTCCTTTCCCAGATAACAAGTGATAGGACGAGAGGAGAAGAGCTCAAGTTGCGTCAGTGGAGATTTAGGTTGGATCTTACGAAAAAGGGATGTCAAGCACTGGAAGAGGCTCCTGGGGAAGCGGTCAGTCATCACCCTGGAAGTATTGAAAAGCTGTGTAGATGTTGTGCTTCAGGTCATGTTTTCCTGCTGGACTTGGTAGCGTTGGGGTAAGGGTTGGACTTGAGGATCTAAGGGGTCTTTTGAAACCTGTCCTCGTTCTGGCAGGGATAGGCTTAATTTTCCGAAGGAACTGGAACGGGACACGGGTATTCGATACCATGTGATGTCATGCCCAGTGTAGAGGTGGGGGAGGTCTGCAGGGGACCAGGTAGGAAATCCCTACTTGGGAGGGGGCTGGGGTCTTCTTGTTTCCGGTTGGTGAGCGGTGGTGCCTGAATCGTGTTTTGTACATTCCTCTGTAACTTTTATTGGTCTTGATTTCCCCTTTCCTTCGCTCTTGTGTTCAACTGCCCTTATCTCAGCCCACGAGTTTTGTCTTTTTCTTCCGATTCTCCCCCACATCTCACAGCTGTGGGGGGGTGAGTGAGTGAGTGGCCACATGGTTCTTTGTTTCCAACTGGAGTTAAACCACAACACACCTTCAATGATTCTGTGATTTTTGGAAGGACGTGGAGTTAGTGGGACAAGTCGTGTGAAGGGACACAAAGACTCTGAAGGGAGTGGACCATTTTTCACATGAGGCGAAGCTGAGAGAGCTGAGAGGTTTTTAACCAGGAGGCAGGGCAGCACAGGGGAGATGTCATCAATGTCTCTAAATCTTGGGTTGGAGGTATCATGGTTTAACAGCAGCTTGCAACTAAGACCACATAGCCCCACGCTCACTGTCCTCATGGCGATATGGGGAGGAGAATCTGAAAACACAGCACACTACCAGCTGCTAGTGAAAAAGTCAACTCCGTCCCAGCTGAAACCCTGGCAGGAGGGAATGAGGAGAGGGGATTCAGAGTCTTCTCATGGGTGCCAACAGCCAGGACAAGGCGGGGATAGAGAAAGCTGAATAGACATGCCATTGCCTTGGAAGAGAAGACAACCTATTTTTAGGGTGAGGGTGGTGAAACAGTGGAACTGGTTGTGCAGAGAGGTGTTGGAGACTCCATGCTTGGAGATACTGAAAACCTGACTGGAGGTGGTTAAGGAGAGGCTTCTGATTTGCGCCCCCCGCCTTGAAAAAAAAGAAATTGAAAGCGTCTAAGGTTTGGATGCAGGAGGACTTTATTGAGAGCAAAGAGTGTTAAGGCAGGAATGCCAAGTGGAAGGGATCCAGTTTGAGTTGCAGGTAGGGTGAGCAAGAGCCCTCGTATGAGATAGATGTTGCCAGAGCGTTGAGGTTTTCCTGCCCCTCAGTGGGAGCTGAACACTGGAGGTCCCTGGTGGTCTTTGTCTTGTCAGGAAGTGGTTGCAGTGGAGAGTAGTGGACACAGGAGAAGGGTCGATGCAAAGAAGGAGGTAGGAGAAGCAGAGGAAGTCCATGGTCCGTGTTTCCAGGAAGCCTGGGCTGGTCCCCTTCCGTGCTTCCTTGCTTGGTGCCTTGAGAGGAGGAGCCATGGACAACGACCCATGTGCCAGAAAAGCCTGTAGGTGTGTCGTCAATCCATGCCGTGGATTCCATTATGTAGGTGGTTGGTGTCAGGGGCTGTGGCCAGTGCCCTTAGCAGATGTTACAGCCTCTTCCGCCGTAGGAGCCGCACAGGCCCCCCAAGCCGTAGCCCAGGCCCCCCAAGCCGTAGCCGTAGCCAAATCCACCGGAGGAGACGGGCACTCCCTGGGCGCTGAGTTCGTTGCCCACGGCAGCCGATGCGGAGGATCCGACGAAGGTGCTCTGGGGGTGGGAGGTGAGGATGGGTCCTGGCAGGGTGACCTGCACGGCGGGAGGCTGGATGACGATGCGGGAGGCCTCACACTGCCTGACACAGGGCTCGTTGCAGCTGTTGGCCAGTGGGGTGGGTCCGCAGGGGCGGCAGAGGTCGTAGCAGGCCATGTGTGTGGTGTGGAGGGTCCCTGGAAGAGAGGGTGTTGAGGAAGCGGAGGGGGCAGAGGGTGGTGGAGGAGAGGGTGCAGGTGGGTGAGGAGAGGGAGGGTGATGGGGTTGAGGCTCACCTTGTTGAGGGTGGAGGCGAAGGCGTCGGGAGAAGTGTGTGAGGGAGAGAGGCGCTGGGCCGGCTTTTATGCTGGTCCCCGAGGGGCGGGACAGGCTTTGCGCATGTCAGCGTTTTTCATGAAGCAGCTCTTTCGTACCACAACCTGGTGAGTAATGAGGTGGGGTGTGTTTTTCTTCCAAGAATTCTCCAATTTCTTGTCATCCTTTTGAGGACGTGTCCACTTGGGCTTGTCGGCAGCTTTCAAGGGACTGTAGGTATTTTGGGTTATTTGCATGGATGCCGTGTCAGGGCATTTGGCAGATGCAGCCAAAGCATAGGAGAGGTGGGGTGTCATCAGTGAGGTCATCCCATGGCACTGGTGTGGTGTGGTTTGTGGGTGCGTTGTAAAGAAGGGGCCTCATTTGCTCGCAGCCCTGGCAGACTGGTCTGGACTTTGATGGTATGACGGTCATGAGATGGTGCTCCTTCCATCACATTTTCTCCCTCCCAGCTTTGCTGAAAGGTCTCGAAGTCTGTATTTAGGCATGACCTGTCCTTTGGGTGTGTTTTGTTGTCATCTTGGTGCTCCTCTTTCTTGTAAGGTTGTAACTGGGAGAAATGTGTGTCAGTCTGACCTTGGTGCTGGGAAAGGTTATGGAGAAGATCATCTTGAGTGCCATCACATGGCACGTACCAGAGAACCAGGAGGTCAGGCCCAGTCAGCCTGCCTTTAGGAAGGGTGGGTCCTGCCTGACCAACCTAATCTGCTTTTTGACAAGGTGACCCGCTTAGAGGATGGTTGAGGGAAAGGCTGTGGATGTTGTAACCTGGACTTTAGTAAAGCCCTTGACACTGTTTCCCACATCATTCTCCTGGAGAAACTGCCTGCTCATGGCTCTGACAGCCATACTCTGCAGTGGCTAAAAACTGTCTGGATGGCCGGGCCCAAAGAATTGTGGTGAATGGAGTTACATCCAGCTGGTTGGCCGGTCACAAGTGGTGTTCCCCAGGGCTGAGTACTGGGAGCAGTTCTCTTCAGTTTCTTTCTCAAGGACCTGGACGTGGGGATTGATTGCGCCCTCAGTAAGTTTGGAGAGGAGGCCAAGGTTGGTGGGTGTGTTGGTCTGCTTGAGGGTAGAAAGGCTCTGCAGAGGGATCTGGACGGGCTGGCTGGATGGGCCACTGCCAATGGTCTGGAGTTCCAGAAGGCTTAGTGCCAGGTCCTGCACTTTTGTCACCACAACCGCATGAAAGGTACAGGCTTGGGGAAGTATGGCCTCAAAGCTGCCCAGCTGTAAATGACCTGGGGCTGTTGGCCGTCAGGCAGCTGAATATGCACCGGCAGTGTGCCCAAGTGTCCAAGATTGCCAGTAGCACCCTGGCTCATATCAGAGCCAGTATGGCCAGCAGGATGAGTGAAGTGATCGTCCCTCTGTCTTCAGCCATAGTGAGGCCCCCCCTGGAATTCTGTGTTCACTCCTTGGTCCGTCCCTGTAAGAGAACCCTAAGAAAGACATTGAGGTGTTGGAGAGTGTCCAGAGAAGGGCACGGAAGCTGGTGAGGGGTGTGGAAGACGAGTCTTAAGAGGAATGGCTGAGGGAACTGGGGTTGTTTAGCGTGGAGAAAAAGAAAGCTGATGGGAGAAGTTATTGCTCTCTTCTACTATCAGAAAGAGAGGTGGGTATCGGAGTCTTTTGACAGGTGACAAGTGATAGGATGAGAGAAAACGGCCCCAATTTGAACCAGGGGAAAATTAGGTTGGATCTTAGGAAAAATGTCTTCACCGAAAGGGTTGTCAAGCCCTGCAGAGGCTGCCCAGGGAAGTGGTTAAGTCACCGTCCCTGGAGGTATGTAGAAGAGAGTAGACTTGGCACGAAGCGACTCGATTTAGCAGTGCCCTTGGTAGTGTTAAGCTAAGGTTTGGACCCAATGATCTTAAGTCTCTTTTCCAACCTCAACGATTCTGTGATTTTTCGAAGGCCGTGGACGTAGTGGAGTGAGTGAAAGCAGGGCCACCAAGATGGTGAAGGGATTGAGCATCCTTCCTCTGAGGAGAATTCAAGAGAGCTGGGAGTTTTTTCAGGCAGGAGGCCGTGCAGGGAGACATCATCAATGTCTCCTAATCCTGGATGGGAGGTGTCATGATTCAACACCAGCCAGTAATTTGGTCCATGCTGCTGCTCGCTTACTACCCCCACGGTGAGCTTGTGAAGAGAATCAGAAGAGTAAAAGTGAAAGAATTCGTGCCTTGAGATAAAGACAGGAAGCGAAGCAAAAGCTGCACACTCAAGGAAAGCCACACAAGGAATTGCTTGACCTCTTCCCAATGGCAGGCAGGTGTTCAGCCACCTCCAGGAAAGCAGGGTTCCATCCCACATGATGGTTTCTTGGGAAGACAAATGTCATAACGCCAAACGTCACCCTCTTCCTTCTTCCCTTCAGCTTTATATCGTGAGCATGATGTCGTACGGCATGGACTATCCCTTTGGTCAGCTGGGGTCAGCTGTCCCAGTCATGTTTTCTCCCAGCTTTTTGTGCCTTGCCAGCCTACTTTCTGGTGGGGCGGTGTGAGGATGAGAAAAGACCTTGAGTGCTCAGCAAAAGCAGAACCATTGGTGGGCTGTCAACAGCATTGTCATCCCAAATCCAAAACACAGCACTGCAGCAGCTGCGAGTCAGAAAGTCTCAACTCCATCCCAGCTGAAACCATGGCAGGAGGGAAGGAGGAGAGGGCAGCCAGAGTCTTCTTCTCATGGGTGCCCAAGGCCAGGGTAAAGGGAGATGGAGAAAGCTGAAAAAAGGTGCCATTTCCTTGGAAGAGAAGGCAACCGTTTTTCAGCGTGAGGGTGGTCAAAGAGTGGAACAGGTTGTGCAGAGAGGTGTTGGAGACTCCATCCTTGGAGATACTGAAAACCTGAGTGGATGTGGTTATGGAGAGACTGCTGTTCTGAGCCCCTCCATGAGAAGAAAGAAATTCAAGGCATGTAAGGTTTGGATGCAGGAGAAGTTTATTGAGAGAAAAGAGAGTAAAGGCAGTAATGCTAAGTGAGAAGGGAGGCGGTCTGAGTTGCAGGTAGAGTGAGCAAGAGCCCTCGTGTGAGAGAGATCTTGCCAGAGCAAGGAGGTTTTCTGCCCCTAGAGTGGGAGGTGATCACTGGAGGTCCTCGGTGGTCTTTGGCTTGTCAGGAAGTGGTTGCAGTGGAGAGTAGTGACCACAGGAGAAGGGTCGATGCAAAGAAGGAGGTTGGAGAAGAGGAGGAGGTCAATGGTCTGTGTTTCTGGGCCGGCCCCTTCTATGCTTCCTTGCTTGTTGCCTTGAGAGGAGAAGCCATGGACAACGAACCATGTGCCAGAAGAGCCTGGAGGTGCGTCATCAATCCGTGCCATGGCTTCCATGGTGCAAGTGGTTGGTCTCATGGGTTGTGGCCGGTGGCCTTAGCAGATGTTGCAGCCTCTTCCCCCGTAGAAGCCGCCCAGGCCTCCCAAGCCGTAGCCCAGGCCCCCCAAGCCATAGCCGTAGCCGAAGCCAAATCCACCGGAGGAGACGGGCACTCCCTGGGCGCTGAGTTCGTTGCCCACGGCAGCCGATGCGGAGGATCCGACGAAGGTGCTCTGGGGGTGGGAGGTGAGGATGGGTCCTGGCAGGGTGACCTGCACGGCGGGAGGCTGGATGACGACGCGGGAGGCCTCACACTGCCTGACACAGGGCTCGTTGCAGCTGTTGGCCAGCGGGGTGGGTCCGCAGGGGCGGCAGAGGTCGTAGCAGGCCATGTGTGTGGTGTGGAGGGTCCCTGGAAGAGAGGGTGTTGAGGAAGCGGAGGGGGCAGAGGGTGCAGGTGGGGTGAGGAGAAGGAGGGTGATGGGGTTGAGGCTCACCTTGTTGAGGGTGGAGGCGAAGGCGTCGGGAGAAGTGTGTGAGGGAGAGAGGCGCTGGGCCGGCTTTTATGCTGGTCCCCGAGGGGCGGGACAGGCTTTGCGCATGGCCACATTTGGCAGCAATGAGTCCACCTGTGCCACAGCCATCCAGGTCATGAGGTGGGGTGTGTTTTCCTTCCCACAACGCTCTCTTGTCATGTCCTCCTCTTGAGGAGGTGTCCACTTGTCCCTGGCGGCAGCTTTCAGGTGAGAATTAGGTATTTGGGAGGATTTTCCTGGGCGCTGTATGTCAGCGCATTTTGCCGACACGAGCAAAGCGTAGGAGAGGTGGGGTGTCACCAGCGCCTTCAGTGCAGTCATCCCGTGGCACTGGTGTGGTGTGGTTTGTGGCTGTGTTGTGAAGAGGGGCCCCCATTTCCTCACAGCCCTGTCAGGCTGCTGTGGGCTTTGATGGTGGTGCCGGGCGTGAGGCGCTGCCCCTTCCATCCCGCTCAGTCCTTCCCTGCCTTGATGCCACCTCGCTGAGCCTGTCTTTAGGCCTGTCCTTTCGCCTTGGGTGTGCTCTGTGGGTGTCTTGGTGCCTCTGCCTTGTACGGTTGTAGCTGGGAGAAAGGAGGCTGCCTCTTTGGGCTTGTGACCCCCTGGGGCCATCCCTGGGGGAGGCAGTTCAAGCGGGCAGAGGAGGGCTCTTTGTGAGAGGAGGACGTTGTCCTGGCAGCCCTGGGTCAGAGCTCACAAGCCCTGTGCTGTCGGGAGGTGGGTCATGCTCCCCAGAAGCTTGTGTTGGCCGTGGCGTAGCGTTCCCCTTTGCTGTGGCCATCACATTTTCACCTGACACATCCCAGGAAGAGCAACGAAGCTGGTGAAGGATCCAAAGAAAGAGACTCCTGAGGAGCGGTTGAGGGAACTGGGCTTGTTTAGTTTGCAGAATAAGAAGTCTGAGGGGACACCTTGTGACACTTTACACGTCCCTGAAAGGAGGTTGTAGCAAGGTGGGTGCCAGTCTTCATTTCCCAGATAACAAGTGATAGGACGAGAGGAGAGGAGCTCAAGTTGCGTCAGTGGAGATTTAGGTTGGATCTTACGAAAAAGGGATGTCAAGCACTGGAAGAGGCTTCTGGGGAAGCGGTCGGTCATCACCCCTGGAAGTATTGAAAAGCTGTGTAGATGTTGTGCTTCAGGTCATGTTTTCCTGCTGGACTTGGTAGCGTTGGGGTAAGGGTTGGACTTGAGGATCTAAGGGGTCTTTTGAAACCTGTCCTCGTTCTGGCAGGGATAGGCTTAATTTTCCGAAGGAACTGGAACGGGACACGGGTATTCGATACCATGTGATGTCATGCCCAGTGTAGAGGTGGGGGAGGTCTGCAGGGGACCAGGTAGGAAATCCCTACTTGGGAGGGGGCTGGGGTCTTCTTGTTTCCGGTTGGTGAGCGGTGGTGCCTGAATCGTGTTTTGTACATTCCTCTGTAACTTTTATTGGTCTTGATTTCCCCTTTCCTTCGCTCTTGTGTTCAACTGACTTTATCTCAAGCCACGAGTTTTGTCTTTTTCTTCCGATTCTCCCCCACATCTCACAGCTGTGGGGGGGTGAGTGAGTGAGTGGCCACATGGTTCTTTGTTTCCAACTGGAGTTAAACCACAACACACCTTCAATGATTCTGTGATTTTTGGAAGGACGTGGAGTTAGTGGGACAAGTCGTGTGAAGGGACACAAAGACTCTGAAGGGAGTGGACCATTTTTCACATGAGGCGAAGCTGAGAGAGCTGAGAGGTTTTTAACCAGGAGGCAGGGCAGCACAGGGGAGATGTCATCAATGTCTCTAAATCTTGGGTTGGAGGTATCATGGTTTAACAGCAGCTTGCAACTAAGACCACATAGCGCCACGCTTACTGTCCTCATGGCGATATGGGGAGGAGAATCTGAAAACACAGCACACTACCAGCTGCTAGTGAAAAAGTCAACTCCGTCCCAGCTGAAACCCTGGCAGGAGGGAATGAGGAGAGGGGATTCAGAGTCTTCTCATGGGTGCCAACAGCCAGGACAAGGCGGGGATAGAGAAAGCTGAATAGACATGCCATTGCCTTGGAAGAGAAGACAACCTATTTTTAGGGTGAGGGTGGTGAAACAGTGGAACTGGTTGTGCAGAGAGGTGTTGGAGACTCCATGCTTGGAGATACTGAAAACCTGACTGGAGGTGGTTAAGGAGAGGCTTCTGTTTTGCGCCCCCCCCTTGAGAAAAAAGAAATTGAAAGCGTCTAAGGTTTGGATGCAGGAGGACTTTATTGAGAGCAAAGAGTGTTAAGGCAGGAATGCCAAGTGGAAGGGATCCTGTTTGAGTTGCAGGTAGGGTGAGCAAGAGCCCTCGTATGAGATAGATGTTGCCAGAGCGTTGAGGTTTTCCTGCCCCTCAGTGGGAGCTGAACACTGGAGGTCCCTGGTGGTCTTTGGCTTGTCAGGAAGTGGTTGCAGTGGAGAGTAGTGACCACAGGAGAAGGGTCGATGCAAAGAAGGAGGTAGGAGAAGCAGAGGAAGTCCATGGTCCGTGTTTCCAGGAAGCCTGGGCAGGTCCCCTTCCGTGCTTCCTTGCTTGGTGCCTTGAGAGAAGGAGCCATGGACAGGGAACCCATGTGCCAGAAAAGCCTGGAGGTGTGTCGTCAATCCATGCCGTGGATTCCATTATGTAGGTGGTTGGTGTCAGGGGCTGTGGCCAGTGCCCTTAGCAGATGTTACAGCCTCTTCCGCCGTAGGAGCCGCACAGGCCTCCCAAGCCGTAGCCCAGGCCTCCCAAGCCGTAGCCGTAGCCAAATCCACCGGAGGAGACGGGCACTCCCTGGGCGCTGAGTTCGTTGCCCACGGCAGCCGATGCGGAGGATCCGACGAAGGTGCTCTGGGGGTGGGAGGTAAGGATGGGTCCTGGCAGGGTGACCTGCACAGCGGGAGGCTGGATGACGACGCGGGAGGCCTCACACTGCCTGACACAGGGCTCGTTGCAGCTGTTGGCCAGCGGGGTGGGTCCGCAGGGGCGGCAGAGGTCGTAGCAGGCCATGTGTGTGGTGTGGAGGGTCCCTGGAAGAGAGAGTGTTGAGGAAGCGGAGGGGGCAGAGGGTGGTGGAGGAGAGGGTGCAGGTGGATGAGGAGAAGGCGGGTGATGGGGTTGAGGCTCACCTTGTTGAGGGTGGAGGCGAAGGCGTCGGGAGAAGTGTGTGAGGGAGAGAGGCGCTGGGCCGGCTTTTATGCTGGTCCCCGAGGGGCGGGACAGGCTTTGCGCATGTCAGCGTTTTTCATGAAGCAGCTCTTTCGTACCACAACCTGGTGAGTATATGAGGTGGGGTGTGTTTTCCTTCCAAGAATTCTCTAATTTCTTGTCATCCTTTTGAGGACGTGTCCACTTGGGCTTGTCGGCAGCTTTCAAGGGACTGTAGGTATTTTGGAGTATTTGCATGGATGCCGTGTCAGGGCATTTGGCAGATGCAGCCAAAGCATAGGAGAGGTGGGGTGTCATCAGTGAGGTCATCCCATGGCACTGGTGTGGTGTGGTTTGTGGGTGCGTTGTAAAGAAGGGGCCTCATTTGCTCGCAGCCCTGGCAGACTGGTCTGGACTTTGATGGTATGACGGTCATGAGATGGTGCTCCTTCCATCACATTTTCTCCCTCCCTGCTTTGCTGAAAGGTCTCGAAGTCTGTATTTAGGCATGACCTGTCCTTTGGGTGTGTTTTGTTGCCATCTTGGTGCTCCTCTTTCTTGTAAGGTTGTAACTGGGCGAAATGTGTGTCAGTCTGACCTTGGTGCTGGGAAAGGTTATGGAGAAGATCATCTTGAGTGCCATCACATGGCACGTACCAGAGAACCAGGAGGTCAGGCCCAGTCAGCCTGCCTTTAGGAAGGGTGGGTCCTGCCTGACCAACCTAATCTGCTTTTTGACAAGGAGACCCGCTTAGAGGATGGTTGAGGGAAAGGCTGTGGATGTTGTAACCTGGACTTTAGTAAAGCCCTTGACACCGTTTCCCACATCATTCTCCTGGAGAAACTGCCTGCTCATGGCTCTGACAGCCATACTCTGCAGTGGCTAAAAACTGTCTGGATGGCCGGGCCCAAAGAATTGTGGTGAATGGAGTTACGTCCAGCTGGTGGCCGGTCACAAGTGGTGTTCCCCAGGGCTGAGTACTGGGAGCAGTTCTCTTCAGTTTCTTTCTCAAGGATCTGGATGTGGGGATCGATTGCGCCCTCGGTAAGTTTGGAGAGGAGGCCAAGGTTGGTGGGTGTGTTGGTCTGCTTGAGGGTAGAAAGGCTCTGCAGAGGGATCTGGACGGGCTGGCTGGATGGGCCACTGCCAATGGTCTGGAGTTCCAGACGGTTTAGTGCCAGGTCCTGCGCTTTTGTCACCACAACCGCATGAAAGGTACAGGCTTGGGGAAGTATGGCCTCAAAGCTCCCAGCTGTAAATGACCTGTACATTTGCAGCCTACGGCGGTCCACAGTGAAAAAGATACTTCCCTGCAGCTCATGGAGGACCCCTTCGTGGAGCAGGTGGATGCCCAAAGGAGGCTCTGACCCCATGGAGAGGAGCCCATACGGGAGCAGGTCTCTTGGAAGGGCCTGCGACTTCCCAGGGGACCCACACTGGAGAAGTCTGTTCCTGATGGCCTGTGTCCCATAGGAAGGACCTATGCTGGAACAGTTTGTGAAGAAGTACAGCACATGGGAAGGGTCCATGTTGGAGAATTTTGTGGAGAACTTTCTCCCTTGAGTGGGACCCCACAGAAAAACAGGAGAGGAGTGTGAGGTAGTAAGGAGGGGTAGAGAGAACATGCAACGAACTGATCACAACCCCCATTCCTTGTCCCCCTCTGCCACGCTGTGAGAGGGGGTAGAGAATGTGGGAGTATTTCTCGTTATCCTACTGTGGTGTTTCATTGGCCATAAATTAAATTAATTTCCCTGAGTCAACTCTGGTTTGCCTGTGACAATAATTGGTGGATGATCTCTCTGTCCTTATCTCAACTCAGGAGGATTTCATAGAATCATAGAATGGCTAGAGTTGGAAAGGACCTTAAAGATCATCCAGTTCCAACCCCCCTGCCCTGGGCAGGGACACCTCCACTAGAGCAGGTTGCTTAAAGCCCCATCCAGCCTGGCCTTGAACACTTCCAGGGATGGGGCATCCACAACTTCCCTGGGCAACCTGTTCCAGTGCCTCACCACCCTCACTGTAAAGAATTTCTTCCTTATATCTAATCTAAATCTCTTCTCTTCCAATTTAAAACCATTGCCCCTTGTCCTGTCACCACTCTTCCTGACAAAGAGTCCCTCTTCAGCTCTTCTGTAGGCTCCCTTCAGGTATTGATAGGCTGTTATAAGGTCTCCCCGGAGCCTTCTCTTCTCCAGGCTGAACAACCCCAGCTCTCTCAGTCTGTCTTCATAGGAGAGGTGCTCCATCCCTCTGATCATCCTCGTGGCCCTCCGCTGGACCCGTTCCAACAGGTCCATGTCCTTTCTGTGTTGAGGACTCCAAAGCTGGACACAGTACTCCAGGAGGGGTCTCACGAGCGCAGAGTAGAGGGGCAGAATCACCTCGCGAGACCTGCTGGCCACACTTCTCCTGATGCAGCCCAGGACACGGTTGGCTCTCTGGGCTGCCAGTGCACACTGCCTGCTCATGTTGAGCTTCTCATCATGGCTTCTCATCATTTCATTGAATTTTTCTCCTCCTGGCCAGCTAAGGAAAGAGAGCGATAGTGGTGGGATCTTGGTGGGTACCTGGCATCCAGGCAAGGGAAACCCACCACAAAGCACCTTCTTCGCAGCAAAGCAGGACCACATGCATGTTCCTGCATCTGGTCCTCAGTGCCCCATGCTGTACCTCAGGGACCCCACAGTGAGGATGGTGGTGACCTCACAGAGGGGCCTTTCTGTGTGACCTCAGAGCAAAGGGATCGTGGCTTGGGGTCCCTTGCACATGTGGTCTGGGGACCTTGCAGCAAGGAGGATGTTGGTCTTGAGATCCCTTGAGTGTACTCAATGTGGGACACTGCAGTGAAGAGAGGATGGTGACCTGGGGAACCCACCCAAGCGATCAGTTGGGGAACCCATAGAAAAGTGAGGTGTTGGCATGGGGACTGATGTAGGTGGAATGGGCACCATGCAACCAGGACCCCAAGTTGATTCAGCTGAAGACTCTGCAGCAACGGGAGAGATGACCTGGGCACAATGCATGGGTTCCCCAGGGTCCTGGCAGAGAGGGGGAAGGGGACATGGGACCACATGTGCGGTGACTCTGGTGCTTTGGTCACATCTTCTGCATGCCCTGACACATACCATAAACATCAAGCCTTTGGCCTCTAAGACTGGCATTTAAAAGCGAACACCAGGGCCAAGTGGACACGGCCTTAGAAGGATGACATGAAGAGGCAGCATTTGGGAAGGAAAACACACTTAACCTCATTACTCACCAGGAAGTGGCAACCAAGAGGTACTTGCTAAAAAACGCTGACATGCGCAAAGCCTGTCCCGCCCCTCGGGGACCAGCATAAAAGCCGGCCCAGCGCCTCTCCCCCTCACACACTTCTCCCGACGCCTTCTCCTCCACCCTCAACAAGGTGAGCCTCAACCCCATCACCCGCCTTCTCCTCACCCACCTGCACCCTCTCCTCCTCCACCACCCTCTGCCCCCTCCGCTTCCTCAACACCCTCTCTTCCAGGGACCCTCCACACCACACACATGGCCTGCTACGACATCTGCCGCCCCTGCGGACCCACCCCGCTGGCCAACAGCTGCAACGAGCCCTGTGTCAGGCAGTGTGAGGCCTCCCGCGTCGTCATCCAGCCTTCCACCGTGGTGGTCACCCTGCCAGGACCCATCCTCACCTCCCACCCCCAGAGCACCTTCGTCGGATCCTCCGCATCGGCTGCCGTGGGCAACGAACTCAGCGCCCAGGGAGTGCCCGTCTCCTCCGGTGGATTTGGCTACGGCTACGGCTTGGGAGGCCTGTGCGGCTCCTACGGTGGAAGAGGCTGCAACATCTGCTAAGGCCACCGGCCACAACCCATGAGACCAACCACTTGCACCATAGAATCCACGGCATGGATTGATGAGGCACCTCCAGGCTTTTCTGGCACATGGTTCGTTGTCCATGGCTGCTCCTCTCAAGGCAACAAGCAAGGAAGCATGGAAGGGGCCAGCCCACCCATGCTGTCCGGAAACACAGGCCGTTGACCTCCTCCTCTTCTCCAACCTCCTTCTTTGCATCGACCCTTCTCCTGTGGTCACTACTCTCCACTGCAACCACTTCCTGACAAGACAAAGACCACCAAGGACCTCCACTGGTCAGCTCCCACTGCGGGCCACGAAAACCTCAACGCTCTGGCAACATCTCTCTCACACGAGGGCTCATTTTCACCCCACTTGACACTCACACTGGCTCCCTTCCACTTGGCATTACTGCCTTTACTCTCTTTTCTCTCAATAAACTTCTCCTGCAGCCAAACCTTAGATGCCTTGAATTTCTTTCTTCTCATGGAGGGGCTCAGAACAGCAGTCTCTCCATAACCACGCCCAATCAGGTTTTCAGTATCTCCAAGGATGGAGTCTCCAACACCTCTCTGCACAACCTGTTCCACTCTTTGACCACCCTCACACTGAAAAATGGTTGCCTTCTCTTCCAAGGAAATGGCACGTCTTTTCAGCTTTCTCCATCCCCCTTTGCCCTGGCCTTGGGCACCCATGAGAAGAAGACTCTGACTCCCCTCTCCTCCTTCCCTCCTGCCATGGTTTCAGCTGGGATGGAGTTGACTTTCTTACTCACAGCTGCTGCAGTGCTGTGTTTTGGATTTGGGATGACAATGCTGTTGACAGCCCACCAATGGTTCTGCTTTTGCTGAGCACTCAAGGTCTTTTCTCATCCTCACACCGCCCCACCAGAAAGTAGGCTGGCAAGGCACAAAAAGTTGGGAGAAAACATGACTGGGACAGCTGACCCCAGCTGACCAAAGGGATAATCCATGCCGTATGACATCATGCTCACGATATAAAGCTGAAGGGAAGAAAGAAGGGGGTGACGTTTGGCGTTATGACATTTGTCTTCCCAAGAAACCATCATGTGGGATGGAACCCTGCTTTCCTGGAGGTGGCTGAACACCTGCCTGCCATTGGGAAGAGGTCAAGCAATTCCTTGTGTGGCTTTCCTTGAGCGTGCAGCTTTTGCTTCGCTTCCTGTCTTTATCTCAAGGCACGAATTCTTTCACTTTTACTCTTCTGATTCTCTTCACAAGCTCACCGTGGGGGTAGTAAGCGAGCAGCAGCATGGACCAAATTACTGGCTGGTGTTGAATCATGACACCTCCCATCCAGGATTAGGAGACATTGATGATGTCTCCCTGCACGGCCTCCTGCCTGAAAAAACTCCCAGCTCTCTTGAATTCTCCTCAGAGGAAGGATGCTCAATCCCTTCACCATCTTGGTGGCCCTGCTTTCACTCACTCCACTACGTCCACGGCCTTCGAAAAATCACAGAATCGTTGAGGTTGGAAAAGAGACTTAAGATCATTGAGTCCAAACCTTAGCTTAACACTACTAAGGGCACTGCTAAATCGAGTCCCTTCGTGCCAAGTCTACTCTCTTCTACATACCTCCAGGGACGGTGACTCAACCACTTCCCCGGGCAGCCTCTGCCAGGGCTTGACAACCCTTTCGGTGAAGACATTTTTCCTAAGATCCAACCTAATTTTCCCCTGGTTCAAATTGGGGCCGTTTTCTCTCATCCTATCACTTGACACCTGTCAAAAGACTCCGATACCCACCTCGCTAAAACCTACTTTAAGGAAGATGAAGAGAGCAATAACTTCTCCCATCAGCTTTCTTTTTCTCCACGCTAAACAACCCCAGTTCCCTCCACCGCTCCTCATAAGGCTCGTGCTCCACACCCCTCACCAGCTTCCGTGCCCTTCTCTGGACACGCTCCAGCACCTCAATGTCTTTCTTGTAGTCAGGGGCCCAAAACTGAACACAGAATTCCAGGTGGGGCCTCACCACTGCCCACTACAGGGGGACCATCTCTTCCCTACTCCTGCTGGACTCACTCCTTCTGATATGAGCCAGGATGCAACTGGCCTCCTTGGCTACCTGGGCACACTGCTGGCTCATATGCAGCTGTCAGTCGAACACTACCTCCAGACCCTTTTCCACTGTGCAGCTTTCCAGACAGTCTTTCCCAAGACTGGAGAGTTACAGGGGGTTGTTGTAAACCCCAGTGGAGGACCTGGTACTGAGCCACCTTAAACCTCACACCACTGGCATCGGCCCATCGATCCAGCCTGTCCAGATCCCTCTGCAGAGACATCTTACCCTCAAGCAGATCAACACACCAACCAACCTTGGTGTCCTCTGCAAACTTACTGAGGGCACACTCTATTCCCACATCCACATCAATGATAAAGATGTTAAACAGAACCGGCCCCAAAACTCAGCACTGGCAAACACCACTCGTGACCGGCCACACACTGGATTTAACTCCATTCACCACAAATCCATGGGCATGGCCATGCAGAGAGTTTTTTAGGCAGTGAAGAGTACACCCGCCAGACCCACGAGAAGGCAGTTTCTCCATGAGAACGCTGTTGGAGAATGACCACCTGGTTGTCCTGTACGTGCCGTGTGATGGCACTCCGTCAAGATGATCTGCTCCATAACCTTCCCCAGCACCAAGCTCAGCCTGACAGGCATTTCTCCCAGTTACAACCTCAACAAGAGAGAGGGGCACCGAGACGACAACAGAACAAACACAACTGGAAAAGCCAGGTCTAAAGACAGGCTCAGTGAGGTGGGATCAAGGCAGGGAAGGAGCAAATACAATGGAAGGGGCAGCATAACATGCCAGTCAAACCATCAAAGCCCACAGCAGCCTGACAGGGCTGGGAGGAAATGAGGTCCCCTCTTCACAACGTAGCCACAAACCACACGGCACCAGTGCCACGGAATGACTGCACTGAAGATGTTGATGACACCACAGCTCTCCTTCGCTTTGGTCGTGTCTGCACAATGCCCTGACACAGCATCCATGCAAATAACCCAAAAGACCTACAGTCCCTTGAAAGCTGCCGACAAGCCCAAGTGGACACGTCCTCAAAAGGATGACAAGAAACTGGGGAAGTGTTAGAAGAAAAACGCACTTGACCTCATTACTCACCAGGCTGTGGCGTGAAAGAGCTGCTTGTTGAATAATTCTGTCATGCGCAAAGCCTGTCCCGCCCCTCGGGGACCAGCATAAAAGCCGGCCCAGCGCCTCTCTCCCTCACACACTTCTCCCGACGCCTTCGCCTCCACCCTCAACAAGGTGAGCCTCAACCCCATCACCCGCCTTCTCCTCACCCACCTGCACCCTCTCCTCCACCACCCTCTGCCCCCTCCGCTTCCTCAACACCCTCTCTTCCAGGGACCCTCCACACCACACACATGGCCTGCTACGACCTCTGCCGCCCCTGCGGACCCACCCCGCTGGCCAACAGCTGCAACGAGCCCTGTGTCAGGCAGTGTGAGGCCTCCCGCGTCGTCATCCAGCCTCCCGCTGTGCAGGTCACCCTGCCAGGACCCATCCTCACCTCCCACCCCCAGAGCACCTTCATCGGATCCTCCGCATCGGCTGCCGTGGGCAACGAACTCAGCGCCCAGGGAGTGCCTGTCTCCTCCGGCGGATTTGGCTTTGGCTACGGCTACGGCTTGGGAGGCCTGTGCGGCTCCTACGGGGGAAGAGGCTGCAACATCTGCTAATGGCCAGCACCAGCACCCTGACACCACCCCTGACACCGCTGAATCAAGGGCAAGGATGGGGGATGCCTCTGGGTCCCTCCTACCACACAGACCTGCTGTCCATGGCTCCTCATCCCAAGGCTCCAAACGAGGAAGCAAGGAAGGGCCAGCCCGAGCTGCCTGAACACATGGCCCAGGGACCTCCTCCTCCTCTTCTCCCACCTCCTTCTTTGTATCACTCTTTCTGCTCTGTCTACTACTCTGTGCTCTAAACACTTTCTCTCAAGCCAAGGCCCACAGATGACCTCCAGTGTGCTGCTCTCACTGAGGGGCAGAAAGACCTTCATTCTCTAGCAAGATCTATCTCACACAAGGGACATCAGCTGATATTCATCCCACTGGCACCTCAGACTAGATTGCTTCCACCTGGTTCTTCTCCATTTGCACTGGTTTTGTTCCTCAATAAAGTTCTCCTGCATCCCAGCCCCAGATGCCTCCACTTTCTTTCTTCTCACAAGGCCCTTTCAACCTCACCCAACACAAAACCAGGGCTATAGAGCCCATCAAGGTGGGTGGAAGAGGGCCACGAGACCTCTCTTAGGAACTATGACCCCAGCAACAGCAGCACAGAGCAGCATGGGGGGGGTTGCAGAACCTGACACAAGCCCTTCACTTGCCCAAAGGCTTCCACATGCTAATGCATTTCTACCCAAGCCTCTGACACAAGCTCCCCAGGGCAGCACACATTTCACCAACTCTCTTCCCCAGCAGGATGCCCTGGCCAGCACAGCAGGCAGAATCACAGCAAGCAGAATCATTGACGCCATAAGGAACATCTGGAGATCATGTACGTCAACCCAGACTGCTCAAGCAGGGTCAGTTCAAGCAGGCTCTCCACAATGATGTCCAGACAGCTTTTCAGTATCTCTAACCATGGAGTCTCCAACACCTCTCTCTCCTGCCACAAGAGGAGTGAGTGAGGGGCTGCGTGGCCCTACTTGCCAGATGGGGTTAAACCATTAAACCTCCCATCCAGGATTTAGAGACCTTCAGGACATCTCCTGTGCACAGCCCTCCCTCCTGGCTCAAAAACCTCCCAGCTCTCTCAGCTTCTCCTCAGAGGAAGGATGCTTCAATACCTTTAGCATCTTGGCTGCCCTCCACTCACCTTGCTCCACTAAGTCCATGGCCTTCGTAAACTCACAGAATACTTGAGGTTGGGAAAGACACTTAAGATCCAGTCCAACCCTTAACCTGTCACTAACGAGTCCACCACTACACTGAGTCTCTAAAGGAAGGACTACTCCTTTCTACATATCTCCAGAGATGGTGATTCAACCACATCCCTGGACAGCTTTCCATCCAGTCTCCCCCAGCACGGAGCATTCATGGGGTTGTTGTGACCCAAGTGCAGAACCTGGCACTGAGCTGTTTTGAACCTCATAACATTGGCCTCGGCCCATTGATCCAGCCTGTCCACATCACTCTGGACAGCCATCTTACCCTCAAGCAGATCAACACACCCACGATCCTTGGTGTCCTCTGCAAACTGATTGAGGGTGCACTTGATCCCCTTGTCCAAATCATTGATAAAGATATGAAACACAACTGGGCCCAGTATTCGGCCCCGGGGAACACCACTCGTGATCTGCAACAAACTGGATTTAACTCCATTCACCACAACTCTATGGGCCTGGACATCCAGACAGTTATTTACCACTGAAGAGTACACCAATCAGAGCCAAGTTCAGCCAGTTTCTCCAGGAGAATGATGTGGGAAATGGTGTCAAAAGCTTTCCTGAAGTCCAGGTTAAGGACATCCACAGCCTTTCCCTCAACCATCCACTAAGCGGGTCCCCGTGTCATGGAAGGAGATCAGGTCAGTCAGGCAGGACCTGCCCTTCATAAAGCCATGCTGACTGGGCCTGAGCACCTGGTTGTCCTGTACGTGCCGTGTGATGGCACTCAAGATGATCTCCTCTATAACCTGTCACAGCACCAAGGTCGGACTGACAGGCATTTCTCCAAATTACAATCTTAAAGGAAAGAGGGGCACCGAGACACCAACAGAACACACCCAAAGGACAGGTCAAGCCTAAAGACCTAAAGGCTTTGAGACCTTTCAGCAAAGCAGGGAGGGAATGGAAGGGGCAACACGTCATGCCTGTCACACCATCAAAGCCCAGAGCAGCCTGCCAGGGCTGTGAGGAAATGGGGGCCTCTCTTCACAACGCACCCACAAACCACACCACACCAGTGCCACAGGGTGAACTCGCCGAAGAAACCCCACCTCTCCTATGCTTTGGCTGCATCTGCCAAATGCCTTGAAAAATGACAAGTTCAAAATTTTAGCCTCTAATATTGGCACTAAAAAGCTGCCGCCAGGGACAAGTGGACACCTCCTCAAGAGGAGGACATGAAAAGGGAGTGTTGTGGTAACAAAAACACACCCCACCTCATGACTTGCCAGGATGTGGCATGAAACAGCTGCTTCTTGAATAATTCTGTCATGCGCAAAGCCTGTCCTGCCCCTCGGGGACCAGCATAAAAGCCGGCCCAGCGCCTCTCTCCCTCACACACTTCTCCCGACGCCTTCTCCTCCACCCTCAACAAGGTGAGCCTCAACCCCATCACCCGCCTTCTCCTCACCCACCTGCACCCTCTCCTCCACCACCCTCTGCCCCCTCCGCTTCCTCAACACCCTCTCTTCCAGGGACCCTCCACACCACACACATGGCCTGCTACGACCTCTGCCGCCCCTGCGGACCCACCCCGCTGGCCAACAGCTGCAACGAGCCCTGTGTCAGGCAGTGTGAGGCCTCCCGCGTCGTCATCCAGCCTCCAACCGTGCAGGTCACCCTGCCAGGACCCATCCTCACCTCCCACCCCCAGAGCACCTTCGTCGGATCCTCCGCATCGGCTGCCGTGGGCAACGAACTCAGCGCCCAGGGAGTGCCCGTCTCCTCCGGTGGATTTGGCTTTGGCTACGGCTACGGCTTGGGAGGCCTGTGCGGCTCCTACGGGGGAAGAGGCTGCAACATCTGCTAAGGGCACTCACCACCAACCAAGACACCCTGGAAGCCATGGCATGGATGGAGGATACAGATCAGGTCCCTTCCTAGTTTTCGAGAGCTTCTCCTCTCAAGACACCAGGCAACGAAGCAGGGAAGGGGCCAGCCCAGGCTGCCTGGAAACACATGTCCCGTGTACCTCCTCCTCTTCTCCCACTTTCTTCTTTTCATCACCCCTTCTCATGTCCACTTGTCTCCGGTAAAAACACCTTCTCACAAGTCATGGCTCACCGGGGACCTCTAGTGGGTACTCCCCCATACGGGCAGGATGATCTCAGTGCTTCTGGCAAGATCTGCTGCATACAAGGGACCACAGATGATGGTTTTCTCACCTCCCCTTCAGACCAGCTCCATTCCACTTGGTTCTCCTGCCTTTGCACTCTTTTCCCCTCAATAAAGTTCTCCTGCATCCCAGCCTGAGACGCCTCCAGTTCCTTTCTTCTCCCAAGGCTTTTCCAACCTCCCCCCCGCACAAAGCCCAGCGTGGGGTTGCCCAATGGTCCAGTGCTCAGCCTCTCTCAAGCCTGGCAGAGCAATTCCACCATAATACAAAACACAGGAATTGTTGGAGTCAGCTGTTGATGAGTGCCCCAAGGTGCCAAGAAGATCTCTTCTGGGAAGTTTTTAAGAAACAACTTAGATTCGCGTATTTTTTCCTTGCAGCAGATGACACAAGTGCTTCGCTTGCCCAAACAAAGGCTTGGGTTCAGTACTGCTCATCTGGACACGCCTCTGATGCCACCTTCCCTTTTCGCCACGCTCTTAACCAACTCTCTTCCCTAGCACCACTCCAGTCCTAACGAGAATTAGTCGCAGTGAAGCAGAAAGGAAAGCTGGAATATGGAAAATATAAAGAAAAAAAAAAAAAGGAGGAAAGAAATGAGGAAAGGAAGAAGAAAGGGAATAAGGAAAGTAAAGGAGAAAGGGAAGGAGAGAAGGAAGGAGAAAGGGAAGGAGAGAAGGAAGGAGAAAGGGAAGGAGAGAAGGAAGGAGTAGGGAAGGAGGAAGCGAAGGGGGAAAGGAAGGAGGAAAAGAAGGGGTGAAGGAAGGAGGAGGAACAATATGTGATTTCCTAACAGGGGTTCAGCATTGGCCTCCTCTGTGTCCCCATTCCATAACCTTGAAGGACACTGACAATTGAAGGACACTGACATTCCACAACCTTGAAGGACACCGCCCCACGAGGGCCGTCACTGCCCAAGGCATCTCCCCTGTGCTCTGCAGAGGCAAAGGCAAGGAAGGGGCTGCAGAAAGCATCACATCCCTCATCCAACCATGCTCCCACTCCACAGCTATTCATCTGCACCAGCCTTTAGGCCTCCCACCACCTTTCTCCAAGGGTGAAGATCTTGCAACAGGCAGCAAGGGAATCCTTAGAGGAAACCCAACATGTTCTTCTGCTCGCTGTCTCATGCAGAAAGCTCCAGAGAGGCAGACTTGAAGCCCTCCTAGTGGATACCACCCGTAGCCAAGACCTTCATCTCTAAAGGCAACTCCATGCACCAGGAACAAGGGTGTGAAGGAAACCCCACGGCCACAAGGATGCTCAGCCAGGAGAGTAAGACCAAGGGCCCCAGCACTGTGGAGCAAACCTCAAAACGTCCACACAAGCTGTGTTTAGGAAGATCACACACCAGCCAGCAACTCACCTGCCCCAGTGAACATCTCCAAACAGATGAGTTGCTCTGTCAGGCTGCTGCGTGTCTGTCCTGCAGGGCCCGTATCCGTCCATGGTAGCACTCCAGTCACACGAGCCATCCCACCAGCCTCAGGTTGTCCTGTGATGTCATAGTTTGTGACCTGGCACGGAACTCTTGCTCCTCCTGCTTACTTCACAGGCTCTCTGCACTTTTGCCTACAGGCGTGTCAGGTCAAGCCTTTCCAGACCCTGGCTTTCTCCTTCGCAAGAGCTCTCTTGCTCCCCTCACCTCAACCCATGCACTGATGACCTCAACCTCTACTTCCTCACTTACCTGCCAGCTACAGTCATCATCCCCAAAAGAACCATCTTACAGTCCTCCTCACCTGGTTTCACAGTAGCATGGGATGGTTGAGGTTGGAAGGAACCTCTGGAGATCATCTGCTTTGACCCTTCTGCTCAAGCAGGGCCACCTACAGGTCAGGACCATGTCCATACAGCTTTGGAGTATCCCCAAAGATATAGACTTCAAAGCCTCTCTGGGTTGGGTGGGGGGAGCTCTGAGCAACCTGGTCTAGTGGGAGGTGTCCCTGCCCATGGCAGGGGGTTGGGACTAGACGGCCTTTAAAGGTCTCTTCCAACCCAAACCGTTCTATGATGTCACCCACAAAGGGCAAATTCTAAGCTGCAGCCCCCAAAGAAGCCCCCAAAATATGTGCTGGATCCCCAGCTGTAGAAAAAGCGTGTGGCTTTTCTTCTTTTGAGCTTTGCTCTCCTTGTGATGGGGGTCATCGACCAGGCCCACTGTTGGAGAGTTAACAGCTGAAGCTTTGTTGTGGTGATTAATAAGATGGGTCATAGGTTCCATCAACGTGGAGAGTGGCTGATAATAGTCTTCCCACAAAGTCTACTGCCAAGTCTTACTGCACTGGTCTGGCTGGCATGGAGTTAACTGTCCTCGTAGCAGCCCAGACAGTGCTGTGACACCATGTTTGTGACTCCAACGGTGTTGATACCCACCTGGACACGTTCCTGTCCAACATGCTCTAGGTGGACCTGCTTTGGCAGGGGGGTTGGAATAGGTGATCTCCAGAGATCCCTTCCAATCCCAGCCATTCTGTGATTCTGTGAAAGCTGTCCCTGTGCTGGCCTTCAAGGGCATGGCCACAGCTTTATAGAATCATAGAATCATAGAATTGCTGAGGTTAGAAGGGACCTTTCAGACCATCAAATCCAACCATCAACCCAACACTGACCAAAACCATCACTAAACCATATCTCTGAGCACCACATCTACCCGGCTTTTAAATCCCTCCAGGGATGGTGACTCCACCACTGCCCTGGGCAGCTTCTTCCAGCGTTTAATAACCCTTTCAGTGTAAAAAAACTTTTCCTAATATCCATCCTAAGCCTCCCCTGGTGCAACTTGAGGCTGTTTCCTCTTGTCCCATCGCCTGTTCCTTGGGAGAAGAGACCAACCCCCTGGCTACATCCTCCTTTCAGGGAGTTGTAGAGAGCGAGAAGGTCTTCTCTCCGCCTCTTTCTCTCAGCCTAAATAACCCCAGCTGCTCCTCAGAAGTTCTCCAGACCCTTCTCCTTGTGCTTCAGGCCCCTCACCAGCTCCATTGCCCTTCTCTGGACACTCTCCAGCCCCTCAACGTCTTTTTTGTAGTGAGGGGCTCAAAACTGGCTGCAGTAGTCGAGGTGGGGCCTCACCAGAGCCGAGTACAGGGGGACCATCACTTCCCTAGTCCTACTGGCCACACCGTTTCCCCTGGCTGATCCCAGAGCCCCCCCCCATCTCCCACCCCATGCAGAATATTGTGACACTGCGTGTGACAAGGAGCTGTGGATAAATCTAATTGGGGTGGAGCTGTTAAGGGGGGGGGGTTGATGCTGCTGTGGCTTTTGAAACCTGCCTTGATGGAAGACCTTTCATTGCTTCTCTTGTTTAATCATTGAGGGTTTGAGAGACGTTTCAAGTCTTTATCTAGCTTAAAAATGTTAAAACATAATATTCTTCTGTTTCCACGGCAACAGAGACAGCGGGCATTTCTCGGGCCTGAGATGATGTTGGCATCTAGAATTTGTCACAAGGTTTAAAAGACGGAGTAATTGGCTTTGAAAGCACCACGCAGAGGGAAGGGAGACCAAGGGCTGGAAGGGACAAGCGGAGGCCAAAGCCCAGTCCCAGGGCTGTGAGCTCGCAGGGAGCTGGTGCTCTGGCACTGGTTTCCATGCCTCCCGCCCACGTGGCACCTTCCACCAGAGCAGGTTCCTCCAAGCCCCATCCAACCTGGCCTTGAACCCCTCCAGGGATGGGGCAGCCACAGCTTCTCTGGGCAACCTGGGCCAGGCTCTCACCGTCCTCAGGGAGAAGAATTTCCTCCCCAGATCTCACCTAAATCTCCCCTTTTTCAGCTTAAAACCCTTCCCCCTCCTCCTATGGCTCCCCTCCCTGATCCAGAGTCCCTCTCCATCTCTCCTGGAGCCCCTTGAGGGACTGGAAGGGGCTCCAAGGTCTCCCCGGAGCCTTCTCTTCTCCAGGCTGAACCCCCCCATCTCTCTCAGCCTGTCCTCCCAGCAGAGGGGCTCCAGCCCTCCCAGCATCTCCGTGGCCTCCTCTGGACTTGCTTCATCTTCAGCGTTGGTTACCGGTGACAGGGTGGGTGCCTTTCCCATGAGACCACTGCTGAGCACCGTCCCAGCTGTCCCTCTGCAGAAGCGACACGTCACACATACCCTGTGATACTCTGTGATTCTGTACAAATATCTGCATGTGCATGATGCATGTATCTGCATGTGCATACATGTATCTGCGTGTGTGTATGCACGTATGAACATATATCTGCATGCGTGTGCATATCTCTACATGTATATACACATGTATGTATATCTGCATCCATGTACATATATCTGCCTGTATATGTACATGTATGTATATATGCATACATGTGCATATATCTGCATGTGTGTACATATATCTACATGTATGTGTGCATGTATGTACTTATATATGCATGTATGTACATATATCTGTGTGTACATATATCTACATGTATATATGCATGCATGTACGTGTATCTGCGTGTATGTATATCTCTGTGTGTACATATATCTGCATGTATATGTGCATGTATGTACATATATCTGCATGTGTGTACATATATCTGCATGTATGCACGTATATCTGCATGTATGCACGTATCTCTGCATGTGTATGCAGGTATGTACATATGTGACCGTGTACGTACATATATCTGCATACATGTATGCATGTACATACGTGTATCTGCACGTGTCTACATATGCATCTACATGTATGCACGCATGCATGTACGTATGACGGCACGTGTGTACATATATCTCCATGTATATACGTGTCTCTCCATGTCTGTACATACATCATCACGTCTGCACCTATCTCCACACGTATGTACACACGCGTGTACTCACACGCGCAGCCCGCCCCGCCCACACGCATGCGCACGCTCCCGCCTCCCCCGCGCACGCGCGCCTTCCCTCCGAACTACAACTCCCATCGCCCCCCGCGGCTCTCCCCGGGAGGGGGAGGCGTGGCCTGCAGGCGGTGGGAGGGGGCGTGTCCCACACCCCCCCACACACCCCTGGCTCCGCCCCCTCCGCCTCTCCCCATTGGCGGCGCCGCCGTTGTCGCTGGTGACGGCGGGACGCTGAGCGGCGCGAGCGCCGGCCTCAGTCAGCGGCGGGGCGGCCGCGGGGTCGGAGCCGGAGGGGGGGCGGCAGCGGCGGCGGGAAACGGCGGCGGCTCGATCGGTTCGCCGGGGCCATGAGAGGCCGAACCGGCACCGGGGCCGCCGCCGACCAGCGGTGAGGCCGCCGGGAAGATGGCGGAAAGGTGAGAACCGGCACCGCGGGGTGGGGTTTTGGGGTGGGGGGGCGCCTCTGAGGGGGGGCCTGAGGCCTACGGGGGGGCTGAGGCCTAAGGGGGGGGGGGCTGCTCCCTCTCGTCTATGGGGACCAGACCCCCCCTCAGCGCCCCCGGGGGGACCTCGGTCCCCCCGGGGGCGCTGAGGGGGGGTCTGGTCCCCATTTATTCCCCCCGGGGGGGTTGTCTTCCCTCTCCCCCTCCTTCCATATATAACTATATAGGGGTTATGGGGGTTCCCCCCATCTTTGGGGTGCCCTGAGGGGTGTTTGTCCCCCTCCCCGCCCCACCTTGGGGGGGTATCTGGTTTTGGGGAGAGGGAGTTTTGTCCCCCCTTCTCTCGCCGTACACGTTTAATTAGGGGGTGGTGTCTGTTTTTGGTGCATGGTGTTGCGGGGGGGGGGGGAGCGAGCTGGATGCTCCCACCTGGTTCCCTGCGGTTGCAGTGGGAAGATGAAGCAGGGGGTGTGGGCTGGATCCCAACCCCACCCTGATTTCCAGGGCGGGGGGGGCATTGGTAAAGGCTATGGGGGCTGGATCCCCCCCCTGCTCCCTATGGAGGAGCTGAATCTCCGCTTGGTCCCCTTTCGGGGGGGGGGGGAAGGGGGGTTATGGAGGGGCTGGACACCCCCCCTGCTCCCCCTGAGGGGGCTTATGGAGGGGTTGGTTCCCCCCCTGCTCCCTGTAGGGGGGCTGGATCCCCCTCTGCTCCCCGAGGGGGTGATTATGGGGGGGCTGGATCCCCTTCTGCTCCCTGTGGGGGGGCTGGATCCCCCTCTGTCCCCTTGGAGGGGGGGGCTTATGGAGTGGCTGCATGTCTCCCTGCTCCCTTTGCGGGGGCTGGATCCCACCCTTGCTTTCTGTGGATGCTCTGCGGGGGGGGGTTATGGATTGGGATGGATCCCCACCCCCCGCCATGGGGGATGCAGCCAGGGGAGGTATTTTTACGGAGGTGTAAGGTGTGGCATGGCCAAGGGGGGGTAAGTGGGGGGGGGGGGGACGACGACAACGACACAGAGGGTGTCGTGGGAGTGGGTGTGGATGCAGGGATGCGCTGGAGAAGGTGTACGGGCAGGGATTGGGGTGGGGGAGATCCCACTGCAGGGGTTGGGGGGGGGGCTGCAGTGGGGTGGGGGTGGGGGGATGCACTGGCCTGGGAGTGGGGAGAAATGGCCGAGTCGTGTTTGTGCTGGAACGGGGGTTTATTTATTTCACATGTGTGGTGGATGGCGACCTGCTGGTTGGGTTGGTGAGGTTTTGGGGGGTTTTTTGTTGGTTTTTTTTTTTTTCCTCTCTGCGCTGCTCTGCTGCTTCCCCAGACCTGCATTTCTCCGGCAGCAAAAACTGCAGGATGGGAATATTTTATTTATTTAATTTTTTCTTTCCCATCCCAACCTCCCCCCGCTCTCTTCCTTCCTGGGCGATAGCAGTTTAATCAACCCTTGAGTGACCTCTACAGATAAACCCGCAGCTGCTGTGCTCCAGTACCTCACCTGGCACACGCAGCTGGGTGGGTTTAAGGGGAGGAGGGGAAAAAAAAAAAAAAAAGCTTTTTAAAAGAAAATCAATGAAATTGAGGAGCTTGGTGTGAGCTCTGGGGTACCGCAAGCAGCAGGTGGCTTGGGCTGGGGTGTGATTCTGGCTGGGTGTAGCTGGACCGGTCGTAAGCGAGATGTGATGCCGGGCTTGGCGTCGGTGGCTGTGCCGTTGCCGTCCATGGATGGTTGGATGTTCTCCTCCTCGGAGCGTCTGCCCAGGCAGTGGCTGCGGCTGAATGTTAATACACCACATGATCGTTAAAAACAGCGTGATTGCACCTTGCTGCAAAAAAAATCTGTTGCCTTGGTTGGCAGCGACGTCGCGAGCTGATTTCTTTGGTGCTACGGGGGAACCAACACCCTCCCGCTTCCATCATCTGCCTGCTGCAAACTGTCTCGCTGCTGACTTTTTTTTTTTTTTGGTGGGGGGGGGAGAGGAGATTGATGGTACTTGGTGTTTGGTGCTCGTGGATGTGAAGATCTTGGCTTGTGCTTGCAAGATGTGATCTTACGTCGGCTGATAAATGCCTCTCGTCCTTCTCTTACCGAGTATTGTTCCATGCCGTACGCTTTCTCTATTTATTTTTTTTTTTTTTAGAAGGGAGAGGCTCTATATTTCTCCCTCTTCGCTTAGGAAGGGTGTAAGGGGGGGGGGCGGACACTCGAGGTCTAGCGGCATCACCCTTCACAGACATCTCCCATGGGGGTTTGTACATATGCTCAGGAGATACATTCCCCGCCTAAAATTTGGATTAATCCAACTCTGCGCTGGAGTTTGAATCGCTGATGGCAGTGCACCGGTACCTGGGATGGTTTTTAAGCCTAAATGACTTTTTAATGTTAATCCCAAGGCCTTGAGTTACGCTAATGCCCTTGGGAGAGAGCATTTCAGCGCTCTTCCTTTGGGAAGAAAGGCGTGCATTGAGGCCTTCCATCTCCAGCGAAGTCTGTGCTCTGATGCTAAAGGAGCCGCTGACGGGGTATTTCCCACCGAAATCTATGGTTGCCGTATTTTTCCTGCTGCGGACCGAGACAAACCAAGGTCTAGCCTGTCTGCGAGCCAGATGTCTTCATGTAGCTCTCTTCCAAAGGAGCTGGAGATGGGTTCAAAGGAGCTTTTTCAAAGGAGGCTGTTAGCAAGACATCAAGATTCTTCGGTGGCTTAAAAAGAGGGGAGGGAGCGAATTCGCCGTCCTCCTGGTAAAATTAATATTGCTGATATAAAGGTGCCCGAGAAGGGCTCACAGCTGAATTTCTGTGATTTATTGTGAACTTCATCTGAGGTGCCTGTAACTGGTGATTCCTGGGTACGCTCTACGTGGTTTAAATTAGGTCATTAACTATCCTAATAAGAGAAGCAGAAATGCCGTGGTCTTCTGTAACCTGCAGCTCTGAGGGAGCGAGAGAGAGGAGATGCGGCCAGTTGGCCAGGAGCCCAGAGCTCCATAGCTTCCAGCTGAATAAAAGGTGGGTGAAGAGGTGCAGGAGGATTAAATTGGGTTACATCGGATGCCGGCTGGGTCTTTGCTGGGAGGGTCCTGCCGCTGGGAGCCGTGGGACTTCCTCCCTGTGACAAGGAGGAATCAGAGAATGATAAAATCATTTAGGTTGGGGGGGGGGGGGGAACACCCTTAAGATCATAGAGCCCAACCGTAAAAGGAGAGGGAGACTGCTGAGGTCTGGACTGTTGAAGGTTGTCCAAATCCTGACCCACATTGCATTTCACGAGGGATTTTCCTGATCGCCGTGACGGTGAGCGTGTGGTTGTTGGGTATGTGGGTTTTATTTTGGTTTTGGGGAATTTATATTTTTATTATTTTTTTTTTGCTGCTGCTGCCCTGCTGGGACAGGAGCCACTTTCTACCCTGGTTGCAACCACAAAATGGATTTTATGGTTAGTCCTGGGCAGCTGCTGCAGCTGTTAAATTCAACAGTGATGCTGGGCGTAATCTTGACCAGTTTTACGAAGATTAATGAAGATATATTTAAGCTAATGAACCTGGCAACATAAGAGCAGTGAGATGCATGGATGGCAAGGCTGGCTTTTTATTCTGATTTAAAAGAAAATCCCTTCTGCCTCGTTCTTCCTAACTTATATTGGGCATTTTGGACCTGTAATTGCGCGTTATAACTAATGAGTGGTAAGGTGGCATCATCTTGAAGCAGGAAGATAAGGCCTAGGCCTGATGGTTGAGAAGCTTCTCCAACCCATCAACTAGGTGTAAGGCTTCCAGATGTTTTAGAGAACATAGTTGAATCCCAGATCATGTCCAAAATAATTTTAGAAAATATTTTATGGATTGTTTTCCTTCTGAAAAATAGAAAAATAATGTCTGCTCATGCATGATCAGTTTGATGTTGGACCTCCTGAGTATGTTGTGTGAGGGCAGAGGTTCTTGGTAGTGTGGTGTCGCTGATCATAGATCTGGTGTGTGTTTGTTTTGCTTCCCTGTTTACAGAGCTGCTCCTCCACCTCTTTAATATTAAAAAAGAAGCTGGTAAAATCTGGGACAATCCCAGCAGCCTGTCTGTACATCACTCTATCTTTAGAGCTGTGGCTTTCAACAGTTGAAAGCTGCCTTATTGCCTGTGGTTGTGATATTTACAACTCATCTCTCAATTAGGACTCCTGAGTCTCCAAAATCCTTAAGCTGGTCCTGGCACGATCATAGAATGGTTTGGGTTGGAAGGGACCTTAAAGATCATCCAGTTCCAACCTCCTGCCATGGGCAGGGACACCTCCCACCAGTCCAGGTTGCTGCAAGCCCCCTCCAACCTAGCCTTGAAGACCTCCAAGGAGGGAATAAGAGATGTCCAGGCTGTGATGTGCAGGAAATTATGGAGTTTTGTTTGCTGAAATATTTCAGCTTAGACTGGAGAAGGCATCAGAAAAATCTGTCACTTGGACCAACGTGACCCTTCCTCGGTAGAAAAGCAGAGGCTTCTTGCATAATATGGGTCCTCTCTAAGGATAAGCCTCAGGTAGACATGATGTCCTCAGGTAGAGCTCCAGGGAAAGAGTTGTCTCAACTTTGTGCTTTTTTAAAGCTTTGTGAGGAGCTACCCCAGAGAATTTGGTGAATCCACAGTTCTATACCTGGATTTGAAGGTCTTGGGTTTGATCAAGTCCTTGAGCTGTGTGCCATCAGCTCCTGTCACCACGTGGGGGTTTTCACCTGGGAAATGTTTGTGGGGGTGAAGTCTTGAGCTGTACAGACGTGCAGCGAGTTGGTGTAGACAACTTCCCCCCACAAATTAATTGCTTTAGATAGGAGCAGCTTCCTAAATTCTGTTCCAGCAGCGTCCTGTTGCGGCTTCTCCTTCTTTGGGTCAACTGACCTGACCATTCTCTCTCCTGGGTCAATCTGCTCTGATTGCTCAATCTGCATTGGGGCTGGTGAAGCTTCCAGGGCAAGTTTTTCTGGGTAAGTTTGTAGGTAAACTATAATCTAGAGGGCAGACATGGTGTCTCATGAGTAGGTATCTTGGTTAAGACTGGTTTGGGCAAGGCTCGAATCTTCAAACCATCCTGGCGATCATATTAAGACCAAAGACGTGTGGTGTTCAAGATGAAGGTTTTAGAAGCTCACCTCTAGTAACTTGTGAAGATACAAGATTTAGAAAACAAACAAACAAAATCCCTACCCAACAACCTTTAAACAAAAAACCACAAACCCAAAACGAAACCACTAAATACAACCCAGAAGTCTCTGGGGACTGGGCTGATTCCAGGAGTGAAAAATTCTGTATAATTGGGTAAAGCTGCAAGTTCCCCGTCGGTGCAGCCGAGATGTGGAAGGGGATGGATCGTAAATCATCAGGTGTGGGATTTTGGGGCTTGAATGTGGCCTGCGTCACTGCACGGCAACGTTTTTATGGTATGCTTATCTGGTCATGTTTGCCCCAGAGAGTAAATACCGGTGAGAACTTCGTTTTGGCTCCTGATTAAGATCACTACGAGCGTTACGGTGACTTCTTCCCTCCAGTACTTTTAGAAGAAAAATCATTTCTTGTTCCTGTCTTCAGCAGCCATCCTCTCCCTCCTGCATTTTTGCTTCAGTGATTATTTCCTTACATGCTCTAGATAACGCATTGAACCTAGACCTTTCCTCTTCCTCCTCCGTCTCTTCTCAAAAAGAAACATTTCTCCTCGTAATACTTTTTCTTTTTTTTTTTTTTTTTTTCACTTTACGACTAATCCGGGCTGGCTATTTTTAATTCCAAGAAGCAAGGGATGGATAAATGTGCTCCAGGTGCTGAGGGGAAGAAGTAGAACCCTTGGAATTAGGAGCAAATGACTTAAATTGCTCACAGGAACCCCCAAAGCCGGTTTTCTCCCTTTACCGGCTCCTGGCGAGATGTGAAAGAACCACATTGTGCTGTGACAATGGGAGGTGCCTCGTTTCTCAAATTCTTCAATCCCTCGCCATTTCTCTGGCCTTAATAGATCTGGGGATTGTATTTATTTCCCCTCCTCTCGCTGCTGGGGTTGCTCCTGCCCTTTAAAGTGTCCTCCACGAACAGCCCTGCAAGAGGCCTGATGGATGCCCAATTTTTAGAGAGCTAAATACATCACTCTGATTTTTTTTATTTTTTTTTTTTCCAGTACTGACCCAGCTCGTTGGCAGGCAACTGAATATCCTCATCTCTTCCCTCTCAAATGAAAAAAAAAAAAAACCCAAAAATATTGTTTTCAAAATGTTAAAGTATTTTTAAACAGTAAATGGGAAGGGGATGGAAACGGGCAGAGAGGGCTCATTGAGTGTGACGTGTAGTAACCCAGTGGTGTCATTTAGAGAGCAGAAACCACTGTTCCTGCAGTGAAAGATGTGGAAATTTTTGATTGTTGATTAACATCTCATAAAACTGGCAGCAAATGAGGCCTGAAATAGACTGTCAGAGGGAGAAGGCTTTGCTTATTGTATTTTACAGGCGGTGCGATCCTAGAAGGTTTTGTTCCTGGATTGAACATTGATTGGAAGTTGTGTTTCTGGTACAGAGCAGAGCTTTTCTGACTCGGGGTTAATGTTATAGTTTTGCTCGTTAGTGCTGACTTTTTAAAACACAGTTTGACTGCAAAGAAAGCCCTGGAAGGGAAGGAGGGAGGGGTGTAAGGAGCAGAGGATTTGGGATATCTGGGCTTGAATGTGGCACAGAGGAAGGATGTTATGGCCACCGGTGACTTAGCCAGCCCTGGACTAGTCGATACCTGACCTAAAGGTGGCTTGGAGGCTGCTCTGCTCTTCGAGTGCAGTGCACAGGGACTGGGGGTTAGAAATTAGAGTGAAAACCTCAGCAAATATTCAATAAAAATGCAGCGTTGCATACTGAAAGTTTAAATTTCTGACCTTGCCGTAGGATGGGCATATTCTGCATCTGTGTATTTAGAATCATGGGATGGTTTGGGGTGGAAGAGACCTTAAAGATCATCTAGTCCAACCCCCTGCCATGGGCAGGGACACCTCCCACCAGAGCAGGTTGCTCCAAGCCCCCTCCAACCTGGCCTTGAACCCCTCCAGGGATGGGGCAGCCACAGCTTCTCTGGGCAACCTGGGCCAGGCTCTCACCACCCTCACAGCAAAGAAGTTCCTCCCGAGATCTCACCTAAATCTCCCCTTTTTCAGCTTGAAACCCTTCCCCCTCCTCCTATGGCTCCCCTCCCTGATCAAGAGTCCCTCCCCAGCTTTCCTGGAGCCCCTTGAGGGACTGGAAGGGGCTTGAAGGTCTCCCCGGAGCCTTCTCTTCTCCAGGCTGAACAAATCCATCACTGATCCCATTTTACAGATGGGAAAGAAGAGACCTCGGTGTGTCAAAAGTGGCACACTATAATAATACTGTAGTCTTGGATCTCAGCTTTCTGGGCCATCGCTGGTTTTGACCATGGGAGTCCCCTTCTTCTTTACTACCGAGAAGTATAGAAAAATCTTTGAATCGAAGCTGGTGCCTTCCTTTTGGTGTAGCCCCTACAGAAAACCCACGTGCCTGCTCCATTTGTGCTCTTGTCAGATGCCCACGGTTTCTGGGCTGCCTCTTCCCGAGGTGATGACATTTCTCTGTCTGCCTCGTTGCATTTTTATTGATCTTCCCTCTCCGCTCTGCACTCCGCTTGAATGTAAATGACTTCCACGGGCGACGTGTTTGGAAACCCAAGCTTTTTACCATCCAGAAACGTTACTTACTTGGCGAGTTGAAGCTATAGTATTATGATTTTTATTGATCTTTCTCACAAGCCTGAGAGCACTTTGCACACAGTTGGGAGAGATCATTGCGTTAGATGGAAAAGTGCAATCGCTTATTGACTGCGATGTGGAAGCTTCAGCAGAGAAGGATGGACAATAGGGTGCGTTTAAATAACGGTGGAATTTAGGTTACTAGAGTCAGCCCATGGTCCGTCCGGGGTATTTAGAGAAATAGTCCCTCTTTGAAGTTGGGATCATGGAATCCTTTGGGTGGGAAGGGACCTTTAAAATCCATCTAGTCCAACCCCTAGCCATGGGCAGGGACATCTTAGAATCATAGAATGGTTTAGGTTGGAAGGGACCTTAAAGACCATCTTGTTCCACACCCCCTTCCCTGGGCAGGGACACCTCCCACCAGAGCGGGTTGCTCAAAGCCCCATCCAACCTGGCCTTGAACCCCTCCAGGGATGGGGCAGCCACAGCTTCTCTGGGCAACCTGGGCCAGGATCTCACCACCCTCAGAGTGAAAATTTCCTTCCTAATGTTTAATCTAAATCTCCCCTTTTCCATTTTGAAGCCATTACCCCTCATATTTTCACTCCGTGCCCTTGTAAAAAGTTCCTCTCCAGCTTTCTTGTAGGCCCCCTTCAGATACTGGAAAGCTCCTATAAGGTTTCCCTGGAGCATTCTGTTCTCCAGGCTCGATCTTCAACTGGACCAGGACTCACAGAAGGGTTTGAGTGGGAAGGGACCTTTAAAGGCCATTGACTCCAACCCCCTGCCATGAGCAGGGACATCTTCAACTAGACCAGGTTGCTCAGAGCCCCATTGAACCTGACTTGGAATGTTTCCAGGGATGGTGCATCCACCACCTCTCTGGGCAACCTGGGCCAGTGTCTCGCCACCCTCATCTGTAAAAAAATTTGTTCCTTATCCTTTAAAAGAGAAAATTCTGCTTCTTGAACAGCCTGTCTTGTTTCCTTTCGCTGTGCTGGGAGGGTTGGTTGGTTTTTTTGGTGTCCATCTGTTGGATTACTCAGGTTGAGGAACGCATCTCAAGCTGGCCAAGCAGCGCACTGAGCACACACGCAAGGCTTTGGAGGATATGCTGGATGTATCATCGGTTTTATTAGTAATTAAGCTGTCTCTTAAGTGCTTTCTGAACCCTGCTGCCGACCTGAAGTCGGCTTTCTGGATGCTGTTGTTTCTGCTTCCTAAGCTTCTTTGCTCCCTTTAATCTAACGCGTGCATCTGTGAGTCCGCCTCCCCTCAAAGGAGAAATCCTGTAGAGGCTTCTCCATGGTGGCTGAGACTTTAAAAAAAAAAAAAAAATTAAATCAAAATGACAAAACCACAAATGCCCCTTGCTCTGGCAACGTTTCATGTGGTCAGGAACATTTGGGAAGAATTAGAAATAAAAACAAAAAACCACCAGGCAGGAACAAAATAATCAGTGTTTGGAGGAGTTGAGGGATTTCTGTCCACGCGTCCCTGACCAGATCAGCAGGCTCTTGCCTGGGCGTGCGATTTTCATCTGCTTCCCATAAAAGTGGTGGGATTTGGGTGAAATGTATTCCTTTCCCAGGGAGGAAGGAGACTGAAGCCTGAGTGAGTTGAATCCTGTCCCCTGCCATAGAATCGTGGAACGGTTTGGGTTGGAAGGGACCTTAAAGATTGAGTCCAACCCTTTGCCGTGGGCAGGGACACCTCCCACCAGACCAAGTTGCTCAAAGCCCTGTCCAACCTGGCCTGGAATGTTTCCAGGGATAGGGCATCTCCCACCTCTCTGGGCAACCTGGGCCAGTGTCTCACCACCCTCAGAGTAAAAAATTTCTTCCTTAGATCTCATCTGAATCTTCCCTCTTTTAGTTTAAAGCCATTACCCCTTGTCCTGTTGCTGCAGGCACAATTAAAGGCAATCCCCATCTTTCTTAGAAGCTTCTTTTAGGTATTGAAAGGCCTCGACTTCAAAAGGTCTCCATCCAGAGCATTGGGACTGACTGAGCGGTGGCCACCAAAGGTTTGTTTCTGAAGAAGGCAGCGATGTTCACTTTCCTTGTGCTTCCAGCTACCGTGAAGGTGCTCCACGAGTCCAGAACTGGTGGTGAGGTGCTGGACCTCCCTGGGGTTTCCTGACACATTCTGTGCCCTGCGTGGATGAGGACCTCTGCTTGATGGTTCCTGGCAGGGGTGAAGGTCTCGCATGGCTCCACTCGCAGCCTCCTGTGCTGATGACGCCAGGACCAGTAGTGCTTGCATCATGATGAGTGTGTCCCTAATTGAGCATGGCTTGATGAAATTGAGCAGCGGGGTGGCAGAAGTGCACAGGAAGCTCTTTATTGCTTTTAATTTCAGATTTAAAAGGGCTTTCATTACACCGCCCCCACCCCACCCAAGGCTGTGGAGATCGTTCAGTTCCCTGCTTCCACCTTCATTTCCAAGAGATGCCGTGGAATCTGTCAGAGCTTCCGACAGCGCTGCTGCGAGGGGGGGGAAAAATTGCAAATGAACACATCGGCGCTGCTTTCATTTAGAAGCCTTTTCTTTTCCCCTTCCAGTTCTGCATATCTCGCATCTCCTTAATGTCACCTTGAGGAATCTGTGTTGTAGGCTGGCTCTTCAGCGCAGTGGATCGTCTGTCTTGGAAGTAGGTGGAGCGTCTGCTCAAAAAATACAGTAGTTTAGAGAACACCTTAGCACATTTTCTATTGAAGACTTTTTTTTTTTTTTTTCCTTTCTTTGTAGGAAATTCTCAGGGTTTTTGTTCAAGAACAGTAATGTGCCTAGAACTTCAAACCCCCTGACAAGTGCATCTGCAGTAATTATTTTTGCTGTCAAACTTGAGCTCCCCTAAGCAAGGCACCTTTTCTTTTTTCAGCTGGGAGGGAGAAGGTGCGTGGAGAGGGTTCCTCATTAAAAAGAGAAGCGGGAATAGGCCCTGGTAGAAAAGGAGATTTATTCTGAATTTATTGATCAGGGTTTTTTAAGCCACCGGGCTTGACAAGGTGCGATGCCTGCCTTCCTCAAAATCTGTTCTAGAAATTCAATGACTTGATTGTTGCAGCTTTTTCTTAGAATCACAGAATGGTTTGGGTGGGAAGGGACATTTAAAAGCCATCTAGTTCCAACCCCTGCCCTGGGCAGGGACACCTCCCACCAGAGCAGGTTGCTCCAAGCCCCCTCCAACCTGGTCTTGAACCCCTCCAGGGATGGGGCAGCCACTGTTTCTCTGTGCAGCCTGGGCCAGGCTCTCGCCACCCTCACAGCAAAGAACTTCTTCCCCAGATCTCACCTAGATCTCCCCTCTTTCAGTGTCAAACCCTTCCTCCTCGTCCTATGGCTCCCCTCCCTCATCAAGAGTCCCTCACCAGCTTTCCTGGATCCCCTTTAGGGACTGGAAGGGGCCACAGTAAGGACATGAGGGGCTTTCTGGGCTGCCAGCGCATGTTGTCAGCCCATGGCCAGCTTTCCCAGCCCCCCGCAGCCCTTCTCAGAGCTGATCTCCATCCCCAGCCTGGGCTGAGACCGGGGTTTGCCCCAACTCAGGTGCAGAACCCTGCACTTGGCCTTGTGGAACCCCATGAGGTTCACACAGACCCACTTCTCCAGCCTATCCAGATCCCTCTGGCTGGCTCCCCGTCCCTTGGGTGTGTTGATTGCCCCACACAGCTTAATGTTGTTAAGAATAAATGGTTTCTCAGCAAATCCCTGCATCACCTCTGCTTCTAGTGCTGATGTTCTCCACTGTCCCTTTTCACTGCTATGGGATGGACTTCCAAGCTGAGGCAAGACTCCTGACAAAAGCAGCTCTTCTATGAATCATTTTAAGTGTCAAAAAGTAGGGTCTTGTACTGGAGGATGAAAAGTCAGGTCTGGGAACAGGGTTGGCTGTTCGCTACTAGAAGCAGAGCACAGAATGAGGTTGAGGAGGCCTTGTCTGGAGAAGACTGTAGGAGGAACATAAGATAATGCAGTGGGGGGAAATCAGGGCTTGTTTTGTCATCTCCAAAATTCCCCGGGTTGTTTTCTGAAAAGATGACACTCCAAACAGGAGACTAATACAAACGCGTGGTAGAAACCAAGCTTGGCGTGCAGGAGGAACAGGTTTGGCAGGAGAACCCTCTGTTGCCTGATGCTCCTCTACGTAGGAAGCATCAGATCCAGACCAGTAAATCCACAGGTGATATTCGTCTCGTACCGATAGGCGTTAATTGTGAATGTCCCTGTCTATTAATTGGGAATCTGTTAAAAGTTGCTCCAAGAATGGCTCAAAAACAGTTAAAGGTAGTTCTCCAAAACATGAAGGAATGTTTGGCTGGAGTTTATGGGCAGTGGCTATCTGTTTTGGGTGCCGTGCTCTCCTAAACAGTCATGCATTTGGATCTTGAGGTGCCCCTCCTTTTAGCAAGAAGGAAAATATTAAATATATGTACTTTTGGATACTCCTGGCATATGTCTCTCCATCTGCACTTAAAGCACGCGGATAATGCGGCTAAAAACACACTTGCAGATAACACTGTATAAATTTTCCCCCTGTGCAGTGCAAATATCTTTCATTAAGGCTTTTAAACAGGGGGAAAGCAACCTTTTGGGGGTATGATTTTTTGCAGGAAAACCTACATATAAAGCAAGTCTGCTCAGATAAGTCTTGTGTCTCAGAGTGTATTTAATATGCTAGTGGCATGAGCACATGTCCTGGCCTTGGTTTCGTTCTGGAGAATTTGTGAGCTTGGAAAAAGGACCCTTGGAAAAGGGGCTGCTGGGGAAGGCTGCAAATCTGCACATGGAAGTAATTAAAGGTTATCAATGATTCATGTATCTCCATCCACCCACATGACTGTGATACGAGTGCTTGCTTTCTCTCTTTGGGTGCATTTCAGACTAGCCTAGAATCATGGAATGGTTTGGGTGGGAAGGGACCTTTAAAGGCCACTGAGTCCAATCCCCTGCCCTGGGCAGGTACATCTTCAACTAGACCCGGTTGCTCAAAGCCCCCCTCCAACCTGGCCTTGAACCCCTCCAGGGATGGGGCAGCCACAGCTTCTCTGGGCAACCTGGGCCAGGCTCTCACCACCCTCACAGCAAGGAAGTTCTTCCCCACATCTCACCTGAATCTCCCCTTTTTCAGCTTAAAACCCTTCCCCCTCGTCCTGTGGCTCCCCTCCCTGATCAAGAGTCCCTCCCCAGCTTTCCTGGAGCCCCTTGAGAGACTGGAAGGGGCTTCAAGGTCTCCCCGGAGCCTTCTCTTCTCCAGGCTGAACCCCCCCAACTCTCTCAGCCTGTCCTCACGGCAGAGGGGCTCCAGCCCTCGCAGTGTCTCTGTGGCCTCCTCTGGTCCTGCTCCAATAGGTCCATGTCTCTCCAGTGCTGAGGCTCCAGAGCTGGAGGGAGGTCTCCCCAGAGCAACCATTTCCCATATGATAGAAATCATTGAACCTTCAGAATTATCTGGGAATTTTCAGCTCCCATTCCGGGTGGGCCTTCGGCTTTAGTGTCTGTGGGGCAGGAAACCTACTGTCACTTCTTTCATCTTATCTCCAGTCCTTCAACTTGATTGCACATGGCCACTGGGATCTTGCCCAGCAGCAGAGTCTTTTTTTAACAAAATGCTGCCTTAGCTCTAGAATACTTTTTTTTTCCCTTGATTCTTCTGTATATTGACAACTTGAAGTCAGCGCTCAAAGTGCTGACCTACAGTTCTGAATACCGGCGCAGGATTTATCCCAAAGCGATGAGAGACACGTGCGTGTTCATCTCGAGGACGTGGCACTTAAATTAAGAATATTTTGGGTAAGTTCTCGTTCAGTCTCACTGCCCTGATGGTTTTACAAATAGAGACAAAATGATTTATAGCCAGAGATTTGAAAGGCTAGAATTTTTCTGGTATTCTCTTGATTGAAATTAATAAAAGAGGCGTTGGTACCTGAAATTAATTGTCTCCCAGGTATGTGAGTTTGCTTCTCCAGTGCGTTCGTATGATATGGCATACAGTTTGCTCCCATTGCAGTGTATGGTGGCTAAATCCTACAAAACCGAACTGCCTCAGGTGGGATTTGTTGCAGAATTGCATGGTGGAGGTCTGAAAACCTTGAAGTTTGGTACCCTGAAGGCCAGCCACCTGCCCTAGATGGTCCCTGTCCCCCTGAAATGGAGAATAAAGTGGGGGCTTTGGGGTACTGTCTTGTTTTTTAGCTGCGGATTCCCACATGTATCCATGGGACAGGAGGTATTAGAGACAAGGAACATCTTACAGTGTCAGTGCTGAGTTGCGTTGGAGATGGACTTCAGCTGGGAATCTGGACTGGTGTGAAACCGCTTTATCTGTCTGAGGGAAGTGTTTGAGATGCCCCGAGAAGCTGTGGCTGCCACATCCCTGGAGGTGGTTCAAGGCCAGGTTGGATGGTGCTTGGAGCAACCTGGTCTGGTGGGAGGTGTCGCTGCCCATGTCAGGGGATTGGAACTAGATGACCTTTAAGGTCCCTTCCAACCCATCTTGACTGTGTTGGGAGCCCATGAACTTAAATATCTTTGAGGTGAATATCTCCTAATGGTTTAAATATCTGGATCTTAAATACTGCTAAGTATCCTTTATTTTCCCATTCCCTAGGTGATATTTTAATCCCAGAGTTTGCTGAAATATAATTGCCACGCTCTTCTGTGAGTAGACTCGTGGAAGGTCTTTTATCCTGGAGCTACGCAAAGGCTGGCTTTTTTCCTGGTTTTTAAAGGCAGCCTTTGTGGGAGGCAAAGGCTCAGCTCCCTCCAGGAGGTGGAAGGCGACCTTCCCTTCCTCGTTAGCTCTAAATAGCAGCCATAATGAAGTTATGGCCAAGTTAACATGGTCCATAGCATTCAAAAGTCCATCCAGTGAGTCTTTCGTACTTTGAAGTATCTCAGGGATGTTGGAAAACGAACCCTCTTGCCAGGAAGGTGAGGAGTTGGCTGCTGGAAGACGAGATCCAATTAACTGCAGTGATCAATGGCAATCAATTAAAAACTGCACTCCCTGGACTACAAAAGTCTATGAACCTCTGTCCATAGCACCCTTTAAAGCAAGACGTGGTTGGTTGAGCCAGTTTGATGTTACCTTTTAACTTAACTGGGTTTTCTTTGGTAAGAACTTAAGGCTACATGAAATTTTAAACCAGTTTTGACCTGAGGAGTGTCCTTGATGAGTGACCAACCTACTACAGGGTCCTATAATCATATTTTCTTTTTAATACATCCCTAAAAGGTGTTTAAACTGGGAATAGAAAGGCACAAGAGTCCAAGAGGCCCACAAAAACCTGTCAAAAAATAGAGGTCAGCAGGTAGAAACCAAGAAAGGACTGAGCAATAAAAGATTTAAGCCCTCTCTAAGTAATAAGTCGTAGGGACAAGGTGGTGGGAAGACACAGGATTGATTGGCAAAGTAGAAATGTGGGGGAAAACCAGCCCGACCGTGGTGTTAATACAGAGGGACATAAACTAGCAAGAAGAAAACTAGATGTGAAGGAGGGAGAGGATGCTCCGGGCTACACGTCAAAGTTGCGTGCGGTGAGAGGGACATGGAGGGGTTTTGATAGTGATAAGGAACGAAGGGGAGCACGGGTTTGGAAAACACGGTGAAATTTGAAGTGGTTGCAATGAGGACACGGACAGAACTTCAGTTCCCCAGTGGCCGCTGGGTTCCTAAACAATATTTGTATTTAATGCATTGTCTTTATCCCTGAGAGACGTCATTTGGGAACAGTGGTGAAAGCAGGGAACATCAAAATACTCCAGCAAAACTTAACTCGGGGAGAATATAGGGAAAATTAATGCCTTTTCTGAGTTTTTGGGGGATTTTTTAGCCATTCTTGTCCTGGAAAATCATGCATTTAGGAATGCCTTCAAGGTATTTGGTTAGGCCGTGCAGAAATATATGAGTTTAAGAGTGGCTGCCCTGGAGATTGGCCTGAAGAGGCAGCATCTAGAGTGGATCGGCCAAACTTTGTAAGCAAGAGGCTTGTATGGGTCTTTTGGAGCAGTGAGAAATATCTGCTGTAGTAAATAAGTGTATAATACCCCTTTTTTTTTTTTTTTTTTTTTTTGACATCAGTAGGATGTACAGCAGAAACTGCTGGAGCAAGAATAGCATATGCCTCAGTACAAATATATATCACTATACCAGTCCAACATATACCACTCTTAAAATTAGAAGGGTGAGCAGGGGTGACATAGGGGGAAAAAAATATTGAAAAATAATTTTGTCTGCCCCAGAGGTCTCCAGCTGAAGCCTGGCCTGGGTCACTGGATGACTGGAGTTAACTGCGATTTGGGATAATTTCCCTTGTACAAAATGCCATTTAAACTGTTTAGCGAATGCTCTTTGCGTCTGCTCATGAAGTCGATCTTAGGAGAGACAACGTCCTTCTTTGATTGGAAATAATGCAGAGGATGATTGCTTTATAAGCAAAAACGAAGGCAGTGGGAGACTTCAGGTGAATATTCGAAGGTTTCCGTATGTCGCATGTGAAGAACTGTCTGAGCGGGGTTAAAAATCAATATCGCTGCTCGTTTTCTTTTGTGCCCTTGCAATTTTCTACTCAAGGGAGTGGAAATAACAAGCCAACTCTGCTCCGTTTCCCGGGGTGAAATATCCAGGGAAACTCCTGTGTGCTCGTCTCCATTTTGCCGAGTATTTTGCTGAAAGTAGCTCAGCTCTTGGCACTTCCCTTGCTCTTCCGTCTGAGCTGCCGTTAACGATAAAGTTGACATTGAGGATCTTACAGTTCTTGCTCTGTCTGCTTCGTAGAACCAAAAACTCAAAGGGAAAACTTAGAATCATAGAATGGTTTGGGTTGGAAGGGACCTTCAAGATCATCTTGTTCCAATCCCCCTGTCGTGGGCAGGGACACCTCCCACCAGACCAGGTTGCTCAAAGCCCCGTCCAACTTGTCCTTGAACCCCTCCAGGGATGGGGTATCCACCGCCCCTCTGGGCAACCTGATCTTGAGGTTGGGAAGAGGTATTTTCATTCATCCTCTGCTGGGAGGACAGGCTGAGAGAGTTGGGGGGTTCAGCCTGGAGAAGAGAAGGCTCTGGTGAGACCTTGGAGCCCCTTCCAGTCCCTCAAGGGGCTCCAGGAAAGCTGGGGAGGGGAGCCATAGGAGGAGGGGGAAGGGTTTGACACTGAAAGAGGGGAGATGGAGCTGAGATGTGGGGAAGAAATTCTTTGCTGTGAGGGTGGTGAGAGCCTGGCCCAGGTTGCCCAGAGAAGCTGTGGCTGCCCCATCCCTGGAGGGGTTCAAGGCCAGGTTGGAGGGGGCTTGGAACAACCTGGTCTGGTGGGAGGTGTCCCTGCCCATTGTTGGACTCGATGGCCTTTAAGATCCCTTCCAACCCAAACTATTCTGTGATTTTATGATCCTGAGCAGTTGAGAGAGAAGGGAACTGTGTGCGGACGGGCAGGATGCCAGAGAGAGAGACTGTTCATACTGAAGTACAGAAGGATGGTTTCAGGATGGCCTAGAAGAGAGGCAGATGTTCCCGATCCTTCTCGATGAATGGACGTTTGTATCGCAGACAAACGCTCTGCCTAGAAATGTTTTATATGCGTTGAGAGCTGGAAGTGAGATTTTTAGAAAGCAACAGAGTGATGGTATCCAACTACCACAAAAAAACCTCAGTGCTGGTTTTCAGCGATAAAAAATCAGATGATGGCTGTGGTTTTGGGGTGTTATTTTAAAGACAATATTAAGAAACATCTGCGTATTGAACGCTTGGAAGTGATGCACGACGGTGTCCGATTTATTGCTTTTTTTTTTTTTTCAGCTTTGACTAAAGGGTTTGCAAGGATGAACGAGGAGGGGCAAAATAAAGGGCTGTAATGTGAAGGGAGTTATTTGAAGGTTAAGTGTCTCTGTTGCTTTAGAAGAGCCATCAGACTGAGCCTGCAGTGATTGCGCCGTTGCAAAAGCAAAATGAATAGAACTTAAGTAGACAGACAAAGTAGACCTCGTTATGAGTCGGGCTCTGTGCTTCCTGCCTTGGTTGTAGATCCTGGTCGATATCAGAGGGGGAGGAAGATCAAAACAAACCTCTCCTGACGTTCCTCGTAGCTGAAGCTCTACGCTATTTTTTTTTTTTTTTCCCCTTGAAAATATGTTCTCCTGAAGACTAAATGCCGCCTCCCGTAGCAGAGCTGTTGAGGTACTCGGAGTATTTTTGGTGAGGAAAGATAATGAAGTCTCAACGCAGCGATCCATTTGATGCAGAAGATGAAAAGGCACAAAGAACTTGAGTTAAAATCCAAGTGTGGCTGGACTCGGGAATAGAAATGACAAAGTGTGAGGGGTCTCATCTCTTAGTCATCTCCTTCCAAGCACTTCTTTTGTTCTAGGGGCTGGGAGGTGAGATGGCAGCGCAGCTCGAAGTGCATCCCTTAGATGAGTAAAGAGGTAGGAAGGGTTCTGAGGAGCCTTTGTATATTAAATAAGAAATAAAAAAAATCCGGAGTATCAGTACTTTGAAGTCCCTTCTCGTACTTTCTGTAGCGTAAGGAGCTACAGAGATGATGAGGTGACTAGAACATCTCTCTTAGGAGGAAAGCCTGAGGGACGTGGGTCTGTTTATTCTGGAGAAGAGAAGACTGAGGGGGGGGGGAATCTCATCAATGCTTATAAATACTTAAGGGGTGGGTGTCAGGAGGATGGGACCAGTCTTTTTCCAGTGGTGCCCAGTGACAGGACAAGAGGGAACGGGCACAAACGTGAACATAGGAAGTTCCATCTAAATATGAGGAGGAACTTCTTTGCTGTGAGGGTGGCAGAGCCCTGGAAGAGGCTGCCCAGGGAGGTGGTGGAGTCTCCTTCTCTGGAGACATTGAAAACCCGCCTGGACACGTTCCTGTGGGACCTGCTCTGGGTGACCCTGCTCTGGCAGGGGGGGTTGGACTGGGTGATCTCCAGAGGTCCCTTCCAACCCCGTATCATTCTGTGATTCTGTAAAGCTTAGAAACCCAGTATATTCCCAGGGAGAGGAAGGATGTGCTGGTGGGTGTCCATCTTGCTGAGGTGACTGGTTACAGGAGATGTGGGACAGAGGAAGAAGAGGCACTTGGCGTTGCAACATACGGCTCAAATAGCTTTGGTGCTGGAGTGGTGCACCTCTGATTTTCATGGTTCCTGGGGAGTTGAGCCCAAGTTTGCCTTCCTAAGCCATGCTGCTTGATGTAGTCAAGAAACTTTGTCTTCTCTAAGCTCAGATCAGCTCTTAAATTGGAGGAAGTAGATGCGATTTAGCTGTACCATTGTTTTAACTTCTAACTCATTAATCCACTGTATTGAAGATTATTTCTAACAAATACCTTTTCTTGACACTCCTGGAGATCAGCGAAGTAGAGATGTTAAATGGAGACTCCTCCAACTTGGTCTCCCAATTTTGTGTGATGCACTTGCTGCAGCCACTGCTCTAGGTTCACTTATTGTTCACAGATTTTCTTTTACCTTCGAAAAAGAAGGAAAAAAAACCTTAAACTGCTCCATAGGGTGAAAATGTTTGGAGCAGATTTTTACATCCGACTCGGGAACTCTTATGTCAGCCGGAGAAGGAGAAAGAAGAGTAATTGAAAATATTCAATACTTCATGAGCCACAGTCCAAGAAAATTTCTAATGCGGCTGTAATATGATTTGGTTTTTTAGAGCTCTCTGTATTGATTTGTCATTTTAAAACTCTCGTGCTCTATGTCCATTGTACAAGGAGGGGGGAAGAAGAAGAAAATGCTTTATAAATAAATTTCTGAGGACATAGAGAGCGCACTCAGAGTAACGGCTGGACCATAGTAGAGTCACTTACCGGCTCTCGCGTTGTTCTTTGGCTGTTAACAGCGTGTAAATTTTATTTCTATTTAAAGACACTGTGGGACTTAATTTTTCATGTTTCCAGTGCAAAGAGAAAAATGGGCAGGATCTCTTTGGGGGCCCTGCTTTAGGATTGCATCTCAGTGGGCATCTGCCTGTCTCCCCACCTTAATTTCTAGCCTTGCCCCATTATCAGGGAACAAGCAGGTTTTATACTAACAGTGTTATATTATTATAACCAGGACAACATTCTATACTAAACATGTCTCACACTTGCCTCTGGTTATGGCACTAGTGCCATTTGTCAGCCTAAGTGGGAATAAATTATAAATGTGGTAGGAAGAAAACCCACCTTGATGTTTAAGAAATTTCCTTCCTCTTTTCTATTTATCATCTTGCCTCATTTTTAGCTACAACTTAGGCTGTGTGACCGTGACTTTCAAGAGCACGGGTCATTGACTTTCAGATTGGCAGATGAGCTCCCTTCCAGCTCTGATGTTGCTCTGAGCAATTAATGTCCAGAAAGGCTGAATTGAGCGGAGTGGACATGTTGGGTGAAACGATCACTGGTACCGAGTGGTGCGGTGATGGTATTGCTTAGGGCTGTGTAGAAAGCGCCCTCGACCTGTGTTCAATGGGTCTGGCAGTTCCTATACCTCCTTTGACATTTGTTGCCCAGCCAGCTGAAATAGTCTTTTCTCGGGACTGGAGATCTCGTGTTCAGTTGAGGTAGGACTGCTGAGGTATCCGTCTTTGGGGAGAGCTCTTCACAGAATCACAGGATTGTAGGGGTTGGAAGGGACGACTGGAGACCATCCAGTCCAACCCCCTGCCAAAGCAGGGTCACCCAGAGCAGGTTGAACAGGAACCCATCCAGGTGGGTTTTGAAGACCTCCAGAGAAGGAGATTCCACCACCTCTCTGGGCAGCCTCTTCCAGGGCTCTGGCACCCTCACAGTAAAGAAGCTTTTCCTCGTGTTGAGATGGAATTTCCTGTGTTCCAGTACATGCCCATTGCCCCTTGTCCTGTCACCAGGCACCATTGAAAAGATTTTGACCCCATCTTCTTGCCACTCGCCCTTTAGGTATTGCTCAGCATTGATGAGATCCCATCTCAGCCTGCTCCTTTCCAGGCTGAACAGCCCCAAGTCCCCTCAGCCTTTCCTCAGCAGAGAGATGCTCCAGTCCCCTCATCATCTTCACAGCCTCCACTGGACTCTCTCTAGCAGTTCCCTGTCCTTGAACTTGGGTGCCCAGAACTGGACCCAGTGCTCTAAATGTGGCCTCACCAGGGTAGAGTAGAGAGGGAGGATGACCTCCCTCCACCTGCTGGCCACGCTCTTTTTAATGTGCCCCAGGAGACCATTGGCTTGATGTGCTGCGCCATCCAGCAATCTTCACCTCAACTTGTGAGCAAGGACTTGCTCGGTTCTTGATGAGTTTCTGCTCTTTCCAGCACAAGTGTTTGGGTTGATGGTATCTCTGTTGTGATGGTGTTGAGGGTTGGGACTAGTTTTCCTTTCCCTCAAAACACTGGGCCGTGTTTTGGACTAGATGATTTCCTTCCAACTCCTACCATTCTGAAAGAGTCCATGGGGTAGAGGGAAGAGCCAAAATGTTCAATGTGCTTTTAGAAGACCAACGGAGCAGTCTGTGGGAGTATCTAGCAAAGGTGCGGGGCCTGGGAGGTCCAGCTTCAGCTTATTACTGCCTGGCAATGGAGCCTGCATTGCCTTCCATTCTGGAATAGCAGGTAAAACACCGCTTTTAGGATCTGCCTGGCATTGGTCCTGACAGCCATCATCATCCATGCTGTATCGACAAGCCCAAAAGGAAAGTCTCCTCACCCAACATAGAGCCAGCCCCTGAAACCAAGGGAAAGAGGCTTCATTGATTAGCATTGATCTGGCTTGGGCAGCAGTCCCACCACGTCAAGAGCAGATCTCCCTTCAGATGTGCTTAATGCTTCTGCTTCTGGCTTTTCACCAACTTTTGGGTCCTCCTGGTATTTAACTTCACTGTCAAGTTCTCATTTCTGCAGGTTCTGGGATTCCCAATCAGGGAGGGGAGCGATGGGACGAGGGGGAATGACACTGAAAGAGGGGAGATTGAGATGAGATCTCGGGAAGAAATTCTTTTCTGTGAGGGTGGTGAGAGCCTGGCCCAGGTTGCCCAGAGAAACAGTGGCTGCCTCATCCCTGGAGGGGTTCAAGGTCAGGTTGGACGGGGCTTGGAGCAACCTGGTCTGGTGGGAGGTGTCCCTGCCCAGGGCAGGGGGTGGGACTGAATGATCTTGAAGGTCCCTTCCAACCCAAACCATTCTATGATCCACTCTGGACTGAATGCTCAATTTAACTTGTAGCCCCACTTGGCGTGATCTGCTCTTGTAGGTGTTGAGAAACAAGTCAATAAAATGAGCTGAGGAGCTGCTCTGGAGGCCCAGGTGGTCCAAGGCTTGAATGAAAACACAGCAGAGCAGTGGGGACTTTTAACTGTGTCATGACTTCAGAGGAGGGAGTTTTTTTGCTGGATTTTTTCCAGAAGAGCCTTTTAGGTCTATAGAATTATTCACTTTGCCTTTCCCTGGGTTAGATAAACTTCCTCTCAAACATCTCGGAACCGAAACCTTGGCCTTTGTGTAGCCAAGCTGACTACGGACCTTCTCCGTAGCTACCTGAACTTGCTTTACTCGCTTGGAGAACCTCAGGAGCAGTTCAGACTTTTGGAAGTTCTGCTGGTTTCTGGTGGTAAATGTTCCTGCTGAACTGCGCGAGGGGTGTAGGCAAAGAGCACTTTGATATTGCGAGTGAGAAACCCCGCACCGTGCAAGACGGGCAAAGCCAGTTTGGAAGACAAACGACGTCTTCTTCATGCCTAACTCACAACTGTCGTCCCTCAAGCTCCAGAAGACCTCGTGGTAAGATCTCTTATCCCGAAAGGCAACGCAGCTTTCCCTTCAAGTCGCTAAGTAGCGTCTGGGTGATGATTTGCCTAATTTTCCTGCTGCGGTGCTCTGCTCCAGGGATCTAATCAGCCAGCAAATTGCAGGTCTGGCTGCTTCTGCAGACCCTTATCTTACTGCCTTGCCGTTCAGGTTCAAGGGACCTGCTTGGCTTTGTCATTTTAGAGCCAGCTCCCAAACTTTGGTGATTTTTTTTTTTTTTTTTTTTTTTTAGGGTGGTATTACTGGATTAAAGGCTTTACCGTAAGGCTCGAGCTGGTTCCGGTAACTTCTCCGTAGAAGCTGAGGTGCACACAGGGTTTCTGCCAGCAAAGGACTTTGTTTAACCGCAGGAGGCTTGTTGGGCTCTTTGAATGGCCGTGGTGGCTCGGCAGGTTAAGAGCTTTTCCGTGGAGAGTCCCCGTGACTCAGCCCCTGCGTAGGAACATCCGGCTTGAATCACCACCGCACCGATAATCGTGTTTAAATACAGCCCGTTCTGTCCGAATTCTCTCGTCATTCTGAAAAATGCCATCACGTAGCATCCTTTTAACCTGGTTACCTCGTTTTCTGTGGCCTTTCAAAGGGATCCCTTCATTTCCTCTGCCCTATTTTTTTCCCCGGCCGTCTCCGTTGCAAGGATGACATGGATTGAAGAGAAATTTTTGCTCTCCCACGGGGACACGAGTCTGATTTGCTCATGTAAAGCATCACTCGTATAAATCAAGCCTTTCTGGTTCTTTGTTCTAGGCGCCTATTATTGGAAGAGGAGGATGCTGTGAGTTGCTGAGGACTCTCACAAAGAATTAGGGAGGTTTGAATAAAAAAGGGAGCAGGTTCAGAAGAAGAATTTTGGTAGCCTGTAGTCCTTTCTTTCTCATCGCGTATAATATGTGGGAATTGAGACTTGGGTCATTATCAATCCTATGTAATAAAAACGGACCTTAAGTGCTAGCAGTCCTTGGCCACATTATACCCAAAATGGCTGTAACAGGTAACAATTTTCAATATTGTCATTCCAAAAATGACAGTGGAGAAAATTAATCACTTTCCTAACAATAACATCCCTGTTCCTCTAGTCCAGAGCTCCAGATCTTCAAAGATGGGGGCGACGGGTGGGCTGCCTGAAACTCTTCCAGTGGAGCTTGTGTTCTGCATCTTTGAGCTTTTTTTAGGGGGGTGTTAGAATTTGAGAAAGGTCGGGAAGATGGGCCAGGAGTAACTCTGCCTTAAAATCAAGTTACTGGCTTTAGGATAGGGAATAATTCCTAATAATTTCTAAGTTTTAAATGGAGTGAGGGAGAGGGAGGTGGGCTCTCTACTAGGAAGTTGATCGTTGGCTTTGCTGTAGAGTAGCTCATCACTACCCAAGTAGCTAAAAATGTTGTATTTAATGGATCCTCTTTACGAGCACCCGAGACCACGCCGATTTCTGTGTCAACCTGTTCTTCCTCCAAAGAACCGAGTTAACTGTTGATATTAGCTTGAATTTCCTATCTGCTGGCCAACTTCATTTTCTCCTCTGACAAGCCATCTTAAAAAGCTGCTTGGAGTCCTAAAGACTTAAAAAAATATCTATTTTAAATACGCCTTATGCAAAACGAAGGTCCTGACTTGACGAGTAGTGCAGGTATTTCAATGACTGGCCTTGCTTTACGGCTTGGTTAGTCTCTCTCGCCGTCTGTAACTCTAACCACAAATCCCAAAGTTTTGAGTCAGCTCCTCACTTCTGCTGGCTCCGGAGTATTTCTTCCTCCACCCCCTGTACCCCAACAACTCCTCCTCACTTGGCTTTCCCACTTGCCAGTGCAGCAATCATTACCTGCTCTGGCACTGAATAAATAGCCATTAATCACGTTGACAGCTACGCGATGACTTCCAGGGCACCTACTATTAAAGGGTATAAGACCAAATCTTATTTTACCGCATCTACCTTAACCAGTCAGCTCTTCTTCCTCCTTTCCTTTATTCTTCATGTGCTCTAAAATATGTCTAATATCTGCTAATATGTTAAAGAATTTCTATACGCTTGCACTCGTCTTATTAGGGTGTCGACATCTGGTTTTGATGGTAGGGTGCCAGGTTGGACGGGCTTCAGGCCAGCCCCATCCTATTCTTCCAGTGACTTGGCATCTCAACAAGTTCAGATGAGGACTGGATGCCCGGGGAAGAGGATGAGGATGGGGATGTGTTCCTAAGTGCAACTAATCTTATATATTTCATGCCTTTCTGTGAGGTTACAACACTCATGTTTTCTTCTTTTTCGTTGTCCAAGAGTGGGTAAAGCCCTGACATAAAAAATGCCCCAAGTCCACTGAGGGTTGGGCTATGGCTTTAGGTCTCAGGATTTCCTGGGCACGTCTAGAAGCGTTTATACACGTCTTACTCATCTGCACATTCATAAAGCTGGAGAACGGCTGAGTCTCTGGCGTATTTCTATAGCTACAAAGATGATGAGGGGACTAGAGCATCTCTCTGGTGAGGAGAGGCTGAGGGACTTGGGTCTTTTTAGTCTGGAGAAGAGACACTGAGGGAGGATCTCATCAATGTTTAGAAATACTTATGGGGTGGGTGTCAGGAGGACGGGACCAGTCTTTCTTCAGTGGTGCCCAGTGACAGGACAAGAGGGAATGGGCACAAACGTGAACACAGGAAGTTCCATCTAAATATGAGGAGGAACTTCTTTGCTGTGAGGGTGGCAGAGCCCTGGAAGAGGCTGCCAAGAGAGGTGGTGGAGTCTCCTTCTCTGGAGACATTGAAAACCTGCCTGGACACGTTCCTGTGGGACCTGCTCTGGGTGACCCTGCTCTGGCAGAGGGTTGGACTGGATGATCTCAGAGTCCCTTACAACCCCATATCATTCTGTGATTGATCAGTAGATGCACACTTTCAGAAGCAGTCAGGTACCAGGCTGCCTTGCTGGAAGAGCAGACCTAGACATGGGTTTTCAACTGGGAGAAGGATTGAAACTTCTTGGCCCCTCTCTCTATCCATGTAGTCTCCACTAACCTGAGTTTTAATGTTTTCTCATTGAGCTGTAGGCTCTTCCATAGCTTGTGTGTGTAACTTTACTGCTGGATTCTAGCCAGTGTGCTTCCATAGCATCGACCTGTCCGTGTCCTTTGAGATACGGCCCTAAAAAGCACTTAAGGGATGGCAGGCTCGACTGAGGGTCTGGCAGGTCAGTAATCCATGGCGAGTGCTTGTGCAAATGTGTAGTGGTGCAGGAGTCTTCTTGTCTGTCTTGTGCGGAGTGAGTTGAACTTACAGCACGTGGTGTGTCAGCTACTCTACCGTGACTTCTTCAGTCCCCATTGCTAGACCCAAACCTCCTGGTTTGATATCGTAGAATCATAGAATGGTTTGGGTTGGAAGGCACTTTCAAGCTCATCCAGTTCCAACCCCCTGCCATGAGCAGGGACACCTCCCACCAGACCAGGTTTCTCAAAGCCCCGTCCAACCTGGCCTTGAACCCCTCCAGGGATGGGGCAGCCACAGCTTCTCTGGGCAACCTGGGCCAGGCTCTCACCACCCTCACAGAAAAGAACTTCTTCCTTAGATCTCATCTCAGTCTCCCCTCTTTCAGTGTCAAACCCTTCCCCCTCGTCCTATGGCTCCCCTCCCTGATCAAGAGTCCCTCCCCAGCTTTCCTGGAGCCCCTTGAGGGACTGGAAGGGGCTTGAAGGTCTCCCCGGAGCCTTCTTTTCTCCAGGCTGAACCCCTCCCCCCCCAACTCCCTCAGCCTGTCCTCCCAGCAGAGGGGCTCCAGCCCTCCCAGCATCTCTGTGGCCTCCTCTGGCCCTGCTCCAACAGGTCCACGTCCTTCTTTTCTTGAAAGGATTTTAGGTCTCTCGTACCCTTGGTAACTTCCCACCTTGGCAGATCTATCATGACATGTGTTTGCTACCTTAGAGCTGTGGAACTGGACCCTCGTCTTGAACGTCAGCGTTGAGTGGAAACCCCCTAATGAATAAGATGTCCTATCTGACCGCCGTGCAGGATTACAATCTTAGAAATATATATTTCTGGAGGTAGTTTGCTCATCCTTGCTCCAGCAGCAGACATTTCAAATGCCACCAATGATGCAATTATCTTAAACTCATTACCGTTGCTGGGCTCCTTCTCCCTGAAGACCTTGCTCTGTCGTCGGTTGGGTTGGGTTGGTTTTTTTTTTTCCCCCTCTCTTCATCTTACCCTTTCCAAGGCTTTAAAATACTGCGGTTCCACTCAACCTTTATTGCTTCTTCTGCCTGATGTGTATGCAGCCACTAAACCGGGATCTGTTGGGCTGTCCCAGTAGTTGCAGAGTGCCAGGAAGGTCTGAGAAATGTACTGGGCAGCCCTGTGGGATTTGCTGGAAAATTTGCGCCCTTCTGCCTTCATTTCTCACTTCTTTCTTCTGCTCTGTTTCTACTCTCTTGCTTTTTCACACCTTTTGCATCCTCCTCCTCAGCTCCAGCAGAGCCTTCATCCCTGGGACGAGAGGCTTGGTTTTCTGGCAGAAAGCTACAGAAGTAAATTAAAATAAACCCCTTCTGGCTGCTTTTCCTGCATCTGCTGGAGCCCAGTGGCACTGCAGAGGTGCGCTAAGTCCATCTGAAGGTGAGGGGGGCGTCATGAAGCTTCTTCTCATTTTTTAGTCCTGCTTCCCTGGGGTTTTGCTTCTCTTCCCACCGTTTTTTTTGGTCATTCTCTGCCCGAGCTGTCTTGCATCTCACTGCAGCTACCTAAATATCACTCTTCCCGATGCTCTTGGCATGACTTGTGCCCAAGTTGATGTTTCTGCTCTTAACTTGGTTTTTCTCCAACTCTTCAGCTGCTGCTACAGTCACACTTTTCATCTTTTTTTTCTTTTCCTCTTTTCCTCCCACCCCCCTTGGTCTCGCTGCCGTTCCTTCGGTATCTCATAGGGAAAAGATGTTTTTGCACTTGAGGATCTTGCGGAGGCTTTGATGCTCGCGTCTGCAAACTTATTTACGTCTTCTTTGGACTGCTGGTAGCTTGCTGCGTCTTTCAGGTGGCTTCTTGTTGATGTAGCTCTGCTGTATCCTGGTGGGAATTAAGCATCGTGCTGAGAGACAACCATTATTAGCAGCTAATCCCTGTAAAAAATTGCCATTTATTTCTGGCTATTTTAGTGGGTGGGGGGAGTCATTTGACCACTGTGAGCTGTCACCAAGAGGTTGGAATAATCCAGGGTGTGGATTTTGGAAAAACATGGGGAAAACATGAACTATGCAAAGAATGTCCTCTGATCTTCATTTGAGCCACAGTAAAATGGCTCTCAGTTGTGTCAACTTAGGATTAAATGTTAAAATCTTTGATTGCTCTAAGCATCCTTCCTTGAGAATTACATGGTGCTGAGCCTCTTGGGAGCATGGTTTGAGGCTGGGTGAGATGCCTTCAAGGTGGGGATTTGGAAGACTTTCCCTTAGCTGTGAGTCTATATCTGTGTCTTGGTGGAAGGTAGAGGTTTCCAGATCTCTTAAAAACATGAGCTTTTCACTGCTGCTCTGCTAATTACATCCACAATTAGATTTTTGAGTCATACGTGCAAAAGTCATTGCTGAATATCTCCTCTCCTTGCTATTGGAATGGTTGCAAATGACTCCTGTCCGTGGATGTCCATCCCGTTTGCCATGGACAAAAGTACTAAAATAATACTTCTGTGGAGGAATTTACCATTTGAGAGGTGTTTTCATAGAATCGTAGAATGGTTTGGGTTGGAAGGGACCTTCAAGATCATCCAGTCCAACCCCCTGCCATGGGCAGGGACACCTCCCACCAGACCAGGTTGCTCCAAGCCCCCTCCAACCTGGCCTTGAACCCCTCCAGGGATGAGGCAGCCACAGCTTCTCTGGGCAACCTGGGCCAGGCTCTCACCACCCTCACAGCAAAGAATTTCTTCCCCAGATCTCATCTGGGTCTTTCCCCTTCCAGTTTTGAGGAAAGGAGTGGGTTGTAGCAGACGTGGGTCATTCAGCTCCTTGTAGCTGAGTTTTAATATGGGGAAGGCACGGCTCCGTGCGATGGAGATGGGAACACGACGGGCTAACTGGGAAACCAAAATAAATAGTACGGAGTAGGAGGATACAGATTTTGATGTGGTGGGGAAGGAAGACTGGTGTGGGCTGGTGTGGAGTCGCTTTGAGCCTTGAAGTCGGGAGGAATTTAAACTGGATTCTGAAGGTGCTACCCATTTGCTTCTGGTATGTTGACGGGCAGTGTCGTTTTGCCCTGCTACCCGTCTCTACATATATATTTATTTTTGGAGAGTCTTTAGTGCAACTGCAAGCCAAGAGGAGTGATCTGGTGTAGAAGGTCACCTTTGGAAGTGACTTACTGAGCTCACCCTCAATGACAGGGCAGGGTTTTAAGCTCTGAAGCAAAACCCCGTTTATGATCCTGGTCCCCGGTTGTTTTACAAAGCGAATAAGGGATGTTAAGGATGGCTACTGGCAATTAAACACTGCTAAAGATGAAATTTCTCATTATTTCCCTCCTGATTGCACAGGGACGCTCCTGGTGCAGCCCCCTCGTGCTGCAGCCATTTTACGAGCATCTTCCAATACAGTTATGCAGCAATTTATAAAAAAAAAAAAAAAAAAAAAATTAATAAAATGTGCATATCTTAAGGAGACAGATTGCTGCCTTCATCTGTCTCCCTGATTAGATGCCAGGGCTGCGCTGTGCTATAGGAACTTCAGTCTTTTCAGCGTGTGCCTTCCGTATATCGCCCTCTTTTATTGAAATATTTTGCTGGGTGATTTTTGACCGTCTAGAAAGACCGACCGCGGTAGGCAGGTCCCCAGGGGTCTGTTTGCCACTGAACTCGTGAAAACCTTGAAGCTTTCGGGCCCAAAGGTGACCTGCAGAGCAGCAGGAACGGGAGGAGAGCGGAGACCACGTACTTGGCTCTGGGAAAGGCTGATTTAAAGCAAAACTTCTGCTTGTTTTTACTGTGGTGGGATTTTTTTGGGTTGGTTTTTTTTTTTGTTTTCATCAAAATCTGAATTTTCAATGTAGTTTTTCAAAGGTTTCTAAGCAACCGCGTGCGGTTTGGCTTGGCGTGATCCCAGCATCCTCTCTCTTCCTTGGAGTTGTCACCAGCCAGGAAGCTTCCTGCTGACTTGGAGGGGTAGGAGATGGCCGTCAACGTCCTCCGCTTCGGAAACCCGCTGTCTGCTGCCGACGGCCCACGTAGCCGGTCACGTTACGGCCTGGAAATCTGCTTAATAAGGAGATGCTGATAAGGGTTCGAGCCCTTCTGAGATCACGTGTGGAGATCACATCCTCTTGACCTTGTAAACGAAGGGAAATGCAATCCCACCACCATCAGGGCCCTCAACTCGGAGTGAGATAGAAGTGAGATTTGGCAAGTGTCCATCGTGGCTTCTATTGCAGTCTGAAATCTTTGCTTTGCCGTGGTTTTTTAAGTGATGCTGTGCTTTTTCCTTGTCTGCCACACATACTGGGTATAAAAACTGGTACCGCATATTCAACTGCGTCTCCACAAAATCTTTGAGTGCTTACATTTTAATCGCAGAATGCTATGGGGTTGGAAGGAACCTCTGGAGTTCACCCAGTCCAACCCCCTGCCAGAGCAGGTCCCACAGGAACGTGTCCAGGTGGGTTATCAATGTCTCCAGAGAAGGAGACTGCACCACCTCTCTCGGCAGCCTCTTCCAGGGCTCTGCCACCCTCACAGCAAAGAAGTTCCTCCTCATCTTTAGGTGGAACTTCCTATGTTCACGTTTGTGCCCATTCCCTCTTGTCCTGTCACTGGGCACCACTGAAGAAAGACTGGCCCCATCGTCCTCACACCCATCCTTTAATTATTTATAAGCATTGATGGCATCCCCCCCTCAGTCTTCTCTTTTCCAGATTAAAAAGACCCAAGTCCCTCAGCTTTTCCTCCTAAGAGAGATGCTTCAGGCCCCTCATCATCTTCGTAGCCCTTTGCTGGACCCTTTCCAGCAGTTCCCTGTCCTTCTGGAACTGGGGAGCCCAGAACTGGTCCCAGTACTCGAGATGTGGCCTCCCCAGGGCAGAGCACAAGGGGAGGATGACCTCCCTCCACCTGCTGGTCACACTCTTCTTGATGCCCCCCAGGAGACCATTGTCCTTCTTGGCCGCAAGGACACATTGCTGGCTCATGGTCATCCTGTGTCATCATTTGGCATCCTGCTCCCTCTTTCTTCCTCCTGGCTTGTTGCAAATCTGCCCTTAAAGAATGAAAATGGAACAAAACAAAACTCCTTGTGGACTGGGTAGCGCTTCTTTGGGAGATTAATATTTTTTTTCCGTATCGGTGAAGCCCCTTTCCTGGCTGTCCCGGCACCACACACAATGTTGAATAGGTATCTACCTGCCTGTAATATCTTCATTCATGTTTGCGTGGCTTCTTAGAAAGAAGCTAAGTTTACGTGTGAAATTGTGCAATGTTGTTTTTCCACCTGTGAGCAGTAACCATAGGAGTTCAGCCGCTCTTCGAGAAATCCTCTTGTGTAATGCTGGATTTAGGGAAATGAAAAGATAATTTATGCCATTGAGAGCATGTACTTAAGTCCTCCACTGGTTCTCAATGCAGTTTCTTAAGCAATCTTCCTAGGTAATAATAAAAAATTAGGGTCGAGGTGGGAAAGGCACAGAATATCCTGCTTTGTATAATTGAACAAATGAGGCACAGAAGGAAACCTGTACGACTCCCTTTAAAGAGCCATTCTGTTAAGGTTTACAGGTTGTGCTCTTAAATCATCGTCCCAATCTCTTCATTCTGGCAGCTTTTCTCTAAAAAGGTGGATTCTCGTAGCCATGGGATGTGGTTTAGGCTCAGCTTTCAATCCATCACTTCTGCTGAGGCTCCTCCGGTGTGGTAGAACCTGGGCTCCCTCCCCTTGGTGCCGTCCCCCAGAAACAATGTCCTTCTGATGATGCAGTCCTGGAGGGAAGGAATGTGGCCCGTGGACTTGCTTCCTGCTGGAGAGTTCATGTTGTCTGTGAAAAGTTTGGGTTGAATAAAAGCTGCTCTTAAATTGCAACCGCAGCGTTTTGCCAAGGGCTGCTGTTGAACTCAATGGCTTTTTGGAAGAGATAAATGACCATGGAGGGAGGAAATGCTGGGTGATGTCTTGTGTTGGGGACAACGATGCAAAACTGTCTCGTAACCAAAATCATAGAATGACAGAAAGGTTGGGTTGGAAGGGACCTTCAAGATCATCTTGTTCCAACTCCCTGCCATGGGCAGGGACATCTCCCACTAGACCGGGTTGCCCCAAGCCCCATCCAACCTGGCTGCTGTTCTTGCTGAACATCTCCACGCTATAAGATTCCAGGTTGGGAGGACCAAGGTTGTGGCAATGACCCTCTGAGGACTTCACGGAGCTGGTGTTGGGATGGCCTTGAGGACATCTGAACTACTGCCGTTGTTAAAACGCAGTCGGTGGCCAAGGCCTTGACAAGCTCCCGAGCACCAAGCAAAATGGGAAGAACCGCAGTTGGCGTCTGCCACACCGATGATATTAAACTATTTCTAGCAACTGTCCCCGTCATGGCATATGACCTCACTCGCAATACATCGCTGTCATGGCAACTGTAAAGGTCAGCTTAATTTCAAGCTAATATTTAAGGTGGGCAGATAGACTGTTTGCCCAAGGCAGAAAGCTATTATTTGGTTTGAAAGTTGGGACAAGAAGCCTGGTCTGGGTTGTGTGAGTTTTTCTTGAACCAGAAGGACTCCAGGTGGCCCTGAAAGGAAAGGAGGTTGTTCAGCTGTCCTAATGTACTGCTAATAGATTACAGGGAGATAATTAAAATTACCCTTCAGCAGCTTGTAATCATCCCTGGCATTTGTTTGTTGCTGGAGACACAGCAGCAGAAGAGGTCTGGCAGAGCAAGGCCTCCTGGCTGTCTGCTGATGGATTGGGCATTTGTCTCCATGTCTGTTGGGTTTTGTGATGCTTCATTGAGCTCCAGAGCAGCAGAACCTCATTAGCGAGCAACCTTTGGCATTAGCCAAAATGGCCAGGAACTGCACCAGACTCCCCATTAGCTAGAGATCCTGGATTTTGGTTGTAAATTCTTTGCCTTGGTGATGGCCAACGCTGCTGGGAGGGGCACTGCAGCTGTTAGTGGGCATCTGGTGACACTAGTGATGGTGGATGGGAGGCTGGGGCCTCTGGAGTTTGGGATTTTTTTTCTTATTATGGAAGGATATTAGAAAGAGGGCAGATAGTAAACACATCAAGTGACTTGGAGACACTTGTTCTTGACTGTAAGCCTCTAGAGGCTACAAAACAGTTTGGGTTTTGGTGTTGGGATGGTTTTCCTTCCTTTGAAGATACCAGCACCAGCAATACAAGCTTGGCTCACTGGAAGTTTTCACAGAATCCTAGAATAGCTTGGGTGGAAAGGGACCTTTAAAGGCCATCTAGTTCAACCCCCTGCCATGGGCAGGGGCACCTCCCACCAGACCAGGTTTCTCAAAGCCCCCTCCAACCTGGCCTTGAACCCCTCCAGGGATGGGGCAGCCACAGCTTCTCTGGGCAACCTGGGCCAGGCTCTCACCACCCTCACAGCAAAGAAGTTCTTCTCCAGATCTCATCTCAATCTCCCCTCTTTCAGTGTCAAACCCTTCCCCCTTGTCCTGTGGCTCCCCTCCCTGATCAAGAGTCCCTCCCCAGCTTTCCTGGAGCCCCTTGAGGGACTGGAAGGGGCTTCAAGGTCTCCCCGGAGCCTTCTCTTCTCCAGGCTGAACCCTCCCAGCTCTCTGAGCCTGTCCTCACAGCAGAGGGGCTCCAGCCCTCCTAAGACCTCCGTGGCCTCCTCTGGCCCCGCTCCAACAGGTCCATGTCCTTCTGATATTGATGGCCCCAGAGCTGGAGGCAGCATTCAGGGGGGGTCTCCCCAGAACAGAGCAGAGAGGGACAATTTCCTCCCTCGCCCCACTGGCCACACTGCTGGGGATGCAGCTCAGGATATGGTTTTGATCTTGATTTTCCAAAAGCTGCAGCCTCAGGATGTCTTGAAGCCACCCTACAGAAATGGGCAAAGAGCAGTCCCTTGTCCTCATGTTAATGTAGGAAGCAGTAAATCCACTGGGGACCTGATTTAGCTCAAAAATAACAGGCAAAAACTGTTAATGCTCCGGTGAGACAGGGTAAGAAGGGTGTCCTGGTGATGAAGAGAGTATGGGGAGGAAGACAACAAGTCTAAGACTGCTCTTCTGTTGGTCAACATTTGTTGGCTTGAAGCGACCATGGGAAATGACAGATCCCAGGACTGGATAAAGTCTCTTCTGATCATACTGAAGTTATGATTGAGGATGCCTTTGCTGATTCTTCCAGCCATGGCTCAAGTCTTTGTCATGGACTTCTGCATCTGGATGAGTTGTCCTTGATTTTAAGGAAACCCAGCAAATTCTGTGCAGAAAGCACCCAAACGGTGTGGTCTGGGCCAGAAGTTGCATCTCCATTTTGATCCTGTGCAGATGGAAAAAACTTCTCCCAATACCCTTTGTTTTTTATGAGGTACAGAATCAACTATATACTCTGATTTTATTAAATGGAATTAGCAGACTAAAGCCCCGATTTAGAAGGGTTTACAATAATCTCTTGGAATAAGAGAAGTCAGGGTGTCCCTCCTGCCTGTGGACCGGTCCTTGCTCCCCTCCCTGGTTTTGGGGAGGTTTTGTAACCTGACTTTTGTAATACTATTTTGTGAAGCGTTTATGTCTCTTTCTGACTAAGAGTTTAGTTACAAAGCCGTCCCTCCCAGAGGATGACAGAGAAAAGGGCTGGTGGAGCATGGTGGAGTCATCTTCTGTTGACTTCTACGTTAATGTATCTTAAGTATTTTGTTTTGGCTTTTTTTTTGGAGTCGCTTTTGATTTGGTGTAGGTGAAGTGAACTGCTTTTAACCAAACTAAAATTACCGCCTCACCCCGAATCACTCAGTTGCGTCTGGGAAGTGGTTCAGGGAATTTTAAAAAGCAGCCTGAGAAGCTATTAATTGTAGCTCCGCAAATGAAATTCGTGAATATAAACTTTAACATTTTTCACTGCTGTCCTACGCTTTCCCGGAATCACCCACACGAGTGGGTTTCCCGCCCTGTCAACCTTTGGAGATGAATATTCCCTTTATGGCACTGCTTTTCTTTCGCTGTGACATACATCCCATAATATCATGTCGGAGAAGCTTAAACAATTCAGGGTAACAAATAAATGCTGCGAGGATTGGAAAGAAGGTGGGTGTTTTAATGAGAAGACCCAAGCAAGGGCCCCTCTCCTTGGCCTTAGGGCTGCTCTTGGGCTGGAGATTCGGTGAGACCTCAACGTCTTGCAAAATGAAGTTGAGAGCATTTGCTTTGAAGGACAACAAGAACATGAGGCTGCTCTTCTAATGTGATTGACCCGTTCTTCAGCAGCATCTGATTTTTTTTTAGAGACTGATTCTTACTTGGAGGAACTCGTATCTCCACCAGAAAACGCAGCCCGACATCTTAGATGAAGTTATGACGAGTGCTGCAGGAAGAGTTAAGCAAGGAGATCTTCGTGAATATGTTGTCCTGGACGTGCGAGAGGATGGGGAGGAAACTGAAGCTGCTTTTCTAGAAAGATGAGCGTGAATCACTTGGGTTTCTGTCCTTTGTGAGTAATGCTGTGAATCTGTGGTGCTTGCAATAATGCTTTCACAACCCACCCGTGCCATACTGCATGCGTAGAAACTTCTGGGGAGTCGCATCTCTCGGCTGTGCCTCCAGTTGGACGAAATAAAGTTTAAAATTAATTTAGTTAAAAAAAAAAAAGTGTTGACGTCCTCGTGTGCTTTCTAAAAATACGAGCACTCTTTCCCGTGCGCAGTATTAGTTAAACTCTTGTCGTTGCCATCACGGTTCTGTGAGGAGCCAAGCGGGCGCCGCTGAAGGAACGTGTTCGGATCGGGATTTGTCGTCTGCGAGCTGCCATGGTTCCGAAGAGCTGTGAGTCTGTGAGAAACCCGGGTTGGATATTTGCTTTGTGGTCACGAATGCACCTAAGGAGTGGGTCACTACTGAGGATTGTTATTTTTATTATTACTATTTTTGACATAGTAGTTCCCCCTGTGCAGGCAATCTGGTGGAGTAAAGGTGTCTGGATCACAGGGGAAACTAGCTATAATCCAAAATGCTTATTTTCTGAAAGATGCCTTCAACTCGAATTGTTTCAGTTGTTCCTGTTGTATAAGCAGAACCTTCCTTTCTCTGGAAAAGTCCTTTCCACCCTTCCTGGCTTGTGGTGATGCTCAATATCGAGAATCTTGTTAAATTCCCTAGGTGAAACTGGGTTAACATCAGTCGTGAGGGCATCGTACACTTTCCCAGATACATGCCCTTATCTCAGTCCTTTGGTATCTAAATTCTATCTTCAAGACCAGGTTGGACGGGGCTTTGAGCAACCTGGTCTAGTGGGAGGTGTCCCTACCCATGGCAGGGGGGCTGGACCTGGATGATCTTTAAGGTCCCTTCCTACCCAAACCATTCTATGATTCTATGAAATTGCACCTTTGCAAATTATTCTCAAAAGCCAAAATCTTTTCTACTGAACAGATTTGCTGGCCTTATTTGTCCTTTGCTTGCCAGCGCTGCTTTTGACTTGCAGCGGGGCTGTGCAGCTGAGAGGTGGTCCTCGTCATCGGCGTGGAATAGCAGGAACAATCCTGTGTGGGTTTTATTATCCTTCCTTTCTGCTTGGGTTCTTTAAAGTGGTCGCTGGGTGGACACCAAGTGCTTCGCCGGTGACCTGCCAAGATGATGTCATGGCTGATATTTTAAGGTCAGTACCTTGGAAGGAGGAAGGAATCCTTCAGAGGGACGGGGGAGACCTCTTAGATGGTGAGGAGCACTCAGCCCTGGCATCGCTAAACCCTTCTGCTCCACATCCACACCCTGAGCGCACGCAACGAGGACTGACCTTGGGTTTAGTGACCAAGCCCCACTCTTGGGTATTTCCTGCGCGCATACGTGTTTGATGGCACTTAGATATAGTAGAAGTGGAAAGGAATTTAATAGATTTCCGAACCTAATGAGCCGAGGATCCGAGATTCTGGGTAGTATTTCTGAAATTTACTGGTAGGAACAGGCAGGTGGTAAATACTCCCTTCCGCGGAGCTACATCTGCAATATCCATCAGCCCCATTGCTGGTGACCTAAGCTGGCACAGGGCTCAGGTACGATGTACTGCAGGTCTGTGGGCAGTAGCATCAAATTCAGCCAGAAAATTCATGTTCCCTGAAGATTCTTTGTTCAGTGCTTGGCATTTGGCTGGTTTCACCTTCCAGCCTTCGCCTGTGGTCTAGTGGGATGGTGCAAGATGAAAGGATGAGGGCAGACCTCCTCGCTCTCTACACCCCTCTGAAAGGAGGGTGTAGCCAGGGTGGGTCGGCCTCTTCTCCCAAGGAACAAGCGAAGGGACAAGAGGAAACGGCCTCAATTTGGGCCAGGGGAGGTTTAGATTGGATGTTGGGAAAAATTTCTTTCCCAAAAGGGTTGTGAAACCTTGGAAGAGGCTGCTGAGGGCAGTGGTGGAGTCACCATCCCTGGAGGGATTTAAAAGCCGGGCAGATGTGGTGCTGAGGGACATGGGTCACTGGTGGGTTTTGGTCAGTGTTGGGTTGATGGTTGGACTCCATGATCAGAAAGGTCCCTTCCAACCCAGACAAGTCCGTGATTCAATAATGTGGAGGTCTTGCTGGGAGAGCAGGCTTTGGATTAAAGTTTGGGCTTTGGAGATAAAGCAGTTGCATTTGGTTCCAAGGCTGCACAATAGAATCATAGAATGGTTTGGGTTGAAAGGGACCTTAAAGACCATCTCGTTCCAACCCCCTGCCCGGGGCAGGGACACCTCCCACCAGACCAGGTTGTTCAGAGCCCCGTCCAACCTGGCCTTGAACCGCTCCAGGGATGGGGCAGCCACAGCTTCTCTGGGCAACCTGTTCCACAATATTTCTTTGAGATGTTTTATTTTAACCAGTGTCGCAATGGATGGTGCCCGTTATAGGATGTGGAGAGTCGGGTGAGGAGCTCCAAGAAGCAAAACAGAAGAGCAGTGCAGAAGGAATTTGGAGGCATCTTCTCACTACTGGTGGAGTTGGGTGAAATCAGAGAGCAGGGTGCTACTTTAATCCCCCCCACCCCGTGCATCTCTGTGTTTATAGAAAGGTCTGAATTAGCTTATCTCAAAATAAAGATGCGGTGCCAATAATTAACAGTTATCAGTGACGGGAGGGAGGAGACAAAAGGCGCTCCTGAATATTTGATTTCTTCTCCTCTCAACGTTTCAGTTGTTAGAACCGAAAGGTTAAGTGGAGATCAAAAAACAAATAGGAAACTTGGGCCGAGGAAGCCGCGGTCCTTGAGAGCCTTTTCAGACTCTCTGGGAAGCACAGTAGAAAGGTTAAAATTTGCAGCTCAAATGTTAGCTGTGATCTCGCTTTTGAGCGAGCATCTCAAAATATACCTTGAGGCTTGGTTGGAGAAATGAAAGCTCGGAAGCGGTTCTGGGACGAGAGGCAAGAAGGCGGCCGGGGCGCAGAAGCAGAGAAACTTTTGTGTGAACCTCTAAGATAATTGCCTCACCCCCTCGGAATGGCTCGTCACGAAGCCTGGACCGCAGAGGATGATGCGGCGGATTAAACAAGAGGGTCATTGAAGGAGTTGGGTGCTCGGCCAGATGTTTTCGGGGACCTTGACAATAGCCCTTTCATTTTCTGCGCCCAAGATCCCCCTCCAAATCCAGCGCGGCTCTGCGAGGAGGGAGGCTCGGGGTGGTAGATGTAGCTCTCGCCTAGGATAGGAGGCTTGTCTGTAGAGTGAATGTCCCAGAACAAGACAAAAGGAGGCGGGTAGAGGCTGTTTCTGAGCTGCGGAACTTCTATGGAAGAGAAAATCCATATCCTTAATCTGTCAGAAGTACAAGGTGGATGCTAGAAGAAAGGAAAGCGTGTTCTAAGTGCAGTTATCTTTGTGAGACTTGAGGGGAAACATTAAGTGGGTTGGATTTCTGAGTTCCTTAAAAGCTGATATTTGTATCAAATATTGGGTTTGTACCAAGGCTGGTCTCGGGTTTTCAAAGATGAATTCATTTCATAAGTTTGCTCCGGCTTTTGTCATTCAACACCCATGAAAGGTGTATGTAGAACCTGCGTAGAACCTGTTCGCTCCTTCCCACAAACCTAAATAACTTGTCTTGAAGGTCTGTCTTTGAAGCTTAAGGTCTCAGATGTGAAGTCAAATAATCCCTATCTTTGTTATTCATCAGTGGAGAAACTGGGGGAAGGTGTCCACGAATAATTCGGAGAGGCCATGGAGTTTCCATCCTTAGAGATGTTCATGACCCAACTGGACACAATCCTGAGCAGCTGCTCGAAGCTCCATGGCACTGCAACCAGGGGAACCTCACAGGAGTTAGGAGGAGATGCGTTTCGCATAGGTGAGAGGACTTCTCTTAGGGTGGGTAGTCTGTTTCTAGACCTTCATGGCGACAGAAGCTTGTGGAGAGAGACACTATCAGGAAGTTCAAAATGGATTTTTGACTTCAAAGACAGTCGGAGTAGGCAGGGATGTCTGCTCAAACCTTGCTATGACTGGGGGAACTAGAATGGGGTTGAGATGGTGACCAAGCCATGCTTGAAGAGCTTCTCTTGGTGCCACCATTGGAAAAGTATGGGGCTAGCAGGATTGCTGGTCTGACCCATGAGGCTGTATCTAATTTTCACTAATACCCTCGTGAAATTTATAATTTGGATGTGCCAGTTCTATCCGGCACCCAAGATAGTGCTCAAATTGCTGTTCTTGCGTTTTTAAGCTTTATTTCTTGTTTCCATTTCCGTGAAGAACATCAAAGTGTTTGAGAGGCCATGTGGATCCTTGAGTTAACAATTTCCAGAATAGACTGAGCCAGGGGTGACCCTCAGGATCTGCACAAGCCAGAAAGATGCTTGGATTGCAAAAATATTTCGTGTATCAGGTGGTTTATATGTATCTGAGGGCTTTAATTACTGCTTCTCCATGGTCAGGTGCTCAGAAGGTCCAGTTTTTATGTTAAAGTTTCTGACCAGGAAATTTGGGGATTTTGGGGGTCATTTCTCCTTTTTCCCCCTTCCTAGGCACTTCATAAATTTGTAAATTGATGCTGCTTAAGCTTGTCTTGTGATATCTTCTTCCCAGTTGCACATCTGGTGGCAGTTCCTCCTCTGGTGACTCCTCTTGAGTAGTCCAAGGACCTCGTACGTTAAGGACACCTCATATATTGAGGACACATGCTTCAGCATGGGTTTTCTTCCAGCCTTTCCTTACAGGATGGTGCTGTCCTTGTTTGTAGGAGATGCAGCTGCTGTGAATTATCTGCTGGAGTGGAAATGTGGGTGCTCTTGTGAAATTGGTTGCGTCTTTTAATGGGAAATATAGTTTTATCACGGTCTCCAAGAACTACTGGGTGATTTCTTAGGGTGAGTTGTGAGATGAAGTGGACTCTCATTTCGACGGCTAAAACTGGACGCCATCAAGGTAAAAAGAAATAATTGTTAAAAAGGCTACCTTTAAAAATGAAGTTAACTTTAAAATAAGAATTTTTTTTCGTTAAGGGGTAGAGGGGAGATTGAGATGAGATATTGGGAAGAAATTTTTCACTCTGAGGGTGGTGAGAGCCTGGCCCAGGTTGCCCAGAGAAGCTGTGGCTGCCCCATCCCTGGAGGGGTTCAAGGCCGGGTTGGAGGGGGCTTTGAGAAACCTGCTCTGGTGGGAGGTGTCCCTGCCCAGGGTGGAACTCGATGGCCTTTAAAGGTCTCTTCCAACCCAAACCATTCTGTGATTCTCTTTACGCCGTGTTCAGCTGTTGAACAGAGAGAACAGAGTTAAAGGATTTAACCATTTCTTTAGTCATGTTACATTTCTTCAGTTTTTCCATTGTAGTTTTAGTAAGAGAATTTTCTCGATTTTTTAATAGTTTCATCTTACCTAATTATTCTATATTTAAAAAGAAAAACTGCCAAAAAAAAAAAAAAAAAAAAAAAAGAAACCCAAATAAAAACCCTAAAAAGCCCTCATTCAAGAAAAAAAAAAAAATCTAAATTTGGCTCATGTAGTGTTTTTGACAGTCAGGCAACAACTTTTTTCGCCTGTTTTGAGACCTGGATACCATTTAATTGGCCGTGCTGAGAGATTTGAGGTCCCTGTTCCGCACCAGGCACATCCAGAGGATCGATGATCGTAAATATAAATTTAGGGGTAAGCACCTGCGAAGCAGCTGGGGGAGAAGAAGCATTTAAAATCCACGCGAGGAGAAGCGGCAGCGCTGCGGAGAGTTGATTTTCCTCTTGCAGGGATATGAAAATGCTGCGGCATTGAAATAGGAATCGCTCAGGAATGTCTGGGGTAATTTGAAGTTCACGATAAATGTTGGTGCGCAACTCGTGTTTGATTATTTGAGTTTTATTATTGAATCCAAACCCCATTTCCTGTTAATTCCTTGGAGCTCTCTCGCCGTTCACGGCACCGGGGCAGAGTGGAAGAAGCGTTTATGAATTCATAACTTAGCGGGGAAATAAACAGCAATTTATACGATCCAGCCTCGCTCAGGAGAATTATGAATACAGAATTATGAAGAGTGCAGGGAGACCGCGATCTCAGTGGTCCGATTCCTCCATCTTCTCATCCCCGGCCAAAACACTAAATCAAAACGTGCCTAAAATAGGATCTGACTTTAAATTTAAAAGCCTAAAGGCAGAGTAGGAATCCAAGCACTTGATTTTTTTTTCAACACCTACCTGATACTGGAGACTCCTGAAATTATCTAGGACTTTGAACCTATTTTTGGCTGGAAAGATGCAACTCTTATTTTAGACCTGAGGGCGCTTCCGTGCCCAGAAGCACGTGATTTCGCCTCTGATATATTTGTTGATCAAAAAGTTACGGCTTCTCAGAAGAAGAGTGGGGAGGCTTACGGGGAATAAGGAAACATCAAAGACGTAGCTACTGGATAGCAAGACAAATCGTTAGAGGCTGGAATCGATTTAGGCCAGGATGGAGCTCGTGTGAAAAATACCTAAAATTCAGTAATTTTTAAAAGGGATAGTGGGCCCAGAGTGCTCGTGCGTCATAAAAGGTGATTTTTCTGTCGGTTTTTGAGCAAAAAAGAATCAAAAGGTGTTCAGAAACCATTGCTCCGCTGCGGTTGTTACCCATCACCTTTGCAATATAGAAAAGTATTTATATTTGTATTTATATACAAATATAAATAAATAAATAAATTCTCTTTGTACAGAGAATTTCTCCAGCGACCTGTCCTTTGGCGTGGTCTCAAACCCTCATGGATGGTGTGAAAGCTCAGCTGGGGTCAAACATCTCCAATCTGGCCTGCTGTCACCTTCTGAATAGGAAAGTGGTTCAAAGGGAGTGTTTGTTCCCAAATTATGGGGCTGTAGGTGATGTTTGCTTGGGTAGGTCAGTACTTCTGGAAAGAGTAGTGGTAGGGAAGTTGTCACCTTCTGCAGCCTGCTCACACCTGGGTCCCATGGCTGCCTTTGGCCTTTTCTGGTCCCGTTGACCGAACCACTGGAAATCCTGTCCTTTATTGAGTTTCGGGAATTTGGGTGATAGAAATCCATCTCCAGGCCAGCTTGGAGCACTCAGTAATTACACATGAAAGCTGGTGCTGAACTCCAGGGATTCCCGAAAATATTCCAGGCACCAAGGGTCACTAATAGTCTCACAGAATGGTTTGGGTGGGATGGGACCATTAAAAGCCATCGAGTCCCACCTGCTGACCTGGGCAGGGACACCTCCCACCAGAGCAGGTTGCTCCAAGCCCCCTCCAACCTGGCCTTGAACCCCTCCAGGGATGGGGCAGCCACAGCTTCTCTGGGCAACCTGGGCCAGGCTCTCACCATCCTCAGGGAGAAGAATTTCCTCCCCAGATCTCATCTCAATCTCCCCTCTTTCAGTGTCAAACCCTTCCCCCTCATCCTATGGCTCCCCTCCCTGATCCAGAGTCCCTCCCCAGCTTCCCTGGAGCCCCTTTAGGGACCAGAAGGGGCTCCAGGGTCTCCCTTCTCTTCTCCAGGATGAACCCCCCCCCAACTCTCTCAGTTCTTCAGTGGATGACTTCATCTCGTGCGGACCGGTATCTTAATTTGAGGTGATCTGCTTTTAAAAGGGAAAATAATAGTGCTGAAGAACCCATTTGAGTTTGACTGTTCTCCTGAAGCGTGCTCAGCTCCAAGCAGAGATCTGAAGCCAACGCTGACAATAATTTAATTGGCTCAGAGGCAGGTGATATTTTGATTTCCTAATGAAATACATTGTGGAGCTGCAGGTGGTAGAGCTGGAGTATTATTGTCTGCCTCAGGAATGATCTGAATTATTATTCATAACATTCGAAGAGCTGCCGTGGAAGGCGGTCGCTGTTAACCGTGTCGGCAGTGGATGTGTCTGGGCGCACAGCTCAGTGTAGAACAAGGCATTGAAGAACTTATGGCTTGAATAGAGAAGGTCGAGAAAGTGGAGATATTGTGTTCTTTGGGATTCTTACCTTCATAAATCTACCCGAAGGAAGAAGAAATGATGGGAGAAAGGGATTAGTGTGGGCAGAGGAAGCCTAATCAAAGCAGCCGGTAGTTCTCTAAAGCCAAAGGCAAGACTCTTGAGGCAGTTCTTGTGGCTGGTCCAACTGGATGGAGCTCGTAGAAGGCTTTTCTCACGTCAGAAAGCTCTGTGATGGTGTGCGAGGCCGCGCACCGCTGTGGCTGGAGTTGGTATGTGCTGGGAATGGAGGTGGTCCCCATGGTATTAAAGACGCAGGAGGACAAAGCCGTGGTTTGAGTTGAGAACAGGCAGGACCGTGGCCTTTAAGCTTGGGCCCATGTGTGCTGGTTGGAAAGGTGTTGAGGACTTTTTTGCTCCAGTTCCACGATCACAGCAAAAAAAACCCAAGTTCTGGAAGCAAACTCCCAACTGCTTCATGTTGAAACTCAAACCTACCTCTGCTTTTTCCATTTAAATGGTCAGCCTACAAACCTGTGCCTGATACACCAAGATGCTTGTGCTCTTTCCTGCTGTTTTTCTATCTCCTAAACCACCCTTCTACGAAGGTTCTGACCTTCAGCTGCTGCTAATTTATATCCTGCCTTTGGTTTTAATTTGAAAGGCCCCATCAGCTGTGCTTCCAACCTGAGCCAGTGTCCAAAGGGTGATGGGGGGGGTGGACATCGTTGCTTTACAGGTGTGGAAATGAACATGGAGTAGTGAGTCCTTGGAGTTCACCCAAGCCGGTGGCAAAGCCTTGGATGGGTGCCCAGTGCAAGACCTGGACTTGGCTGCAAAACTCGTCCCCTTTCCAAATAATCAGATGTTCTCGCCGTGGCCGAGATCGTTATAACCCAAAGGCCGTAGTTCGACGTTAAAAACATATGATGAGGTAACAGTTTCTAGACAGAGGTTGGTGAAACCACCGAAACTGTATTTTTCCAATTTTTTTGACTGAAAAGAACGTATTCGTGGAGTTTTTTTCTCCATGCATGCTTTCCAATGTCAGTTCTCCTATACATCTCTGGCGGGGACGTCTTGTATAAATAGACTTTGACTAGTTGTTACTGGAGCTTCCAGTTCCCACGCTGATTCTTATCAAAGAAGATTAGTTTCCCAGCCAAAGTTGTTTTTTTTTTTCTTTCTTTCTTTCAAGGGATTTATGGCATCAAAACAAGTCTGTGGCTTTACTGCGGCGCTAAAACTGCCACGCTTATGTACTTGGACTAGTAATGACCTGCTGAGCCGCTAGAAAATGGGATGGGGTTGCTTTAGCCCTCCCTGCCTCTTCGTTAAGACTGGAACCAGTCCCTGGTTCCTGTCTGGCTGATTGCCGGAGCTGGGATTGCTCTGCGGGAAATGAAAGCTGGAGGCGAGTTCATCTAAGGATTTAGATGCCTTGTAATTGCCCTGCCAGACTGAAGCCGGGGAAAGAAATCAAGGATGGGGGGAAAAAAAAAAACCCTGTAGATATTTAGATCCCTGATAACATCAGGAGCTGTGGAAATAGCAGAGGAGCTGCCTCTCGCAACTGGAGATGCATTGGCAGAAGTGCCAGAAAGATGTTCTTCCTCTAGCAGGGCAATGCCTCAGTTGTCAGCTGTTGAGGTCAATATAAAGCACCCAGTTTTGCTGAGAAAAGTCCTGTTTTTAGGACAGAACGCTCTCTACAACTCCCTGAAAGGAAAGTGTAGAGAGGAGGGGGGGGTCGGTCTCTTCTCCCAAGGAGTACAAGAGAAAATGGCCTCAAGTTGCACCAGGGGAGGTTTAGGATGGATATTGGGAACAATTTCTTCATGGAAAGGGTTGTCAAGCCTTGGAAGAGGCTGCCCAGGGCAGTGGTGGAGTCACCATCCCTGGAGGGATTGAAAAGCCGGGCAGACGTGATGCTGAGGGACATGGGTCAGTGGTGGGTTTGTCAGCATTGGGTTGATGGTTGGACTCCATGAGCTGAAAGGTCCCTTCAAACCTAAATGATTCTATGATTCTATAAAATCTCCTGCTTGCTTGGCAGCGTGGGGTCCGAAACAGCAAATCCAGGGAAAAAAAAAAAACATATATGGAAAATATATAGATATGTATATATTTATAACCTGATAGCCCTCTTGCCGGTAGCTGGGCTGGGCTTGCTTTGCTGCAGGAAGGTCACACTGACTTGCAAAAGAAGCTCGGGCTTCCTCAAACCAAGTGCTTTATCGCTGTTTGCCTTCCTCTAAAACCTGATTTTTTCAACTCTTTGTCCATCTGATTCTTTGCACTTAGGGTAGTTTTTAATTCCTGTTGCTAAATTGGAAATAAAATCATGGAACTGGTAAACTCTGCAACGGAAGATGTAACCCCCCCTGGTATTAGAGTGCGATGCATTTTTTGCATAATAAAACTTAAGACACGCTCACTGACGCTGTTGTGGGTGTTAATAAAAGATTCTTTTCCTCGGGGGCTACGCCATCTGTGAATACAGTTGGTTTTTTTTCCTAAGAACTTTCTGCAGGGGGGAATGATGCTCCCAAAATCCGAAGTACGTCATGTGAAGGGCATGAATAAAATCTTCTCCGTTTGGGTGGCCCAGCGCTTTCTGACCTTTGCCACTTCCAGTCCTTCACTGTAAATATTATGAAAAAAAGGAAGAAGAAGCTGTTCAGAACAGCTCTTACTTTTTTTTTTTTTTTTTTTAATGGTTCAAACATGCACCACCGAGACCATAAGCTGGTCCAGGAACAAAATCCCTTTAAAGTCTGTTGGGTTTGATGCTGAACATATCAGGAAGGCTCACGGGCTGTGATGCTAGAGAGTATTTTAAGGCTTTTGAAAAAATCCTGATGTTCTCAGAAAAAGAGATCAGATTTTTGAATACTCTTGAGGATGTTTATTGCCTTCATTAAAATCGTTATGTAAAAGTTTTGGAAGCAATTCTGACCAGCAAATCTGAGTGGCCCAGAGAGGTGGGAGGTGCCCCATCCCTGGATGGGTTCAAGGCCAGGTTGGACAGGGCTTGGAGCAACCTGGTCTGGTTGAAGATACCCCTGCCCAGGGCAGGAGGTTGGACTTAGATGGTCTTTAAAGGTCCCTTCCCACCCAAACCAGAGTTGAACTGGGTAAACGTGTGCCACCAGCAAGTCACACCTTTTGTAGTTGGCATCTGGGGGGAATCTCTACATCGATACTGAGTGTCTTGTATCAAAAAGTTTGTCTGTTTTTCCTGGTTTTCCTTTTTTTCCATATTAATTGGTGATTTCTGGTTGGCTTTTTCAGTAGTACACTATGTTTGTATATGGGAATAAAATGCACGTTACAGAGATGGCCACTGGCCAACTGGGCAATGGTTGTACCTGGAGAGCAGAGGGAATTTTGGCATCTTGCTGACCCAAATCTCTGCTCGGTGCTTTGGATTTGAAAGCAGAGGTTACGCAGCAGATAGCTTCTCTGGCAATTGCGCAGGAGTATGAAATATCTTAAGTGATCTAAATGAACGGAGGGACCGGCAGGAAGGTCACGAGGACTCAGGTGCAGACTCAGCTGTGCTTGAATATTTTAGTCCACGGTTAAGTGGATTGGCATCGTGACCCTGAGCGCTCAGTCGGTAAGCATTGATAGAAATAAACCACTTGACTTCTGATTTATTGCTGTTCTCGGCCTCATGTTGCTTCTGCAAGATATACCAAGCACTGAGATTCCGTGTGTTTGATTCAGCAGTGAGATGTCCTGGGCAGCTGGAGGTCCAGCTATTATCTGCTGCCATCCAGGTGTAGGGTAGAGCATTTCCATCCCCAGCAGGGCGAGGGCAGGGGGGGATCCTGCCCCTCTGCTCCGCTCTGGGAAGAGCCCCTCTACCCCAGTGCTGCCTCCAGCTCTGGGACCACCAACATCAGGAGGACATGGACCTGTTGGAGCAGGGCCAGAGGAGGCCACAGAGATGCTGGGAGGGCTGGAGCCTCTCTGCTGGGAGGACAGGTTGAGAGAGTTGAGGGGGTTCAGCCTGGAGAAGGTTCCGGGGAGACCTTGGAGCCCCTTCCAGTCCCTCAAGGGGCTCCAGGAAAGCTGGGGAGGGACTCTTGATGAGGGAGGGGAGCCATAGGACGAGGAGGAAGGGTTTTAAGGTGAAAAAGGGGAGATTGAGATGGGATCTGGGGAAGAACTTCTTTGCTGTGAGGGTGGTGAGAGCCTGGCCCAGGTTGCCCAGAGAAGCTGTGGCTGCCCCATCCCTGGAGGGGTTCAAGGCCAGGTTGGAGGGGGCTTGGAGCAACCTGGTCTGGTGGGAGGTGTCCCTGCCCATGGCAGGGGGTTGGAACTAAATGATCTTTAAGGTTCCTTCCCACCCAAACCATTCCATGGTTCTGTGATCCCACCACATCCCTCCTTTCGCTGACACTGTGACATTCACACGGAGGGGCAAAAGCAATAACCCCATCCTGGTTATCTGTAAAAACAAGATCACGGCTAATTACTGATAGCTTACAGCTATAATACAGAGCTACAGCTTCAACATGCAAATAGGTCATATTAATGACGCAGTACCTCTTAATTGTGAATGGGAAGGGAGGGGGTGATGGTGCACCGCTGCCTGGTGAGCGGGGACACTCCGTGCACGGGGATAACAGCGGTGATTAAAGAAGGGCCCGCTCTTCTCCCTGGAGAATCTGACTTTTTTTTTTTTGCAATCAAATCCCTACTGGGAAATTGGTTCCCTCCAGTAAACTAATCGCGCAGTGCCGTCCTTGGCTTGAGAATGGTAAAGAGCTGGGGAGGGATTTGGATCCCGTCGTGTCTCTCTCGCGGATGCTGGGAGAGCTGGAATCGAAGATGAGGAAATTGCAAAGTGCTGACCCCATCCCGCGCAGTGCAGAATGGGGTTGGGTTTTTTTTTCTTGGGGGTGCCTGCGGCAGCTTGAGCTTCCGGGGTGACGGATAGTACTTCAGACTGAATAACGCTAAATAGCACGGCAGAACGCAGCCGTTGGGAGCAAATATAGCTCCGTTCGTCAAAGCGCAAGTCAGCTGTCTGCAGCTAATTACAGAGATGTCAGGGAGCTTTGGATCTGTCAGCTGAATTTCAGATTGTAGAACGTCGCTTGGAAAATGTCTCTATTGAAAACGAAAAAAATAAAAATAAATGCCTCAAAGAACAGCATCTTTCTTTGGGGGGTTTCTGGGAACCGGCCCATATTTTTTTTCTGGGTGGCTTTACTGTAAGTGCTGAGGGAAATGTCCCAGCAGGGCTAGAAGTAGGTCCCAACGTGTGCCCACCTTGCCAAAACGCCACTGCCGGACGGTGGCCGAGTCCCTGGTCCACTTCCGTCTGCAAAGGGACAAAGTTGTTACCCATCCTTCAGCTCTTCAGTTTACCATAGCTCTGGGTGGACACTGTGGCTCATCCCAGGCCCCGTGAAGGTGGGTGGACTCCACCAGGTGGATTTACCAAGGCAAGAATCCCAGAGAACACAATAGATACAACTGTGTTCATCATTTTTCTTAATTTATCTCCACTTTCTTGACTTCTATTCAAGCCATAAGTTCTTCAGAGCGGGAGCCATCTCCTGCTCTGCAATGTCTTAGATGTTCTACCAGACCTCATGAAGGTAGGTGGAGAGGTTGTTGGATGGACGTTTGTGCAAGGGGGATAAGAGGCACCACGTGAGGTCTGGCTGATGTGTGACCATCACAGCTTGGAGCTGGTTATCTCCGAGACGTTGCTTTACCTTGTTTAAAAAGGTTTTCAGGGGAGAAGGTCTACCTGGGTCTCAGCTCATCAATGGCTAATTCACAACTTGGTGTCTTTGCCCAAGTCCTCCCCACCCTCGGTTCAAGCTTGGGGTGGTAGGGATTGAGGTCAGGATGGGACTTTCTTCCCAGCTCCGCTGTGGAGGATGTAGCCTTCAGTGCGATGGGACAAGATGAGAAAATCAGATGAGAGTTGACCTTTCTGGAAGGGCCAGTGAATCTGGACTGGCTTGGCTTTGTCCATCAGCGAAGGCTTTGTCCCTCAGCTGGGATGCTCCTTGGTTCAAGCTCTTCAGCACAAAGAGACTCTGGACCATTTTTCTGACCTTCAGCTTGAGAATTTTATAACTATCTCTCATGGTTTTCTGTGCTGAAGGGGACGTTGTTATTTTATGGGTGAATAAACTGTGGCAAACAAATGCAGAACCTCTTCTGAGCCAAGCTCAGACCATGAAGCTCTCTCCAAGTCAATTTTAACGTGTCCCTTGCCCTTCAGCAGTTAGTAGGTACCGGTAGAGGATGAAATCCATTGAAGTAGGTGTTGACAAACCTACGGTGAGAATCCTTGTTCTCAGAGCTTTTGAAGTGCATCCAAAGAAGAGCAACGAAACTGGTGAGGGGTCTGGAGCACAAGTCTTATGAGGAGAAGAGGAGGCTGAGGGGAGACCTTCTTGCTCTCTACAACTCCCTGAAAGGAGGGTGTAGCTGGGGGGGGGGGGGGGTTGGTCTCTTCTCCCAAGGAACAAGTGATGGGACAAGAGGAAACGGCCTCAAGTTGTGCCAGGGGAGGTTTAGGATGGATAATGGGAAAGATTTCTTCATTTAAAGGGTTATCAAGCATTGGAAGAGGCTGCCCAGGGAAGTGGTGGAGTCACCATCCCTGGGGGGATTTAAAAGATGGGTAGACGTGGTGCTGAGGGACATGATTTTGTGGTGGGCTTGGCAGTGTTGGGGTAACGGTTGTACTCGATGATCTTAAAGGTCTTTTCCAATGTAAATCGTTCTAGGATTCTGTTTTCTAGAAGGATGAAGGCGGCTGAAGGGGGGGTCAGGCTGCATGCCTGAAATCCTCCCACTTGTTTTCCCCCCGCACCCGCAAAAGTGTCAGGGTACATCAGGCAGATGTTCAGCCCAGTGAACTTTCCAAGTCATGAGAGCGTGAACTCGCTGCCGTTCTCCAGAAACAAGGTTGGTCTGTAAGGCCATTACGTGGGCATCAGCGACGAGCGGGGAGCCTTGGCTCAGCCTTTGTCTGTCCCAGGGCCCGGCCCCGAAGCCGAATGCCATCGCCACGTGGGAACAAATGGCCCTTTTTTTCAAAGGGAGAGAAGCCTTTTCAGGCGGTCGGCGGAGGGTTCGAGCATCCCAGTGTGTGGGACAAGGGGGAGAGGTAGCGAGAACGGCTGCGAGATTCCCCACTGCCTTCGGTGACAGAAGAGATGGAGCAAAACTAAATTGTAGGAGTCGGTCTCTTCTCCCAAGGAACAGGCGAAGGGACAAGAGGAAATGGCCTCAAGTTGCTCCAGGGGAGGTGTAGGATGGATGGATATTGGGAAAAATTTCATCCCTGAAAGGGTTGCCAAGCCTTGGAAGAGGCTGCCCAGGGCAGTGGTGGAGTCACCATCCTTGGAGGGATCTAGAAGTCGGGCAGACGTGGTGCTGAGGGACGTGGGTTAGTGGTGGGTTTGTCAGTGTTGGGTTGATGGTTGGACTCCATGATCTGAAAGATCCCTTCCAACCAAGACAATTCTGTGATTCTACGATTCTAAATCTCCATGCAATGAGTGGAACAGGCTCAGCTCTGCTTTTGATGAAAGAGCAGCAGACCCTCATGACATCCTACATTTAGTAGGACTAGGCTTCACATTGCACATACTCACTGCTACTCTTTAGCTGTGATTTATTTGGACTAGATGATCATTGTAGGTCCCTTCCAACTTAAAATATCCTATCCTATCCCTCGGCTCCGCTCTGGGGAGACACCCCCCCCCAGTGCTGCCTCCAGCTCTGGGGTCTCAGCACAGGAGAGACATGGAGCTGTTGGAGCATGACCAGAGGAGGCCATGGAGATGCTGTGAGGGCTGGAGCCCCTCTGCTGGAAGGACAGGCTGAGAGAGTTGGGGGGGTTCAGCCTGGAGAAGAGAAGGCTCTGGGGAGACCTTGGAGCCCCTTCCAGTCCCTCAAGGGGCTCCAGGAAAGCTGGGGAGGGACTCTTGATCAGGGAGGGGAGCCATAGGATGAGGGGGAAGGGTTTGACACTGAAAGAGGGGAGATTGAGATGAGATCTGGGGAGGAAATTCTTCCCCCTGAGGATGGTGAGAGCCTGGCCCAGGTTGCCCAGAGAAGCTGTGGCTGCCCCATCCCTGGAGGGGTTCAAGGCCAGGTTGGAGGGGGCTTGGAGCAACCTGGTCTGGTGGGAGGTGTCCCTGCCCAGGGCAGAGGGGTGGGACTGGATGATCTTGAAGGTCTCTTCCAACCCAAACCATTCCATGACTCTATCATCATCTGGTCCTATCCTATCCTATTCTTTTTTCCCCCTGCTTCCCCCCAGTGGTTTAGGAAAGACCAAGAAGGAACAGCCTCCAGGTCTCTCTTTTTCCTTATCCGAGAGCAGTCTGCCGCTCTCATGCGCTTTTTGTGATAGCTCCATAATGGTGCAATCTGTATTTATCACACTCGAAGGTGTCTGGATGCTTCATCTAGTTTGGAATGTGGAAGCCCGTGATGAGAGGAGTGACAAGACGCTCCACCTGCATTTCCCGGAATGATTAAATTCAGCATCCGAGACCTTCATCTGGAAAGGTGAAGTGGTGGCTAGTAAATATTCACCTTGCCTTTGGTTGTAGTAGCCCCTTTCATTTGGAGCCCTCTCCTCATCTACAAGCCTCGGTTCGGCAACTATTAAAGCACGACGTAAAGTTTGTTTGATGAGGCTTTTGGCAAATCGATAGAGGGATTTGGGATTGCAGGAAAAATCCTGATAACTAGCTTTCGAGCTGTCCCTCCGGTGCCCTGTTAATGACTTTGTGGAATTCCCATCCCTCCAGTGCCTGGCGTTTGGGTTGTCTTAAATCATTAAAAAGAAAGAAGGCGGGGGGGGGGGAAAGAGCACAGGCTCTCCACGTTCCTGCCAAGTAGGTCAGGGTTTTCCCAATTGTATGGAATTGGGAAACGGAGACGTTATTTGGAGCCACTTTCTCCAAGTTGCCTGGTGAGTTGAAGGCAACTGGAAGCACCACATTGGTTTCAAGCACGAGTTCAAGACTAGGCTTCGAGTGAAAATAAGTCATTTGGCCCAATCGGAGCCCGATTCAAATTAATCTCACCAAAACCCGGCAAAGTAAATGGCTCATTCCTGAATTCTGTGATGTAGGAGAAGCTGAAGGATCTGAGCCATGGTCCTGAAGAAGTCAAGCGTGGACAATTGGCGCTGCATAAAATGAGTTAAACCCACTTCCTTGCATTTTAAGCTGTTGAAAAATGCTTCCTGTAGGAGGAAATAAGCCGAAAAGCTGTAGTTGTTGTGGTACCACTGTTGGGTTGGGATTTTTTTGGCCTGATTATAGTGGAAAAACCAGCAAGGCAGGAGCATCACCATCATCTCAAACTTAAGGCTCAGAAGAGTTGGCTGCTAATGAGCTGCTCTTTACAGAGTTGGCTTGTGGGATTGTGGTGGGGAGATGATGGTAGAATCATAGAATAATTTGGACTGGAAGGGACCTTTAAAGGCCATCTAGTCCACCCTCTTGCCATGAGCAGGGATATCTTCAGCTAGACCAGGTTGCTCCAGGTTGCTAGACAAGGCCCCCTCCAGCCTGACCTTGAACCCCTCCAGGGATGGGGCAGCCACAGCTTCTCTGGGCAACCTGGGCCAGACTCTCACCACCTTCAGAATAAACCATTTCTTCCTAATATCTAGGCTAAATCTCCCCTTTTTCAGTTTAAAACCATCACCCCTTGTCCTATCACAACAGGCCCTCCTGAAATAATGATTAAAACTGATTGAATTTAGGATGAGGAAGAGGTCGGTTTGAAGGACACCAGGCTGGTGGGCATCATGAAGCCTAATGAGGACAGAGTCGGGGTGAGGTAGGGTGGAGGGGATGTGCTTGAGTTGGAAGGGGAGGAAAAAAGGGTGGCTTTTCAAGAGTAGCTGCCAGGCCGTGATGTCTAACCTGGGCTGGTGTCGACACCCCGACGTTCCTCAGACTCAAGAGAATGAAAGAGCCTCCTTCAGCAGCCCTAAAGCCATCAGTAGAAAATAACTCATTTATGAAATGGGTACTTTTAGCCGGGAGAATCATTACGCTCGGAATCCCTCCTCTATTGTAATTTTCTTTTAATATTAAACTACTCAAGATAAATTGTTTCTCCGGAAATTTTTTAGGCGGAAGGTGACATCGGGGAGAGGAAGATGGAGCATTAAAAATGGATTATACGGCGCCGTTTCTTGACTGCTTGCCTGAGATATTAAATATGTAGGATTTAAAGCCCAGATCTTGTGTTGATCGCACCATGGCTCCGAGGTTGTCTAAGTCTTCTCCAAACTGCTTCTGCTTGGGCAAAACAGGGCTTTACCTTGTCCCGGTTTAAGCTTCTGGCTGGGTAGAAGGTCTTCTTCTGGTGTAAGGTCTCTATTTCTCCTCCTTTTATAATCAGAACCTATTTTTCCTCCCTCTTTCAAGCCATCTGCTGCAGCTGCGAGTTCAAAACTAATATACGGGGAGGTCAGGCTTCCCTTTTTTTATTTGATTTCCTTTTTTTTTTTTTTTTGTTTCCTGAAATAAGGCGGATCTGAGGCAGGTCCCGTCGTCTTCCAGCGTTGGGATTAGGGGCTGGGAAATAAGGCGTGTGGCTGCCGGGCGGCCTCCTCCCGCTTATAATTGCTCCGTTCAGGTTCTTGCAGCAGGCGGGTTGTGAATGGGCTCTGAAGTGGGTAGATTGGAAAGTTTCTGGGGGAAAAAAAAGGGAAAAAAGAAAAAAGAGAAGGGAAAAAAAAAAAATAAAATCAAAAGGAACCCCCTTGTTTCCCGTCCTAAGCGTCACGTATTTAGGAGCCCAACTAATTAAGCTCTTCTGAAAGAGCTGTCTGGCTCCAGCAAACAGCTTCTCTGTGGTTCTTTCTGTTGCAAAACCCCGGGGGAGGCTGGATGGGGAGGGCAGTGCCATCACCCACACGGCTTTCGGAGGGGAGGGCTCTCTGCCAGGCCCTCTGGAGAGATAGCCGGCCCACTCCTTCTCCTCGGGGAGGCACGCAACGACTCGCTCCGCCAGCACAAGAAAAAAAAAAAAAAAAAATTACACCCCCCAATTAGACCCTTGGGCTGGATGCCACGTCAACCCGAAGGCAGAAGAAGACGAAGGTGGGCCCTCAAGACTCGTCTCCCGAGCAGCCCCGGAGGGGATGCTGCGAGATGGCGGATGAGGGGATGACGGGACGTCTCTACGGACGGAGGTGGGCATCGGGCTTGTAGATACAACAGCTTTACGTCGGGGACGGCTCTAATAGCAGGTTTGAAACGAATGCTTTTCGGGGAACGTGGCTTTCTCTCGCGTCGCTGGGCTCCGTCACACTTCCGGATGCGAAAACGTAGATAATAAAAAAAATATCCTCCTGAAAAAAAAACCTCTTCTCTTGGTTTCGTGCTGCCCCGGAGGCTACCTGCTGCCCTGCTGCTTGTAGCCAGAGCAGGCTGTAATTCACTGGGGCTTCCCTCTCGGAAGCTCTGGGCAACGGTGTCGTAAAGCCTTTGGGGGGAGCGGGGACGGTGGAGGGTGGGGACCTCCAGAGTCTCTTTTCCTTGGGCAGATGGAGATCTGTCAGCAGTTTCCACAGCGGAGGCTGACGGGCTTCTGGACCGAGCTTCGCTGCCGCGCTTAAACTCTCGCGGAGCAAAAAGTTGCCCGCTGTTGCCGACGATGTGGTTTCCATGGGGTTGGGGTTGGGGGTTCACGGTTTGGGGGTGTGTGTGTGTTTTTTTGCGCTTAAAGGGAAGTAGCAGAATGGCAAATACTCCTTCGCACGCCTTGCTCCCCGCTAAATGCTTGCGCTCACGTGGCCGACTCCTGTATACGACGGCAAAAGCGAGATAAAGAAGCGGTTAAGGACTACTGAGAGGAAAAATTCCCTGGCAGGGGGACAGCCTTGCCCTTTTATTGCTCTTTTCCCTCCCCGCTCCCTGCGTGGAAGCCCTCGAAAAGGGCTTGGGGGGGAAACACTGCCGGCTCTGTTCCCCCTCCCACGTGTCCCGCGTAGACGGCGGATGCGGTCAAGGGCCACCGTCTGCGCGAGCGCGGGTGACGCTGGACCCTCCTTGGAGGCATTTGGTGGCCGAAGCCCCATGGCACGTGACCTTCTGAAAAGGGCCATACAGCTCCGGCCAGCCTTGATCTCGCCGGCTGTGACAACCCAGAGCTGCCCCAGGTCCTCCCCGGCGTTGCTAAATTGGCTCTATCCTAATTTATGCTAATAAGGGCGAGCTTTCGTCTGGCATCCAAGCTCTTCCTCGGCAGGGCTGAGTGTGTGTCACTCGTCTGGGACGGTGGCATTCCTTGGGATGGCAATGATTTCTCGGTGAACTGCTCCGCTGCGGGACCGGGGCGGGGAATGAGCCTTTTTTATTATTTATTTATTTATTTTTTGTGCTCTAATTTCAGAGTCGATGCTTTTTTGTGCTCTAATCAAGAGGTTTTGATGCCCGTAATTAAAAACACGGGGCTTAATGGGCATTCTGCGGAATGTAAATGCGCAGGAAAAACACAAGTCAAACTTTTGAGACCAAAGCGCTTTTGTGCTCACTTAGTCTATTGTAATTAGGGGTGTGGTGCTTAAGGAATATTAATTAGCCCCATGGGTGAGGCTGGGGAGCCAGAAAAATGCTGCCTCCGCCCCGATTCCCCAGTGGGAGTTTAGGAGCTGCCTGCTGAGCTAAGCACGGGAGCAAAGTTTGTTGAGGGGGGGAGGAAGGGTATCCCCTCCATCCTCCCCCCGCAATGTCCTCCTTTAAAAAAAAACATAAAACAAAAAAACCAAAATAAACAAACACAAAATTAAACCCAAACCACTTGGAGGAGTCGGGTGCGAATTTCTTGGGTTTTGCCGACTGAGTTCGCATCGTTCCCCTGGGGGTAGTGGTTGCTGCTTTAATTGCAATAGCAAATTTAAGGCGACTGGGTAGCAAATGTTGAAAGCGGGGGGGGGGGGGGGGGGGCTGGTGGCATCTACAGATGGCCAAATGTCCTACCAGAGTGTTTGCTGGCCTCAGAAGACACCTCTTCTAGCCATGGCACACAGGCAAAGAGCCTCTGTTGCCACATCCCCGAGGAGGTGCCAAAGGCATCTCGCTATCCTTAGAATATCTAAATTATAGCTAAATTACCCTGCTGGTCCCTGGGAATCCTGTAGGACTTCCTCTGGATGGATAATGAGGCAGGAACTGATCAGTTAAGGAGTGGTTAAGCACAAGAAGATCATGGACCTGTTGGAGCGGGGCCAGAGGAGGCCACGGAGATGCTGGGAGGGCTGGAGCCCCTCTGCCGTGAGGACAGGCTGAGAGAGTTGGGGGGGTTCAGCCTGGAGAAGAGAAGGCTCCAGGGAGACCTCAGAGCCCCTTCCAGTCCCTCAAGGGGCTCCAGGAAAGCTGGGGAGGGACTCTGGATCAGGGAGGGGAGCCATAGGACGAGGGAGAAGGGTTCAACACTGAAAGAGGGGAGATTTAGGTGAGATCTGGGGAATTCTTTGCTGTGAGGGTGGTGAGAGCCTGGCCCAGGTTGCCCAGAGAAGCTGTGGCTGCCCCATCCCTGGAGGGGTTCAAGGCCAGGTTGGAGGGGTCTGGTGGGAGGTGTCCCTGCCCATGGCAGGGGGGTGGTCTGGGTGGTCTTTAAAGGTCCCTTCCCACCCAAACCATTCTGTGATTCTATGATTGCTTGGGTGCAGGTGATGAAGAGCAGCTCAGGTGCTTGGTGAACAAGCCCAACTGGCGGCAGGTTTGGTTTCAATCAGGTGCCTACGACAGTTGGAAGAGAAAAATCTTTTTAAAGCTTTAAGAGCCAAGGCCGCGACAGCGAAAACCAACCTGGCGTAGAAGGAAAACAGCCGTGCTAATTATGGGAGTAAACGCAGTGATCAGGAAGAAGGGAGAAATGATAGGGCAGGATTATCAATTAGATACTGACTCAGGAGATCCAAATGGCAGAGGGAGAAATTGGTGTGGAGACGCTGGCTTTGTGGCGAGCCGGCGCGTACAAAACTTCTTCTTACCCTCGGTGTGGGATTATTATTTGATGCGAGGGATGTGTTTGTCGGTGACGCAGAAAACGCCGAGGAGCTCAGCTTCCTTCTAATGAAGTTTAACCCAGTGCTGCTTGGAAAATGGAGGCAGAGGGTAAATTTTAGTTGCATTTCTTAAAAAAAAAAAAAAAAAAATGGATAATTGATGGCAAATAAAATCACAGAATAGCCCAGGATGGTAGGGACCTCGAGAAATCCTCTGGTCCGACCTTTTGTGGGACCACGTAACTGTAGGAATCGCTCTGCAGACCATCATTTCTTTCAGTGAGTCTTGGAAATTGAGACTTTCTGCTTTAGAAGGTCTAGCTGAAAGCGAATATTGTGCCAATATTAAAAGGGCAAACAGAAAGATCGAGGTGACTGTCTTGGCAACCTGGTGTTTGGGGAAGAACGACGTGTTGGCTGGTAGAAAATGGTTAATAAAGATTTAATGGCGCTGTGGGGTCCACAAGCATAAGCGTGTGGGCTATGGGTTGTGTTGACCTCCGATTCTGGCAGATCCAGGGAAAGTTGATCTGTTATTTTATTTTTGGGAGGACTGAAGATGAGTGATGAACAGTTGAGGGAATAAATGGGACCTGGATTACCTCCAAACTGCTACTACTGGTGGCAGGACTTGGGGACCCTGAGAAGCAGTTTTTTCTTCTGTGGGCTATGTTTTTGATGACTTCCTGAGCCTTGGGCTCCAAATCGGGGCTCACTGTTTGCCAGCATTGAGACATCTGTGTTCAGCTCTGGGGCCACCAACACCAGAAGGACATGGACCTGTTGGAGCAGGGCCAGAGGAGGCCACGGAGATGCTGGGAGGGCTGGAGCCCCTCTGCTGGGAGGACAGGCTGAGAGAGTTGGGGGGGTTCAGCCTGGAGAAGAGAAGGCTCTGGTGAGACCTTGGAGCCACTTCCAGTCCCTAAAGGGGATCCAGGAAAGCTGGGGAGGGACTCTTGATCAGGGAGGGGAGCCACAGGACAAGGGGGAAGGGTTTGACACTGGAAGAGGGGAGATTGAGATGAGATCTGGGGAAGAACTTCTTTGCTGTGAGGGTGGTGAGAGCCTGGCCCAGGTTGCCCAGAGAAGCTGTGGCTGCCCCATCCCTGGAGGGGTTCAAGGCCAGGTTGGAGGGGGCTTGGAGCAACCTGCTCTGGTGGGAGGTATCCCTGCCCAGGGCAGGAGATTGGAATTAGATGGTCTTGAAGGTCCCTTCCCACCCAAACCATTCGATGACTCTATGATCTGCAGCCGATGGTTTTCCAATGTCCATGGCACTCTGTTCATCTGCTCTGGTGGACGACCGGATCCAAATATTGAGACCATAACATCTGAACCAGAAACTGGGCTCGAATTTTTTGGGTGGAGATCAGATTGTTTTTCTGATTTTCCATTCGCAAATTGTAAAGGGGAAGAAATACTTCCCTAAGAAAAACCCTTTTTTTGTGGTATACCTTTTGTTGCATTTCTGTTTTAAAGTTAAAGCTTGTTCAGGGAAGCCAGAAGGCCTCTGCTAAACCAAAGGTCAGACTAAGAGAAGTTTTACGCTTTCGGTGGTGGCACTTGAGATCCCTTTTTTTTTGTTAAATATTCATTTCCCTGGCAGCTGCTCGCTGTTTTCCTTTGAGATCTGGTTAACCCAGTTTCTCCTCCTGCAGTGTCTGCAGCAACGAGATAGACTTCATTCTGGAGCCGGGCATGTTGCTGCGACACAGGGTGCTGTGGCTTCCTTATAGGACCATTGAGGAACGATGGAAGAGAACCAAGGGACATGAGATAGACCTGCTGATGCCACCGTGTCCCTCCTCTGCTTGTCCTTCCTGTGCTAGATCTAAATTTGGCTGCTTCATCTCCTGGTTGACAGTGTCGGGGGTGCACAGCTTGAACCTGGACCTCTGCCGTGCTTGGTGGTGTAGAGACATAGTGGCGTTAGTCTTTTTAGATGAGGCAGAGTAGGTCGTGTGAGGGTTGATGTCACTTAAGTGATGTGGCAAAGCTGGGGGAACCCCAGCCATGGGGTGGTCTCTGTCTCTTTGGGTATATTCATAGAATCATAGAATTGCTGAGGTTGGAAGGGACCTTTCAGATCACCAAGTCCAACCATCAACCCAACACTGACCAAAACCCGTCACTAGCCCATGTCCCTCAGGACCACGTCTGCCCAGCTTTTCAATCCCTCCAGGGATGGTGACTCCACCACTGCCCTGGGCAGCCTCTTCCAAGGCTTCACAACCCTTTCCAGGAAGGAATTTTCCCCAATATCCATCCTAAACCTCCCCTGGCCCAACTCGAGGCTGTTTGTTCTTGTCCCATCGTCTGTTCCTTGGGAGAACAACCCTCCCCGGCTGCACCCTCCTTTCAGGCAGTTGTAGAGAGTGAGAAGGTCTCCCCTTAGCCTCCTTTTCTCCAGCCCAAACAACCCCAGCTCTCTCAGCCTCTCCTCAGAAGCTCTCCAGACCCTTCTTGGTCTCCAGCGCCATTACCCTTCTCTGGACACGCTCCAGCCCCTCAATGTCTTTCTTGTCATGAGCAGCCCAAAACTGGACACAGCCCTCGAGGTGGGGCCTCACTAGTGCCCAGTACAGGGGGACCATCACTGTCCCAGTCCTGCTGGCCACACTGTTCTTGACACAGGCTAGGATGCTGTTGGTCTTCTTGGCCACCTGGGCACACTGAAGTGTCTGGGGGCAGATTTGGCTTCGCGTAAGTGGGCCAAAGTACCTTGAGAACCTCTAAGGCTGGGAAAGCAGCGTCAAAAGCAATTAACTGCATCTGAAAAACTACTTGGGAATGGGAAGAGGTGTTGCACTGCCTTAAGACATGTTGAAATCCCTTAATAGGTCTATTCTGAAGTAGTTAGTGCCGTGCTAATGGACATTATCCCACTAATGGGGAGAAATTAGGAACTGGTTCCTCCAAGTTGAGGCAAGGACTCTATACATTGTCCCTGTAGCTGCTTCTTCCCCAGCCTTGGGATCACAGGAGTCAATGATCACATCTATCCAGCCTTCACTTCCATCTCTCCTCTGGTGTCATCTTCTCCAGAAGTTACTCTTTTACCTCTGTCCTCTCACACATGTGGTGCCCAACCGGAACGTGCGGCTTGTGGGATGTCCAACCTCAAACCTCGCCCCCTCCTGAAGGACAACTTGAAAGTCTTGCTGCTACTGGGAGACTTGTTCTGAAGCACCTGATGACTGTTACCATCGCTGCATCTCCATAAAAATGCTAATTTATCTTTTTTAACTCTGCAGTTGTTTGTTGTAACTAGTGAGATGCTTGGTTTTTTGGAAGGCGAGACTCCTTGGCTTGGCTGGTTTGAATCCGGGAAGCTGAAGGACTATCGTGAGAAGGACTCTGGCTTTGCGTTGTCTTTCCTGGCAGGAAACTGTGGCAAAAAAATCCACTTCTTGTGGGCTTCAGCGTTCTCTGGCTGCTTCTAAACATGTTGTTTTGCATCCCTGTTGCAGCCGCAGAAGAAACAGCCGTCAATAGAACAGGGTCATGAGCACACCCAGTTCTTTCTCTGGTTTCTAAGTATTTCAGACATTGTCACCTGAAATAAATAGAAAGAATTCAGCGGTTTATTATAATAAACGATGTACGCGCCCTGAAGATGGACCGGTGTCTTAAGTGTAGGTCCATGAGCATTTTGCATTCATTTAGGAGGATGGATTTCATGCCTGGGCTTGACACGGAGGTGAACGGGCTTTCCATGGCCATGTAGGTGACAGACATGAGGGCATGAGCCGGGTCAAGTCTTCCAGTACACTTCTAGCCTTCTTCTGAAATGGCTAAACCACAGAAAACAGATGGAAATGGAGACCAAAAGGAAGTGGTTTGCATGTGGTCGCATAATGAAGCTGCAGAAGATCAGGGATTAAACAACATTGAGAGACCTGGAAGTTTACCAGGGTATGAAAGGTTCCATGATCCAAAGGCTCCAGAAATTGTTCTGGGAACACTGGTTACCATAACTCTTGCTGGTGTTGCCGTAGCACTCAACGCTGCCCCTTCAGAGGGCCCTTCCCAGAGACAAATCATGCTTTAATGCCTGGACCAGGCTGCCTGGAGAAGCTGTGGCTGCTCCATCCCTGGAGATGTTCAAGGCCACCCCCAACTCTCTCAGCCTGTCCCCACAGCAGCGGGGCTCTGATCCTCCTATGAAGCTGCAAAGATTTAAGCTGGTTTTTCTGGCTTGGTTTTCGTCGCTCCCCATCTGTGCAACAGCAAAGGAAAAGCAGGTTGATGTCCTTTATCTTGCCGCAGACCTCCACGTGCATCTCTTGGGTGGCAATTCAGGTAAAGCCACGAAGTGCCCCAAAACGAGGTGCATTTCAGGGAATGACCCAGGAAAATCCAGAATATCCACGATGGGGTGTTGAGAGATGCTCTGGGAGCTGCCCAGGACGTCTGTCTGGGGAGGAGCTGGCTCACCTCCACGCCACATGCTTCAAGATCCTTTGCTGGCGGATGAAAACCCCAGTGCTGGAGCGTTTTCCAGACCAGTATGGGCTGTATAAACAAAAAGAGGGAATTGTTGTTGTGCGGCACTTCATCAACGCTTGTTTAGCTCCTTGTCCCCAGCAAGTGAAACTTGGCAACGGCCTTAGCTCTTCTCGTTTTGCCTTTCCAAAGAACAAAACCAGTTGTTAGTGGCCAGGGAATGTTTGGAACAGTTTGGGGGAGATGAGAGGAACGTCTCGCCAATCTACAGAAGAAGTAGCATTCCTCCACGTTCCCACCCCAAGCAGCTACGCTCTGTCTTCAGATACCCAGAGAAGTGGGTTAAATCCCAGGAATCCGAGCGTGATTCAGCTCGAACGGTGCTATCAGAGCAATTAATCTGGCTAATTTTAGTAAAATGGACTATTAAATGGATTAAGGTAATTAAACGTTGTTATCACGAAGAGCTTACGTGATAACATGTCCTGCCACGGGGCCCTTCTTATCTGCGACCTTGCTGGAATGAATCGGGGCCCACCAAAGATGATAATTATGATCGCGGAGGCGGCGTGACGTCGGGTTTTTTTAGCCCTTCAGTGCTAAAATAGGATCAAAACCCCAGGTTTTATATTTCAGAAGCGTTTGCTGGGAGTCATGGAGTCATGACTTGAGACCCCACCTGAAATACTACATCCAGCTCTGGAACCCCCAACACAAGAAGGACATGAACCTGTTGGAGTGGGTCTAGAGGAAGGCCACAAAGATGATCAGTGAGTTAGAGCACCTCTGCTATGAAGATGGGCTTGAATAAGTTGGGGGGGTTCAGCCGGGAGAAGAGAAGGTTCTGGTGAGACCTTGGAGCCGCTTTCAGTCCCTAAAGAGGCTCCAGGAAAGCTGGGGAGGGACTCCTGACCAGGGAGGGGAGCCATAGGATGAGGAGGAAGGGTTTTAACCTGAAAGAGGGGAGATTGAGATGAGATCTGGGGAAGAACTTCTTTGCTGTGAGGGTGGTGAGAGCCTGGCCCAGGTTACCCAGAGAAGCTGTGGCTGCCCCATCCCTGGAGGGATTCAAGGCCAGGTTGGAGGGGGCTTGGAGGAACCTGCTCTGGTGGGAGGTGTCCCTGCCCATGGCAGGGCGGTGGAACGAGATGATCTTTAAGGTCCCTTCCAACTCAAACCATTTTATGGTTCTATGACTTCGTAGCGGTTTTTTTTCATATGTATAGTCACTGCCATTCACCAAGTGCTGCCGATTCCCTCTTTGAAGAAGACAGAGATATCGTAGAACTGTCCAGGTTGAAAGGGACCTTTCCGCTCACGGAGTCCAACCATGAACCCAACGCTGACATACCCACCACTGACCCACGTCCCTCAGCACCGCGTCTGCCCGGCTTTTAAATCCCTCCGGGGATGACGATACCATCCCTCTTATAAAAACCAAACCAAGAGCAGCTCTTGGGGAACCAGGATGGCCCCAGCAGGAGCGCGAGAGAGCAGGGGAGATGCCATAGCAAGGGAGGGACACAGCGCTGCTCCATCCACGGGCAGCCGCAGCGCTAATTTTCGGGGCTGTAACGAAGTCGACATTGCTTTTTTCTCCGTAATATATGGGGAGGGCTTTTATCCGCGGGTGCCCGGCAGCAGGCAGAGCTGGCAGCCTCCTAAAAGCCTTGAATAGCTCAAGCTGAATGAAAAAAATAAAGAGCCGGGAGGTTCGAGGCCTCTGTATTTTTCTTTTCTTTTTGGGGGGTTGTTTTTTTTTTTTTTTTTGGTTGCCTTTTGTTTCAATACCAAATTAGCAAACGGCGCTCTTTAATTTCTACGCTTGGCTGTGGCTTTCCGAGAATTTTGGAGGCGGAGCGGGGGGGGGACGGGGGGGACGGGCAGGAGGAGGAGGAGGAGGAACAAAAGCAAGGGGCTGGCAGTATGTCATTAGGAAAGCAGCGTGTGGCTGTTGACAAGCAGGCACGTCGTTACGGTACTGCAGAGCCCACCTTCCCACCCCGGAGAAAGGGGATTTAATGACAGGTCTCCCCACTTTTCCCCCCATGGGAAAGAATGCAGCCAGTCCCCCCCGAAAGAATTTTGATCCTTAGAGCTGTCGAACGGTAAATGTTTTATGGGCCCTGTCGGTTCAGGCAACGCTTTTGAAGAGGATGAACACAAAATCTCCATAAAGGGCTGGGATTGAGGGCACGGCTCTTATGAAACACCTCCTTCTGCGCTCACCCGAGGAGGCTCCAAGAACCTTCTTGGGTCTTGTGAGACTTCATCAACGCCATGAGTTTTAAGGTAGCCAGAACTGAAACACGTCAAGCCCTCCTCCTGCCTTGCTCCAGAAGCTGTGGAGCATCTTAGAGAGAAGGTTTTGTTATGTCCTCTGCGCAGCTGGAGACTTGGTGTTTGACAAGAACAAGGGATTACAGCTTCCCAGGACCTCTATGGAGCGAGGACAGAGGGATACATGGAAGACTCTTCTTACTTGCTGCTGTAGGAGCTGTTTTCTCCTTCCTGGACACAGGCGGGGAGAAGAATGGGTGGAGAGCAGCCATGAGGAGAAGGGCATGGAGGAGTTGGTTGATGAGAAGCTCAACGAGAGCCAGCAATGGGTGCTGACAGCTCAGAAAGCCCCCAGCATCCTGGGCTGCATCCCCAGCAGCGTGGCCAGCAGGGTGAGGGGGGGGGATTCTGCCCCTCTGCTCCGCTCTGGGGAGACCCCCACGCAGTGCTGCCTCCAGCTCTGGGGCCACCAACATCAGAAGGACATGGAGTTGTTGGATGGGGCCAGAGGAGGCCACGGAGATGCTGGGAGGGCTGGAGCCCCTCTGCCGGGAGGACAGGCTGAGAGAGATGGGGGGGTTCAACCTGGAGAAGAGAAGGCTCCGGGGAGACCTTCAAGCCCCTTCCAGTCCCTCAAGGGGCTCCAGGAAAGCTGGGGAGGGACTCTGGATCAGGAAGGGGAGCCATAGGATGAGGGGGAAGGGTTTGACACTGGAAGAGGGGAGATTGAGCTGAGATGTGGGGAAGAAACTGTTTGCTGTGAGGGTGGTGAGAGCCTGGCCCAGGTTGCCCAGAGAAGCTGTGGCTGCCCCATCCCTGGAGGGGTTCAAGGCCAGGTTGGAGGGGGCTTGGAGCAACCTGCTCTGGTGGGAGGTGTCCCTGCCCAGGGCAGGAGGGTGTACTAGATAGGCTTTAAATGTCCCTTCCCACCCAAACCACTCAGTGATTCCCTGTGAAAACTGGGCTCATCCAACCTGATGCTGTCCATGGCAGTTGTCCTCATGGCAAGTCTTCTCAACTCTTCTCCTGTTGGCCAGCCAGATACCATCTTAAGCACTGGAGATATGAAGGGCTGGTGGGAAGCCAAATTTGTCTGGGCTCAAAACAGCAGAGGCCAGCTCTAATCCTCAAAATGGGATCCTTGCCCACAAAATGCTCGGTGAAATGGGAAAGAAGGCCAAGGCATGAAACCAAGACCGTGAAGCACGGCCAGAGCCGTGTGGTTGGTCAGGCTTCCTGCGCCTCACCACGTCTTGTGCGATCTGGGTCCTTTCCAAGGCTCTGCGAAACGACATCGCTGCTGTTTTGGTTTTTTGGTTTTTTTAATTCCTTTTCTCTCTGCTGGAGACAACATAACTCCATATGGACGTCTTTGGCTAGCAGGGATCCATGCGGTACTGCTGGTTCTTAACAAATATAGCACGGGAAGGTACCTGCGGCACTTGGAACTGAAGAGCGACGAGATCTTTGAGATCTCCTGGCTTCTGTGAGGAACATCGGACCAGGCTCTGGAGAGGGTTGTCGTGGGGAAATGAAGCTTTACCCCTGCACCAGACAACCCAGCGTAGCTGAGCGGATGGTGCTGCAGCACGATCATCCCAGGAAGGTCATCCCAACCGTTGAGTAATTGGTGTTGGGGGAGAGCTTCTTCCTCGCCAAGGACCAGATGGGGTCAGATGCGTCTTCGTAGAGGGCTTCAAGTTAATGGGGGCATTTAACGCAAGCTGGGCTTCTTCATGCTGGAGAGGAGGCTGAGGGTGGATCCGACTGTCATCTTCACCTACAAAAATGCAGTGGTAGTGAAGAGAGAACCAGGGTCTTACATGGATGGCCTACAGGGGAAGGGTGAGAGGCGATGCACCATGAAGGGCTCTCAATTTGGTCATCTGCAAGGTCTTTACCTGAGAGTGATCACCTAGACAGGCTGTGAGATGTCCATCCATGGAGATGTCAGAATTTGACTGAAAAAGGTCCTGAGTAGGATGATTTTAGAGTTATTCGTGCTTGGGGGAGGAAGGGAAGGTGGCCCAGGTGACCTCCAGAGGTCCATTCCAGCCTAAAATATTATAAAAACAGGAAAACGTGATGTTGGGTTGTAACTCCTGGGCTGGAAGCTTTCCATCTCCCGTCTAGAATAAGGATGGAGACCTTGAGAAGGAAGCGGGGGTTGCTTTTGCTCTTTTGGGGGCTTTATTTTGGGGTTATTTTGGAATTCCTGGGCTGCTTTCCATCTCCCATCTAGAATAAGGATGAAGACCTTGAGAAAGGGGGGATGGGAGGGACGTTCTTGCTCTTTTAGGGTCTTTTTTCTGGGGAGTTTTTTTGGAACTCCTGTCCTGGATGCTTTCCATCTTCCATCTAGAACAAGGATTAAGACCTTGAGAAAGGGGGGTGTTCTTGCACTTTTAGGGGCTTATTTTGGGGGTTTTCTGGAATTCCTGGGCTGCTTTCCATGTCCCGTCTAGAATAAGAATGAAGACCGTGAGAACGGGGTCGAGGGGGGATGTTCTTGCTCTTTTAGGGTCTTTATTTTGGGGTTTTTTTGGAACTCCTGTTCTGGATGCTTTCCATCTCCTGTCTACAATTAGGATGGGGACCTTGAGAAGGAAGGGGGGTTTGTTCTTGCTGTTTTGGGAGCTTTATTTTGGGGTTTTTTTTGAATTCTTGTGCTGCTTTCCATGTCCCGTCTAGAATGAGGAGGAAGACCTTGAGAAAGGGGGATTTTCTTGCACTTTTGGAGGCTTTATTTTGTGGTTTTTTTGGAATTCCTGTCCTGGAAGCTTTCCATCTCCCATCTAGAATAAGGATGGAGACCTTGAGAAGGGGGTGGGGGAATGTTCTTGCTCTTTTGCGTGTTTTTGGGGGGTATTTTTGGGGGGAAAATGCACTCTATTTTCCCTCGTTGCAGAAAACTTGCTGCGTTCTCCTCTTAAATTCCTTCCTCCTTTTCTGCGCAGCCTCGACGCAGTTGGGACGCGGGGGTTTCCTTTTCTCTTGCCTGGAGGGACCTCCGGGAAGCTACTGGAATATAAATCTCTGAGATTTATTGGCTGGGGGGGGAGCAGCCTCCCTCGCCCGAGCTGACCGTGTCGTCGCGGCGTTTGCCTGCCGAAGGGTGTGAGCCTCAGGAATCCGCTGCTTCTGCCAGAGGAGTCTCGGGAAGCAGCAAATGCTCTCCCACCTGCCAAGTCACTCTCTCGGGGTGGGTTATTCGGTCTGGGATGGGTTTGTGGTTTTTTTTTTTTTTGCTCCTTGGGCAGGTTTCCTTTTACAAAGTTTGGTTCCAAAGACCGGCGAAACATGAAAGCGTTGCATTTCGTTGCGTTCCTTTAACGTGATCCGTGTGTAAAAGGAGCGATTTTAGGCGACGTTATTTATTGACATCCCTGATTTATTTCTCAAAGTTAAATATCCAAGTTTATATCCACAGATCGGAAAAAAAAAAACCCACATTTATTTCTGTCTTTTTTTTTTTTACATTTCAAGGTTATTTAGGCCTGTCTTGAAATTGTTCAGTTTATCCTTAAGGTCAGCTGGGGTTTTTTTTCCCCCTAAGAGAGAGAAAGAGCAATTTTGCTCCCAGGCTTTGCTGCCTACACTTTTTAAAAATTGCCTTTGTCGTCTCATCCGAGAGCGCTCGTGGAAAGTCTTTGAAAAACGGCTGGTCTGCTTTGCTCCGGCACTTTTTTGGGGTAGTTTACATTACATAAATATACTTTTATTTCGCACGTGGGGCTGATAGAGAAGGGGGAGACGCTTGGGAAACACAGTGCAAAAGGGTACCCTGGCTTTTCAGCTTGTTTTATCAGTAATAAAAGAGTTTTGCTCAGTTATTTCCTCATGTAGGGGCTTTATGATAGGGCTTGAGAAGGTGCTCACGCTGGATGTGGGAATTCAGGTCTGTTTAGGACCATCTCGAGATGTTCTGTGGTTCTATCTTTCATCCAAACAGGTGAATCGTCTCCTAAGTTGGACTCATTTTCTTGTGTGCTTTTATCATATCAGAAATAACAAATTGGGTTTCCAGAATGAGCAGGAAAACTTGGGTTTATTGATTCATAGAATCATGGAATGGTTTGGGTGGGAAGGGACCTTAAAGACCATCGTGTGTCCCCCCCTGCCCTGGGCAGGGACACCTCCCACCAGAGCAGGTTGCTCCAAGCCCCCTCCAACCTGGCCTCGAACCCCTCCAGGGATGGGGCAGCCACAGCTTCTCTGGGCAACCTGGGCCAGGCTCTCACCACCCTCACAGCAAAGAAGTTCTTCCCCACATCTCATCTAAATTTAAATCTTCTGGGCTGCCAGCGCACGTTGCCGGCTCGCATTGAGCTTCTCGTTCACCAACACCCCCAAGTCCTTCTCCTCAGGGCTGCTCTCCAGCCATTCTCTTCCCAGCCTGGATTTGTGCTTGGGATTTCCCTGACCCACATGCACTTGACCTTCTTGAACCTCATGAACTTCACGTGACTATTTTTTCTCAGTTTCTCTCCAGGCCTGTGTCCTGAGGACCATCAGAGATGGTTTTCTTCTCTCTCTCTGAACTTTTCTGACTCGCATCTCATGGATGCTCAGTTTTGGGGCACTTTTCTGCTGCTGCGTTAATTCTAGCTGGCCTGGTGACGGCACGGAGGAGAAGCCGATCTCATGGGGCGTCTCCTTCAAGTGGACACGGCGGGTGTGCAACCACCAGGAGAATTTTAAACTTCACTCTTGAAATGCAAGGCATTTCCATCCCCTCGGGAGCGGGAATGGTCCCGGGGGAGGGCAGGGGAAGGGATAATGTAAGGAATCGCGGCTGCATGCTCGGGGCTCCACTGGGAAAGTGCGGACCCATATTTCTCCTAGATGTGGAGAAGGTTTTGGGGGAGATGGGGGGCAACCTGCTTTTTGAACTCCCTTTTAAATCATCCCGGCAGCCTGAATGACAGATTTCACACCAACTGTGCCGAGCGCTTGGATTCTGCGCCCGAGCACGAGGCGTCCCCTGGCAGTGATTTATAACAGCGGAACATATGGCCGGGTTTCGGTGCGGGCAGCAGCCGCTTCCCCTCTGCTTTTTTTTTTTTTTCCCCCTGCTTGTATTTGGAGGAAGAGATCGAGGCTTTTTATTTCCCTTCCGTGTGTTCTCAACACAGGAGAGACACGGACCTGTTGGAGCGGGGCCAGAGGAGGCCATGGAGATGCTCCAAGGGCTGGAGCCCCTCTGCTGTGAGGACAGGCTGAGAGAGATGGGGGGGTTCAGCCTGGAGAAGAGAAGGCTCCGGGGAGACCTTGGAGCCCCTTCCAGTCCCTAAAGGGGCTCCAGGAGAGATGGGGAGGGACTCTTGATGAGGGAGGGGAGCCATAGGATGAGGGGGAAGGGTTTGACACTGAAAGAAGGGAGATTGAGATGAGATCTGGGGAGGAAATTCTTCTCCCTGAGGATGGTGAGAGCCCGGCCCAGGTTGCCCAGAGAAGCTGTGGCTGCCCCATCCCTGGAGGGGTTCAAGGCCAGGTTGGAGGGGGCTTGGAGCAACCTGGTCTGGTGGGATATGTCCCTGCCCAGGGCAGGGGGTTGGACACGATGGCCTTCACTGTCCCTTCCCACCCAAACCGTTCTGTGGTTCTGGTAGGGAAATACAGTGTGTGGAGGGTAGGGAAGGGGCTTGGCCAGCTCCAACTTGGGCGACAGATCCAGTTCACGGTTGTAAATTAACTCCTGCCTTTCTGCAAAGGATGGGGGGGATTTTTTGCCGGGTCACTCGTCATGCAGCAAGCTTCTCCCTGCTGCTCTTCTTGGGAGGAGGTTCTTCTGCTAAATGAGATTTGTTGTCTCTGGCTGCCGTCTCAGTGCTTCGAAGCAACGAGCACTTCACGTTATCTCCATGTCCTATAAATATCCCCGCGTCGCTGTCGGGAAGAGGGGGAGTGCTGCGTCCTAACGTTTTCTTCCTATCAGAAGAGGACCTAGAGGTTATCTGATATGGAGGTGGCAGCAGGTTCTCGCTGGTAATCTCCCCGCCGTTATTCCGAAAGGTCATTTTGTTTTACAGCCTCGAATTGCTCCCATCATTGCTGGAAGAACTTCTTTGCTGTGAGGATGGTGAGAGCCTGGCCCAGGTTGCCCAGAGAAGCTGTGGCTGCCCCATCCCTGGAGGGGTTCAAGGCCAGGTTGGAGGGGGCTTGGAGCAACCTGGTGTGGTGGGAGGTGTCCATCCCAGGGCAGGGGGGGACGCACGATGGCCTTTAAGGTCCCTTCCCACCCAAACCATTCCATGACTCTATGATTTTTTAGGATCAAACTCTGCGTCTACGGCAGGTGGTGACTGCAACAGTTAAATTGAAGAGAAGGCTCCAGGGAGACCTCAGAGCCCCTTCCAGTCCCTAAAGGGTCTCCAGTAAAGCTGGGGGGGCACTCTTGATCGGGGGGGGGGAACCATAGGATGAGGGGAAAGGGTTTGACACTGAAAGAGGGGAGATTGAGATGAGATCTGGGGAGGAAATTCTTCTCCCTGAGGATGGTGAGAGCCTGGCCCAGGTTGCCCAGAGAAGCTGTGGCTGCCCCATCCATGGAGGTTGAATGGAGTTTGACTTCTTGGGGAAAGAAGGATGGCTTGTTTTCATCCCTGGGCTTTCTGCAGTCCCGCTTGGCGTGAGTAATCCCAAGATCGCCATCCCTCCTCCTCCTCATCCTCCTCCTTCTCCTGGGTTCCTCCCCTTGTCCCCAGCCCAGCCGCGATGGGGAATCAAAATGATGTCAAGAGGGGGGACAGGTGGCCGCTTTTGGCCTCAAAACGGGGCCAATCACCTGCTCGCCAGCAGCTGCCCGAGCTCGGGCGCCTGAGTTCGGCCAAGGTCCTTCTGCAAAAACGCCCCGAAGACCCCGCTCGGTATTTGCTGGACCCCAGCGGAGCTTGTGCCAACGTTTAATCTGGCTCTGGCAAGTCCTCGGGGAGGACGCATATTTTTCCCTCTATGTCAGATCTGGTGTTCGTTGTTCCCCCTCTCCTTCCCCCCCCCCCGGCCCCAAGCCCGTCTTTCGCAGACCTCCAGTTTCTTAAATATTTCGGAGTTCAAAAGCACAGGGTGTGCTTTCAAGGCTCGCTTTTCCACGCCACTCGCCGTTAAGTTTAACGAATCTATGAAAAACAACCTTTTCCGGACACACACACACACACACACACCCGACGGCCAGAGAGTGCTGAAGATAAAATGAGTTTATTGGGGATTATTTTTCCTTGTTCTCCGGCATTATCAAATATTCTCCTCCCGGCGGTGTTTGGCGTGGGAATTCTTGAGAAAGGATAAATTTGGCACCGGGGGGGGGGACAACCCGGTGTGCCACAGCTGGAAGTTAAATATTTAAGGGTGTGTATTTACAGGACTAGAATCCTGTGGCTATAAATGGCTTTAACTTCCCCACGTTAAATCTGGACATTGGTATTAACCTCCTCCGCTCCGGTACCGCTTCAATTAGAGAAGAAACGTGAAGTTTTACTTTTTTGGTGGGATTTTTGTCCTTTTTCTGCTGCCTTCAGGCCACGGTGACTTGGGGGACCACCCTGTGACACCTTTGAGATACCAGGCAGGTCGCGGTCATAAATTACCTGCTCATTTAAGGTCTGTCACCTTGTCACCGATGTAAGACGTGTCCCTTGGGCTTCCCGTCCCCCTCCCAACTTGGGCTTTTTTCCATCCAGGCTTTGCCTTGTTGAGTTTTAAAGCAGTAAATGAAGTCTTTGCCCTTCAGGAGCGGGTCGAGTTGAAATTGCAGCTGCATTGAAGTGACGTTTCTCTTAATCAACGAGTTAAAAAAAATAAAAGTTCAAGGAAAGGGTGTTTTCAAGAGGAGGGGAGGAGGGTTGGGATTCAGCAGCTGCGACCGTCCGTGCTGGAATGTCTGCCCAGCTGCCAGGCAAGAGCTCAGCCCCTAACTCAGCTTTTTTTTCCTTAAATATGATCAGCCAACCCCCCCTAGGGATGCTGATCCTCCTGTCCACAGAGCTCAGGGATATCAGTCATGGAATCATGGAATGGTTTGGGTGAGAAGGGACCTTTAAAGGCCATCTAGTTCCAACCCCCTGCCCTGGGCAGGGACACCTCCCACCAGACCAGGTTGCTCAAAGCCTCATCCAACCTTGAACCCCTCCAGGGATGGGGCATCCACAGCTTCTCTGGGCAACCTGGGCCAGGCTCTCACCACCCTCAGGGGAAAGAATTTCCTCCCCAGATCTCACTTTAATCTCCCCTTTTTCAGGTTAAAACCCTTCCCTCTCGTCCTGTGGCTCCCCTCCCTCATCAAGAGTCCCTCCCCATCCTTTCCCTCAGCATAAAACATTTCTTCTGTATCTTAATCCTCCATCCAGATGGAGCTTGTCCCTTCCTATTTGTCCTGAAGCAGGTTTTGGGTTTGGTTTTTTTTCCCCCTCTTTAAAAAACAACTTCTAGTGCAGCAAGATCTTGCAGGGCTAAAAAATTACACAGGGCAGGATTATTGCACCCCGGGATGCAACCGTCACGAACAAGGGACGTCCCAGCTTTAGCTTTGGAGCCCGTAGAAAGCATCGAAGCGGAGTAAATCGGGCAAAAATAGGTGAGAAATAAAGACCCGTGGAGCTGAGCTGCAGGGAAGGACCCGGCTCCGCGTTGGCTCTGCCTGCACAAGTCTGTGCCAGGGCAGCGAGCCCTTTTTTGGGGGGAAAAAATAAAAGTAATAACGTGCTTGCCAATATTTTTATAGACTTTGCTGGCCGGGAGCTCAGCTTTGCGGTATTTGATATACGGCCCCTGATGTGGTTGTTTTCACCATCTCGGGATGGAAATGGAGGCTCTGGAGATTTGCAGGATTCCTTTTTGCAGAAATATTAGGGGCGGGGGGGGTTACGTTTCTGCCTTTGATTCTGATCAGTCCTGATTTTTCTTCGATTTGCTACAGGTTGGTGCTTGTTTATAGGCTTTTGGCAAACGGCTTGAAGTTCAAAGCGTTCCCCTCGATATTTCACACTTGCAATATTGCAAAGAGATTATTCCTATTAATAACACATTAATCATCTTCCGTCTGAAGATTTGGATTGGAAAAGGAAAATAAGATTTATATTTATGGTTGGTTTTTTTTTTTTTTTAAGAAGGATTCGAGTCAGTGTTGGCAAGTCCCAGCGCTCGGGTAATCTTCAGTCTGATTTTTGAGAAACTTCAGCACTGAAAAATTTGGGTTTGTGAATACAACACTGACACTGAAGTTGTACCAATGTCTAGACCTGATTTGGGGAGACACATATGGCATGTTCTTCGAGTGCCAGCGCAGATGAAGCCACCGTCCAAAACGATCCAGCTTCAAGGTGGAAACCATCTGCTGCCTTGGGTTGAGGAGATGCAGCTTCACCCAGAACCCACCTCGGTCCCACCTCGGAGGCTGGGCGAGAGCCACCCTGGGAAACCAACCCTGCCTTGTCCCAAAACTGCCCCCCAAACCCCAGTGCTGGAGCATCTCCAGGTGACTAAGGAGTAAGAAAAGTCAACGTAAGGTGTCTTGGTAGTTGGTCTGGCTGGAAAGATGTGGTTTGGATCCACTGGTTTGGATCTGGTTTGGCTGGAAGCCCATGTGGTCTTAGAGATTTAGAAAAAAAAACCACCAAAAAAAAAGGATACTTGATAATAAAGTCCTTCTACTGGGCTGGTGGACTTTTTGGGTGTTCAGTGGGGGTCTGTGGTAAAACATAGAATGGTCTGGGTGGGAAGGGACCTTAGAGATCATCTAGTCCAACCCCCCTGCCCTGGGCAGGGACACCTCCCACCAGACCAGGTTGCTCCAAGCCCCCTCCAACCTGGCCTTGAACCCCTCCAGGGATGGGGCAGCCACAGCTTCTCTGGGCAACCTGGGCCAGGGTCTCACCACCCTCACAGTGATGCATTTCCTTCTAATATCTCATCTCAATCTCCCCTCTTCCAGTGTCAAACCCTTCCCCCTCCTCCTATGGCTCCCCTCCCTGATCTGGAGTCCCTCCCCATCTTTCCTGGAGCCCTTTTAGGGACTGGAAGACTCTTTCCCCTCTCCAGCTCATCCCATGGGACCCTCCAGGACTCTCTGCCACCCCTTTTGAATGTGCAACGGCGGCAAACGACTCTGCTCCCTCTCCCACAGTCCCAACTCCCTGGTCCTCAGCAAGAAGTCAATTTGTGTCCTTCTGTCCTCAGCCATCCTCTTTCCTTTAAAACAAAACTTCTTCGAGGCTGATATCCTCGAGACCTTGACCTCTCCGACTTGGTTGAAACAAGCCGACAAGGGAAAAAAAAATTAAAAAAAAAGTTATTTAATCAGCGCGGGGAGAGATCCAGGATCACATAAGCCTCCGGCTAAAACGCTTGAGCTACTTTTGAGAAGCTCGAGGTCAACCCCAGCGAATTTTGCTGCTTTCATGCAGACACTTGATTCATCTCTGCCCTGTTCGCGTTATCTGCTTTCTGGCAGCTTTCGAGCCTCTTTAATTTTTTTTTACATATATATATTTATTTATTTATTTAAATTTTTTGGGGAGTTTAAAGGAGATAAAGCACAGCTAACGCTGGCGCTGTGAAGTTTGGATTGGGAGCATCGCCGTGCTCCAGAAAGTGGCTGAACTTGCTCCGATAAGAAGGGAAAGAAATCGGATCCCTCCTATCCTCTTTCCGAAGCCGTCCTTTGAAGCCACTGGGGTTTTGTCTTTTTTTTTTCATCTGCGAGCTGGTGTCTTATCCCCGTGTCCTCTGGGAGGGATGTGACGGTGCCAAAGTCATCGCTGCAACGGCAAAGATTTCTCCAGGAAGGGGAAAAATATCCTGGGAAGAGCAGGGTGATCCTTCCCCCCCGCCGCCCCATCCCCACCCCGGTACCTTCTTCAGGGGATTTCCTGACCTTGGAATAGCCTCTTTAATAGCTACCGATGGGCTTGTCCTCCTTGAACTTGGCTAATTCTCCTTTGAACCTATTTATGGGTTTTGGCTGCGTCGCTGAACACATTCCACGGCTTAATTACGTGCTACGAAAAGCCATTTCCTTTCGTTGCCTTTTAAACCTGGGGCCTGATAACTCCAGGGCGACCAATAAAAGGCATCCTGGAAAAAAAAAGAAAACACCAAAACCCACGAGTAATCATTTCCTAGTCGTCTTCTCTGCGTTACTTTTTAGGTATAATGTGAAACTGGTTTTTCAGCGATGTCTCTGCCCATCTGAAACGGTCTTTGGCTGTGTTTTATGCTTCTTTGGGAACTTTTACACGTCCTGGCTACCCTTTCCTATGTCTAACATATACATTTTAATATATTTTTGATTTTAAAGGACTGCGATGGCACAAACACGCAAGACATGACCACTTCTCGGCGGACTTGCCCAACGATGTGGTCTCTGTCCTGTTTGTTCCTTTCCAGTAATTCCCGACACTTGGGATAAGGGAAGGTGGCACCTGAGAGCACTTTGGGGTTCCTCTGGGGTCCTGGCTGACCCCCGGCTCTGTGTCACCACGAAACCCACGACCAGATACCACCTTGTTATGGTTCATTTCACCCGTGACACCTTCAAGCTTTGTTTTTTCTGATGTTTGACATACTTTATTCATTCATAGTTTATCCATTCAGTTTTATCCTCGAATCAGAAAGACTTTAATGTGGGAACGCCCCTTGTATTTTAATTTAGTCTTCTTGCAACGGCTGTGGTTTTTGTTGCTTTTTTCTCTCCTCCTTTATCCACCAGCAATTCCCCACACCCGCTCACGTGCCGTTTCCTAGTAGATTCCTTTATTGAAGCTTTAATTTTCTTTTGCCGTCTCCATTTTAGTTTAGTTTCTATGGGAACAGAGACAAAGATGGAAATGGAAACTACCTGCTCTCGCCTTCCTACCGGGACACGTGTTTTGTACGTACAGTGCGGAGACGCTGAAGTTCAGGAGGCTGCTTGGTCCAAGAGGTCTTCTGTGAGCGAGCGGTGGGGTTAGATCAGGCGGTGGGTGACAACACAGCATCGTTATGTGTTGCTTTATTAACACATGGGGGCAAAAAGAGCTGGGAAACCTCTATGGGAGCTGAAATACCTGCGAGGCATCCTCCTGTCCTCCTGGGGACTGCTCCTTGCTGTTACCACTGACATCTCCGGTGGTGAATCCCATCCCAAATGGCAGGGATTTTGATTTTGGAAGTAGCGTGTTGCGGCGAGGATGGGTTTTCTGGTTTGGGAGCCCTGAGATGGTACATGGTCCAATGCTGGAGAACATCAGAGGTCCCTCTCGGGTCTCAGCTCCTGAGCATCTCCGATGGGGTCAGCTTGTGGTGGAGAGGAGGCGGCAGGTTGAAATGATGCTCTTCCTTGATCAGAGGGAGATGAACGTTCTCCTGCCCTGCGTGATGGTCATGGTTTAACCCCAGCCAGCAGCTACGACCAGTCATCCACTCGTTCACTCCCCCCACGGTAGGATGAGGGGCAGAATCGGAAGAGCAAAAGTGAGGAAAAACTTGTGGGTTGGGATAAAGAGGTCTTGGTCCAAGAGGTCTTCTGTGAGCGAGTGGTGGGGTTAGATCAGGCGGTGTGTGACAACACAACATCATTATGCATTGCTTTATTAACACATGGGGGCAAAAAGAGCTGGGAAACCTTTATGGGAGCAGAAATACCTGCAAGACATCATAACACCAAAGAGCTCCCCCTTCTTTCATCTTCCCCCAGCGTTATATACTGAGCATGATGTCATATGTCATGGACTATTTGGTCAGTTGGGGTCATCTCTCCCAGAGGTGTCGCCTCCCAAATTTTGTGCCCTCCCAGCCCACTCGCTGGTGGGGCTGTGTGAGGAGCAGGAAGGGCCTTGAGAGCTCAGCAACAACCAGAACCATCGGTGGTCCATCAATGTCATTCTCATTCCAAATCCACGAAAGTCAACTCCATCCCCGCGGAAACCATGGCAGCGGACGAGGCAGCTTCTACGCATGAAGCAAATCCTCAAAAAATCCGCTTAAGTTTGTCCCTCCTGCATTTCACAAGGTTTTCCTCGCAGCTCGCCCGTGATTAGGGAAGACTAATTTCGTTTGTTCTCGCCCTTCGTTGCTTGAGCAGACCTTTGGCGAAGAAGCCAAGGCTTATGTGAGGTCTCTGCAGTTCCCATAGTGATTGTCATATTAATATGACAATCTGCTCTGGAGCCTCAGCACAGGAAGGACATGGACCTGTTGGAGCGGGGCCAGAGGAGGCCACGGAGATGCTGGGAGGGCTGGAGCCCCTCTGCTGGGAGGACAGGCTGAGAGAGTTGGCGGGGTTCAGCCTGGAGAAGAGAAGGCTTCGGGGAGACCTTAGAGCCCCTTCCAGTCCCTAAAGGGGCTCCAGGAAAGCTGGGGAGGGAGTCTTGATCAGGGAGGGGACTGGATGATCTTGAAGGTCCCTTCCAACCCAAACCATTCTATGATTCTATGATTCTATGATACTATGAATATTTAAAAGCGACATTCCAGGTTATCCAGATATCTCTTTCTTCAGAGAAGAAAGGAGCTGGCAGGAGCCGTAGTTCCCAGTCTCGAGCTGGCGGAGAGAGCTGGGAGGCTCAGCCCTATGCAAAAATACTGCTTCATGGTGTGGCTTCCAGAAGTGCTGAAGAAGAGCCTGGCCAGCTGGGAGCAAGTGGTCCAGGGAGCTTTCTCAGAAAGCATTTCGAGAGACCCGCCTGCAGCGATGCCGCATCTAAATACGCGTCGCTCCGGTTTAACCGGGGCCGGGAATGACTGAGGGTGTGTAATTTAGGTTGCTAATTACTCTTTGAGTTGCGAATCTTGCCTTCATATCTCCGGCAAATGAAAGGCACCGGAGGACTTAGGGGAGGTTTGGTGCAGACACTGTCGGTTCTGCCGTGCCGTGTTGTCCTTGCGTAGGTGCCTACCTCTTCGAGAGCAGCTGAGTGAGCAGGGGTGGCCCAAAAAGCATCTCAAACCCCACTCAGAAGTGGGGTCTACAGAGGGCAAGCGACCCTCCTGCTGCTTGTATTCCAGCTGCAAAATTCATAGAATCATAGAATTTTAGAGTCATGGAATCATAGAATGGTTTGGGTGGGAAGGGACCTTAAAGACCATCAAGCCCCACCCCCTGCCCTGGGCAGGGACACCTCCCACCAGACCAGGTTGTTCCAAGCCCCCTCCAACCTGGCCTTGAACCCCTCCAGGGATGGGGCAGCCACAGCTTCTCTGGGCAACCTGGGCCAGTGTCTCACCACCCTCAGGGGAAAGAATTTCCTCCCCAGATCTCACTTTAATCTCCCCTCTTTCAGCTTAAAACCCTTCCCCCTCATCCTATGGCCTCCCAGGTTGGATGGGGCTTTGAGCAACCTGGTCTAGTTGAAGATGTCCCTGCCCATGGCAGGGGGTTGGACTAGGTGGAGTTTAAGGTCTCTTCTAACCCAAACCATTCCATGGTTCTATGAAACTCAGCAATTCAGTGCCGTTGAACTGAAAATCATTTTTCCGAGGTCTGCTTGCTTGGTGGCATCTTGTCTTGGGCTCCCTGGCTCTTCCTCCCTTCTTTTGGTCCCTGCAGCGACTCATTCGCTGAAGCACGTGAAGGAGAAAAAGTCCAGGCTTGCTGGGGATCACTTTTTTATGCTCATTTTCCTAGTCCTTTTTCTGATTTAAGTCAAACCCTGCTGCCGGAGACAGAGTATGCAATTTTTCTCTATTTTCTTTTTTTAAATTTCTGAACAGAGTAGGTGGTTGTTGTGCAACTCGGAGAAGTTATTTATACATTTCTGTTCTCTGTCCCTCTCTTGCAGTGCGCTTTCCTCCTCCAGCGTGGCCGTGGGTGGAGAACCGCAGCTCCATTTCTTCCTTGAACAACCTTTTTTTTTTTTTTTTTGTTCACTTTATTACCAGAAACAAAAGCTGGAGGTACCAAGTTAGACTTATGAGCCTGGGGGAAAGAGTTTCATCTGCTCTTTCCCGTCTTTCCAAGATATTGATCATTCTGGCTTTGGACCCAAAAATATCTTCTCGGGCAGTAGTTTTTCAGCAGGGGTGTGCAGACTGATGGAGACGTGGGGTTTCTGGAGGTTGGCACACGAAACCGTCTTGTCCCCGGCATCCCACTGCTTGAGCAATGTCTCTCCTTCATACAACTAGTCCCAAAAAAACCCTTTAGGCAGGATGAGGACTCGCTTCCTCGCTCTCATTAACGAGCCTCCATCATGGTGCTAACTGCTTGAAGCTTCCTCTGAAGATGAAGATGTGCACGTGGAGGGGGGGATGATTCTCGGTGAGGGTCAGCCCTTCGTGATGTAAATCCTGGTGCTCTCCCAAAGGCGAGAAGTAATTTGGGGTAGTTTGGGTGGTTTGGACATGGTGCTGAGGGACATGGTTTACTGGAGGACTTGGCAGTGTTGGGTTAACAGGCATGGCACTGAGAGATGTGGTTTAGTGGTGGACTTGGCAGTGTTGGGTTAATGGACGTGGTGCTGAAGGACATGGTTTAGTGGTGGACTTGGCAGTGTTGGGTTAACGGTTGGACTTGATCTTAAGGGTCCCTTCCAACCTAAATGATTCTATGGTGTCTGGGAGGCTGAAGATGACAACCCCAGTGGAAGAGCACAATGCCCTGCAGAGCACAAACTTGTCGGAGAACACAGTGATCATGGAATCATAGAATCATAGAATGGTTTGGGTTGGAAGGGACCTTAAAGATCATCAAGTTCCAACTCCCTGCCATGGGCAAGGAGATCTTCCACCAGGTTGCTCAAAGCCCCATCCAGCCTGACTTTGAACACCTCCAGGGAAATACTCCGTTGACTTTGGGGCAGTGTGGCTCGTATCTAACTCTAAAAAAACCACAGCTTAAACCGAATCTGACTTCCAATCTAATAAATACAGAACGGCTGAGGATCGCGATGAGTGGAACAGGCTCTGACATCTTTTAGAAAGGCTTCCTTAGCCTGTTCCCCTGAAGCCCATCATCTCCTCTGGAAGGAGATGGTAAGTGGTAGGGAGGAAAGTGGTCAAACTCTTGTCTGCTGGAAGAGACTTGCCTTGGGAAAGTCTAGTTTGTGCCCATCTTTATCCTGGAAAAGGGGTACCACCGGAGGTAGAGTGGTGGCAGTATGGTTTGGACCATGGTGGACCATGATCATGGGGGATCCAGGTAGTCTGAGATAACATCTGAGCCCCCGCTCCCCCTTAGAAGCTCCTGAGCATCCTCGTGGTGGCCTTCAACACCCAACAGTGGTCTAGAGTGAGCTCTGCATCCCCATCATGTCCCTGTGAGGTTGGTTCCTCTCTGCTTTTCATAGTTTCTAAAATTATCCTGAAATTTCTGGCACCTTGATTTTATGCTTTTTTTGTCCCCCCGTGGTTCATTTCCATCCGACCTACTCAGGTAAATTAGAAATGGTTTTTCACAGAAAAGAATATGGTTTGAATCCGGAGATGCTGGGAGGGGTCAGTAAGCACTTGGGGACATGGTTGCGTGCAAAAAGGTGGGAAATTTGAGATTTACTGATTATGTTCAGAGGATTGATCTGGGGCTGTTTGAGAGCCATCCCCGAGGTGCCAAAGCTGCAAGGTTAGGAAACAGTCTGTGTATAATTATTGTTTTTAAAACAAAAAAAAAATCAATCCTCCCAGAGCAGGGGTTTGGCTCCACGAATGCAAAAGCGCACAGCTTTTGATCTTGTTTGATGCATAAAGCACTGTGAGGTGAGAACCAACATCTCCAGCTTCTCTTACCCACCGCTCCTGCATCTCTTCAGGCTTCCACGTGTAGGTTCTGCTGCTGCCTTTTGGATTGGGGGAGATCTTGGGGTACAGCGGGGAGGTTTTAGTCTACCCATAGAATGGTTTGGGTGGGAAGGGACATTTAAAGATCATTGAGTTCCATCGCCCTGCCCTGGGCAGGGACATTTCACACCAGAGCAGGTTGCTCCAAGCCCCGTCCAACCTGGCCTTGAACCCCTCCAGGGATGGGGCAGCCACAGCTTCTCTGGGCAACCTGGGCCAGGCTCTCACCACCCTCACAGCAACAAGTTTCTTCCCCAGATCTCATCTCAATCTCCCCTCTTCCAGTGTCAAACCCTTCCCCCTCCTCCTATGGCTCCCCTCCCTGATCAAGAGTCCCTCCCCAGCTTTCCTGGAGCCCCTTGAGGGACTGGAAGGGGCTTGAAGGTCTCCCCGGAGCCTTCTTTTCTCCAGGCTGAACCCCTCTCCCCCCAACTCCCTCAGCCTGTCCTCCCAGCAGAGGGGCTCCAGCCCTCCCAGCATCTCCGTGGCCTCCTCTGGCCCCATCCAACAGCTCCATGTCCTTCTGATGTTGGTGGCCCCAGAGCTGGAGGCAGCACTGCGTGGCGGTCTCCCCAGAGCGGAGCAGAGGGGCAGAATCCCCCCCCTCACCCTGCTGGCCACGCTGCTGGGGATGCAGCGTGGGATGCAGGGGGCTTTCTGGGCTGCCATCACCAGCTCGTGTCCCATTTTTCATCCATCCATGTGGGGAGAGGGGGGGAATGTCAGGCAAAATCAGAGCTCAGGATCCTGATGCTCCGGCAGCTCCCAGCCTTGATCCATAACTCCGTAAAAACCCCAAACCTTGCAGCTCGTAAGGATCCTGGAAAAAAATCCCGCACGTGGCTGCCGGCAGCGCTGCATCCCCTGTTTGGGAATTGCTATTTCAGGAGTGTGGGAGAAAACTGAAGACCTCTGCTCCGTCCTGACGGGTATCCGCAGTGATTTCAGGGAGGGGGGAAAGTGCTGACAGGGCAGAGGCTGAGCTCTAGAGCCACCTTAGGAAATAACAAAAACTTTTCTATCAAAGCGAATCAGTCGTAGATCCGCCGGAGTCTTCGCTCATCCCTTTGAATTTTTTTTTTTTTTTTTTAAAAAAAAAAAGGGGAAATCCTGCTCCGGCGGGCGAGAGCCGTGGGCTGCCCGTGTTAACGCCGGGCTGCTTTGATGGGGAAGGGATGTGACTTGCCTTGCAATGTCAGGGGAAGGTTAGTGCGGGCTGAGGCGGCGAAGATTCGATGGGGTGTAACTCTCGCAGCGCCGGGTCGACAGCAGGAAAACCCTGGGACTCTGCTCCGTTCCGGGGAGACGCCCCCCTTGCAGTCCTGCCTCCAACTCCGGGGCCACCAACATCAGAAGGACATGGGCCAGAGGAGGCCACGGAGATGCTGGGAGGGCTGGAGCCCCTCTGCTGGGAGGACAGGGGCTCAGAGAGTTGGGGGGGTTCAGCCTGGAGAAGAGAAAGCTCTGGGGAGACCTTAGAGCCCCTTCCAGTCCCTCAAGGGGCTCCAGGAAAGCTGGGGAGGGACTCTGGATCAGGGAGGGGAGCCATAGGAAGAGGGGGAAGGGTTTGACACTGAAAGAGGGGAGATTGAGCTGAGATCTGGGGAAGAACTTCTTTGCTGTGAGGGTGGTGAGAGCCTGGCCCAGGTTGCCCAGAGAAGCTGTGGCTGCCCCATCCCTGGAGGGGTTCAAGGCCAGGTTGGATGGGGCTTGGAGGAACCTGCTCTGGTGTGAAATGTCCCTGCCCGTGGCAGGGGATGGACTCAGTGGCCTTTAAAGGTCCCTTCCCACCCAAACCATTCCATGATTCTACTCCAGTGAACTTATTAGCATGAAAAAGCAGCAAAACTCCCATTGTTGCACCACCTGTGGCCAGTTGGTGGTGTTCCTCCAAAAGCATCATTAACACAAGCAGCTTCTTTGTCAGGAGAAGCTCAGGAGGCCGAGCGAACAGAAAAGCCCTTCTCTGGATACTGTTTGTGATGAAGGGCTTTTCTCCCTGCCTTGCTCAGCAGTTTCCAGGCTGGTGACCCAGGGACCACGTGGGATATCGATCGGTGGGTGAGGAGCTTGTTCATGTGAGCTACTCAAAAAATCCATCATGCCCTGAGCCAGAGCTGAGCAGCTAGCTGAGCGGAAGCTGGTCCAGCTTGTGGAGAGGAATGGAGCCAGCATTAGGTGATGCTTTTGTGGTCTCCTTAAGCAGCTGGTATTTTTGTGATGGTCGCTGGATGGTGCCTGTGCACGGGGAGATCACAGAATCACAGAATGGTGGGGGTTGGAAGGGACCTTCAGAGTTCATCCAGTCCAACCCCCCGCCAAAGCAGGGTCACTCAGAGCAGGTCGGACAGGAACACATCCAGGTGGGTTTGGAAGATCTCCAGAGAAGGAGACTCCGCACCCTCTCTGGCACCCTCAATGTAAAGAAGTATTTCCTCAAGTTGAGATGGAATTTCCCATGTTCCAGTTTGTGCCCGTTGCCCATTGTGGTCAACACCCCATCCCTGGAAACATTCCAGGCCAGGTTGGATGGGGCTCTGAGCAACCTGATTTAGTTGAAGATGTCCCTGGCCATGGCAGGGGGGTTGGATTAGGTGGTCTTTGAAGGTCCCTCCTAACCCAAACCACAATTCGACAATTCTCTGCCCGTTGAGCTATAGCATCTGCTCTTCTAGCCCCATGTAGAAGATGTGGAGATGTGATTCAGCCTAGTCCCCTGAGAGGAACGTGAACTGAAATTATTTTGTGACTGTCACAGAAGAGATTTGCCCAAAAACCATTACCGTGATACGGTGGATGCAGGACAACTGGACACAAGCTTCCACTTAGTTGCCTTGGGTTTTTGGAGGAGAACATGCCCAATTTTGGGGCTCATCCATCAGCATGACACCCTGGGCAGGAGGAGAAAGGGTGAGGACCGGCGTACGTTGGATTTCATGGTTTGGCTTTCCAAGGGAGGCCAACACCGGAGAAGCAGAACCTCTTTGCTGGCTAAGGGTCCACATGTTGGCCATCCCTCATGGCACGTTGCTTCTCCATTCAACAGCTCCTCATCTCGGCACCTGCACTCTGAGCAGGTAACTCCTGCTCGGTGGGAAAAGCTGGATTTTTTCTGGGATAACTCCATCCCACTCCAAGCTTTTTCTACCAGCTCCAGCTGCCGCAGCAAGAAGCTCTGCTCCTTTGGTCGCCTGCCCTGATTTTTTCAAGCTGCCTGCATCTGTCAGGCCGGTTAGCGGAGAAGCATTAAACCTTTCAGGTTAATGATGTATTTTCCTAAAAATGCTCATTGGCACCGAAATTACTAGTGCAGAAACAAGCCCCAGCTCCCAAACGCTTTGATATTCCGCTAACTATTATCTACCTGCAGTTAATACTGTTTTATGGCCGCTGCTCGGCAATTCTGGATCTGCCCCATCCCGGCGTTCCTCAGCCCGGGCTATCTGAGGCTCAACACCAAGGAACTACGTTTTTCTGGTGATTTAAACAATTTTTTTTTTTAAGTAAAATATTCCTGCAAAATAACACGGGTGTAATAAACCAAATTGTCCTGCTCAGAGACAGGGCATTTAAGAATCAAAGCGACATAGCATGGATTATATTATACTTTATAGATCATCCCTGGAAGTGTTCAAGGTCAGGTTGGATGGGGCTTCAACCTGGTCTAGTTGGAGATGTCCCTGCCCATGGCAGGGGGTTGGACTAGGTGGTCTTCAAAGGTCCCTTCCAACCCAAAACCGTTCTGTGATTCTATGATTAATTTCATTTTTATTTTAATTTTAAGAGTGGGAATGAGATGGGAATGATCATCTTTGTGGGATTATGCACTCACGGGGGGATTTTGGTTCTTGGACATGTTTGGATCTGGGGCAGCACCATGTTGAAGCCATCACCCAGGGATGAGAGACCTGGGGAGCAGAGCACCCCAGGTGCTTTAGAGCTTCTACCAAGTGATCTTCTAAGGTAGACTTGGTCTCCAAAACCTTGCCAAAGAGTAGGAATTCGAATTGCTCTCACTGTGTCAACCTGAAGCCTCAGGTCTTGGTAAAGTTGATGCTGCTTGATCCTCCTAGACATAGTTTGCTCCTTCTTGGAGGCTTTAAGAGCTTGAAAAATACCCCTCCAGCCACATGGGAGGTCCTTGCTCTGAGTCATTTCTTTCTGACCGAGACGCCGCTGAATCGATGCAGGCTTCTGACCCCATTACAGAAAGATGCTTGCTCAGCTATTTTTCCCCTCGGAACTGCAGTTATCAATAAATTCCAAGTCGTTTTAAGTGTAAAATATACTTTGAAATTTCAGCTTCCCCTAATCGGATTGGCTCCTGGCGTTAATTGCTGTGGTGGCAGGAGGGATACGGAGGAGGCTTTATGGAGGGATGGCTGGATGAGGCACGGGGGATATTGAGCGCTGGGTCACTCAGCAGGCAACAGCCAAGTTGCCCAAGAGCTTCTGTGGCTCTTTGAGGCCACATTGACCTTAATGGTACAAGTTCTGGCTCGATGAAACCCAACTTAGATCACAGGACGAGCGCTGTAACCCCTCTGATGGCCCCCGCACCTTGGGGTTGTTGTGAATCATAGAACCACAGAATGGTTTGGGTGGGAAGGGACCTTAAGGACCATCGAGTCCCACCCCCTGCCCTGGGCAGGGACACTTCCCACCAGACCAGGTTGCTCCAAGCCCCATCCAACCTGGCCTTGAACCCTTCCAGGGATGGGGCAGCCACAGCTTCTCTGGGCAACCTGGGCCAGGATCTCACCACCCTCAGAGTGAAAAATTTCTTCCCCAGATCTCATCTAAACCTCCCCTCTTCCAGTTTGAAGCCGTCACCCCTCGTCCTATCACTACATGCCCTTATATTTCATAGATTCATAGATTCATAGATTGGTCCAGGCCGGAAGGGACCTCCAAAGGTCATCTAGTCTGACCTCCCCACAGTCAGCAGGGACACCTCCTACTAGACCAGGTTGCCCAGGGCCTCGTCGAGCTTCACCTTGAATATCTCAAGGGAAGGGGCCTCAACCACCTCCCTGGGCAACCTGTTCCAGTGTTCCACCACCCTCACGGTAAAGAATTTTTTCCTAATATCCAATCTAAATCTCCCCTTCTCCAGCTTAAAACCATTGCCCCTCGTCCTGTCACTGCAGGCCTTTGTAAACAGACCCTCCCCAGCCTTCCTGTAGGCCCCCCTCAGGTACTGGAAGGCCGCTATGAGGTCTCCCCGGAGCCTCCTTTTCTCCAAGCTAAACAACCCCAGCTCCCTCAGTCTGTCCTCATAGCAGAGGTGCTCCAGCCCCCTGATCATTTTGGTGGCCCTCCTCTGGACCCGCTCCATCAGGTCCATGTCCTTTCTATATTGAGGGCTCCAGACCTGCACACAGTACTCCAGGTGAGGTCTCACCAGAGCAGAGTAAAGTGGCAGAATCACCTCTCTAAAGGTGAGCTTAGCTCTGCCAAGCTTGAGTTGGCCTCCAGCTCTGCTGCCGCGCTGCGTCCAGGCTGCTTCTTTGTCCGAGACCAGGCACGGCACGGGATTTACACTCCTCCAAGCGCTTTTCCTCTCTGTTCTGCAAGAAAAAGCTCAACCCCGGCTTTATCCCTTCTGTGCCGTGAAGAGGTGGAGAGGTCTTCATCATTGAAGTATCTTTCTTCAAAGCTGGGGACCTCTGGCACCTGAAAAACCCGCTCCTTTTTTTCAATCCAACGATTTAAATCAAATTTCAGGATGAGCCGGAGCAGCTTGGGGCTGGGGGGGAGGGCTTGGGGCCGGGCTGACAGCCTCTCTCTTTTTTCACTGAATTTCACTGAATTTTTTTTAGAGTTGGAAGGGACCATATAGATCATCCAGTCCAACTCCCCTGCTGAAGCAGGATTGCTTAGAGAAGCAGGATTGCTTTTTCCTTCTTGCGAGCGCTTGAGCAAATCGGGCATTTCTGGAAAACAAAAAAAAAACCAAAACACAAAAAAAAAAAACCAAAAAACCCACAGGGGACTCTCGCTCCCGGGAAAAGGCAGCGAGATGGGATCCGTCACTCGGTCTGACTCACTGAATGTGTCACTTTTAAATGCCACCTCGTTTGATAAGCTCCGCTTAGCACGCCGGGGGCTTTTTTTTTTATATATATATATTTTTATTTTTTTTTAAATTATTTTTCCCTTATCTATTTCTATACCTTTCTTAACAGACTTGTAAAGGCAGACAAATTCCAAGGAAGAAATTGTAGTTAATGCGAACATCCCTCCTATCTTTTTGCATAAACCCACCCGACAATGAAGAAGTTGAATGAAGAGGCGGCTGCTGGAGAGCCTGGGGTGTCGTGCGTGTGTGTGTGTGTGTGTGTGTGTGTGTGTGTGTCCCAGGATTAGCAAAAGGGTGACACCTGCAGCGTTTGGGCTAATGGGGGAAAAAAAGAAAAAAAAAAAAAAATCAGTTAAATTGCCTGTTCTTTGGGATTATGACTTCTTGTAATCCTCTTTTGCATTTCTAAGCCCCGTTGGCTGCTTTTATGATTTCAATAACCCCCTTTCTGCTGCGTTTCTGAGCGAGCTGCTTCGCCCCCTTGGGCTGATGGTGCCTGGTCCTCGGCTCAGCAGGGGAGGGGGTGATGGGAGGAAGGTTAAAAACCCACGTTTTCTGCTCCAAATTGTAGTGATGAGCTCCGTACCCAGACCAACTGCTAATTTAATACCGGTGCGCACCGAGCAGCGCGTAGGTGATGTCTTCTCCCTGGGATCCAGCGACAGGACTCGTGGGAACGGGTGAAAGCTGCTCCAGGGGGAGGTTTAGACTGGCCGCTCCTCACAAGGCTTGGGCTCCAGACCCTTCTCCTTGAGCTCCAGACTCCTCATCAGCTCCGTTGCCCTTCTCTGGACTCGCTCCAGCCCCTCGATGGCTTTCTTGTAGTGAGGGGACCAAAACTGGACACAGCACTCGAGCCGTGAGCTGGGGTGAACACTGGGGTGCTGTATTCTGGGGTGTTTTATCTGGCTTTCAAGCTTCCCCTGGGAGCTGAAAACCACCTTGCAGCCCTTTGTGAATACTGCATTTAGTGTAAATAGTGCTGGGGCCATTGGTAGGGAGGAAGAAAGAGTTGCTGTCCCCACCCAAGCCACCCTTCTTCTCCATCGTCCCTCCCCAGTACCCACCACAAGCCTTGAATCATAGAATCATGGAATGGTTTGGGTGGGAAGGGACCTTCAAGACCATCCAGTCCCACCAGGACACCTCCCACCAGACCAGGTTTCTCAAAGCCCCCTCCAGCCTGGCCTTGAACCCCTCCAGGGATGGGGCAGCCACAGCTTCTCTGGGCAACCTGGGCCAGGCTCTCACCACCCTCACAGCAAAGAGTTTCATCCCCAAATCTCATCTCAATCTCCCCTCTTTCAGTGTCAAACCCTTCCCCCTTGTCCTATGGCTCCCCTCCCTCATCAAGAGTCCTTCCCCATCTGTCCTGTAGACCCCTTTTAGGTACTGGATTTGGGTTGGAAGGGACCTTCAAAGATCATCTCGTTGAAGTCTTTCTCTCTCTCTGTTTCTTCTCCTTCAGGCTGGAATGGGTGGAAATCATCGAGCCTCGAACGCGGGAGCGCATGTACGCCAACCTCATCACGGGGGAGTGCGTGTGGGACCCTCCTGCCGGGGTGCGGATCAAGCGCACCAATGAGAACCAGTGGTGGGAGCTCTTTGACCCCAACACCTCCCGCTTCTACTACTACAATGCCACCACCCAGAGGACGGTGTGGCACCGGCCGCAGAACTGCGACATCATCCCCCTGGCCAAGCTGCAGACCCTGAAGCAGAACACGGAGTCACCGAGGGCTTCCACGGAGAACAGCCCCGGGAGGAGCAGCAATGTCAGCAGGGAGGGCAGCACCAGTTCCTCCCTGGAACAGGAGCTGGAGGGCAGCGAGAAGGTGCAGGAGCAGAGGTCCAGCCGCCAGTCCACCCAGTACGCCGTCGTGAAAGAGGAAACGGAAAGGTAAAATCAAGGGATGTGGGTTGGCGGAATAAAATTTGCTGGTTGAGGTGCCCTGATGGTCTCCCAGGGCTGTGGAAGAGCAGAGCCCTTGTCCCACAGCTCTTGACTTCTGTTGTTTAAAGGTATTTTATGGACGGCTCCTCTAATTAGATTGCTCATTGGTCATGTTTAGAGAGCTGGTTTGCTCCTCCATAAAACCAGAATGAGAAGAAGAGATAAAAGCATCCGTGAAAGGTGCTCCCGCCCTGGGCAGGGACATATCCCACCAGCAGGTTGCTCCAAGCCCCCTCCAGCCTGGCCTTGAACCCCTCCAGGGATGGGGCAGCCCCAGCTTCTCTGGGCAACCTGGGCCAGGCTCTCACCATCCTCAGGGAGAAGAATTCCTTCCCCAGATCTCATCTCAATCTCCCCTCTTTCAGTGTCAAACCCTTCCCCCTCTTCCTGTGGCTCCCCTCCCTGATCCAGAATCCCTCCCCATCTCTCCTGGAGCCCCTTGAGGGACTGGAAGGGGCTCCAAGGTCTCCCTGGATCCTTCTCCAGGCTGACCCCCCCCAACTCCCTCAGCCTGTCCTCCCAGCAGAGGGGTTCCAGCCCTCCCAGCATCTCCGTGGCTTCCTTTGGTCCCGCTCCAACAGCTCCATGTCCTTCTGATGTTGGTGGCCCCGGAGCTGGAGGCAGCACTGGGGGATGGGGGGGTCTCCCCAGAGCGGAGCAGAGGGGCAGAATCCGCCCCCCGCCTCGCCCTGCTGGCCGCACTGCTGGGGATGCAGCCCGGGATGCTGGTGGTGAAGCAGGAGGTTGTTCCCGAAGCAGCGTGAAGGGTTAACGGGGATGGAGTGGATGGGTTTTAATCTCCCTGGTCCATTCCCCGTGACCCTTGCACGCTGGACCGCAGAAGCTCGTGTGGTCAATAATCCTTCACGTCCTCCACCCCCGCGTTCTCTCTCCTTTTCCAGTGCTGGAAAAAATAGGGGTGTATTATGGGATGCAGAGCTGCTGGGTAGGGGTGGGAGGAGGGAGGGATGCGCCTGGGCTCTCAAATAGAAAGGCTTAACCCCTGGAAACCTTCTGCTCGTGGAGAAGAGCAAACCAGCCTTGGGGTGGATTTACTCCTGGGCTGCTGGAGGGTTCTGTCCTTTCAGCCCTGATATTTCATAGCCTTGGCCTTGCCAGGGGCTGGTAGCAGGTTTCCTAGCTTTAAAAATAAAATAAAAAATTAAAAAAAAAACCAAACCACAACCCCAGATGCCACTAGAGGGAGCAGAGATTCCTGCTCAGTGGACAGTTTCCACCTGCATCCCTGGAGGTGACACGAACGGTCCTGTCCCTTCAGCTCAGCCCAACATCCCGCTCCGGTGGAAACACGCTAAAATCGCTTCACCTTCATGTCCTGGCTGGAAAAAATCACGTTCCCTCCTTGACCTTCCCCTCTGAGCATGGCTGGAAAGCCTGGAGAGCTTTGCTGAGACCTCAAGGTCAACACGGCCCGTTAAGGGAGAGATTTCCAAAGGCGGAGGTAACCCTCGGAGGGGGTGAGGATGCTGCTGCATGGTCTGTGGCTGTTGGGAGGGAGGTTTGGTGGCAAAACCCATCCTTATTCCCACCAGAAATGGGGTGGGTCATTGCTGGAACCGCCTCAAGGGAAGGGGAGATGCTGTGGGTGGAATGGGGAGATGTGGTTGAGCCTGGTAGATGAGACAACTCCAGCAGGGATGGGAAACTGCCGAAATATCGGCGTAGCGCCGCCAAACGGTTAAATCCGTGTGGAAAGGGTGTGGGAGCGAGAAAAGCACAGGGTCTGCATGCTGCCGGGGATGCTGTGATGGAGCGTTTGCTCCACAGCCCCGGGGATGACCCCTAGATGGACAACCCCAGGGGGGATTTTATCCGTCTCTGATTTCTCCTGCGAAGCACAGATGAAGAAGGTGGGCTCGTTTTCCCCGACCTGCAGGGAAGCTCCCAGGGAGGCAGAGATTTCATCTCCAGAAGGGGCTGGTGCTCTCGGGCCTGGCACAGATAAGGCGAAGTAGAGCTCTGCAAATTAAAAATTGATTTTTGATAGCGGCGATAGCGGCTGCAAAGGGCAGAGCCGGTTCGGGCGTCTGTGCCTTCAGCTTCTCAGCGTTCCGGGTATCTCTGCTTTTTAGTGGTGGCTTCTGCCCACGAGCAACTTCCAGGCACAAGCTGAAAAATATATATATTTCTATAGAATGTGCCTGTTCTGTACCCGTCCGAGCCTTAAAACTTAGGAAAGCTGCTTCGGGCAAGGAGCGTTATGTTACGGACGGACCAGGCGTTTCTTCTGGGGCTTAAAATATCTGAATACATGAAAATTTCTTCAGGGGGAGACAGTGAATACCATCCCTTTTTATCCCTGAGGCATGAACAGGAGGCCACTCGGTGGGGGCTGAGAGTCGCTGGCTCTCAGGGACCCTGTGACAAAGAAAGTATGTACCACCATGGATGCCCTGGGTGAGCAGAGGGGATGTTTTGATTCACAGCGAGCCAGATCTTGAACTTAACATGATCTTTGAAGGCACCTCCAGCCCTGCTTTGGGTGACATCTCTGTTGCTGCGGGACTGCCTGCCCACCGAAGCGATGGCTTTGACCTGGTGGGTGGGCAAACGCTGGCCATGGGGAGGGTCGAACTGCTTTATTTCCATCTTCCTCAATGAAGATCGTTTCTGCAGCTCCTTGCTGTAGGGATCATGGAATCATCGAATAGTTTGGGTTGGAAGGGACCTTCAAAGCCCATCTGTGGCTCTGCCATGGGCTGGGACATCTTCAACTAGACCAGGTTGCTCAGAGCCCTGTCCAACCTGGCCTGGAATGTTTCCAGGGATGGGGCAATCTAGGAGGGTGGGATGACCTTCAAGGGCTGATTTTGGCAAGGCCAGACCTGCTGGACACTGCTTGAGCACTTGTGGGGCTCCAAGATCTTGGAGATCCCTCCTGAGACAACAGATGTCTCAGCACTCAGGGCTGCATCCAAGCTTTGCTGTCCATGGGTGGCCACAGAGGGACTTTGAGATGGGGTTAAGATGTGCAATATCAAGGGGGGGCATTTATTTGGGGTCACCGCAATTCCAGCCAAGGCTAGAAGGAAGCTCTGGAGGTCATCTGGTGGGACCTCCTGCTCCAGGTTTCATAACATTAAGTTTTAGAGTCATTTCAGCAAGGTTTCTGGCTAAGAGTTTCCCTCCTGAACTTCTCTGGTCTTAAAAGGGAGGTCAGGGGAAGTGGGCAAGTCTCGAGCAACTGATCTCATCGGAGTTTGCCCTCCGAGGTGCCCCATACCCTGCGGTGATGGGACAATTTAGGAACCAGAGCAGCTGGTTTGGTAGGAGATGGTGGAAGCTGCTCCCAATCCGTTCCTCATGTCCTCAGTGGAGGAGTGGACCATGTTGGGGCTGGTCCCATCACCCATGTGTGTGTGTGTGTCAGGGATGCATCCATAAGGAACGTGCTGTTGCCGAGTGCTTGGATCTCGCCGGGGTTGCCCTCACGCTTCTGTCGTGAGATGGGATTTGCTGGATCCATCTCTGGAGACGGTGTTGTCTCAACTCTGCTCATCTTCGGGATCTCAGTAGCAGGTTTCTCTTGGTGGTCAGCAAAGGCAGAGCAGGAAATTCCCAGCAGGAATTTCTTCTTTATGTTGTCTTTTGCCCGAGACTTTGCCTTGCTTGTCTGAAAAACGGCAACTTCTCTACAAAGCGTAAGGAGCCAGCTGTGAAATCTCCCAGCAGGCTGCAGCTGGCACGTCGGCTGGGTTTTCTCTCAGGTCACTGGGTTTTTCTACGCTCTCTGAAAGTGTCGGTGGTTATTGGTCCGTGCAGAGTCTTCCTGGTGCTGGAAATCCTTGGAGAAGTCTTCGGGGGGGGGGGGGGGGGGGGGATGGGTAGAGGGGACCTGCTTGAAAGAGCTCATGCAATCACCCACGGGGAACATCTCTACTCCTGCTTCGCCAGGGAAGAGAGACAACTGGAGGCCTGAAGGACAAGCTCATGAACCTTCTCAGACCATCAGGAGACCTTTTCTTGGACCACCACACAGGACTCTGAGAACGGGGGTGTCTTTACCCAAGTCCTATCTGCTGTGAAATTGCACCCAAGTTATTTTTCAAGACTTTGCGCTTTTCTTGCAGGTCTCCCCCCCGATCCTGAAGCCAGCTACAGGCAGCAGCCATTTTCCGACTGCAAGAGCCCAAAAAAAGCAGTTTTGGCGCTTAAAAAATGGCTCAAACCTAGAAAAATGCACATTTTGAGTGTCCGGAGAGCCGTTTCGCTGCGCCTCGTGTGAACAAAACCACAATTTTGCTTGCAGTTCTCTCAATTTCTATCCTTTTTCTGAAGGGAAGACCTGGCGTGCTCGGGTTTGGAGCGCAGGTGGAATGGTGACATAAGTCCCTGCAGCATCTGCTGCGCAGGGATTTTCCAGGTCCCTGCAGGGATTCTCAGCTCTCCTCCAAAATACCGAGGAAGGAACAGGGAGGGGGTGCTTCACAAAGCCCTACAGGATCCCAAAGACCTTTCTTCCCAACGTCTTGATTCAAGGAGTCACCTAATGCGTCAAAATTCAGAGCATTTCTTCAGCCAAAGGTTGGATTTTCCCAGCTGGGTGCCATCTCCATGGCTGGTGGCAGGTTCAGTTGGTGAGGATACTGGCTATGGCATGTTCCTTGGATGGAACAGGCTGTCCAGAGAGGTTGTGGAGTCTCCTTCTCTGGAGATCTTCCAAACTCACCTGGATGGATTCCTGTCCAACCCGCTCTGGGTGACCCTGTTTTGCCAGGGATGTTGGACTAGTTGATCTCCAAAGGTTCCTTCCAACCCCTACGATTCTGTGGTCTTGGGGCTTGGGCGTTGAGGAGCTCTTCTGCAGCTGGTTGAATATCACACCGGCAGACCAGCTACATGGTGGGAAGGGGAGCATCCCTCTGCCAAGATCAACTCGTTCTCCTCGATTTAGAAGCACTCCACCCCGGAGAGAAAGCTGCCAGGGGTTCCACAGGTTGTGAGACCTTACATAGACCTTGACCTTTGCATCAATTCAGGCAGGGTTTGTAGGATGGACTTTCTTCTGGATTGCCAGCTCGTAAAACCCACAAGATGCCAAACTGTTCTACTTGGAGGTTGGAGAAGGGGTATTTCAATGCATGGGCAGCTTGGACAGAGGAGGGACCGTCACTGCTGGAGAGGGCATCTCAGGTGCCACTTGTCCCCTTCCAGCTGATGAATCCAAGTGTTGAGGGCTTCCTGCAGAGGAAGAGGGTGGAAGATACATATAAAACTCATGTAGCTCCAGAAAAAAAACATTTTGGCATTTCTGAATTCTCCTCCTGGTTGCCTTCTCCATCTGCTGGTACCAGAGGACTGGATGGTTCTGCTTCCTGAGCGGCTGCTCCCGAGGTCTAGAAAACCCTCCCCAAGCAGACAAAGTGACCTCAGCAAGCCCAGCCTTCTCCTCTGCACGGCTGCCATGGTAGGACTTGTTCTGAAACAGCATTTGGTGTCCTTTACACCTCCATGGTGTGTTCATCTAGAAACGGGCATCTTGGGACTGCCAATACCCCGAGGTTGGAACAGGGCCACCCATGGCTTAAGTAATGGTTTTACGGGTTTAGTCTGTAGACCTTGGTTTGGGTTGGAAGGGACCTTAAAGATCATCCAGTCCCACCCCTCTGCCATGGGCAGGGACACCTCCCACCAGAGCAGGTTGCTCCAAGCCCCCTCCAACCTGGCCTTGAACCCCTCCAGGGATGGGGCAGCCACAGCTTCTCTGGGCAACCTGGGCCAGGCTCTCACCACCCTCACAGCAAAGAATTTCCTCCCCAGATCTCATCTCAATCTCCCCCTTTTCAGCTTAAACCCCTCCTCCCCCTCCTCCTATGGCTCCCCTCCCTGATCCAGAGTCCCTCCCCAGCTTTCCTGGAGCCCCTTGAGGGACTGGAAGGGGCTCCAAGGTCTCCCTGGAGCCTTCTCTTCTCCAGGCTGAACAATCCCAACTCTCTCAGCCTGTCCTCCCAGCAGAGGGGCTCCAGCCCTCCCAGCATCTCCGTGGCCTCCTCTGGCCCCGCTCCAACAGCTCCATGTCCTTCTTGTGCTGAGGACTCCACAGCTGGACGCTGTACTCCAGGTGGGGTCTCCCCAGAGCGGAGCAGAGTGGAAGAAGGTCGATACGGTTTCACTAAGAGCTGCAGCGCATTTGCTTTGCTCTCCCGCGTCCTCTCGCTTCCCGTTTTCACCTTCTGTTGGACACACCTTGCCCAATGAAAGGATCCGTGTCCTTGGGACAGGGTGACCGAGATCCAGGTGACCAAGGCTGTGGCTCAAGCTCCTTTTTCCACCCAGCAGCCTCCGGGCGGCTCGTTTCAAGCAGCCGAGTCCATCACAGCTGAGTTGCTCTTGAAGGGTTTTGATTTAACGATTACCAGGGAAGCCCCCTCGGCTTCTTACCCTTCTGCTGGTTCCATGAGATCCAACGTCTCACAAACCTCGTCAGGCACGATACTGGGAAGGATGCTAATTGGAACCATCGGGGTTGGGGGGCAGGGGGGAGGCAGGCAGCTTGGCAGGGTGGGAACGAGCTTTCAGCCTGTAATTAAAGCCGAGAGCTCTCTGCAGGAAATCACTTTCCAGGTCATGCGTCTTTCTCCAGCGCTTCCGCATGCTGCAAGCAGATTGCGCCCAGCACGGCGGCTGCACACAAAGCCCAGCTCCCAAATCCACCGTCTTCCAGCGTCTTCCAGCGTCTTTTTGTCCTCTTTTATCCCTGTTATCGACTTATCCGAGGTCATTCCCACCCATATCGTGACGGCAACCCAGCACTCTCCCTCTCCAAGTGAGATTCGCATCTGCAGATGCTTGGAGTCACCATGGAGTTCTCCTAATGAGCGTGGTGGGTCAAAAGAGGAACTCAGTTGGACCAGATGATCATTGTAGGTCCCTTCCAACAGAAATCATAGAATCATAGATAGGTTTGGGTTGGAAAGGACCTTAAAGATCATCGAGTTCCAACCCGTCTGCCCTGGGCAGGGACACCTCCCACTAGAGCAGGTTGCTCAAATATTCTATTCTATGATGTTAAAGGTCCCTTCCAGCCTAGACAACTCTATGATTCTCTTCATGCCTTTATTTACCTTTCTCAGAGCACCTCTAAGCAAATCATGATGATCGTGGAAGTGAGTTGGGTTAACCTGTGTTTCTGCTACTGGGTATCCATGTGGATGTGGGGTGAGAGATCTCTTGTGATCATCTACTGTAGGTCGCCAACGATTGCTGCTTTCTCTTAAGTATCGAGAGAAGGTTTAATGGTTTCATAGATGCTTCTGCTCGCCTTGTTATGAGAAACTCAAGTATTGAATCACTTCTGGGTGGGGTTCGTGGTTGGTGTTGGCTCCTCTGGCCAGGGTTCTGGAGAAGTTCATAGAATGGGTTGGGTTGGAAGGGACCTTGAAAGGCCATCGAGTTCAACCTCCCTGCCATGGGCAGGAATATCTTCAACTAGACCAGGTTGCTCAAAGTCCCGTCCAACCTGACTTTGAAAGTTTCCAGGGATGGGGCATCTCCCACCTCTCTGAGCAACCCGGGCTGGTGTCTCACCACCCTCAGCATGAAACATTTCTTATAGAACCATAGGATGGTTTGGCTTGGAAAGGACCTTTGAAGACCATCTAGTCAAAGCGATAACGAGGCGAGCCAGGCTCTTGGGTGATGAATACACAGATATTTGGAGACAACATTGAGCAGAAAATGCATTTCCAGTATAAAGCAAACAGCATCTCAAGATTTAACTCCCCTTCCTCATACCATCCTGAAATATTTTCCAGAAAAATGTTCATATCTTGCATTTCTTGCTCTAAGCCAGGGCGGGAGATGAAATCGGGGACGGAGCGCTTGGTCCTGTTTCTTTTTAATATCCTCTCCTTGAATTCTCCGCCGCAAACCGGGACTCGGGATTAGTCGGGGTATTTGTCTAAAGCAGCCAAGCGCTTACGTAGATCCTTGGACCCAGAATACAGTTTACATAACGGCAAAGAAAACCATCTTTTAACTTTTATTCAAAGCGGTGGCTGTAATTAAGAGTATGAAGCCTTGCAGGCCGGTGATTAGAAGAGAGGATTAGGCGCTGGGATTTCATTTCTATTCCTGGCTTCGCCATGGAGCTGTGCTATTTCAGTCGTCACTTTCCCTTATTTTAAAAATAAAAGCGATGCCCCTCTACGAGCCGCTGTGAAATGGTGCCATTTCCTCTTCTAGGGGGGAAAAAGGTCCTTAATTTTTAATATTTTCTTTTTAATTTATTAGTTGTTTGCTGTTCTGCCAGAGGTTCCCAGGCTAAAGCTGCCAGAAGCAAACGTGTGTCCGCGCTGGAGCTTTCGCAGTCCCCAGTTTAGGGTATTAAATGGAAAAATCACCTTTGAAGTGTCCTCCACCCCAGCTGGGAGAAGGTTCCCACCCAGGGGAAAAAAAAAAAAACCAAGCAAAGCCGCCTTTTACAAACGCTGCCGGCTCCGAGCCAGGCGGGAGGTGAGAGGCAGCTCCAGATGTGCTGTTCCCCCAGATGTGTGGCTCCTCCAGATGTGCTGCTCCATCCCTCGGACGTCACCGCGGTAACAGAGGCAGCTCCGGGACTGGTGTCGCTGCTCCCTCTACTGACGCTCGCTGCGGTTTTGGGGTTCGCTCCTCCTTTTTTGTGCCCACCCCGGGTCGCATCAGCACCATGGAATCATAGAGAGGTCACCCAAGGAAAGGACCTTTCAGTTCATGGAGTCCAACCATCAACCCAACGCTGACCAACCCACCACTGACCCGTGTCCCTCAGCACCACCTCTGCCCGGCTTTTCAATCCCTCCAGGGATGGCGACTCCACCACTGCCCTGGGCAGCCTCTTCCAAGGCTTCACAGCCCTTTTGGGGAAGAAATATTTCCCAATATCCATCCTAAACCTCCCCTAGAGCAACTTTAGCCCATCCTGCCGTGGAAACATGGGCACTGGGAGTACCGGAGCTGATGGACCCCACAGTGTTGAGATGGAGCAGAGCAGCCCCACCAGACAGCAAATCTGGGGAGTTTTTAGCATCTCTCGTGTCTCAGTAGCACGTTGAAAACCTTGCCCGGGCATCCGTCTTAGCAACTGTCATCAAAGGCATTCGGCAATCGGGTTTGGAATCTGGCTCCGGCGTAATTAGGCTTGTATGAGATCCCATTAGTCAAATTAGGGATTAGCCCAGAGCCCTGGGTCTTGGCAAGTGATGTGGGGGTTGGGGCAGGAGGGTGGGAGCCACTCATCTCGTGCCATTTGCATTTGGTATTTTTTCCCTCGTATTAAACTTAGTTCCCTTGGTTGGGGCAGTGTAGGGTTCAGAAGTAACTTCAGGCTGTGGGCACCCTCCAGCTCTTGATGTCCATGGTGAGGGTGCAGCTGCATCATCATAGAATCATAGAATGGTTTGGGTGGGAAAGGACCTTAAAGATCATCAAGTTCCAACCTCCGACACTTCCCACCAGACCAGGTTGCTCCAAGCCCCCTCCAGCCTGGCCTTGAACCCCTCCAGGGATGAGGCAGCCACAGCTTCTCTGGGCAACCTGGGCCAGGCTCTCACCACCCTCACAGCAAAGAAGTTCTTCCCCAGATCTCATCTCCATCTCCCCTCTTTCAGTGTCAAACCCTCCCCCCTCCTCCTATGGCTCCCCTCCCTCATCCAGAGTCCCTCCCCAGCTTCCCTGGAGCCCCTTGAGGGACTGGAAGGGGCTCCAAGGTCTCCCCGGAGCCTTCTCTTCTCCAGGCTGACCCCCCCCATCTCTCTCAGCCTGTCCTCCCAGCAGAGGGGCTCCAGCCCTCCCAGCATCTCCGTGGCCTCCTCTTGTCCCGCTCCAACAGCTCCATGTCCTTCTGATGTTGGGGACTCCAGCGCTGGACACAGCGCTCTCGTACAGCAGAACCGCTGTCTCTAAACGTGGCAAAAAGCCCTAAAAGCCTCAGTATCAAGGGCACGTGGTGGGGTTAAGTGTGCACGGGCGGCTCCTGCCGAGCAGATGGTGTGGGTGAGGGCGTGTTGACATATTTGCATTAATTTCATCATCCGCATGAATGTGAAGATGCTCCTCGCTGATTTAAATTCATTTTTGGTGCGTTGGTTGGACCGCGTTAAACGCTTCCTCGGCTGCTGCCGTCCCGAATTTGAAGGGCTCTTAGTTCGATTTAGTCGAACTGACTTTAGGGGCAAATTCATGAGTTACAGCCGTTTTTAATTTTAGAGGAAGGGCATGTTGCTCCTGGTAAAACTGGCCCGGAAATCTCAGCCTATTGACTTAAATACGTGGTTTAGTAGCACTTAAAGAGGAGTGGGATTTGGGTACGGAGCCTTAGTCTGGTTTAGCCTCCCAACAGACGCCGGAGGAAAGGGAAATATATTGAAAGCACTTAAAACACTCCGTTTTGAGTGAGGATTTTCCTTCAGCTCTTTGTCCACACACCAAAGAGAAAGGGATATTGCTAAAATTGGGAATGGCCCGCATGGATTTACCAAGGGTGAATCACGCTTGACCAACCCGATTGCCATCTGTGATGGTATAAATACTTACCTGGATGATTGGAACATCTGCCTTGACTCCGGCGAAGTTTCTGATGTATCTCACATGACGTCCTTGTGTTGGGACGTTGGAGTCTAGACAGGGACACTACAAGGTGGGTAAAAAACTGGATCATCAGGCTCAGAGGCTGGTGGTTAATGGTTCATACCCAACTTGATGGTTGGCTGCAAGGGGAGCTCCTCCCAGACCCATCCTGGGACTTAATCCTGTTCCATATCCTCATTGATAACCTGTGGAGGAGACGGAAGCCACCCTCATCAAGTCTGCAGACAAGCTGCTGTGCCTGAGGGCAGGGCTGATGTTCAGAGGGACCTGGACAGGCTGGAGGAGTGAGGACAGAACCTCCTGAAGCTCAGCAAGGCCAGCCGGGGTGGATTAACCCTCTCTGGGTGCTGGCTGGCTGGGTCACAGCTCTTCCGAGGACCCACAAGTCCTAGGCAGCTTTATGCTAAACCCAGATGAGCATCGTCCATTGGTGGCATCCTGGGCTGTAGGACCTGGTCCATAGCTGGTAGATCAAGGGAAGCCCCCTTGAGGGACTGGAAGGGGCTCCGAGGTCTCCCCAGAGCCTTCTCTTCTCCAGGCTGAACCCCCCCAACTCTCTCAGCCTGTCCCCACAGCAGAGGGGCTCCAGCCCTCCCAGCATCTCCGTGGCCTCCTCTGGCCCTGCTCCAACAGCTCCATGTCATTCTGATGGTGGGGAGATGCTTTCCTGCTGCGAGGCTCTTTCCTTCACCCTTTCTCCCCAGTTTTTTTCCCATGGATAGGGCAGAGGAACGAGGGATCAGTTTGTTTTCTACGTGAACAGCACGGGCCAAGGTCTCCGCATCTCCTCAGTGTGACACATCCACCGTGCCCGGCATCGAGAGAGGGGCTGAGCAGAGTTGAGAAGAGCAGCGTTTCCCTCCCCCCTCCCAACTGCCACCCAACTTCCATCTCATCACCTGCTTTCCTCTTGAAATCCAAACGGGTTTCGTTTCCCATCGGCCGTTAATTATCCCCGTCCTCCCTCACTCAGCATCCCCTGGAACATCTGGACCATCTCTAATGAGATTTCTGCGTGGAGTTGACAGCTGAGCGAGTCCATCCCACCAAACGCCCTGTCGAGATGCAGGGAGAGCAAAGATTTGGGCTGGAGCCGCAGCCGATGTCTGGAGGCAGCGCGGTGGGAGACGAGGCGGGGGAATCTCCGAAGGACGGGCTGCGTTTGCTTCCTTCTCCGAGACAAGCTGAATTTTTTGGGGGAGGTCATTAAAAGTCACTCGCTGAGATTTCAGCCTAAATGAGTAGCTGCTGGGAGCAGCAGGCGTGGAGCTCGCTGAGAGCCGGGGGCAGGCTCCCCAGCTATTTCATATTTAAGCAGCAGCATCGTTAGATTCCTGCTGGCCCACGGGCAGCGATGCAATGGAGCATTTGTCCCCTACCCTGTGCCTGATCCCTCCCCAACCCCCCTTAAAATTATTTTTTTCAAGTTTTTTTAAGGCACCACCTTATTAATTGTGCTTGGCAAAGGTCAGAGCCACTGGATTAAAAGGAAGAATTTTTTCTGAGAATGAGGGTGGTGAGAGCCTGGCCCAAGTTGCCCAGAGAAGCTGTGGCTGCCCCATCCCTGGAGGGGTTCAAGGCCAGGCTGGAGGGGCCTTGGAGCAACCTGCTCTGGTGGGAGGTGTCCCTGCCCAGGGCAGGGGGTGGCACTGGGGGGGCTTTAAGGTCCCTTGGGTGGGACTTTGCAGCCTGGCACAAACCTGACCAGTAAGGATTTTCCAGGGTTAGACTGAAATGATGATGTGATGGGGCTAAAGCAAGGCCTAAGCAAAGGCTGGGGAGTGATCTGTGCCGTTCTTCACGTGTCATATCATGCTCATGGGGCTTTCATGCCATAGCTGATGGCACATCCAAGTCTGGGTCACCAGGAGGACCGTTGTCTGCAGAGACATCATCCTGGTAGTTCTGCTTGGAAGGTCTGCAAACTTGAAGGTCTACAAGCTTGAAGCCCCCATGACTTCTCCTTTCTGAAACTACATAGATCTTTGCTTTTGTGGGTCCAAGTCTGATGGCCAAGAATTTGCATGGTTTGACGAGTTTCCATGTTCCTGCAGCAGAAGGAACACTTTGGTTTTGCTCAGTTTGGACAGAACTTGCTTCCCCGGAGGGAAGCTGTTTCCCAGATCTGAGCCACTTCTCCCTGCTTCTTGCAGGGGTCCTTCTCCACACCAGGCTCCAGGTTTCAGCAGGAAACCAGGCAGAGGAGACCAGTTTTATTTATTGGCAAGACCAAGGATGAAATTTTGGCTCTACAAGCCGAGGTTCAGCATGTCGAGTCCAACCAGGATGGGGAGCTGCTCCTTGATCTGTCCCTCTTCCACCTCCTGGAGACATGGACTGGTCCCAGGTTGGATGGTGGCATCTTTGACCCTTGTCTCCCTTGAGACATCACATCTTGGTCCATCCTGACCATGGCTCCTGGTAGAGATGGAGCAAATCTCTGCATCTCTATCATCACCTTGAGAGCCAGAACCAAACATGGGTCTGCAAAATCTCTTCTAATTATCAAAGATGAAACAAACCATCAGAATTTGATGTCTGTGAACTTCAGCATCCCTCAGCACCTTTGTCCTCCAAAATAGGTTGTCTGGTGGAAGCCTGTCACCACTTCCCTGGTTGTCTCCTGCTTGTGGTGTGATATTTCTTTCCAGACCTCCAGTTTTAGGGGCACACGTCAGCTGGACAGGTCTTTTTTTTATTCTTGGCAGTCTGTGTGGTGACCTCGTGGCATCTTTTTGGTCAGAACTTGCTAAAATCACCCTGAAAATGACAAGTGGGACCTTAGTGGAGGGGTGAGTTTTCATCTCCTGTAGGATGCAGAAGAGCAGAGGGGATGTCCCAGGTGTTGCTGACCTTGAAGGTTGCAGCTCCTGGAGCTGCAGGTGGAGGCCATCTTTGCCATCAATCTCATTTGCAGCTTCACTGATAAGAGCTGATTGCAACGATAACAAAGCCAAGCCTGACTCATCGGCACCTAAAGGAGGAGCGATGCCACCCACAGTGATCTTACTCCTGATCTGGAGTCCCATCAGCTGGTGGGGTGGATTTGAAGTTCTCCGGTCGATCTCGGTTGGCTTTGCCTGGCATTTTTGGACCAGGCACGGATTCTGTGTCAGCGAGACCTGAGGTTTTAATCAATTTATCTCAAGAGGAGGAGGTGGCAGCCTCGGGAAACTCGCTTTAAAGATTACGAGGTGTTAAGTCAGCCTGTGTGTTTGAGAGCAAAAAGTGTCGAGCTGTTTCATCCCACCAGCCTCATGCGTTGTCCCCGCTCCTGGCCGTGTTTTGGAGCTCTGGTTTCAAATTCCTAGTGGGATAGAAAGTACGGAAGGAGTTGTGTTGAGACAAGGGTTTTACTGTCAGGTGGGCTGCACGAAATACCAAACTGGGAGCAGAACCTCCCTCCTTGGGTAATTTCATCCAAGTTTTGAAGCCAGATGTGAATAACCTCCATTCACCTATGAGCTCAACACGTCCCTCGCCTCCCGCATCCAGCTGGCACGGCCAGAAAATTAAAAGCCGCGGAATTCTGGGGCTGCTTCAACAGCTTTTGCTGTGTTTGGAAGAATCTTTGCACCTGGTTGGAAAGCGCCTGAAATTCCAGCAGCTGCGCGTTGGCTGACATCGTTACTGGGAATTTACGGCCGGCTCGTTTTCTGGTAACTGCCGTGGGCTCCTCAGATCTTCCTGTCAGGTGAGAATGAGGAAAAAATGGAGATTTTGGGGAGCTAGAGCCCAGAGGAGGCTTACATCCCCCTCTTGCTCCCAGATTCCTGTTGCCTTTAGCGAGGAAGGATTGCTCTGGGATGCAAGGAGACGTGTTGGGTGCCTTTAATTGCAAGTGTTTTGAAAAATATGAGGCCAGAAGGAAGAGCTGACCATCAGGTGAAGTTTTTTTATTATTTTTTTGGAGGGGAAGGGGGTTGTACAGCAGGGAGGAAACTTCTGGAATCTGTTGCGGTGGGGGTTGATATTGCTGTGGGTTCAGGAAGGGATTAAATGAATTCAAGGCGACTGGTCTATAAACATCTCTGAAGTGGGTGCCTTGGAGGACACCTCCCTGCTGTCACCCCAAACACAAGGACTGGGCGCTGGGGGGGCACAAGGGCACGGACAACAGGCAGCAACCGGAGTCGTGAGCTCTCCATGAACAGCATCTCTTGCTGCCGTGGTTTGGAGCAGAGCACTGGGCTGGAGACACCATTGCTCTGACTCAGGAGGACATTTCTTGCCTTGCAGATCTTTCCAAAAGGTCCGTGAAGTAGGGCAAAAGGACAGATCTTGTGTAGGGAAGCTTGAGGTGGTCCTGAAGTCTTTGGTTCCTGGGGAAACCTGGAGAAAAGGGGAGTCTCCTTTCAGCTCCAACAGCACCAGGGATTTGCACATAGTCCTTGAAGGTTCTCCAGGCCATGGTTGGGCAGGGATGCTACCACCAGAAGAGCTCTTTGCCATGAAGGTCTTTCCCTTGCTTGGCTTTGATCACCAGAACTTGCCTGAAGAGACCTTCATTGAGGTCTTCTCCCAACATCCATTGCCCTTCTCTTCTGTAAACGTTATATATGACCTCTTTCAGCAGCGGGCCTCTTCGTTAGGAAGCTTCCGAAGCATTAATTCCCTTCCCTCCAGGGCTTTGCCCGTTGGGGAGGAGATCCTGGAGCCATGGATCTGGGTACAGCACCTACAGCTGATGCCTTTCTCTTGAGAAGACCCTGGGCGTCATGGAGGAGGAGGTGCGCTCATTCACGTGCACTGGAGAGGAAAAAGGGATTAAGCCATTCAACACAGCCATAATTTCAGGGCTCGGAAGCCTCATTAAAATTAGCTTTGACAGAAGCTTAATTTTACCGCCTCTTGCCTGAATGAAATTTTTGAGGTCTATCCTATTAAGAAGATTTGTTTCTTTTTGGTTTCTTCTTCTTCTGAAACCAACATCTGATCTGAATTTTATTAACAAAAGCCTCTAAATGTGTACATGGGGGGGTGGGGGTGGGTGTTTAATGCTGTTCCTTCAAAAACTGCTCAAAACCAAGTTATTTCTCCAGATGTTTGCTGTTACATTTTGATGAGGAGCAAATGTCTAATAATTTGCTCAGCACCGTCTGTTTTCTGCACCAGCCTGATTTATTTGCACGTTCCCACAGCGAAGGGCTGTTAAGGCATTTAAAAAAAAAAAAAAAAAGACCTTTTCTGTCTTTTGGAAAAAAGATATTGGAAATATTGGACAATATTGGAAAGCGTTGCCCTTAGATAAAGGGTCGTAAGCGGTCGCGTGCCTCATTGGGAGGTGTTGGAGGGTCTCGGCGTGGGTTCTAGGCTGCTGGGCAAGAGTTGAAGCCAAAGGGGACGTGGAGCAAGAGTGGGTTTGCTCTTCTGGGAGAGGCTTTAAGCTGGTGATAGTCCAAAAAACAGCGTGCTAACACCATCCTGCATCTCCAGGTGCTTTTTTCCATGTTTCTCCAACGAGCGTGTCCCAATAAGGTGTCTCTTGGAATAGGTTGGTAGCTGTTGGCGCTGGGACCTTCTCTGTCTTCTGGGAGCGAGGGCTCTGCGGGCTCAGATGAAATCGGCTGCAAGGTGGTAGATGAAAATGTGGCAAAAAGGGCTTTTCTGGAGCTCGTCACCTCTGCCCATGTTGGCTTTGACCATCTTGGATGAACGAGAGCCGATGCTCAAGGCATGAGGAACAGCTGCACTTGGAAAGGACCATGGGTGGGACAAAGCCATGAGATGTTTAGGATCTGTCCAGGCACAAATAGGCAGAGTTTAAGGGAGAATGTGGTGTTTCCGGGGTTTGAAATGAAGCTGGAGACCACGGCCATGGAGGGCTTGGTCATCATCTGCCAAACTTTTTATGAGTCATGATTCATGACTCAAAGCTTGATGCGAGGAGGTGGGAGTGGGTCCCAAGGGTAGAGCCCAGGCTGGTGGGGACCAGGAGCCCGTCTCTGTGGATGCATCTTCGTTAACCCTAAAGTGAAGGAGACTTTAATTAAGGGCACGGGCGCGTCACGGTCACCGTTGGTAACTCCTTGTTCACTGTTACTGTATTGCAGTTCGTCGCCTTCTGGAGTGTTTGAGAAAGAATATGACATTTATCGGGATTACAGTACGGAAGGTCAACTCCTCCACTACAGGTAGCCAAAATTTCCCGCTGGTATTGGGGTTGGGGGGGGTCTGCAAGGTGGCCTCGGTGGTGAGGTGGGGGTGTGGGACAGCCCGCATGCTACCAGTTGACCTGCAGGGACGGGGCAGCGAGTAATAGCGGTGTGTTCTTTGTGTTCTTCTGATCTTCCTTTCCATCCCCTTCCCTTCATTTTTTAGCTTGATGACCACCCTTAAATAAATCTTAAGATGTATTTTGATGGTTCTTTGGAGCCATCATGATGGTACCTGATGGTTCATCCATCCCCTCTATGTGTTTGAGTGGCTCCTACCCATGACCAGAAACTGGAGCAGGACAGGAGGAGCACCAGGGCTCTCTGGTGATGGGGTCACACCTCCAGGTGAGCTCCTGGCCTGGGGGGTTTCATTAGGCTCCACCATCAGGACAGGACCCACCCAGTGCTGCTGATGGACCCCAATGCCTGCCATTATGGTGGCTTGAACGTCTTTCCATACTGGAACCAGTTTCTAGGCTCTTTCCTGGGATTTTTGCATCGAATATAAGCAGATTTGCGTGGGTATGGATTTCATCCATCACCACAGTGAGCCCAGCTGATTTGGTTCGCTGCCTTCATAGGGTCCTGGTGGTGGGAAAGCCTCCTGAGAAATGAACCATCTCTTCCAGCCTGTGGGTCCAGCTGCTTTCGGAGTCCGTTTGTAAGACAGATATGAACTTTCTCTTGCTCGGATCAGGATTTCAGGTGCTAAACCTTCAGCTTCCACAGATTTATGTTGCTAGAAAATAATACAGTGTCGTGCTTGTCTTCGTTAACAGCTCAAAATGTCCCTCTTGGGGTTTGCACAAAGGGTTCAGGTGTAAAAAGGCCATCACTTCTCACTAGTACTGTTTTTTTTGCCTTGGGCATGGGTAAAAAAACACCAGAACTGAGGATGTCTGAGTAGGTGATCAGAGGTGGGGGACGATCGTGAGCTGGGTTCCTGGAACCTGGCCCAACGCCTCCATCGCTGCTTTCAAAACAAGCTTTTTGCCTTCAAAACTCAAAGTACTGGGACCAGAGATGGATTTAGGGAGGGCTGAGAAATTGCTCTTGATACAGCCCAGATGTCTCCTTGGCTGCTCCTTCTCGGTGGCCAGAGAAGGTATCTTAGATGACCCACCTCATCCTACCCCGGAGCATCTGGGAGATGTCCCCCTTGGTCACCACCTGCCAGGATGGAGGTGGTGGTGGGTCTCTGGGACCTCTCCATGGACCCAGACGGACCCATCTCACCCTGACAGGGTCAGGTGGGGTTTTTTGGTCATCAGATCATCATCCAGATCAAATCACGTGGGACCAGGGAGGATAAACACCTGCAGTGGACGCTTTTACTAATTGTGGTGGCTTGAAGCCTTTCTCTGTACCACCACATTCATCCCAAGTCCTACCTTTAAGACAGCAGGTCTATAGATTATGGTCAGATTTTGGGGGGTTTTGGAGTTGATTCCTGCCTGGTTGCTCTGGGCTTTGATAAATACCCCCAGTTTTTGTGTTTTTTTTTTTTTTCTGGAGATGCAGGTGAGTTGAAGCACCTCTAGCTCCGGCTTTGCTTTCCATGCACCAGGAGGGCACGGATGCTCTGCCTTCCCTTCCCCGGCATGTTGTTCTGCTCCGTGATGGCACAGGGTGGCCAGCTGGTCCGCGATGGTGTGATTTGCAGCAATCTCCATCCCGGTTCCGAGAGGCGTGCCAGTGGAAAATCACCCAACGGCGTTGGCCGTGTGCCACCCTGCCCGCCCTGTAATTCCCTGCTGCTGCCGTAACCTCCCGGGAGCTTCAGAATTAATTGCCACTTAAGGGAGAGAGGGGGGAAAAACAAGCTTTCTGGGAGAGGAAACAAATAGGGTAATGTATCTGGGGTTTATCCCCACCAGCAGAACGCTCTCCTGGAGCATCAGTTGAGCTCAGAGGGACCTACCCATGGATAGCGTTCCTTCCAAGCATCCCTCCTGCGTGCTGGGTGGATGGAATTCCCTGGGTGTAGGGAGGAGAAGTGAGGAAGAGGGGGAAGAGGGGGTGATTTGGTGGGTCCGGATCCGCTGTTTGGTTGGGAAATGGGGTTTGCAGGTGCCTTCTCCTCCCCTCAAGCGGGGACACGGAGTGGTGGCAGTGTGTGCTTTGCTGCAGGAGATGTCTCCATCTTCCCAACTGTCCATAAAAACTGACAGACAGCCCTTGCTGCCCCCTCCCTCTCCCCCCCCCCAATCACATCCAGCCAGGAAGCTAATTAGCAGCTTTGCTTAATTAGCTGAGAGTGGACTTCCTTCTGGAAGAATGGGTCTCAAGTGCCCTCCTGCCAAGTGAGATGGAGCTGGCACAGCCTGGGGGGGGGAGGGGGTTTAACCCTGTGAGTCCCATCCTGGCACTCGTTAAAGCTGAAATCAAAGCTCCTCTCATCATGACAGGGACGATTTCATATTAATCAGGTTAATTTTAAGGGGAAAGGTACATGGTAAGTTTAGAAAATCACCCCACCTAAAGTCATCTTGCTTTTGGAGAAGCTGAAGCTTCGCTGGTGCCTCTTCCTTGGATGGGCCAAGGCTGGGCAGGTCCCAGAGGGTGGAAAGGATGTTGCTGGTGGGATGATGGTGGGCATCTGGAAGCCCAAGGTTGGTGTCTACCTCTGGATGGCTCAGAGGGATGCACATGTTGTCCCTCATGTAAATGGGGAGACCGTTGAGGTACCTCGCCAAGACCTGGCTGGTGGACCACAGTCCAGACACCTTTTTCTGATGCTCTAGGACAGGATTTTTGGGAAAGGCTGGTGTTCCAGCACCCTTAGCCAGGTGGCCCTCAGCCATCTCTCATTTTCCCCCGTGCTTCCCACGGGCTCATGCCAGCGCTGAGGTTGCAAAATGGGCTGGCACCCAACCAGTGCTTAAAAGTCTCCGTGGTGCAGGCTGAGCCCTCAAGCACTTCCACTGGAGCAACATTGCTCCTGATCCTCCAGATGCAACCCTGAGATCCAACCACTTCCAAACAATGTTTGTGAAATGACCCTGGAGGCTTCACAGTTGGGTGGGCGATCACATCTGCAGCCCAACAGCCTCTCTGGTCCTTCCAACCCTCTCCTCCTCACCAAGTCTTGCCTTAGTCCCACAGGTTTTTCTCAAAGCCGTGGTAAGCTCATGTTGTCTCCTTTGAAGGCCAAGACAAGAGGTGGGCAGACAGCACAGGACAGAGGGACAGAGGATGGAGTTACACGAGGCATCTCTAGGTCTCTGGTGGCTGAGGAAGCTTGGTGAGACCTAGGCCATGTCTTGCTCCCTTCTGGGCCTGTGTCCACTCGCTTCCATCATCTCCTCGCCTTTGGCTGGGGAAGGGAGAAGCTGGAGGACTTAGAGACGTTTGGACAAAGTGTGGGAGCAGGGTGGCTTTTAAGGGGATAAATGTCTTCGCGTGAAGGCTGGGTACAAGCAAATGGAGAGGCAAGAGGTTGGCTGATGGGGGAGAGGTCCTGTGGGTCCTCATCCACCCACGGCATCGTCATCCCCACGTGCAGCTTTGGGGTACAGCTCCAGGAGCTGCAGCGGCATCCTCAGGAGCAGGCAAGGATTTTTCCACTTCCTTGATGGTGCTGGCTCCCTGCTCCCAGCCAACAATTGCTACGAGAGATTTTCTAATATAATGAAGATTAGTGGGTGTCATTAAGAGGATGACGTCTTGCTCCGTCTGTCTGGAAGGCATTTGTAGGAAAGCCCTCGCAGCCAAATCCCATGGAGACAGGCAATTACCGTTACGGTTCTTAACCCTTTCCTCTTCATTCCTTCTGGTTTGTGGTCCCTGGAGCCCAGTTGCTAAATGTCCTCGTTTTTCATCCCACGGTTCTGTTGAGAGGGTTGAACTCTTTGCTAATCCAGTGTTTTTTTTGTCAAGAAGTCTGTTTGTTTGTGGGACAAATCCCAGGTCTCTCTCATGGTCCCATACTTGCGTTGGCTAGTCAATGGGTGGAGGTTCCAAGGTTGGTCTTCAGATCCGAGACCTTCAACTTGCTCCTCTGACTTTGTCTCCTCTCCCAGCACACCGCTCCTGTGACCCTCTTTGTTCCATAGTGCTGATCAGGTGGATGTCGTGGACCATGTGCAGGTGGTCAGGGCTTTGTGGCCACCAGGAAGATGCTGAAGCTTGATGGTGGAGGGAAATACATCATGCCAGACATGGAGCACAGCAGCAAAGCATTGATGACCTTATTCTCCCCTTCTGCTCCTTGGGAACCAGGAGGTTCATTACTTGGGAACTTGCCGAGAACAGAGGACCCCAAAATGTGTCCCGGTCCCTGTTGTAGGCTCCTCTGCTCTGGGCGAAGTTGAGAAATCTGTTCACTTGAGTGTGAACGCTCTCCAGCTCTTTGGGACCCTTCCAGTTTGCTCTGTTTGATCTGTAACTCTTAGGTCAGAGGTGGAAGCAGAGGTGATCAGTGGACTGTTGTCCAGCGATGGACAGATTGAGTGTCCAACCCATGATTGGGGAGGAGTGGATCCTGTTTCTGCTGGGAGCATGTTGGGAGAGCGGGACATCAATTACTTCATCTTCCCTGTAATGTTCTTGATGTGGTCTTCCTCAGTTTGTCCTGGACTTTCCCAGCCAGGAGAGTTTAAGGAGGTCTTTGATCTTTTCATGGTTTTCAGCATCTCATGGTCAACAGGAGTCACTTAATAACTGACTGTCTAACAAAGCAAGTATGGAAGTGAGGAGAAAGTTGAGGTTGGCTTCCAAAAACTGGCACCATCTGTCTGAGAGCTCCACAGGGCCCCATGTGGCCCAGCAGGTACCTGAAGTTTAGGAGTTGGTTGTGTGTCTGTCCTGGGTCATCTATGTTTTGAACCATGGCTGCACTTTCTTTCTACAATTCTCTTCATCTCTTGGCTCTCACAGGGGTTGTGTGCTCCAGATGTTCTTAGATTCATTCTCCAGCCATGGGAGTGTTCAGGGTCCAACTCTTGCACTGACCACGTTCAGCTCAGAAGGTGGGCACAGACTCTATGGTGGTTGGTGCCGTAGTGCCTTCACATGGATGTAGAGAATGGGTTTCATTTGTGCTGTTGGCAAAGGGGTTACGTGAAGCCAGGTACCAAGTTCAGGAGACTTGTAGGAGCTTGGAAGATGCTGGGGACAGAGGTGAGGAGCCACCACACCAGACTTCGAACACAGCTCCTTCCACCTGGCCATGCACTGGCTATGTGGGAATGAATGCATCCATGACACTGGGGGGATGAAGGTCTCCAACTCCTTCTGGTTGCAACCTCTGAATTCATCCAAGCTTCCTGATAAAGTCCATACCCGGAGCCATCCTGGGGACGGGAACTCAATGTTTCCAGGCTGAAGCTCCCTTTTAGTGTCAATTTTAGCCAAGGCGGCTGCGAGGCCACATTCCTCTTTCCAACGATGACAAAGACACATCTCAAGCGTGCCGGCAGACATTTACTGGCCCAGGGGACACCTGCCCAGCAGAAGCAGCGGTGGTGGCCCTCCCAGCTGTCCCGCGCGGGGACACGTGCCACCACCAGCTGCTGGGTTTATCCCCCCGCCTCCTTCTGCTCAGGCTTCATCTTTCACGACCCTGAGTTAAGATCAAGGGCTTAAGGCTTCTCTGTAAATAAATGTGCCCGTTCCTGATATTTAAAGGTAAATCTGTTGCCTTTAGAAGTAATGAGGAGGCACCGACCTAATACCACTGATTCCCTGGAGAACCAGGAGATTAAAATCCCGAATTTTGGAGCAAAATTGAAGAGAGGTTTGGAGGGCTCATCACTGCTCAGACGTACCACTGTGGTGGGACCTCTGCCCCCCAAGTCCAAGTCTCAGTGGGGCAGAAGGGAGGTGAACTCAGTATCTTGTCCCTGTGCAGCTAAAGCTTGAAGTCCATCTGTCTGATGGCTTCATTTTTGAGGAGCTGGAGTGTCCTTCTGGAATGTAACTGGGAGCCCGGACTGCAGAGCTGGGAGCGGTTTCCTCCACACTCTCTTGCACTTTTTCCATGCTCAAGCAAACACCAAACTGTAGACTTGCTTTGAAGAGTGAACCACCATCCTCATCCTCAGCGTGAGCCAGGTCCCTTATCTCAAATGCTCGTGTGTAGTGCCCAAGTGATGGGTCTGTAGCGTCCCTCCAAGCCAAGAGCAACCCTTCCTGTTGGAGGGCTTTCAGCAAACAGCTGAGCTCCAGCTTCAAGGACCTGTAGTGTCCCTCTAAGCCAAGGGTTGTCCCTCTAAGCCAAGAAAAACCCTTCCTGCTGGAGGGCTTCCAGCAAACAGCTGAGCTCCAGCTTCCAGGACCTGTTCTTCAAAGCCAATGTGCTGCTGATGGCAGTATCTGGTGGCTGGCACACAAACCGGGGCAGCAGGTCTAGCTTGGCTCCATGGCCAAAAGCTCTTCTCTAAGAGAAGAAGCTGCTCAATCAGCCTTTCCACAGCCGTGGTAGCAATCAGCAGCTTCAAAGCCACGCATCTCCTGGGATTGGTCTCCATGGGTGGAGGTGAGCCTTGGGGAGGAATGGTCTGGCACGTTGCCCCCACGGCCCAGCGTCTGGGCTTGGAGACTGGTTTTGTAGTCCTTGGTAGGTGGCCTATCATGTCCCAGAGCCTGGTTCAAAGACACAGGAGAGGTTCTTCTGGTGGGGAAGAGCTTGGGGAAGGTGGCACCAGGCTGCAGAACTGGGGATTTTGGGAGCAGGGATGAATGATTCAAGCTTGGAAATATCAAGAGGATGAAGGGCTTCAGCTTGGAGAGCAACGGGGAGAAGGATGTGAAATCTGCTGGGGTTGGGCAAGAGCTAAAAATCCCCGTTGTAGGAACTTGTTGTCGTGCTTACGGAGACAAAGGAAGCAGATCCCCTATTGATCTGCTATTTAAGGAAATGTCACTTCTGGTCTCTTTGTGCTTTGCAGCTAATTCCGCTTAATGATAAAGGCTTCTCTGTGTTCCTTCCCTCCCTCCCTCTCAAGAAACAGAAAAATCTCCTCATGTTTCAGTGACATTTGGGTTTCAGAGAACATGCTATTTTGGGTGATTGGTTTAATCGTACATCTGAGATGGGGAGAGCAGCCCTGATTGGCAGCACGGGAAGGACATGGAGCTGTTGGAGAGGGACCAGAGGAGGCCACGGAGATGCTGGGAGGGCTGGAACCCCTCTGCTGGGAGGACAGGCTGAGAGAGTTGGGGGGGTTCAGCCTGGAGCAAAGAAGGCTCTGGTGAGACCTTGGAGCCCCTTCCAGTCCCTAAAGGGGCTCCAGGAAAGCTGGGGAGGGACTCTGGATCAGGGAGGGGAGCCATAGGAGGAGGGGGGAGGGTTTGACACTGGAAGAGGGGAGATTGAGCTGAGATGTGGGGAAGAACTTCTTTGCTGTGAGGGTGGTGAGAGCCTGGCCCAGGTTGCCCAGAGAAGCTGTGGCTGCCCCATCCCTGGAGGGGTTCAAGGCCAGGCTGGAGGGGGCTTGGAGCAACCTGCTCTGGTGGGAGGTGTCCCTGCCCATGGCAGGGGGTTGGACTATATGATCTTGAAGGTCCCTTCCCACCCAAACCATTCCATGATTCTATGATTTCCTCCTGGGGATCTGACATTCAACTTCTAATGGGCGTCCGTGCCCTCTGTGGGCAGCACCTGATGTGCCAGGATGGGTTGTGTTGCGGATCCTCCACCTTGGCAGACCCTGGTCTTGGTTATCCTCTTGGTCAGTTCCTAATGAGACTGATCCCGGAGTGCTCGCTGGAGACCCCCTGGCCACCGTGGCTTGTCCCTGCTTCTCTTGAGAGCTTGCTGATCCCAAAAGTGGGTGCTGTGACCAGGTGTAGGAGGTAACCGAACCTAAAGCAGACCTTCAGCAAGGTCAACCTGGCCTTCAGCAACGAGCGACCAGCCCACAACTCACCAGGGACAGCCATCCAAGCTCATTTCACCATTTGCTTATTGCCTAGAGCCCACAAAACCCCTTTGATCTGGATTCTTGGCCAGCCAACAGAGGGTCTACAGGGTGGGCTGCAGACGTGTCCACCACACCGTGCTCCACTCAACGCGATGTTCAGAACCTGCCGTTATTTCACCAGAAAACGGTGGTTTTCATCATCCCGACGGTGCTGCAAAAAGGGCGGCTGAAAAATTCTGTGCTACTGCTGAATGGGGTGTCGGGGGGGGGGGAGGGGGGTGGACAGGAAAGGCTCGTTATCTCTCTCTTGTCTTGATTCAGCTTCCGCTGCCGCTAATTAGAGCGGATGCCATGGGAGCAGCTTTTTTTCTGAGAGAGGAGGAGTTTGCAGGCAACGTGGGAGAGATTTCACGGAGAGACGCGGTGTCGCAGGCCTGCAGCTAAAAGCGATCTGATAGCGCCGACCAGAGAAACGTCCTGAACGTTGTAGCCTTCTCCTTTCATTCAAAAAAACCCCAAATTTTTAAAAAATGGTAATTTGACAGGGCGGCTTTTCCTTGCCTTGGTCACAGGTATCAACCCCTCAGTAATGTTTTAATTGGAGAATTAAATCATGGTATGCAAGAAGCCTTGCGGAGATCTTGGACACCCTTCAAACCAGGCTTTGTGGTCAACAGCAACGGGCTGAAGGTTGGGCTTCAACCTTCCCATGGCTCTGAATTGCCCCCAATGAGACCAAGCATGATGGTTGGCTTCCAGGACACCCCATGGCTCATGTTGTGTCCATCAAGTGGTCCCTCGTGGTCCCACCACTGGTATTCAGCAGGACATAGAAAACAGAGGGGAGCTGTGATGCCATCTGATGGTAATGCTGCACCTTCTCCATGGTTCCTCCACGGGTGGGGTGATCCAAATCCCAGATCATCCTGGGAAGAGGTTGGCAGGTCGTGGAGCTGGTCTCCTGCCACGCGGCTCCATCCAGAGCTGTCAACAGACAACATCCCGTTGTCCCACCAGGAGCGGTGGGTGACATGTGGCACCCATGAATACCGGCAGCAAGATCATCCATACAGGACCTCCTCCTGATCCCGACAAGCGTAAAACCTGTTCAAATTGCAGTTCCTGTTGGTTTTTTTCTCATCGGAGAGATGTGTCAGCCCATGCCAACCAAAGCCAAGGGAGGACAAGAGAGGGAGACCCACGGGAAGGCAAGGAGGAGAGAAAGGAGAACCTCCAAGGATGAGAAACTCATGACAAAACAAAAGCCCGAGGGTGCTCCCTGCTGTGCCAGGATGGTTTTACACCTCATTAGGGTGCAGCCTAACGAGGAGACTCAGCCCAGGCCACGGCTCATCTCTATTCTGCCCCATCCAGACCATTGCAAGGACGTGGCCCACTCTGGATTTGACCCCAGAAACCTTCCTTTCACCAGGGTTGAACCAGTTGAGCCTCACCAAGGTCCACTTCTCTCCAAACAACCATTTTATTGCCCAAACAATGCAGATTTTCTCTCGCTCACGTTGGTTTCCGGAGGAATGGGTTTTGACCGTATCTTCAGGTTTCTTAAGAAATGAAGTCTGAGGAGAACGTGAGGTTTCCAGGTGTGTAGATAACGGTGGGAATGGAGATTGTAAGCGTAGAAGAAGGGCTGGAGAGCCCATGGTGGGGTTGTGGGCACACCTGCGGTGACGCCTAATCTCATAAAAGCCGTAAGCAAGGAGCGCTTGAACAGGAATTTAAAATTCCAGGTACCATCTAAGCTCCGGGATATTTATATTCGCTGTGAGCGTGTAATTCTCTACGTACAAATTTGGGGGGGGGAGGGCAATGAAGAGTTATGAGGTCTTGGGGGCGGGGGGGCAGGTTTTTGCCTCTCTTCCTATCCCCTGATTTAGTTATAAATCAGTAAAAAATTGAGTTTTCTCAACTTTGCGTGATTGTAGAGGCCGGATGGCCGTCCCGAGGGCAGTTTACCAGCTGGAAAATTTAGGGAGAAGGTTCCATCTGGATCCTGGGGCATCTTCTAGGCTTGCTGTGGGTTGGTTTTTTTTTTTCCCGGTTGCCCACCTTCTGCCTTCGCAGGAAGATATTTGGGGGCGGGGGGGGGGGAGACAGTGGCATCGGGCAATTTGCCAGGTACCAGGAGGGTTTTTTCATGCCGTGGTTGGCTCATCGCTGACCCCCCGGGGGGGCGTCTCGGCGCGGCGGGTGGTGGTACCCAGCTGGGAGGAGAAGGGGGAGGCTGAGCCGCATCCTTCATCCTCATCCCCATCCCTGGGGAATTGCAGTCGGTCCAGGTTGAGCACCGGAGCCGGTGATTGGGCGGGGTGGGGGGGGTGGGGGGGGATCTTAAAGCTCGGGAGGGTGGTGAAAAGGCGCTTGGGGAGGAGATGCTCCCGGCTCCCACGGCCGGGGGAGGAAGGTGAGGAAGAGCGAGGGCACGGGGACGGTGGGGACAGCCCGGGGATGGGGATGGGGGGGGGTTGTGGGGTGCCCGGGGATCCTGTGCTTTTCCCGTGGCTGCGAACCCCGACGCCTTCACAGGAACGCTGGAAACCAATATATTTTGAATTAATGATTCAAATTGAGGGCTTCCCCCCCCACCCCCGCCAAAAAAAAAAAGGGGGAAAACCCATTTAATCCTGGCTCTAAATCACAGTCTTCATCTGCGAAGTCCAAATAACACCGGGACAAGCAAACGTATCTCGAAAAAAATGTGAGTATTTGGGTAGGTTTTTGTGAACATTCTTCCTTTTAAATCCCCTTTGCTGTATCATTCGTTTAAAAGCCGGAACGACGCTGTTAAAATAATTGCACTTAAGCCCAGCTGTGGACCCGTGCTTTTATTCACCTGGGTTTAATGTAGCCCCCGATCGACTACGTTAAGGGGCGTCGCAGCAGAAAATATGAATATAGGGAATATTTTTGGTTGCTGTGGCTGTTTTTAAGGTAAATAGAGCTGTGGCTGGGTTTGATTATTGCGAGGCGTAGAAATAATTCTGTTTAAATGGCAGGGATGGTTGTCTCAGAGAGGATGAGGATTTGCTCGCGTTTCTCCGGCCAAAAGCAACTGGAATTAAAGGAATTCCTGGAGCCGGGGAGCGTGAAGGGAGCGGAGATTTCTCCTCTCACCTCTGCCTTTGACTTTCCGAAGGCTGGAAGAAGATCGGGGAGGGGGGGGCGTTATCTGAGCTGGGAGGGAGGATTTAAGAGCATAAGGCGCTCGAGTGCTTTGGGGAAAAAAAGGAAAAAAAAAAAAAAATCCTCCCCCTAAAATAAATGCCGTGTTTCGGTCCCCTGGAAATTATGCAAATTTGCAAAGAAATTGATTTTGCCGATAGAAGATTAGAGGGATTTGGGGAAGCTGTTTGTCATGGAAATGTACTCGGGAGCCGTTAAGTCGAATCTTGCCTTCCCCACGAGGAATAAAAAAATAAAAAAAATAGCAAAGGGAACTCGGGTGCCAAGCCGGAGATAGCAGGAATATTTGGAATTTCTGGAGGGATCTCTTGTGCCAGGAGGGTGTCCGAGCCTCGGCGGGACTCGCTTTTTTTCTCTTACACCATGGCTTTTCAGTTCTTGGAGTAACTGAGCTGCTCGTGGGCAGCCACACACACACACACACACACAAAAACCACTCGTTTTTGCAGGCAGAAGATTTAATTTGGTCCGTAGCGATGTTTTCTGGTGTTTAGCAATAATCCAGGGCAGCCCGGTGGAGCTTTCAGGTTTATTGGTCGCTGGTATTTAATATTTTGATGGAAGGCTCTACCTTGGGCTGGATGATTTGATGGGCAGGGCTCTGCTCCCTGGGGGTTTTTATTCGGATCCGCTGCTGCCAGATGCCGGCTGCTGCCTGAAATATTAATGCAGGTGGCAAATCCGGGAATTAAGAGGTGCTTTCACCTGGTTTGAGTTGAAACGCCTGGATTTAGAACGGATTCCTGTCCCTACGTGGACGGTGGAGGAGCCAAAGCGTGGTTCTCCACAGAGCATTGCTTGGTGCTCCTCAATTCGTGTTGGCGTCCCCTTCCTTTTGGCTGAAGAGGCAGAGGAACATCAGCAGGTTGATCTCCCATAGCTTTGGAGATGTCTTGCTCTTGTGCAAATAACTTTGCCGATCGTCCTCTGGCCTTTGCGGTCCCACCAGTGCCACCTTGGTGCATCTGAGAGGCTTTGGGGACAGCTTCTGCGTCTCCCGCACCGCCAGAGTCGCCCACGGAACCGGGAGGAGATGGGGCTTGATGACACCAAGGTGATAGCAGATTGTGCCGCTCCAGCAGCGCCGCTTTGCTGAGTATTGCCGGGGCTTTCCAAGGTTGATGATATTTTTAGGACGATGGCTGTTAATCACTCCTCGGCGGCCGTCACAGCCTTTAATGACTCCTGCTGCTGCGCTGGGAGTTCATACTTCAAAGCAAAGAAGAACCTCAACCCCATCTCCAAAAATGAAGGACCCATGGACAGGGCTGGAGATTAAACTATTCATCTGTGTGTAATAGAAAAATGTGGGGAAAGGAGAAAGGTAATGAGGACTTGGGCTCTCGGTTGGCCCTGGAGCAGATAGCGAAGACCTTGGCTCCCAGTTGTCTACCCATGAGGTTTGGTGGACCCCAAGAAGCCACCTGGAGTCTCCCCTTCCTATGTGATGTGCTGCAAATCACTAATGAGCCGGTATGGTCCATCCCAGCGTAGAGATTTAATTGGGGAAACCTTTTTGTGAGCAGAAGTGGGAGGTGGGGGCTGATGCTCGTGGCTTGTGGTCGCACCCGAGACCAGAAGCGATTTCTTTACCCGCCATAGAGAAGAAGCTGGCTCCCAGGAGAAAAATTTGCTGGGTCCTGTCCCACCACAAGGTCCATAACTTTGTTTATCCTTCCCTTGTGTGATGAGTCTTGCAAATGGAGGGCACAAGGAGGTGCCAAGAGGAGCTGTGAGATTTGGTCTAGGGTTGCATAGTCCTTGGAGATCATAGAATCATGGTTTGGATTGGAAGGGACCTTAAAGACCATCCAGTTCCAACCCCACTGCCATGGGTGGGGACTAGGTCCCGACTAGACCAGGTTGCTGAAAACCCTATCCAACCTGGCCTTGAACCCCTCCAGGGATGGGGCAGCCACAGCTTCTCTGGGCAACCTGGGCCAGGGTCTCACCACCCTCACAGCAAAGAATTTCTTCCCCAGATCTCATCTCGGTTGTTGGTGGTGGGATCATAATCCCTTCTTGCCCCATCAGGCTGCCTTCGGACTCGGCGCCCTGGTCCTTTCAGTGCTGGTGGGTCATCTGCCCGTTAATGATGGAGCAGGCAGACGATGAAATCGGTCCCCGGCACCCTCCGTAGTGGATCTATCTTCTCACCTCACTCATCATTTGAGCTTGTTGATGGTGGACGATGAGGCCAAATGTTTCTTGGCATTTCTGACCTGGAAAGGCTTTCCCTCATCATCCTCCCCTGATTGATTGTGCTCTTCAGGGTGTGCTCCTACGGTTGTGGAAGGAATTTTGGGGGTCTGGAAAGGCTCGATGAGTGGTTGAGATCAGACAACCACACTGGAGAGACCAGGAGGGACCCAAAACTCATGCAGGTCTTCAACGGCAAGAAGCAGGCAGGAGGATCAAGGCCTCAGGAGCTCGGAAGGCTGCTGCGGAAAGGGAAGGAAGAAATTGTTCCCTGCATCCCCTGGAGCGAGGACAAAGTCGTGAGCAAGCAAGAAGCAGGGTGCCGGGAGGTGGTGGAGCCTCATGCAGGGAGATATTTATATATAATTGCCTCTTTTGGGCATTTTTTCTGCAAAATTCAGTCACTGGACTCACTCCACCTTTTTCCTGAAGGACAGAAAGGACAAGTGGCTGTGAGAAAATAACTGAGGAAGAGAGAGGGATGAACTGGGAGAGCGGCCTGTGCTCCCAGACGTGTCGCCTCCGGTGTCTTCTGTGCCAGCGTGGGACTCGGGGAGGAGCTGGTGACACGATGTGCTTCTCCTGAGCTGCTTCGGAGAGAGCAGCAAACTCCAGCTCAGATCCCTCCCGCGAGACGGGCGATGCTTTCGGCACCTCCGTGAAAACCACCTCTGCTCTTCCTCCTGAGTATTCTTCCTCATATCTCCTCTCAATCTCCCCTCTTTCAGTGTCAAACCCTTCCCCCTCCTCCTGTGGCTCCCCTCCCTGATCCAGAGTCCCTCCCCAGCTTTCCTGGAGCCCCTTGAGGGACTGGAAGGGGCTCTAAGGTCTCCCCGGAGCCTTCTCTTCTCCAGGCTGAACCCCCCCAACTCTCTCAGCCTGTCCTCCCAGCAGAGGGGCTCCAGCCCTCCCAGCATCTCCGTGGCCTCCTCTGGCCCCGCTCCGACAGCTCCATGTCCTTCTGGTGTTGGTGGCCCCAGAGCTGGAGGCAGCACTGGGGGATGGGGGGGTCTTCTCAGAGCAGAGTAGAGCAGAGGGGCAGAATCACCTCCCTCAACCTTGAGGAGGGGGCTTGGGCGTCAAGAAAAAGAAGCCCTGGGCATCCACCACCACCGCTCCGGCTCCTCCTTCCCTCTCCATGGGCTTCGTGCATGTCCCGGCATCTGTGCCGAGATGATCATCCCATCCAGGGATGTCCCTGAGGTTTTTTTGGTGATGAAGAGGATGGAGGGAAGCTCCTCTCACCTCCCGTGGGGCTGGTGCTCCATCCCTTTGGAGACCAAGGTGTCCACGCGTCGTGTGGGTTTAGGCAGGTGACTAAGTTGTCTCTCTCCTCGCTGCCCCACATGTTGATACTCCACTTTGGTCCTGCCAAAAGAAGCTGCCCTATGGCCTTGGGGTACGTTTTGTGGGGCTGGGACATCTCTGCAGAGGTTGGGGTTGTGTTTTCAAGCCCCCCCGCCCCGAGCTATTTAGAATCCCCACAGGAGCCAAACCGCGGGCAGCCCCCGGCCCCCCACCATGGTCGTCTTCTGCATCAGTGGGGGCAAATCTGAAGGTTTTTGCCTTGAACTTCTTGTTAAACGATGCTTGGGATTATTATTTTGTCTTGGTTTTAACGTAGCCCGTCTCCAACCGGGAACTGGAGGAGGGTGTTAATCCTGGGCAGGGGCGCTGGATGGAAGGGATGAGATGAGCTAATCCTGGGAAAGCAAGAAGAGGTGGGAGAGATGGGGCTGTGCCAAGGTTTCTCCTTCTCACCCTGGGATGGGAGAACCCAGCAAGGGGCTGGTCCCGTGGTGGAGTCAGTTCCCCCTCCCTGCAAGGACTGCGTTCCCAAACACCCGTCAAAGTGTCACCCAATGCACATCTTCCCCAAGGGTTGTCACCGTTGGTTGTCACCAACGCTTGGCCATGCTCGCTCCTCCATCACTGTTCTGCTCCAAGATGGGAGCAGGGAGGGCTGATTCAGGGCAGTCTCCTTGAGACGTTCTCCAAGGGGTGGCAAGTTCTCCAAGGGGTGTCATGGCTTTTGGGGGCTTGGCTTTCCAGCCCTCACACCTTCATGCACCCCAGGGGTTCCTGAGGTCTGTGGGATGCAGGGAGGGCTGTGAGCTGGTGTCACCATGTTTGGGACGCTGGCAATGCCCTGGTTTCACCATCACCGACACGCTCTTCACCTGATGGGAGAGGCTTGGTGTGCTTGGACACGTCCATCCTTTGGGTTCTGCTGCGGCTGAGGGTCTGGGGGGGTCCCGGGGCAGCGGTATGGGGGGTGTCTGTCCCCCTGTGGGCATGGGGGGTGCTTCTCTGGCTGATGGCGGCGCTGTGTTTTTCCCCGCAGGACGTCGTCCCTGCGATGGAACGCCGGCACCAAGGAGCGGATGCTGATCAAGGTGACCGACCGCGAGCCCAGCTTCCTCATGCACCAAGGCAACGGCTACGCCCCCGAAAACCAACCGGGCACCCGTTCCCGGCGACCCTCGGGGGGCCAACAGTCGCCCAACCTCCAAACCTTCACCCCCGACGCCGACAACTCGGTTTTCTTCCCCGAGAGGAAGCAGTCGCCCTTCTTGAAGAGAGCCGAGCACGTGGGCAGCTGCTCGCCCCTCCTGGGCCGGGGGGACTCCTTCTGCTCCCCTCTCCAAGCCCAGCACCGCAAGCACTCCAGCGAGTCCCAACCCTCCTCCCCCCGCTACGCCTACGAGCCCCCCCTCTACGAGGAACCCCCCATGGAGTACCAGGCTCCCATCTACGACGAACCCCCCGTGGACATGCAGTACGAAGCCAGCGGGAGCTACAAAGCCGGCTCACCCCAGAAATCGCCCATCCGGAAACCTCACCCCTTCCTCCAGTCGCCCAAGCAAGGCTCCAACTCGCCCTACCAGCAGTTGGTGCTCACCAAACAGAAGTGTCCCGACCGGTTCATGAGCCTGGAGTACAGCCCCGCCGGCAAGGAGTACGTCAGGCAACTGGTCTACGTCGAGCAGTCGGGCTCCAGCCCCAAGATGAAGACGGGGTTGAGGCACAAATATTCCCCCAACCCCATCGGTGGCTCCTACTCGCTGCAGCACAGCCCTTGCCTGGTCCGTGACCAACGCCTGGAGATCAAATCGGGTGACTATAGCAGCATGGAGGGACCCGACTTCTGCCCTGGCCCGACGGGTGGCCAGGTGGCCCAGGGCGAGGACTCCATGTCGTGGTCCAGCCAACAGGACACCTTGTCCTCCACCGGCTACTCGCCCTCCACCAGGAAGAGGAAAAGCCGAAAGCCTTCCCTGTCCCACGACCCCAACGCTTCTTCCACCGATGGCTCAGGGGACCGGGAGGTGTTGGGCGAGCAGATGCTGGGGGAGGAACGAGCCACCCCGGCACCCAACAGGTCACCAATGAACCGTACGGAGAGCAAGGCGGCGGAGGCAGAGGCGGCCCGGGGCTTCCCTGAGCCCTTCTTGGCACAGGCCCGCCTGGCTTGGGAAGCCCAGCAAGCCCACTACCACATGAAGCAACGGAGCAGCTGGGATTCCCAAAAGGACGGTTCGGGCTATGAGAGCGACGGTGCCCTCCCGTTGCCCATGCCAGGTCCGGTGGTGCGAGCCTTCAGCGAGGACGAGGCCTTGGCGCAGCAGGAGAACAAGCACTGGAAGAGGAACACCTTCGAGAAGCTGGGCTTCCCCCAGATCCTGCTGGAGAAGAGCGTCTCCGTACAGACCAACCTGGCCTCCCCTGAGCCCTACCTGCATCCATCTCAGGTAATGTCTTTGGGGATGTCCTTGGCGTTGGGGGGGCTTCACCATGTGCCCCGCACCACCAACCTTCACCCCACCATGTGGCATCTCCTTGGGTGCCACGCCGGGTTGGGCAGACCCAACCACCCCCCCTGGTTGTCCCTACCACCCTCCTGGTTAAAGGTCCTTTCTCTTGTAAAGCCCTTGCCTCCACTGCAGATCCAGTGGGATGGTCCTCTGGGGCAACTCCTAGCCACCCAGTTGCCATCACGGCTGCCTCAGCCCTGTGGCATGGCTTCAGGTCTTGTTTCTCCTCCCTTGGTCTGGTTGCTGCTTGGTGGGAACCAGCTCTTGGACCCTGAGCGCCCACCTGGCTCCCAGGGGAGCCTCAAGCACCCATCCCCGGCTGCAATGGGTGCTCCTGGCTCACACACAGGACTCATGTCCTTTGCAGTAGCTCATCTCCTTGCTTTTCATGTCCCGACACCATCAGATGGTGGCAACGCAGGAGATTTCCCTTATCAAGCCTGTGACAGCTCAGCCCTGGACTTTGTAGCATCCTCCAAAAGCTCCAAGAGATTATGGGGACACCCAAAACACCAGGTCTGGTCAACATCCAGCTGGAGGAGATGCGTGAGCAGGGATGTCCCCTCTGCAGAGCAAGGGGAGGTAGTCAGAAGGGGTTAAGAGCATGGAGAAAACCATCCCCTTTCCACATTCTCCACCTGCTTTGGTTCTCAACAAGGTTCTTGGCCAGAAATGAGGGTTTGCTCACCAGATTGTCCCCAGCCATAGTGGTTGGAGGTGCCGAAGCTGCGCCGCTGGCCCTTGGCTTTCATGGTGAGCAGGAATGGGCAACAGCATGTTTCAGTTGAGGTCTTGACCCACCACCTCAGCTCCAACCATCCAAGTAGTGGTTGAACCCATCACCAGACCCACCAGTAACTCTGAGGCGATTTCCAGTTACAGCAGGAGTTTTTCCCAGTGGGGACTGAAAGAAAGTTGAGAAGCTTAATCCCTCTGATGCAAACTGTCCCATCTGATCCACCACCCCCACGTAGGTCCTGCCTGTCTTCTCCCTGGCACATTGGGATTTCTCATAGAAGTTGGTCCTTGGCAAGCTGGTCCCTCAAAGAAGTTGGTCCTTGGCAAGCTGGTCCCTCAAAGAAGTTGGTCCTTGGCAAGCTGGTCCCTCAAAGAAGTTGGTCCTTGGCAAGCTGGTCCTTCAAAGAAGTTGCTCCTTAGCAAGCTGGTCCCTCAAAGAAGTTGGTCCTTGGCAAGCTTGTCCCTCAAAGTTGGTCCTGTCACTGGTCCTGGAGACCTCTCCTGCCTCAAGCTCCCATCCCAGAGGAGCTCCTGGGGCTGCCATAGACCATTCTTGTGATGGTGTAGCCCCCCTGCTGCTGGTAGCCCCCCATGGACCTCTGACCTGGATCTGCTGGAGCTGATGCATGCCCTGTCCCCATCTTCCAGATGTTTCTCTATCAGCTGCTCCTGGCTTCTGGCTTTCAGCTCTCATGGTCTTTCCCCTCCAGCATCCAACACCCAAAATCTGCCCCTCTGACCCGCAGTGTTCCACTCCGGGCAAGGACAGTGATGCAGCCCGCATCCCCGTGGCCAGAAGAGCCCAGAGATGGGCTGTGGGGAGGTGAAGACAAGGGTTTCCAGAGGAAGACCACTTGATTTGCTTTTGGTTGCTCCAAGGGTCGGTGTAAGGACACTAGAAAAGGCTGAAATGGGTCTTTAAAAAGGGATGATGACACCGTGTGGGGGGATGGTTACCCTGGTGAGATCCATCCGACCTGGAAAACTGCCTAGAAGATGGAGTTTGGTATCAGCAAGGAGGAGAAAGACCATGGACATGGACCTAGGAAACAACAAATAATCTGGAAAATGCTTTTTTGCCCATGGGAATGTGTAAGGAAACCGGTGGGGCATTGAATCCAAAGGCAGCAGAAGAGACTTCCCCATGGACAAGTGTCCTTGAGCACTCGGAGGTTCAAACCCAAAGCTGGAGAGCTCCAAATCCACTTTGGGTACTCATGTGGGCCAGGAGGAGTAGTTGCCACCATTAGTGATCCTGTGCCTTCTGCTTGAAGCTCAAGATGTGGTGGGACTCTTCACTACCCATGTGTTTCTGTCTGGTTGACCCTGTCTGATGTTGTCCTCAAGCTCAGGGACAACCGTTCCACGAAGAGCAAATTTCCAGTCAAAGTGGTGAGACTGCGTTGCCCAGAGAAGCTGTGGATGCCCCATCATTGGAAGCATCCAAGGCCAGGTTGGACAGGCGTTTGAGCAACCTGGTCTGGTGGGAGATGTCCCTGCCCATGGTGGGCAGGTTGGACTAGATGATCTGAAGGTCCCTCCCAACCCAAAACCATTCAATGATCATGTCTAAGATTGTCACATTATTTTAATTTGGCTTCCTACACCCCCATCAGCTGGGGAACCTTCAACATCGGTGGGGCCCAGACCTGCGGTGGGGACCTTTGTCACCAACATTGTGTCCCCACATTGGCCACGCACTGGGGTGCATCCAGGCCCCATCCATGTGCCACTAGAACCAGTTTGCTTCTGGGTTTGAGCTGGAAGGAGGGTCAACCCCACGGGACAGGCAGTGGCAGCCCCCTGTCAGGAGGTCATGGCCAGCTGCCGTTGCCTCCCAATTGGTTGTCCCTTTGTTGTAGCCCCTGGACTTCCCCCAAGTTCATTTAGGATTCTGCTAATTAGGGCTGAAACTAATTTCTTATTGGCTGTGGCAGCAGAGGATCCATCACATTTTGCTGCTTGGGTCACTCCCCAGTCTGACCACGCTGTCCACTGGGGTGGACTTGGCTGGAGAAGGCTGATGTCCCCAGCCGACATGGTCCTTTGCTTCTTCTCTGTTGGCTGTGGCCCAGCTCATGGACTGGTTTTTGGAAGACCCACAGCAATGGTGGCTACTGAGCAAGAAGCCTTGGAGCAAACGCTGCATCTCCTTCCAGTCCCACCTGCCTTCAGCTCACCAGCAGTTTGGAAGACACAGAAGAACCTTTCGGGTGATGTGGCCTCCGTAGGAATGGCAGGGATGGGTCCCTCAAGGAGTGAAGCTCCCGTGTCCCCATAGCCAGGTCCTTGCCGTCATCACCGCAGTGCAAGACGGGAGCCGAGTGACGTCGATGGAAAGAGGAGACCTCAACAATGGGAAGGGACGAGCTGTTGAGCGAGGAGACAAGAAACATGACTTGTTTGAAGAAGCAGAGGCTCAATCATCTACCAGCAGCTCTGGTGGCATTTTGGGTGGCTTCCTTGTCCCCTCTTGCACTTGCCATCTCCACGTGGCCCTGGCTCTTTCCACCTTGGTTCTGCCTCCTGCTTTTCTTCTTCTGTTCCTCGTCTAAAGCCCAGCCCCAAGGCTGTGGCACCGCTGCAGTCACCTTGCGCACGGTCCCTGCTCGGGGCCACCAAGATTGTTCCCCTGCACATGGTGGGGACAACGTCACCTCCAGGTGGTGTGGCATGTCCTTCCCTGCCAAGGGAAGGGCTCACCTTCTGCCTGCCCACAGGTCATGTCCCCAGGGCCACCAAACCCAAGAAGAGGGAGCTGACAGACAGTGAAGCCACGTTGGCTGGCTGCAGGACCATCCCAAGCCCATCCCAAGTGTCCTTGTTTGCCTTTCTCCATGCTGGCCAGCAGCTCTTTGTGTGGTCCTCTATATCCTGGGATGATAACCATAAGCTGTGCTGGTTCCAGTTCCAGTAGTAGAAGGACACTGGTCTGCAGAGGAGTACCTTTTGCTCTGCAGAGGTCCTTCCCGGCTGGGTGCTCCTGGGCAGCTTGTGTCCCTCTGCTGAAGAAACATCATCCATGTTGCTCATGGCTTGGAGGAGCCACCTGCCTCCTCCTGGCTGTGTGGCTACTGGAGAACCACTCTTGAACTTGACTTTGGGGAGAGGAGGTTCTATGGAGGGCTGGTCACAGGTGAGTGTGTCCCCTCCGTGGTGTGGACCTCCACTGAAGGACTGGTGGAGCCCGAAGCCACTCGCCCTTTGCTTCTCCCACATTATTAATAGCCACCAGCTGCTTCTGGCCATGACTGCAAAGCCTGAGGGACCAGGGTGCCAGACGGGAAGGGAGTCCAGCACATTGGCTTTTGGGTGGCTTTGCTTGTCCCCACCGGATCCCTCCCTCCTGGTGCCGATCAGTGCCATGACCCGCCTCCGCCGCTGGCACCGGGGCAGCTCCACTTGCCCGTAGTGGGATTGAGGAGCAGCTCCTTGGAGAGGACGTAGCTTTTGGTGTGAGCGTGGGGCGACCTCTTAATGCTGCAACGGTTGGATGGTTGCTTGGTTGCTTGGTTGGTTTATTTGTTGGTTGGTTGATTGGTTAGTTGGCTTGTTGGTTGCTTAGCTTGTTGATTGGTTAGTTGGCTTGATTGGTTAGTTGGCTTGTTGGTTGGTTGATTGGTTGGTTGGCTGGTTGGTTGATTGGTTGGTTGGCTGGTTGGTTGATTGGTTAGTTGGCTTGTTGGTTGGTTGGCTTGTTGATTGTTTAGTTGGCTGGCTTGTTGGTCAGTTGGTTGGCTTGTTGGTCGGTTGGGTGGTCGGTCAGTCAGTCGGTTGGTTGGTTGGATGCTTGGTTGGTTGGTTGGATGCTTGGTTTGGTTGGTTGGTTGGTTGGTTGCTTGGTTGGTTGGTTTGGTGGTGTGGCCACGCTGTTAGTAACATTGACTTCTCTCACTGTTGTCTCCTAGTCGGAGGATCTCGGTGCCTGCGCCCAGTTCGAGAACAGCAGACAGACCAGGAACATGATGCCTAGCGCCAGCTGTGTCTTCCCCACCTTCAACCTGCGGAAGCCCTCCTCGGAGACGGACATTGAGAACTGGGCCTCCAAGCACTTCAACAAGCACACCCAAGGGCTCTTCCGCAGGAAGGTGTCCATCGCCAACATGCTGGCCTGGAGCAGCGAGTCCATCAAGAAACCCATGATCATGACCAACGACCGCAACGTCAAGAAAGAAGCGTGCGAGATATTTAAACTCATTCAGATGTACATGGGGGACCGGCGGGCCAAGACGGACCAGCTCAACGTGGCCTTGGAGATCGCCACCAAAGGCTGGAGCATGCAGGGTCTGAGAGACGAGCTCTACATCCAGCTGTGCCGACAGACCACCGAGAACTTCCGTTACGAGAGCCTGGCCCGGGGCTGGGAGCTCATGGCCATTTGTTTGGCCTTTTTCCCACCCACTCCCAAATTTCATTCCTACCTAGAAGGATACATTTACAGGCACATGGATCCAGTGAATGACACTAAAGGTAAGAGAGAAACCGCTGCCCTGGTGGCTTTGGCCCATCCTGACGTTGACACCCGTTTATTTATGACTATTTTGCTCCTTTCCCCTTCGTATTCATGAGTCTCCTCGTTGGAAGGTGGGTGAGGAATTCATCCAAGAGCCCTCAGCGAGCGCGGTGGTGCCTTTTCTGCCGTCCTTTCCTCCCCGGCGCATGGAAATCCAGCACAAGACCCCACATGAAATGAGTTTTGACACCTTTGCTGCAGGCCCAGCGTCACCTCCACTCGAGGTGGCCCTAAGCAAGAGTTCTCCTGGCCCATGAGGACACCTTTAGAGGTCCCTCCGACCCAAATGATTCTATGATTCTGTGATATCACCATCACCATCTCCATCTCCAGATGCTTCTGATGGATCCTCAAGTAGCTTTGGATCAAAAAACCACATGGTGGAAGGGGAGCCAGCTTGATTCCCAGCTCCCGAGGTGTTTTTTGGTCATGGTAGATAGAAGAGGCATAAATTTTGTCTGTTTGACCCCAAATTGATGGGAATTGGAGGAGCCCCTCTCCAGTCCTGGGCTTGGCCATCCCCGTTGCTTCACTGCTGGTGCCATCTCATGGGTGGTGGGATCTGGTCTGGCCAGGGCAGACCCACAGCATCACAGCACAACTGGAGGGTTGGGTGTCTCCACATCCCACGGGTTGGTGTCGTCTCCTAGTGGGTGATGGCTGAGGCAGAGGTGGAGGGTCCCAGATTTTCACCGTTGACCGGGCACTCTTGGGAGATGGAACTCAAATCACTGGTTGGTTTTGGGTGCCCTTGGGCTCCCTGGCATCTGGAGGACACCGGCGTCACCTGGAGCTATGGTGGATCTGGCCAGCTTGGGGACAAGAGGAGATGAACCCAACCGAGGTGGTCATGGGGAAGGTGGAGCAGGTGGCGGAGGATGAAGGTGGAGATGGTAGTGGAGGAGGAAGGTGGAGATGGTGGTGGAGGAAGCCCCATGAGCATCCCCAAGGGTGGTGGGACAGGATGGGACTTGGGGGACCACCCGTGTCCCCCCCATCCTGCCGGCAGCAGAGGTGTCAAGCTCATTTCACCTCCCTCACCCTGGATTGGTCGAACCAGTGGTGAAACCCGGTGCTCGGCCAGGAGAGGTGTGTCCCCCCCAGGCCCCCCCTCAGCAGCGGTGCCTGCGCCCACTGCCCTCAGCCACCGGCCCCACCACCGTCACCCACTGGGTGTCACCTTCTGGTTTCGTTTTCATGTTTAATTTTCATTTCAGGTTTATGTCGTTTTCATTTTACATGCATTTTTTTTTCATTCTCTTTTTCTTTAATTTTCATTTTTTACTTTCATTTCTATTTTGTTTTTATTTTCATTTTAATGTATTTTTATTAATTTCATTTACATTTTCATTTTTTAATTTTTATTTTATTTTTAATTTTAATTCTCTTATCTTTTTATTTTTGTTTTCATTTATTTTTATTCTCATTTATTTTTATTTTTATTCTCAATTTTCATTTCTATTATGTTTATTTTTATTTTCATTGTCATTTAATTTTATTTTTATTTTGTTTCATTTACATTTTCCTATTATTTTTCATTCTCTTTTTATTTTTTTATTTTTGTTTCCATTTCATGTGTTTGGATTTCATTTCCAGTTTCACCTATTTTTATTGTATTCCATTTCTATTACCACTTTTATTTTATTTTTAATTTTTTATTTGAATTTTTATTTTTAATTTTTACTTTCATTTACTTTTGTTGCTGTTTTCGTTTAGTTTTTTTCCCTTTTGTATCGAATATTTGTTTTCATTTTTATTTTTCATTTTCTTTTTTTAATTTTCCTTTCCCTTTATTTTTATTGTATTACATTTTAATTTTTTTATTTTCATTTGCATTTTTATTTTTATTTTTCATTTTCTTTTTTTATTTTCCTTTCCCTTTACTTTTATTGTATTTAATATTTAGTTTCATTTTTCTTTTTCATTTGCTTTTTTGTTTTCCTTTCCCTTTATTTTTACTGTACTTAATTTTTCTTTTAATTTTCATTTTCTTTTTTATTTTTCTTTCACTTTATTTTTATTGTATTTAAATTATTTTTTTAATTTTTATTTTCATTTTTATTTTCGTTTTTATTTTTATTTTCTCTTTCTTTTCCTTTCTCTTTCTTTTCCTTTCTCTTTTCCTTTCTCTTTTCTTTTCCTTTTTCTTTTTATTTTTTTTTCCTTTTCCTTTTCCTTTTTCTTTTCCTTTCTTTTTCTTTTTCTTTTCCTTTTCCTTTTCCTGTTCCTTTTCCTTTTCCTTTTCCTTTTCCTTTCCTTTTTCTTTTTCTTTTCCTTTTCCTTTTTCTTTTCCTTCCTTTTCCTTTTCCTTTTCCTTTTCCTTTTCCTTTTCCTTTTCCTTTTCCTTTTTTCCTTTTCCTTTTCCTTTTTCTTTTCCTTTTCCTTTTCCTTTTCCTTTTCCTTTTCCTTTTTCTTTTTCTTTTTCTTTTTCTTTTTCTTTTTCTTTTTCTTTTCCTTTTCCTTTTCCTTTTTCTTTTTCTTTCTTTCTCTTTCTCTTTCTCTTTCCTTTTTATTTTTATTTTTTATTTTGTGTTTTTTATTTTTATTTTCATTTTCATTTTTTTCATTTTCATTTTTTCCTTTTTTGTTTTCATTTTTTTCATTTTCATTTTCTTTTTTTTTCATTCTCATTCTTTAATTTTGATCTTTTCTTTTTCCAATTTTCTTTTTCCAATTCTTTCATTTTGATTTCGATTTTCTTTTTTTTTTTTCTTTTCCTTTCCTTTTTTTTTTTTTTTTTTTTTTTTTAAATTCTGATTTTGACTCGCTTTCCCGCTTTGGTATTTTCCTTTCTGTTCCCGTTTGCATCCCCATTTCCGCTGTGTCCCCCCCCGTCCCCGTCCCCGTCCCGTCTCTTCACGGCTGTGTTTGTTCCCCAGTGACCCAGCACATTAAAGAGATCCTGGACAGGAGCAATAAGAAGAAGCCCAAATTGAGAAAGAAACCCAAGCCCTATATCGAGGAGCACGATGGTAGGGGCCGTGGCGCCGCTCGCTTGGGGGCTTCTTTCTCTCGGCCCCCACTGGCCACCCCCTGACCCCCCACCCCCCCCACACCCCCACCCCCCCGCCTCCTGCTCCGCTCGCTCCGGGGGCTGCGCGTCGGGGTCGGGGGGGGTGGGGGTGGGGGTGGGAAGGGGGGAGCAGGAATGGGCTTCATGGCGAACAAATAGAGAGAGACCCTCGAATAAATCCCTAGATTGTAGAAATATAATATATCAATAGACATCGTAGAGCGTGTTTTGTGGGTTATAGGTCATGCATAATGCTACACCTAAATATATAATATCCTATATTTTATATAACGATAATATTTATATTATTATTTTTATATATTATATTATTTATATTGATAATATATATAAAGATAATATAAATATATATAAAATATATAACGATATTATATATAATTTTTATATTATATAATGAAATATTTAATATGAATAAGAATACCATAAATATAGAACCAATAAATATATAAATATACACTATTATATATATGATATTATAGATAAATGCATATAACATTATATATATCTACCACTCTATATAATATTTTATATAAATATATTATAGAATATCATATGAATAATATTAAAAGTATAAGTGTAGGATATTATATCTACTGTTATAGATACATATAATATTAGATATAATTTTATCTACCACTCTATATAATATTTTATATAAATATATTATAGAATATCATATGAATAATATTTAAAGTATACGTGTAGGATATTATATCTAATGTTATAGATACATATAATATTAGATATAACTTTATCTACCACTCTATATAATATTTTATATAAATATAATATTTTATAATATCATATGAATAATATAAAGAGTATAAGTGTAGGATATTATATCTAATGTTATAGATACATATAACATTAGACATAATTATATCTATCACTCCATATAATATTTTATATAAATATAATATTATATAATTTCATATGAATAATATTAAAAGTGTAAATGAATATTATATCTAATGTTATCGGTACATAAAACATTACATATAACTATATCTACCATTCCATATAATGTTTTATATAAATACAATATATAATACTATACAAATAATATAAGTAACGTATACATGTAGAATATTCTATATAATGCTATAAATATTGATCATAGAATCTCGATCATAGAATCATCAATATATGATGTTATATATAAGGTTCTCTCTAAATATATAATATTATATATAAATAGATAAATTTCATAGCAATTAACAAGGGGGGTTAAGTAGGTGTTTAATTAAGCGGAGCCACGTAGAAGCTGCTGATGGGTTTTCTGGACGATTGATGGGTGACCCCAAGTTGGCCACCACCATCCTTGGTGCTGTCACCGGTGGGATGGGGGGGTGACATGGGATGACCCCCTTTTCCCAGCATCCCCCTGGGTTTTGGGGGCATTTGCCGGGAATCGACAACTGGAGCCAGATGCCGGTGAAGGCTCAACAGCCTGGATGAAACCAAGAGGTTCCCAGTGGAAGATGAGGGACCTCAACCAGGAGCTCCAGCGATGGTGGGGCTGGGACCTGGAGCTGGGAGGGTGGAGACACCCCAAGAATTGGCTTTAACGAAATCCATTAATTAAGGTCACTCTTAAAATCTTCATCAACAACGTAGGTGGTGGCATCAAGGGCACCTTCAGCCAACTTGGAGATGACACCAAGTGTCATGGAGTGGTGAGGTTGACCTGCCTGAGGGACCTGGACAGGCTGGAGAAGTGGGGCCCATGTGAACCTCATGAGGTTCAACCAGGCCAAGGGCAAGGTCCTGCACCTGGGTGGGGGCAACCCCTGTCTCAGCCCAGGCTGGGGGTGGAGAGTGGAGAAGGACTTGGGGACACTGGTGGGTCACAAATGGGCCATGAGCCAACCATGTGCGGTTGTAGCCCAGGAAGCAAGTCATCTCCTGGGCTGCACCCAAAGAAGCAACATGACCTACTTGAAGATGCTCATGGTGGGGGGGTTGGACTAGATGGTCTGCCAAGGTCCTTTCCAACCCAAACCCTTCTGAGATGCTATGGCTGGGCTTTGAGCAGCTTGATCTCGTTGAAGATGTTCCTACTCATGGCAGGAGGTTGGACAAGGTGGTCTTCAAAGGTCTCACCCAACCCAAGCTCTTCCATGATTCAATGACTCCAGTGCATGGAAAAGGATGGACACCAGATTTGGGGGGTGTCACCTGGTCCTGGACATCCCCCAAGACCCCTCCTTCGGGGTGGCTTCACCCCCTCCCCAGAGCATCTATTACACCCAAAAACCCTTTGAAGATATCGGGGATGGAGGGAAAAGATGATCCCAATTCCCTGAGTTTGGTTTTAAACAAAAGTTGCCCATTGAGTGGTCAGGACAGCGAGCAGCTTCTGGCCACCGGCTCTTCTCCAGGAAGCCTTTTTTCCCCTCTTTTGTACCAATATTATATAGAAAAAGCATATTTTTATCTCCTGGACCATTCTCACCAGCATGATGTGTTCAGGATGCTCCAGGACGCCCAGGTCTGGTGGCACAAAAGCCACACCAACAGCAGGACGGGTGGCCGGCATCATGGTTTCAAAGCTACCAAAGAAGAGAAGGTCCCAGATGATGGATTTTTTTGTTCAATTTACCTATTTTTTAGGCTTTTGGAAGAATTTATGGGGCTGCCAGCATCTTCTGGGGTGGTCCAGAAGGTACCACCAGGTCTCCAGGGTTCTTGGATGTGGAGCATCTCCCTTGGGATGGGCCCATTGGCAGCTCGGGGGTGCCCCAAGGGTTGAGGGTGCCCATCTCCTTGTTGAAGAACATCAGGAGGAGAGGACGGATGGTGCGGAGAGGGATGAGGGCAGAAGTGGTGGCATCAGGAGGAGAGGATGGATGGCGTAGGGGGGGTGACAAATGAACCCTGAGAGGCAGAGGATGGAGCCGAGGTGGCTCCAAAACTTCACGTTAGGTGGGTACAAGGATGTGGCTTCTCCAAGGTCTGAGGCTCTTGGGAAGCAAGTTGAGTTATGGGGTCACCTCCTGCAAGGTCTTGGCAGGGGACACCTCCTACAAGGCCTGGGGGGGTGGACACACCTCATCCTCCTCAAACCCACCCCAGGAGTGGTGATGGAACAGCACCGGTGCTGCCCCTCATCCAGGGGGGACCCTGATGTGCTCCTGGAGCCAGGATGAGCTTCACCCCGCCTGGAAGGGGACAGACCCCGCCTGGAAGGGGACAGACCCCCCCTGTGACCCTCCCCGTCACCCAGAGCTGACCCCCCCCTGCTCTCTGTTTTCTCTTCCAGGGGTGGCAATTAGCACTTACGCCAAGTACTGCTACAACAAGCTGCAGAAGGCAGCTCTGACAGGAGCCAAGAAGGTATGGTCCAACCATTGGCCGTGGGGGAGGAGGGCAGTGGTGGCCAGGACCACCCAAGGGGCTGCTGGGATTTGGGGATGGGGTCTGGAGGAGGAGGAGGAGGGATGAAGCTGGAGAGCGCTTGGAACAGCACGGTGGGTTATGCCAGACTGGTGGTGAGGATGGTCCAGCATCTCCAACATGGTTTGCCCATCACTGCGTCCCACCTGGGGACCTTCTGGGCACCTTTTGGGGACCTTCTGGGCACTTTCTGCGGACCCTCTGGAGTCCACCAGGTTCTTCCCAAACCTACCCATCACCAGGGATTAAGGAAATGATCCTGGGAGCAAAAGCTTGCCAAGGGTTGAGAAGGATCCTCCAGTAGATACCATCTCCCCAGCTCTTGGGGTGGGGGTGGCTGCCCTGCTGGACCCCTAGCTCCTCCAAGGTCACCGTCACCGAGCCACATCCATCCCCTAGGGCCATTGCTGTCGTCAGGGTGGCAGCTGATTAAGGATTAATTTACAGCTTGGGGTGATCTTCATGGTCCCACCACCACCACGGCTACCTCAGTTTCCCCCTCTTCCTTTTGTGGGGACAGAGAGGAGATGGTGGGACTCCTCGGTCCACGGCAGCTCTTCCTGGTGACATTTGTCAAGACAAGGCCTGGCGGTGGGAGGGGACACGTCAATCTTCTGCATCCCACCACGCACATGTCCACTGCGTCCACCTCCTCTTCCACATCCCACCACGCACAGGTCCCTGTGTCCATCTCCTCTTCTCCATCCCACCACACATGTCCACTGCATCCATCCCTTCTGCATCCCACCATGACCACACACATCTCCTGCATGGTGGGAAGAACAGCAGTGTCCTCCTGTGACTGAACCACCAGCCCAGCAGGGTCTGGTGCTGGTGCGCCCACTTCAAGCAGGGATAGATAAACCAACCATGGCGCTGGTGGTTTCCAGAAGCATCCCAGATCCATGGCTTATCCTCCTCCCTACATGACTCATTGGTGTAGATGCTCCAGCGTGGCCATGGCCCCACAGCAGAGCATAGAGGTCCTACCAAGCACCATGGGGAGAGTCCCCAGGGCTGGATTTGCCTTCAAATCAAGATGGTAGGGGGAGGCACCATCCCACCGGCTGCATTTTGATGCTGAGCTTCTGGCGCTGGAGACCTTGGCCAAGTTGGCTGGACTTCATCCATGTCTCCATCCACATCCCTATCACATGATGGGCTTGGGCTCTGGATGCGTCCCAACCAGCCTTGGAGCTCGGCTATGGGGAGCTGTGGGGACACCGGTGGCAGCTCCTGATGGTGCTGGTGGCCTTTCTTGTCTCTTCTTCAGGGCTTGAAGAAGCCAAACATCGAGGAGATCCGCCACGCCAAGAACGCCGTCTTCAACCCTTCCATGTTCGGCAGCTCCTTGCAGGACATCATCAACATGCAGAAGGAGCGATACCCCGACCGGCAGCTGCCCTGGGTGCAGACCCGCCTCTCCGAGGAGGTCCTGGCCCTCAATGGGGACCAAACCGAGGGCATCTTCAGGTAAAGCCACCTACATCTGTGAGAAGACCCCCCAGGATGGTGGCAGTCCAGAACTTCTCGTGGTGGAAACCATGAGTCAACTCATTATGGAGCAGCTGCCCCCTTCCCTGTGTCCCCATGGATGCTTTTCTCCTCCTGTGGGGCAGAGAGCAGCCCCCCAACTTCTCCTTGCTCCAAGGCCATGGGGTTTTCTCCACGGCAAGGTCATGACCATGCTCTGATGCCCACCAGGGTCCTTGGGGTCTGCACGCAGCCCCACATCGCAGCAGGATGTCACATCCCCATGGGGCAGCCACTAGGTCCCCACATGGCTCCATCCCCAGCTGATGTCCCATCTTGGCTCTCCTTGAGTCCAATGTGCACCCAGGGGGACCCCCAAAGCCCAGGGGGGTGTTGGCCAGGTGAGTCCCCATCTCTTGCTTGGAGACCAACGTCTCTTCCCCCTACAGAGTCCCCGGTGACATCGACGAGGTCAATGCTCTCAAGCTCCAGGTGGACCAGTGGAAGATCCCCACCGGCTTGGAGGACCCCCACGTTCCCGGTAGGACCTCTGGGGGTGCTGTGTGGGGTACAGAATCAGGTCCTCCACCCCCCCACCCCCCCAAGTCTCACATCTCCCCATCTTCTCCAGCCTCCCTGCTGAAGCTCTGGTACCGGGAGCTGGAGGAACCACTGATCCCTCACGAGTTTTACGAGCAGTGCATCACCCACTACGAGAACCCCGAGGCGGCCATCGCTGTGGTCCACTCTTTGCCCAGGATCAACAAAATGGTGCTGTGCTACCTCATCCGCTTCCTCCAGGTATGGAGAGGACCACCCCCCCCCGTGTCCCCCATGGGGCCACCTTCCAGCTTGGTTGCCTCTCTTGAGGTGGCTTTGGGTTTCCTCAAGATGATGTAGGGTTCCCCATGTGGTGACCTCCATGGGGCCCTCTCCTAGCCTGGTCACCTTGCTGGAGGTGGTTTTGGGTTTCCTCAAGTTGATGTGGGGTTCCCTGCGTGGTGACCTCCATCTCATCAGAGAACCGGGAGGTCTCCATGTGGTTCCCTCCACCCGTCTCCTACCTCCCCACCTCCAGGTCTTCGTGCAGCCGGCCAACGTGGCCGTCACCAAGATGGACGTCAATAACTTGGCCATGGTGATGGCCCCCAACTGCCTGCGCTGCCAGTCGGACGACCCGCGGATCATCTTCGAGAACACCCGCAAGGAGATGTCCTTCATCCGGGTGCTCATCCAGCACCTTGACACCAGCTTCATGGAGGGCGTCCTATAGCAGCCGCCAATGAGTCCCCCCCTCCCCAACACCATGACCCCCCCTCTTCTCCCACCCAACTCGGCCGAGGAGCACAAGCCGGACCCCGCAGAAGGAGGGTGCTGGGTGGCTGGTGTCCCCCCACCCTGTGACACCGCAGCACCCTGTCTGTCTCCATCCCCACCTGCCTGACCTCCAGTGGGACATAGGATGGTTCTCTGTGCCCCATCCTGACCCACCGGCCATCTCACTGCCCACCTCTTTGCCGGCCGGTGGAGTTGGCCACTTTGGGGGTCTCCAGGGGTGGCAGCAGCCACAGAGAAGGCGAGGACCATCCTGGGTGGCATTTCCAGCCCGGGTGGCCGTGGGTGACAGCGGGGACCTGGGGAGCAGGTGACAGCGTGGGGGACAGGGGAGGCTGGGCATGGATGGGGGGAAGTCAAACGGGTCCCACCACATCTCTGTTGGGGTTGGGTCTCTGGCTGAGAGCAGAGCCGTGGGGCAGCCGTGGGGCAGGGAGCACCTCGGGAGCTGGGAGAAGCCACCAAGCGGAGCACCTGGAGAACGTGGCACATTGGGGACCAGAGTGACAAGTGTCCCAGTGCCAGGACAGTCCTAGCCCTCAGGGAAGGAGACCATGGGTGCAACCAGGGTGCATCTCAAGGTGGAGCTGAGTGCACCCAAGGGTGGGTGCTGGGGGTCCCATTGGGAGTTGCCGTGACCCATTGAGGCCAGTTGTCCATCCTGGGGTGCTGGAGGAGCTAGAGGTCACTGTCCGTGCACATCACAGTGCCCATCCTTGGTAGCACCCATCTCACCACACATTGACACCACCAGGCCTCAAAGGACCCATCTCAGCACCCATCATCCCTACTTGGTGCTGCTGGACCCACTACAGGACACATCTTCTGCTCCTGGTCCTGCCCAACTCATCTTGGCACCTGTAATATCTGCTTGGTCCTCCTGGACCTGTCTGGGTGCCCATCATCTCTTGCTTGGCCCAACTGGACCCATCTTGGCACCCATCATCTCCTGGTCTTGCCCAGCCCATCTTGGTGCCCATCATCTCTTGCTTGGCCCAGCTGGACCCATCTTGGCACCCATCATCACCCTGGTTTTCCTGCACCCGCCTTGGTGTCCACCATCTCCACCAGGTCCTGCCCAACCCATCTTGGTTTCCACCATCTCCTGCTGGTTCTCCTGCACCCACCATCTCCTGCTCCTCCTGGACCCACCTTGGCACCCTCACGGCCCCCACCACACCCCCATCTCCCCCATCGCTGAAGCCGAAGGTGGCCCCCCCACCCCGCCAGCAGGAGGTGTCCCCCAAGCCCCTCTCATGGCCACCCCCAAAGTGCCTTCGGCTCCCCCCAGGGCAAAGCGGGACCACGGGGGGGACACCCGAGAGGCACCCGGTGGGTGGGAGGCGGTGGGGGAAGGACAACCCACCCCGGGTGGGGGGGGAAGAGGGGGGGGCGGGGGGGTGTCACCCACCCGGGGTAGGGGGGCACCCATCAGAGTATATAGATCTATAAAGAGAGTTATTAATTAGAAACCCCCAATTTTCAAGCCAGATGCTATTTTCTTGAAGCGGGGGCGGGGGGGGGTGGGTGTCCCCATGGTGGGGGGGTGTCCCCATGGCGGGGGGGGGGGGTGTCATTCCTGAGGGGACCCAGCGCTACCTCCCAGCTCTGCTCACTGCCAGGCGCCGGGGGGGGGGACCACACACACACACACACACACACACACACACACAGCCGGGGGGGGGTGGCAGCGGGGGGGGGGGATTGGGGGGGGTGTCCCCTCCTCCTCAAATTCCATTTAATTCATTATTTTTTTTTTCCCTCCAGGTTTTATATATTAATTTTTTTTTTTCTTTATTTTTTTTCGGGTTTTGCCTCTTTTTTTCCCCATCCCCCCCCCCCCCCCAACCCCTTTATTATTTTTTTTCTTTTTTTTTTTTTTTTAGACTCGAGGTTTTATTTATTATTAAAAATGAGAAAATTATTAAAAAAAATAATAATAATAAATTTTAAAAAAAAAAAAAAAAAAACAAATAAAGGGACAAACACCAACACACACCCCCCCCCCCCGCCCCTCCCCCGAGCGCTGGGGGGAGGGGGAGCAGGATCCGCCCCTCCCCCCGGGGGTGGGGGAGTGGTTTTTTGAGGGGGGGGGGGGGGGGGAGTGGGGGTGTCCCCTGGGACTCTGTAATTAGGGGGGGGGGGGGCGCGTGAACGTATAGAGGCACCCCCCCCCCCCTCTCCCCCCCCATCGTGTGAATAAAGCAACGTATGGAGAGAGCCTGGTCGCTGCCCGTTCACTCTGGAGCGGATCAAGGGCTGGGAGGATGGGGGCGGGGGGGAGGGCACGGGGGGAGGGGGGGGGGGAGCTATAGGGGCTATAGGGGTGGCCGCGAGGGCCCGGCTGCACCCCACGGGGTGGCAGGGCCATATAGGGAGGTCTGTGTAAAGTGTATAGGGGTCCATAGGAGCCGCCCCCCCTCCCCCCCCCCGGCTCCCATAGTCTATAGGAGCTATGAGTGTCTATAGGGGGGCAGAGGTGTTTATAGGGGGGCAGGGGTGTCTATAGGGTCTATGGTGTCTATAGGGGGCAGGGGTGTCTATAGGGTCTATGGTGTCTATAGGGGGCAGGGGTGTCTATAGAGGAGTAGAGTTTTCTATGGGGGGGCAAGGGTGTCTATAGGACCTATGAGTGCCTATAGGGGGACAGGCGTGCCTATGGGGGTGCAGGGGTGTCTATAGGGCTATGATTGCCTATAGGGGGGCAGAGGCGTCTATAGGGGGGGACAGGGGTGCCTATAGGGGCTATGAGTGCCTATAGGGGTGCAGGGGTGTCTATAGGGGCTATAAGTGCCTATAGGGGGGGTCTATAGGGGCGATGAGTGCCTATAGGGGGGCAGAGGTGTCTATAGGGGGATAGGGGTGCCTATAGGGGTGCATGGGTATCTATCGGGACTGTTAGTGTCTATAGGGGGGCAGATGTGGCTATAGGGGGACAGGGGTGCCTATAGGGGCTATGGGTGCCTATAGGGGGGCAGAGGTGCCTATAGGGGCTATGGGTGCCTATAGGGGGGCAGAGGTGTCTATAGGGGGACAGGGGTGCCTATAGGGGCTATGAGTGCCTATAGGGGGGCAGAGGTGTCTATAGGGGCTATGGGTGCCTATAGGGGTGGATGGGCATCTATAGGGGCTATGAGTGCCTATAGGGGGGCAGAGGTGTCTATAGGGGGATAGGGGTGCCTATAGGGGCTATGGGTGCCTATAGGGGTGCATGGGCATCTATAGGGGCTATGAGTGCCTGTAGGGGAGCAGAGGTGTCTATAGGGGGACAGGGGTGCCTATAGGGGTGCATGGGTATCTATAGGGGCTATGAGTGCCTATAGGGGAGCAGAGGCGTCTATAGGGGGACAAGGGTGCCTATAGGGGCTATGAGTGCCTATAGGGGGGCAGAGGTGTCTATAGGGGCTATGGGTGCCTATAGGGGTGGATGGGCATCTCTAGGGGCTATGGGTGCCTATAGGGGTGGATGGGCATCTATAGGGGCTATGAGTGCCTATAGGGGGATAGGGGTGCCTATAGGGGCTATGGGTGCCTATAGGGGTGCATGGGCATCTATAGGGGCTATGAGTGCCTGTAGGGGAGCAGAGGTGTCTATAGGGGGACAGGGGTGCCTATAGGGGCTATGAGTGCCTATAGGGGGGCAGAGGTGTCTATAGGGGCTATGGGTGCCTATAGGGGGGCAGAGGTGTCTATAGGGGGACCGGGGTGCCTATAGGGGTGCATGGGTATCTATAGGGGCTATGAGTGCCTATAGGGGAGCAGAGGCGTCTATAGGGGGACAGGGGTGCCTATAGGGGCTATGAGTGCCTATAGGGGGGCAGAGGTATCTATAGGGGGACCGGGGTGCCTATAGGGGCTATGAGTGCCTATAGGGGGGCAGAGGTGTCTATAGGGGCTATGGGTGCCTATAGGGGGGCAGAGGTGTCTATAGGGGGACCGGGGTGCCTATAGGGGTGCATGGGTATCTATAGGGGCTATGAGTGCCTATAGGGGGGCAGAGGCGTCTATAGGGGGACCGGGGTGCCTATAGGGGCTACGGGTGTCCCTCGGGGCTCCCCGCGGCCGGCACAGGCTCCGCCCGGAGCGGTGCAACCGACGGACCGGCCCGGGCCGCTTCCGGGGCCGTTCCCGTCTCCCGTTCCCGTGGTGTCCCTGTCCCTGTCCCTGTCCCGTCCCCGGGATGCGGCTGCCGCCGGCGCTGCGGCTCCGTCTGGGTGCGGGGTCGTTGTGGGCGGTGGGTCCCGGTCCCGGTGCGGGTCCCGGTGCCCGGTACCGGCAGGGACAGAGCCCGACGCCCCGCACCCGCGAGTATTTCTACTACATCGACCACCAGGGACAGGTACCGGCTGCGGGGGGGGGGGGGGGACGGGACACACCGAGGGGACACACACACACACACACACACACACACACACACACACACACACACACACACACACACACACCCGCCACCGGGATGCGGGGACGGGGTGTCCTTGGGGGGGAGGGGGGGGGGAAGGCGGACGGGGGGACGGGGATGGACGGATCCCGGAGAGATCCCAGTTGGATCTTGGATCCCCGGGCTGAGGCCATAGGGATCCCCCCAAAGACCTTGGGTGGACTCAGGAAGGATCCCACCTGGGACCCCCCCAGCGGATCCCAGACAGACACGCCCCCCCCCCCCCGCAACTGGATCCTGGAGGGATCCCGGAGGGATCCCAGTCACAGCCCTGACAGATCCCAACCAGATCCCCCCAAATCCCCTGGATGGACTCAGGACAGATCCCGGGTGGATCCCAGTCAGATCCCAAACAGACCCTCAAAAAAACTGGATGGACCCGGGACAGATCCTGGATGGACCCCAGGTGGATCCCGGACAGACCCCGTGTGGATCCTGGATGGATCCCAGACAGACCCCAGTCACAGCCCAGACAGATCCCAACCAGATCCCCCCAAATCCCCTGGATGGACTCAGGACAGATCCCAGATGGATCCCAAACAGATCCCAGACAGACCAGATCCTCCAAAGACCCCAGATGGACTCAGGACAGATCCTGGACAGACCCCAAACAGATCCCACAGGGACCCAGGACAGACCCCGGCTGGATCCCAGACAGATCCCAAATAGATCCCATGTGGATCCAAGACAGATCCCAGATGGATCCTGGACAGACCCCAAAAAGACCTTTAATGGACCTAGAACAGCCCCTGGACTGATCCCAGTCGGAGCCAGGGCAGATCCCAGACAGATTGCAAACAGATCCCATGTGGATCCAAGACAGATCCCAGACGGATCCCAGTCACACCCCAGATAGATCCCACATGGCCCCAGGACAGACCCCAGACAGATCCCAAATGGATCCCATGCAGATCCAGGACAGATCCCAGATGGATCCCAAACAGATCCCTTGTAGATCCAAGACAGATCCCAGATGGATCCCGGACAGACCCCAAAAAGACCTTCAATGGACCTAGAACAGCCCCTGGACTGATCCCAGTTGCCCGGATGGATCCCAAAGGATCCTGGGCAGATCCCGGCCCTGTCAGGGGCTTTGGGATTTTGAGGCTTTTTCCTGCTTTTCCACAGCTTTTCCTGGATGACACCAAAGTCAAGAACTTCATCACCTGCTTCAAAGGTACCGGCACCCCCAAAACCCCCCAAAATCACCCCAAAATCACCCCAAAACCCTTCGCCTCACCAGCACAGCTCCCCCCCCATCACCCTTAATTGGGGTCCGGTCCTTAATTGGGAGCGGATCCTTAATTAGGGTCTCATCCTTAATTGGGATCTGATCCTTAACTGAGGTCTTATCCTTAATCGGGGTCTGATCTTTAATCAGGATCTGATCCTTAATGGGGATCTCATCCTTAATTGGGGTCCGATTCTTAATGGGGGTGCTGAGGAGCCCTCGGCAGCAGGGCTGGGTGCTATTTGCATATTAATTACGTTCTTAATTAAGCACCTCCTGCTATTAATACCTCCCATTCATGTTTCCCCCCATGACTTCCTCTCATCCTGGATCTCATCGGGATCCAATCCTGAATTGGGATCTGATCCTTAATTGGGGTCTTATCCTTAAATCGGGAGCTGATTCTTAATTTGGGTCTCATCCTTAATTGGGAGCCAATCCTTAATTGGGGTCTCATCCTTAATTGGGATCTTATCCTTAATTGGGGTCTCATCCTTAAATGGGGAGTGGATCCTTAATTGGGATCTCGTCCTCAATTGGGAGCCAATCCTTAATTGGGAGCTGATCCTTAATCGGGAGTGGATCCTTAATTGGAGTCTCATCCTTAATTGGGATAGGATCCTTAATTGGGGTGCTGAGCCCCACTCCAGCACCTTTGCGGATGGCAAATCAGCCACCGGGTGCTATTTGCATATTAATCATCTTCTTAATTAAGCACATCCCGCCATTAATACCTCCCGCTCATGCTTCCCGGTGTGACTTCCTCTCCCTCAATCGGGATCCAATCCTTAATTGGGAGGGGAACCTTAATTGGGGTCTCATCTTTAATCAGAATCTGATCCTGAATTGGGATCTGATCCTTAATTGGGGTCTCAACCTTAATTGGGGTCTTAACCTTAATTGGGGTCTTATCCTTAAATCGGGAGCTGATTCTTAATTCGGATCTCATCCTTAATTGGGAGCCGATCCTTAAATGGAGTCTGATCCTTAATTGGGAGCCGATCGTTAATTGGAGTCCTATCCTTAATCAGGATCTGATCCTTAATTGGGGTCCGATCCTTAATCAGGGTCCGATCCTTAATTGGGATAGGATCCTTAATTGGGTTGCTGAGCCCCGCTCCAGTTTGCGGGTGGCAAACCAGCCACCGGGTGCTATTTGCATATTAATCACCTTCTTAATTAAGCACCTCCCGCCATTAATACCTCCCGGTTGCTCTTCCCGCCGTGACTCCCTCCGGAGCCCCCCCCCCCCTGCAAAACGCAACCCAGCTAACGAACAAAAACTCCCCTCCCCGCTGCCGATTACCCCGCCGGGGGGTTAATTACCGTTAATTAGCTGATGTCTGTCCGTCCAGACGTCACCTTCCTCGCCTTCTTCTTCAAGCGGCTGGAGCCGAACCGGAGCGGTCGTTACGAGGCGGAATTCCCTTTCCTCTCTCCCTGCGGGGGGGAATGGAATTTCCTCCGCTGCGAAGATCGTCCCATCGTCTTCACCCACCTCCTGCCACCGTCCGCCTCCGGTGGCCACGGTGGCCACCAGCGGCTCCTCTCCTACTGCGGGGGTGGCCACCGCTTGGCCGTCCCCTTCCAACCGGAACGTTTGGTGATGCTGCCGGAAAACGGGCGGCTTTATCACCCGGCGCCGGCCAAAGCCGGGGGGGTGGGCTTGGTGTGTTCGGCTTTGGCTTTGGAGTGGAGCCCCGGGTTCCAGTTTGGGGGGGGCCCCACGCAGCCCCCCACTCATTTTTTATGGGAAGGGCAGCGCTATCGGCTCACCGAGGAGTTGCTGCCGGTGCTGCGGGGCGGGGAGGAGATGGCTGTCCCCGTCGCCCCCCGGCAGGGATGAGTCGGGGACCCCCAAAAACCATCCCCATTACCCCCATGATGATATAGAGACACCCCCCCCCCCCGGCTGTCCCTGTCACCCCCGGCAGGGATGAGTTGGGGACCCCCCCAAACCATCCCCGGCACCCCCCCGCTGAGCCAGAGACCCCCTGGCTGTCCCTGTGACCCCCCAGCATGGATGAGTTGGGGACCCCCAACTCTCCTTGTCACCCCCCGGCAAAGATGAGTTGGGGACCCCCCAAACCATCCCCGTCACCCCCACGCTGAGCCAGAGACACCCCACCCCCCCCCCCCAGCTGTCCCCATTCCCCCCACACCAGGACTCAGTTGGGGACCCCCAACTGTCCCTGTCACCCCCCGGCAGAGATGAGTTGGGGACCCCCCCCCCCCAAACCATCCCCATCACCCCCACGCTGAGCCAGAGACGACCCCCCCTCAGCAGTCCCTGTCACCCCCCGGCAGGGATGAGTTGGGGACCCCCCAAACCATCCCTGTCACCCCCATACCAGGGCTCAGTTGGGGACCCCCAATTGTCCCTGTCACCCCCCTGGCAGGGATGAGTTGGGGACCCCCCAAACCATCCCAGTCACCCCCACGCTGAGCCAGAGACACCCCCCCATGGCTGTCTCCGTCACCCCATGCCAGGGATAAGTTGGGGACCCCCCCCAGCCATCCCCGTTCCCCCACACCAGGGCTGAACTGGGGACCTCCCCCCCCCAGCCAACCCTGTCACCCCCACCCGTGGGTGCTGCCGCCGTGGGGTGGGACCCCTATTAATTTGTGGAATAAAAAAATACGAGCTTTAATTCCTGGCCGAGCTGTTTCTGAGGCGCCAAAGACACCCCCCCCCCCCCCCCCCCGGGAACTTGGGGTACAGGGCGGGGTTTGGGGGGGCGCCGAGGCAGGAGTTATTGTAGGGTCTCCCTGTAAACAGCACAGCGGTACCAATTAATTAACCAGTTTCCTGGCATTAATTAGCAATTTAAGGAGAGTCTGGATTTTGTCCCGGTGGTGGTGACAAAAAAAGGGGAGAAGGGACTTTAAAAGGCAGCGGGACGAGGTGGAACCCCCAAATTTTGGTTGGGAGGGGGGATTTTGGGGGGGCACCAAGGCAGGAGTTATTGTAGGGTCTCCCTGTAAACAGCACAGCGGCACCAATTAATTAACCAGTTTCCTGGCATTAATTAGCAATTTAAGGAGGGACTGGACACCCACCCATTTTCCTGGTGGCACCGGGGCTGATGCTGGTGACAAAAAAAGGGGAGAAGGGACTTAAAAAGGCAGCGGGACGAGGTGGAACCCCCAAATTTTGGTTGGGAGGGGGGATTTGGGGGGGGCACCAAGGCAGGAGTTATTGTAGGGCCTCCCTGTAAACAGCACGGCGGCACCTGCCAATTAACTAACCAGTTTCCTGGCGTTAATTAACAATTTAATTTAAGGAGGGTCTGGATGTTGTCCCAGTGGTAGTGACACAAAAAGGGGAGAAGGGACTTAAAAAGGCAGCGGGACGAGGTGGAACCCCCAAATTTTGGTTGGGGGGGGGGGATATTGGGGGGCACCAAGGCTGGTGTTATTGTAGGGTCTCCCTGTAAACAGCACGGTGGCACCTGCCAATTAATTAACCAGTTTCCTGGCGTTAATTAGCAATTTAAGGAGGGACTGGATGTTGTCCCGGTGGCGGTGACAAAAAAAGGGGAGAAGGGACTTTAAAAGGCAGCGCGACGAGGTGGAACCCCCAAATTTTGGTTGGGGGGGGGATTTTGGGGGGGGCACCAAGGCAGGAGTTATTGTAGGGTCTCCCTGTAAACAGCACGGTGGCACCTGCCAATTAATTAACCAGTTTCCCGGCGTTAATTAACAATTTAAGGAGAGTCTGGATGTTGTCCCAGTGGTAGTGACACAAAAAGGGGAGAAGGGACTTAAAAAGGCAGCGGGACGAGGTGGAACCCCCAAATTTTGGTTGGGGGGGGGATTTTGGGGGGGCACTGAGGCAGGAGTTACTGTAGGGTCTCCCTGTAAACAGCACGGCGGCACCTGCCAATTAATTAACCAGTTTCCCGGCGTTAATTAACGATTTAAGGAGGGTCTGGATGTTGTCCCGGTGGCGGTGACAAAAAAAGGGGAGAAGGGACTTAAAAAGGCAGCGGGATGAGGTGGAACCCCCAAATTTTGGTTGGGGGGGGGATTTTTGGGGGCACCAAGGCTGGTGTTATTGTAGGGCCTCCCTGTAAACAGCACAGCGGCACCTGCCAATTAATTAACCAGTTTCCTGGTGTTAATTAGCAATTTAAGGAGGGACTGGATGTTGTCCCGGTGGTAGTGACACAAAAAGGGGAGAAGGGACTTTAAAAGGCAGTGGGATGAGGTGGAACCCCCAAATTTTGGTTGGGAGGGGGGATTTTGGGGGGGCACCAAGGCAGGAGTTATTGTAGGGTCTCCCTGTAAACAGCACGGCGGCACCTGCCAATTAACTAACCAGTTTCCTGGCGTTAATTAACAATTTAAGGAGGGTCTGGATGTTGTCCCAGTGGTAGTGACACAAAAAGGGGAGAAGGGACTTAAAAAAGCAGCGGGATGAGGTGGAACCCCCAAATTTTGGTTGGGAGGGGGGATTTTTGGGGGCACCAAGGCTGGTGTTATTGTAGGGTCTCCCTGTAAACAGCACGGCGGCACCTGCCAATTTATTAACCAGTTTCCCAGCATTAATTAACGATTTAAGGAGGGTCTGGACACCCACCCATTGTCCCGGTGGCACCGGGGCTGATGCTGGTGACAAAAAAAGGGGAGAAGGGACTTAAAAAGGCAGCGGGATGAGGTGGAAGCCCCAAATTTTGGTTGAAGGCCGGGTGGCCACCGAGCTACAAGGCGAAGTAGTCGAGGGCACCGTGTCGGCAGAGGCTGGTGGTCCAGACGGCGTGGGCTCTGCCAGAGCTCGCCAGCATCCGGCCCAACTCGGCGCTCAGGGCGGTGAGGCGTCCCTCGTCCACCGCCTCCTCCAAGGGCAAAGCGGAAAGCGGCCAAGGTGGCTCCAAGGCGAAACAGTCCGAAGGGTAAGGATAGACCACCAAACGTAAATCCGGAAGAACCACGGTTTTCCGGACCAAGGTCTTGAGTCCCGACATGGAGATGGGGTTGCCGAAAAGTCCCAAGCACCGAAGACGGGAACAACGGCAAAGCGCCGGCAGAAGAGATTCCAGGCAAGCATCCGTCAGCCGGCATTCCATGAGGTCCAGGTGGAGGAGAGAGGCCGAGGCCTCCTCCAGGAGATGTTGGAGGTGTTGGAGAAGGTTCTGAGAGAAATCGTGGCCGCTCAGGTCCAGTTTCTTCAAGGCCGGAGCGTGGAGGCTTCGGGAAAGGAAGGTGAAGTCGGAGGGAAGGAGGAAGCAGGCAGCCAGCTCCAGGCTTTCCAGGGGAGACCGCAGGTCGCTGCCGAAAGGAGCCGGGGGGGAAAAGTGAGGTGTGAGCCCCCCAAAAGCCACCACCGTGTGGGGTGGAAGGGAGCTGCCACCTGGGGCCTCAACGTGGACCAGAGGAGGCCACGGAGATGCTGGGAGGGCTGGAGCCCCTCTGCTGGGAGGACAGGCTGAGAGAGATGGGGGGTTCAGCCTGGAGAAGAGAAGGCTCCGGGGAAACCTTGGAGCCCCTTCCAGTCCCTCAAGGGGCTCCAGGAAAGCTGGGGAGGGACTCTGGATCAGGGAGGGGAGCCATAGGAGGAGGGGGAAGGGTTTTAAGCTGAAAAAGGGGAGATTTAGGTGAGATGTGGGGAGGAAATTCTTCCCCCTGAGGGTGGTGAGAGCCTGGCCCAGGTTGCCCAGAGAAGCTGTGGCTGCCCCATCCCTGGAGGGGTTCAAGGCCAGGTTGGAAGGGGCTTGGAGCAACCCGCTCCGGTGGGAGATGTCCCTGCCCAGGGCAGGGGGTGGCACTGGGGGGGGCTTTAAATGTCTCTTCCCACCAAAACCGTGAAATATTTGAATAATACACTTGAATAATTCCCATATTCCCCAAGGAACCGCGGCGAACCCACCCAGATCCCACCACAAAACCCAAGAACCATGATATTCCCCCCCCCCACCCCAAAGAGCATGTTGAGGACCCCGCTCCACCACAAAAAAAAAAAACCAAAACCAAACCAAACTTACCCCAGAAGTTGCCTCAGTTTCCCCGAAAGCCTGGAAGAACCCAAATTGAGCTCCTTGAGGCAGAGCAACCTCCCCAGATGGGTGGCGAGGCAGCGGAGGCCGGCCTCCGTGGCCACCCGCCGCACGTTGACGTTGCTGTAGGGCAACTTGAGGCTGAGGAGGCCGGTGAATCGGGCCAGATGGGGCAAAACGGCGCAGAGACCGGTCAAGCCCAGGTTGTTGAAGCGCAGATCCACCCGTCGCACTCCGGTGGGTTCCAGTAACTCCAGTAAACTCACGATGCTGGCGACGGGGAGTTCCTCGGCGTGGAAATCCCGGCATTTGAGGCGCAAAGGGCCAGCGGTTTGTAGAGCGTCCCGTAGGACGTTGAAGGACGTGCTGTTGACGAAGAGATCGGCGCGGACCTCCACGCCCAGGGGTTGAGGGGCCGCCGCCGAAGCGCCGGAGGGACCTTTGTGCCGCTTGGAATCGCGTTTCAGGCACTCGTGGTGGTGTTTGGAGACCTCGACGCAGGCTTTGGCCAACGCCACCGTGCAGGACCAGAGGCTCATCCACTCCGGGCCACGGTCGGTGTCATCACCTTGGAGTCCCGTCACGTCCAGCACCTTCAGGCGGCACCGGCTCCCGCTGGGAGAAGACAAGGAAGGGGTGAATTAACAAGCGGGCAATCAAGGAACTGAAATAACGCCGTGGCCAACTCCCAGGAGAACCGTGGCCAACTGGTGGCTCATGGTCCTGCTTTCCTGCTACTACTGGGGATAACCCGTGGCTTCCTCCCTCCACTCACAGCCCCAGGAGGAGCATCGTCACCTCCATCTCTAGAGAGTTGGGTAGTGAGGAACCTCATGAGGTTCCACAAGGGCAAGTGTAGGGTCCTGCACCTTGAGGAGGAATCACCCCATGGACCAGTAGAGGTTTGGGGTTGACCTGCTGGGGAGCAGCTCTGTGGAGAGGGACCTGGGAGTCCTGGTGGACAACAGGTTGCCCATGGGCCAACAATGTGCCCTTGTGGCCAAGAAGGTCTCCTGGGGTGGCCAGCAGGTGGAGGGAGATCATCCTCCCCCTCTGCTCTGCCCACATCTGGAGCACTGGGTCTAGTTCCGGGTCCCCCAGTTCCAGAAGGACTGGGAACTACTGGAGAGAGTCCAGCGGAGGCTGCGAGGATGATGAGGGTCTGGAGCATCTCTGAGGGACCTGGGGCTGTTCAGCTGGAGAAGAGAAGGCCGAGAGAGGACCTCATCAATGTTGAGCAATATCTAGAGGGTGGGTGGCAAGAGGATGGGGCCAAACTCTTCCCAGTGGCGCCCAGTGACAGGACAAGGGGCAACGGGCACAAACTGGGACATGGGAAATCCCATCTCAACACGAGGACAGCAGAGTCTCCTTCTCTGGAGATCTTCCAAACCCACCTGGGATGGGTTCCTGTCCAACCTTCTCTGGGTGACCCTGCTTCGGATGAGCTCCGAAAGGTCCCTTCCAACCCTTACAATTCTGGGATCTCCTGCCCGTCTTGGCATGGCGACACCCACCTCGTGTCACGACAGGGCTCCTCCAGCGCCCGGCGGAGCCACGCCACCACGGCCAGGATGACAGCCTGGACGCACAACTTGCTGGGTTTCTCCCCGAGGAGCGGGTGACGGTCACTTCGGTGGCCACGGTGGCCCAAAAGCCACGGGAAACTGAGGACGGGGAAGGGCCACGTCCCCACCAGGTCTTGCAGCGCCAGCGTCCGCTCGTCCAGGAAGGCGGCTTGGAAGAGGACGGGGTAAAGCTCGGTGGGGACAACGTCCAGGGCCCGGTGGGTGGCAGGACGGTGGCCCACCAGCCGGCGGGCGCAGAGGAAGAGGAGGGAGTGCATAGCGCCTGGTGCCGAGGGGCTGCGGGGCAGAATTCGGGGCGGGGGGGGGAAATAGGTTGGAGGGAGCGGTGAGACCCCCCCCACCTTTGGCCGGCCCCACATCGCCTGGGGGGGTAGAATGCGGCCCCATGGGTCTGGCGGGGGGGGGGGGGTGGGTGTCACCCCATGGCATAGGGGCAGGAATCCCTAACACAGCCCTCCCCCCCCCCCCCCCAAAGGGGCACCCCATAGAATCCTAATCCAGCCCCCCCTAACCCATCACACACACTCCCACCCCCCCCATCACAGGGACCCCCCACAACACCCTCAGCCCAGACCCCCCCCCCCCCATCGCACTGATTCCCCCCCCCTCCCCCCCCAACTCAGCCCCCCCATTATAGGGACACCCCCCCCCCAACCCACCCTCCCCATCACAGGACCCCCCCCCCACACACACACACACACCCCCTAACCCAGCCCCCCATCACAGAGATCCCCCCCGAACCCCCTAAACCACCCTCTCCCTTAAAGGGGACCCCCCCCCAGCCCCCCTAACCCACCTCCCCCCATCGTAGGGACCCCCACAACACCCTTAGCCCCCCCCATCACAGGGACCCCCCACAACACCCTTAGCCCCCCCCCCCATCACAGGGACCCCTCACAACACCCCCAACCCGGCCCCCACCGCCTCACTCGGCCTCCCTACCCCAGTCCCCCCATCGCAGGGACTCCCCCTGGGCCCCCCCCCCAACATGACGACCCCCGTTGGCCCCGCCCACTCACAGCGCTCCCGCAGCCCCCCACTCTCCACCGAGCCCCTCCGCCGCCCCGCTTCCGCTTCCGGGCATGCGCGTCGACGCACCGCCCCTGCACCAATCAGAGAGCGAGACCCACGGCAGGAGGCGGGCCCGGCGCCGCTCCTCACCTTCCATTGGCTTTCGCCGCTGTCTGTCGCAACTCCCTCCCTTCCCATTGGCTGAGGCGCGGAGGGAGCGGGAGGTTCGCTCTCTGTGGGTCCCGGAGGTCTGGGTCCCCCACCCCGGGTGGCTCCTGGACCCCCGGGGAGGCCTCAGATCCCCCCTCATAAGACCCCGGGGAAGCGTCCCTGGGGTCCCGGTCCCGCTCTGGGCGCCATGGAGCGGCAGCGGGAGGTGAAGGCTCTGCTGAAGCAGTGGGAAGCGGCCTTCCTGCAGGAGCGGCGGAGGAAGCCCAGCCAGGTGCCCTGTGGCGGGGGGAGATCCAGACCCCCACGGGAGAGAGGCCCTCAAGGCCTTTCCATAAGGGACCCTCCTTAAGGCCTTTCCTTAAGGGACCCCCCAAGGCCTTTCCATAAGGCCCCCCCTTAAAGCTTTTCCATAAGGCCCCCCCTTAAAGCTTTTCCATAAGGGCTCCCGCCCTTAAGGCCTTTCCATGAGGGCCCCCCCTTAAGGCCTCTCCTTAAGGGACCCTCTTTAAGGCCTTTCCATAAGGGAACACCCCCCTTAAGGCCTTTCCATAAGGGAACACCCCCCTTAAGGCCTTTCCTTAAGGGACCCCCCAAGGCCTTTCCATAAGTGCTCCCCCTCTTAAGGCCTTTCCATAAGGCCCCCCCTTAAAGCTTGTCCGTAAGGGCTCCCCCCCTTAAGGCCTTTCCATGAGGGCCCCCCCTTAAGGCCTTTCCTTAAGGGACCCTCTTTAAGGCCTTTCCATAAGGGAACACCCCCCTTAAGGCCTTTCCATAAAGGCCCCCCCCCCTTAAGGCCTTTCCATGAGGGCCCCCCCTTAAGGCCTTTCCTTAAGGGACCCTCTTTAAGGCCTTTCCATAAAGGCCCCCCCCCTTAAGGCCTTTCCATAAGGGACCCCCCAAGGCCTTTCCGTAAGGCTCCCCCTTAAAGCTTTTCCGTAAGGGCTCCCCTCTTTAAGGCCTTTCCATAAGGGACTCCCCCCTTAAGGCCTTTCCTTAAGGGACCCCCCTTAAGGCCTTTCCATAAGCGCCCCCCCCTTAAGGCCTTTCCATAAGTGCCCCCCCAAGGCCTTTCCATAAACGCCCCCTCCCCTTTAAGGCCTTTCCATAAGGTGCATCTTGTACCTAAAGAAATCACCGGAGGACAGACACCCCAGAGTCAGGACCAAGCACGATGCTGCCCCAACCGCAGTTTTCTTTAAAAAAAAAAAAAAAAAAAAAAAAAAGACCCAAACGGCAAAAAATAACAACCCTCTCTCGTTCCACAGCAGCAGAAAATAACGATAATTTGCTCCGGAGCCTGAAATAACGATCTCTAACATCTTTGCCTTGCAGGCCGACATCGAGGCGGCTCCGGAGGACACCAGGCGTGAGTGCCAGCACTGCCACCCCCACCCCCGGGGGGTGTTTTAGGGTCCTGGGGGGTGCTGGACCCCCCCAACACGGGCAGCTGGAGGGCTGGGTGCTTCCTGGGTTGGGGGGGGACCCCTCATGACGAGCTGGACCGTCGTCATCGGGATGGTTTGATGTCAGGGGGGGTGTCTTTGGTGGCCCAAACTGATGGCTCCTGGCGTGGGAGCTGCTGGGATGTGCCGGTAAGTACCAGATACTCCAAAAACCAGCCCCCACCATCTATCTCAGGGGTCGGTACTGGGACCAGTGCTGTTCAACATCTTTGTGGGAGACATGGACAGTGGGATAGAGTGCACCCTCAGCAAGTTTGCCGACAACACCAAGCTCGGTGGCGTGGTCGACACGCTGGAGGGAAGGGATGCCATCCAGAGGGACCCGGACAGGCTTGAGAGATGGGCTCGTGCAAATCGCATGAAGTTCAACCAGGCCAAGTGCAATGTCCTGCACCTGGGAGGTGGCAATCCCAGGCACAAATACAGGTTGGGCGGAGAATGGCTGGAAAGCAGCCCTGAGGAGAAGGACTTGGGGGTGTTGGTGGATGAGAAGCTCAACATGAGCCGGCAACGTGCGTTGGCAGCCCAGAAACCCAACCGCATCCTGGGCTGCATCAAGAGAAGTGTGGCCAGCAGGGCGAGGGAGGTGATTCTACCCCTCTACTCTGTTCTGGTGAGACCCCACCTGGAATACTGTGTCCAGCTTTGGAGTCCTCAACACAGGAAGGACACGGACCTGTTGGAACAGGCCCAGCGGAGGGCCACGAAGACGATCAGAGGGCTGGAGCCCCTCTGCTGGGAGGACAGGCTGAGAGAGCTGGGGTTGTTCAGCCTGGAGAAGAGAAGGCTCCGGGGAGACCTCATAGCAGCCTTCCAACATCTGAAGGGAGCCTCCAGGAGAGCCGGAGAGGGACTCTTTGTCAGGAAGTGTAGTGACAGGACAAGGGGTAATGGTTTTAAATTGGAAGAGGGGAGATTCAGATTAGATATTGGGAGGAAATTCTTTACCGTGAGGGTGGTGAGACACTGGCCCAGGTTGCCCAGAGAAGCTGTGGCTGCCCCATCCCTGGAGGGGTTCAAGGCCAGGCTGGATGGGGCTTTGAGCAACCTGGTCTGGTGGGAGGTGTCCCTGCCCAGGGCAGGGGGTGGGACTGGATGATCTTTAAGGTCCCTTCCGACTCTAACCATTCTATGATTCTATCTCAGGGCTCTACAAGGAGTATAAGATGCTCAAGCAGCAGAGAGAGGAGTTGGATCCCTCCCGGCTCAGCCTTTCCTGCCAAGAGGCAGCCCAGGAGACCCCAACCACAGAGCAGGTACTGGAGAAACCCCCCCCCACACACACCCCCCGCTTCGCCCTGGGTTTTTTTCTCCAGGGGCCTCGAATCCTCGAGACTTGCCCTTGCTGCGAGGGTTTTGGGGTGTTGGTGCTTTGTCCTTTACTGCAGACAGAGCCCTTTTCATCCTCCCCGTTTATAAAACAGGTTGGTTTTTTTTTCTACCTAAGCAGAGAAAATTGTCAAATTAGCACCACATAATGCCTGGTTTTGGATTTATTAAACGAATAAGACACACCAAAGAGAGCGTACAAGGGCAGCGTTGGGGTGGGAAGTCAAACCTCCTCGCTCGCTGGCATCCGGGCCGCTGAAAGCATGGGCTCGTTTTAACCGGTCTCTTAACGAGGCAACGATCGAGCCAACCCCTCTGCTAGGGGTGAAGTGTTAAATGCCCCAGAGCTGCGGTTTTTCACCCCAAATGTGCTGCCTGTGGCCAAAAGACGCCGCGGTGTGATAGTATCACGCTTGTTCACTGGTTCCTTTCCCTCCCCCCGCCAAGGTTTGGTGATAAAATTCAGGGGTTTGGGGGTTTAGAAGTTTGGATTTAACAGGTTTTGGGGGGATTTAATGGTTTGGATTTAATGGTTTGGGGTGTCGTTACAGGCTCCGGACTCCGGTTGTTGGGGCGCGCACCTGAACCGGCAGCCGAAAACCCCCCAGCCGAGCCACCGCGGCCACGCCGTGCCGAAATCCTCGGCGCAGTATTATGGGATGAAGCTCAAATCCAACCTGGGAGCTGCCGGGAAGGTCAGGGCTGGCTGGGAATCGGCCCCGAGTGCTGCGGGGTGGGGAGAAGCTTCTCCTGAAGCTGCCTGTCCCCCCTTTTTTCCCCCCTCTGAAAGAACCAGAGCCCACCCCGTTGTCAGCAGAGGGTGGGAGCTGGGGGTGGGGGGCACCCAAAAACGCCAGCAATGGTCCTGTTTGGTTTGGAGGGGGGGTTGCAGCATTTCGGTGGGCGATCTGACCCCTATCTGTCCTTCCTTCCCCCCCGATCTGTCCTTCCCCCCCCATCTGCAGGAGACACCCCTGACTCCCAAAAGGACCCCGACTCCCAGGAGGACCCTGGCCGTCCCCAGGCTGCAGACAAATTTGGGGACAGGTGACAAAGCCGCGTCCCCGGCGCCGGGGGAGGCTTCGCAGAACAAGGGAGACGAGCCGGGAGATCTCCTCCTTCCTCCCTCGGTGTCGGGGCTGGCTCCCCTCATCCTCACTGTGGGACTGAAGCCCCCCCCGACGCCAAATAAATTCCAGCAGCTGAAGCAGACGGTGGCGCAGAGACTGGGCTCGCTGGATCCCGCCTGGCTGCGGAGATGCCAGGGGACACCCGGGGATGAAGGGACGATGCAGGACCCCGCTCAGGAACAGAGGGAGGTCGGATGGACCCCCCCGGAGGAGGAAGGGGACAGCGGGGGACCCTCGGTGGAAGATTCCGGGAGGAAAAGGCCACGTGGTGGACACAGCGATGGGGGAGATGGTGTGGTGGCTCCCCCAAAGCTCAGGCGGTGCCACCGAGGCTCAGCCGAGGGAACGTTAGGCACTGCCAGCTGGCTGAAACAGAGCGAGGAGGAAGAGGAGAAGGAGGAGAAGGAAGAAGAGCGCCTGGCAGCCCCAAAGGAGAGCGGAAAAGCCTCGGAGCCCTCAGAAAACCTCCTGGGGGAGTTTGAGGAGGAGGAGGAGGAGAAGCCCAGACCCACCCGCAGAGCTGTCACTGCCAGGTAGCTCCTTCCCACTTCCCCATTTTCCTATCAATTTTTATCAATAGCCAGCTGCTCTTTCCCCAATTCCTCCTTCTTTGCGTTAAGTCAGGAATTTTGGGGGGGAAAGGAATAGGTTTTTTGGGGGGGGTTTAGCCTGAGTTTCTTATTTAATTATGCCCTGAGTGCCTTTCGCCTCCCCCCGAGCGTCTGCATCGCCTCGAGTTCCTTTGAAGGGATGAAAGACTTAAAGATTTTCCTTAAAGCCGTTGGGGGGTGACCCCATCACCCCCCCAAAACGCAGGCCGGGGCTGAGGGGGTGGGGGGGCGGTTCCCAACCATCCTCTCTCCCCCACAGAGCGGCTCCGAAGAGGAGCGGCAACTTCATCAGGCTTAACCTGAAGAGGAAATCTCACGTCCGAGGTCAGGCCCTGCGGGGAAATCGCCTTCGCAAGCAGGTAACGTCCTGCCCGGCGGCACCGAAAAGCCTCCTGCCCTCACCACAAAACCCATTTCCAGCCAAATTTAAATTAATCCAATCCAGGATGAATTTCGCACCCTTCCAGCTTTCGTTCATCTTCGTCTTGTTCGTCAAATTTCCATAATCGATTGTATTATTTGATTTATCTTTCTTTTTGAGTCGTCCCCGGCTCTGTCACCGCGCAGGCAGGGGGCACAGCTCAGCTCCCCGTCCTCCCCGCTGCCGCCTGGCTTCTCGGGCCTTTTCACCTTCAGCTCTGTCACACAAAATATCTCCCCATTAATTAACCTGAAATCCTTCGGGATCGTCCCTGGGGGAGGCGGGAATCGGCTGGAAGAAAATCGCCTTTCCTTTCAAAGCTTGGTGTGTTTATGCGGCGCTTTGGCAAAGTGAAACGAAGTCAAACGTAATAAAATAGACTTTTCTTAAAAAAAAAAAAAAAAAAAAAAAGAAAAAGCCTGGGAATAACGGGAGACGGTCCCGGCTTCGCAGGTGTGGAAGCAGAAGTGGCAGAAGAAAGCGGAATCCTTCGGAGGAGGCGGCAGATCCCTCGACCGAAGCTCGGACGTTTGCTTTCGGTGCGGCGGGACGGGACACTGGGCATCCACGTGCCGGGGCCGAGGTAAAGCTCCCAGTGCCGGATTTTTGGGGTTGTTTTGGCAAAAACCGGTGGGCTGGAAGGGAAGGGGGAGCATCCTTGGGGCTTCTCCACCTCCCTGCGGCTTCTCTCCGCTGTTGGTTTAAGGTTTTTCAGGGATAATAACTCGTGGGAAGAGGGTGAAAAGGCGAAGTGGTTTATTCAGCGCGGATTTAGGTAGAGAAGGGACTTTCTTCTCACCCGCAGAGCCGGCTGCTGGCCCGCTGCTGGAGGAGGGTGGCCACGCCGATGAAGAGGAGGAGGAGGAGGAGGCTCCCCTTCCCACGCTGGAAGAAGTGGCTCGCAGGACCAACAGCGTTTGCCCGGAGCTCGCCGGTGAGGCCCCCCCCCATGCGTGGCTTGCCACCGGGCTACCAGCTCCCCTCGCTCTCCACTGACACGCTGTGGCTGGTTCTGGGATGATCTCCCGGAGATGTGGAATCCTCTCCCTTTTTCCCCGCCCCCCCCCCCACCGTGGGAAGTTTGTTTGTGCTCCTGGGAGGGTTTTCCTGGGATGGAAAGACGCTTTCAGCAGCCGGGGATGTGTCTCCTCTGGGAATTCCGGCCTAAAATCCAGGCGGGCTCACTGTGCGAGCTTCCTGGCGGGCGGAAAAGCTTCCTGAGGGTCCCAACTGCCTCTTTTATCCCCAGCAGAGAGCGGAGGAAGCCACCGGGAAGGATCCCAGAAGATTTTGGAAGTGACGAATTCCCTGGATGTGCGGAGGCCGGCGTACGAGCTGCCCGTCCCCCCTGCACCCATGGAGCCCCTCTACGCCCCGGGGCCGGAGGGGAAGGTGCGAGGTATGGCTCCCCACGGCGCTCTGAGAAGGGGTCAGGGGGGGTTTGTCCCCTCTGTCCCCCCCTCAACTTGAGTGTCCTCCCCCCTGCAGACACCCCGCAGGAGGTTTTTAAGGCTCTGCAGGCTTTGGGCTACAGCTCCTTCCGCCCGGGCCAGGAGGTGGCTGTCATGAGGATCCTCTCAGGTGGATTTGTTTTCCCCACAACCTCCCTTCCTCCACGGGGTTTGGGCTCCCCGTGACCCCCTCCCTCTCGAGGTGAGCCGGTTGTCCCCAAACGAAGTCCCCAACCCCTCCTTCCCCAAGGCCTCTCCACCCTGGTGGTGTTATCGACGGGGATGGGGAAGTCCCTCTGCTACCAGCTCCCCGCTTATCTCTACCACAAGCGCTCCAAGTGCATCACCTTGGTCGTCTCCCCGCTGGTGTCCCTGATGGATGACCAGGTACCGCTCGCTCCAGTGTCCCCATTGTCCCACCCCAACCCCTTGCTCGGACTCTGCTGCGGTTAAATGGGGAGGTGGGTGTCCAAAAGGGGTTTCCCCCCCATGTCACCAGAGGCCAGCGGATGGGGTGACGGGCTTCCTTTCCAGGTCTCGGGGCTACCACCATGCCTGAAGGCCGTCTGCATCCACTCCAACATGACCAAAAGCCAACGGGAAGCGGTGATGGAGAAGGTGAGGAACCAGGGAGGGGTTCCAAACTCTCCAGTGAAAATCGAGGGTGTCCCGGTGTAGCCGTGTGATCCCAGTAAGGGTAGCGCCAGCTCCCAGTCAACCCATTCCCCTGGGAGAGCGGATAAAGCGCCCCTTTTTGCCTCTTTTCTCCCCGCTGCGGCGCAGGTTCGGCAGGGCGAGGTGCAGGTGCTTCTCTTGTCCCCCGAGGCCTTGGTTGGCGGAAGCGGATCGGGATTCGGCTACTTGCCTTCCGCCGATCGCTTGCCGGCCGTGGCCTTCGCCTGCATCGACGAAGCTCACTGCGTCTCCGAGTGGTCCCACAATTTCCGCCCCTGTTACCTGCGGCTCTGCAAGGTGCGAGGAGATTTTTGGTGGTGGGGGGGAAAAAACCCCATCCCGAGGGAACCCAGCGAGGAGGGAGGTCAGCGCTCCCTCTTTTTTTTCCCCCCTTCCTCTCGGCAGGTTCTCCGGGATCGTCTGGGCGTGCGGTGCTTCCTGGGGCTGACGGCGACGGCCACCCTGGCCACGGCGCGGGATGTGGCCCATCACCTGGGCATCCCGGCGGAGGAAGGGATAGCCGTGCGCTCCACCGCCGTACCCCCAAACCTCCGCCTCTCCGTCTCCATGGACAGGGACAGGGATCAGGTAAGGACAAGGATGAGCCACAAATAAATCAGATTTGTCGATGGGACGTTGGATTCGGGGTGGATCTTGGAGGGAAGACACACACACACACCCCCCCAGACCTTTTTTGGGGGGGACTTTCACCCCCTTTCTCTGCCCGCAGGCCCTCGTCTCCCTCCTGCAAGGGGAACGTTTCGGCTGCTTGGATTCTATCATCATCTACTGCACGCGGAGGGAGGAGACGACTCGGATCGCAGCCCTCATCCGGACCTGCCTCCAAGGAATTCTGCTCAAGGAACCTTCCGGAACCGAGGAGCCCAGGCAGGACGCTGCCCAAAGGAAGAAAACGAAGGGTAAGAGGCACGACTTCCCTCTTGTGGGAAAAAAAACCACGAGCCTGAAAATGTCCCAAATCCACACCGGAAATGGAGAATCCCTAAGGAATGAGCCGTGCTTTGTGGGATTCTCCACAGACGTGTCTCCGTCAGCCACAGATTTATCTCCTCCCGCCTGCATAGGAGGCTTTAAAACCAGGCTTTGATTTTTCTAGGGACGCCCAATAATGATGGATGCTTATTAATTTATCGTTAACAAGGCTTGGTGTTGGGTTTGGTGCACACGGAGCCTTGGTTTTCCATCTCTCCGGGGTTTTTTTTCTTCCCAAACCTGATGATTTGGAGACTCCAAACCCACCACGTGGATCCGTGGCCAAGCTCTGCCCTCGCTGGAAGCGTTTGGCCCCAGGGATCCTCTCCCCCCTCCCGCTTTGTTTGCCAAAACTGGGCCGGTTCCTGCCATCCCGCTCCCAAACCAGCCGGGGCTTAACGACTTTTGGCAGCTAACGAGGAGCGCACACCCCTTCTCTGGGGAGAAACAGCCCCTCTCCTGCCCTCAGCAGGCCCTACCCAGGGCTAATTTCTCCCCAAGCGGGGTTTGCCGCTCATTTCCATCCCTGATTTAATTAGCAGCCAGGCTTTCGATAATGAAAATCGCTAATTAAGCGCCGTTAAGCCTCTCTCCCTCCTATTTTTTGGTGGGTTGTTTTTTGTTTTTTTTTTTCCCCAGCAAAGAGCGGCCGCCGGCCGCTGAAGTGGATCGCCGACGCTTACCACGCCGGCCTCTCCGCCGCCGAACGCCGCCGGGTCCAGAAGGCTTTCATGAGTGGCCAACTCCGCCTGGTGGTGGCCACCGTGGCTTTCGGCATGGGGTTGGATAAACCCGACGTCCGCGGCGTCGTGCATTACAACATGCCCAAAAATTTCGAGAGTTACGTGCAAGAAATCGGCCGGGCGGGGCGAGACGGTGAACCGGCTCATTGCCATCTCTTCTTAGACCCGGAGGTAACCCTTTCCCCTAAATTTTGGCCGGGGGGGGGGGGGTGTTTCCTCTAAATTTTGGGGGGTTTTCCCCACCGTTCACCTCTTCTTCCCCAGGGCGGGGATCTCCACGAGCTGCGGCGTCACATTTACGGCGACGCGGTGGATTTTTTCACCATCAAGAAGCTGGTGCAGAAGGTTTTTTCTCCTTGCAAGTGCCTGAAGCTGCACCGGAAAAGCCAGGACATCGTCAGGGTGAGGAAGGGACCGAGGGCCTCGCTCCGGGTGGTTTTCTCAGCTTCTTAACTCGTTAATTAACGAGCTAATGTGGTACAAAAGGCTTTGATTGTTGGGTGGCCGCCTCGGGGAGGTTAAATGGGTTGAGGGAAGTCTGGGGAGCAGCGGAGCTGGGGGCGAGGTGAACCGTGGTGTAGGATCTGGCCAGGAACGGGGTTGGGATGTCCCCAAAAGGGACCTCTAAGCGGTGACACGTCCTTCACCAGGGCTGTGAGGTGGAGGACGCCGAGATGGCCGAGCTCTTGGAGAAGGAGGAGAAGGATGGCAGGGAGGCAGAGCGGGTGTGCTACATGCACGAGCGAGCCATCCCCGTCCAACAAACCGTGGAGTCCCTGGACATACGGGAGGAAGGTGAGGAGGGGCAGGGGGAAAAGCAGCCCCCAGTGAGGCCGAAGAAGGTGGCGAAGGGGATGGGGATCGTCTCCGCTCCGGGATCCTCCCGTCTCTCCTCTCCCGCAGGGATCGAGACCCTCCTGTGCTACCTGGAGCTGCACCCGCGACGTTGGCTGGAGCTCCTGCCTCACACCTATTCCTCCTGCCGCCTGATGTGCTACGGGGGACCCCGGCAGCTCCGGGCTGTGGCACAGAGGTTAGAAACCATGCCGTGGGGACACCGGTGTCACCACCACAGCGTCCCCTGTGCCCGGGGACACCCCCCTGCGGCGTGATCTCTGCTGGGTGGGAACCCCACGGTGGCTGGAGGGTCAAAATCAGGCTCCAAGCCACGGTGGCAATGGGTTTCTGGTGTCTCCTGCCCTCAGTTGTCCCCCTGTCACCGTTTTCCTGGCCCGGGAGCGTCTGGCAGGGAGGGATCACGGTGACACCAGCTCCTTGGAGTTCGATGTGGTCTCGTTGAGCGATTCCATGGGGTGGGAAGTGCCGCTGGTGAAACGTGCCCTGCGCCAGCTCCAGTGGGATCCGAAGCTGCGTCAAGGTACCGGGTTCCTCGGGGTGGAGAAATCCCTCCTGTGCCACCAGCAGCTGGCCAGGTCTCGGTGGGCCCCGTGTCTTGGTGGACACCGGATCTTGGTGGGCCCCACGGCTTGGTAGTCACCGGATCTTGGTGGACGCCAGATCTTGGTGGACGCCAGATCTTGGTGGACACCAGCTCAACCAGCTCTTGGTGCCTTCAGGTGGCCACGGGGAAGGGAAGAGCGGGGTCCTGGTGGAGTTTGGAGACTTGTCCTTCCACCTCCGGGCCTATGGTGATCTCAGTGACCAGGAGCTGGACACCATCTGTGACTTCCTCCACCAAAGGGTGGTGGCCCGGGAGAAGACAGCTCTTGGCCAACTCCGCGCTTGCTTCCGGGCCTTCCAGAGGTGAGAAAACCACCCAAGCCCTGTGTGGTGGCCCCCTAGGGTTGCCCACCCTCCCATCCCTCCCAGTTTGGGGCCCAGCTTTGGTACTGGGAAGGGAGGAGATTGACACTGGGGGGCGCAGCGTGGCCTTCCAGACCTGCGGCCCTCACCCTGCGGACGAGGAAGAGGAGAGGAGCTCCCGCCTGAAGGCACTGCTCAAGGACTACTTTGAGAAGGAGTCTCCTGAGCATGGCTGCGAGGAGGAGGAGGAAGAGGAGGAGGAGGAGGAAGATCTCAGCGCTTCTAAAGTGAGCAAACCCACTTTTATGGGGAGCTGCTTCGGGCTCTGACCATCAGCCGGTGTTTCTGGTCCACGGCAGCTCCAGTTTGGACCAGGGATGGGTTTGGGGATGAGGAAGAGGAAGAGGAAGGGATGCGACCTTCCCCCGCCACGTCTTTTCCCTTTGGCAGGAGTGGGAGAGCCAGATCCGCGCCGACGTCCGCCATTTCCTCGCCATCCGCCAAGACGAGAAGTTCTCCGGCAGAGCCGTCGCCAGGATCTTTCACGGCATCGGTGAGAGAAGGTGGCTTAGTCCACCCCTGCTCTGTCACCTTCCTGTCACACCTTCCTGTCCCCTCCTAATGGGTGGCATCTGCTCCCCGCAGGCAGCCCCTGTTTCCCTGCCCAGGTTTACGGCCGCGACCGCCGGTTCTGGAGGAAATATCTCCACTTCGACTTCCACCGCCTCGCCCGCTTGGCCACCCAGGAGATCCTGGCCAGCAGGTGAGGGACACTCAAAGGGACGATGGTGCCACACGGGACGTCACCGTGGCCCGCCCCCCGGGGGTCATTTCACCCCCCTGCCACCTTCCTGTGCTGCTTTTCCCGGTTTTTATCTGGATTTTATTACGGAATTAATAAAGGGAAACGACCTTTTTTTATTCTACCTGCGCCTGGGGAGTGAATGGGGCGGGGGGGGGTGTCCATCACCGTGGGCTGTCACCGGGAGGGTGACAGGGGACGTCACCGTGCCCGGCGAGCTGTGACCACCCCGGGACGGCCGGGCGCCGCCGCGGCTCGCGCCGCCCCAGCGAGCACAGGGTGACATCGAGGAGCCGGAGCAACCGGTCCCAGTCCCCTTTTCCACCTAAAACTGGGTGCTCTGCCCCCAGCACCCACCTCTCGGGGAGACGCAGGTGAAGGTAAAGCCTTCCTCCTCCCTCCCCCCCCCCAAAAAAAAAAAGACCCCCCAGTTTGGTTTTCGCCATCGGCAGCTCTTGGACAATTGAAATCGTCCCAGCGGGGCTGGGGTAGAAACTGGTTTCCAACTGGGAGAGAACTTCACGCCCCAGTTTCCTCCTGGCGCTGGGCTCCAGGTGTGGTTTGCGGTTGGGGAAGGTCGCGCCGCGGCAGCACCACCACCCTGGTGCCAAAACTCCTTTTAAACATTAACTGGTGGCACTGGGTGCCCGTCCCCGAGGGACGCCGGCGCCACGCAGCCTCCTTCATCCCTCCTCCTCTCCCTCCTCCTCCATCCCCGGAGGAAGCCCCGGCTCGCGGCGCAGCCGGTACAAGCTGAGGGCTGGCCGTGGCGCCGAAGGTTTCCTGCTCATCCTCTTCCCTTTAGGTTTTCCCGGTGGTGTGCCGGCGCGGGGAGGCGGTGAGGGACCGCTGGTGGCCGGAGGGGACAGTGGGGACGTGCCAGCGCATCTCCTGGTAAGCGCTGATGGTGAGACTGGGGGAAGCTGGTGGGCCTGGGATACTCCCTGGAGAGGGGGTTGGGACGCTCTCCCCATGGTTGGACCCTTCTCCCCATGGTTGGACCCTTCTCCCCATGGTTGGACCCTTCTCCCCATGGTTGGACCCCTCTCCCCATGGATGGACCCTTCTCCCCAGGGATCAGGGTCGTCCCCACCTGCCGTGTCCCCACGTCATGGCCCTGCCCTGGGCTCTGCTGCTTCTCGGTGAGGTCCTGGTGCAGGATGTGGCCACCCAGAGCTGCCTCATCCCACCGACTGGTGAGTCCCAACCTTTCCTCACCGGTGGGAGCATCCACGAGGCCGTTCCCGGTGGGATGAAACCCCGGCGGGAGGCCACGGTGATGGGTTGACCCCCCACCACCACCACCTTCCATACCTTTGGCAGTTTATAACGCGGCGCTGGGGCGCCCGGCCAGCCAGTCCTCCCTCTTCCCCAACATCAGCATCGCCGCCAACGCGGTGGACGGCAACCGGGACGGAGTTTGGCACCACGGTTCCTGTTCCCGCACCCTGAAGGAGCGGGAACCCTGGTGGAGCGTGGACCTGGGTGGTCGTCGCGCCGTGGCCGCCGTGGTGGTGAAGAACCGGCAGGATTGTTGCTGGGAACGGCTGCGGGGAGCCCAGGTCCACGTCGGGGACGCGCCGGCCGAACGCGGGAGGGACAACCCCATGTGAGCTGAAAATCTCAGGGGGGGGTTTTGAGGGGGTTGTCACCGTCCCACCGTGTCCTGAACCCCCTTTTCTTCCTCCCCGGCAGCTGCGGCGTCATCACGGACGCCGGTCCCGGGTCCCTCAGCACCGTTTGCTGCGCCGGGCTGTGGGGTCGCTACGTCTCCATCCTCATCCCCGGTCGGGAGGACTCCTTGGTGCTGTGCGAGGTGGAGGTGGTGCTTCAGGGCTGCGTCCCGCTGCCCGGAGGTGAGGGGGTCACCGTCGGCGGGGGGTGGGGGGCCAGCCATGTGGCAACCGGAGCCGGCAGCTCCGTGCCACGCTCTCTGCGGCAATTTTCAGCCCCCAACGTGGCCCGGGGACGCCCCGTCGTCCAGTCGTCCACCCGGAACGCCCTGAGCCTGGCCGCCAACGCCGTGGACGGCAACGACGACGCCGACTGGGAGCGCGGCTCCTGCGCCCACACCGAGAAGGAGCCGGAGCCCTGGTGGCGCGTGGACCTGGGCCGCCGGCACGTGGTCTACGCCGTCGCCGTCACCAACCGCCGCGACTGCTGCTGGGAGAACCTCCTCGGCGCCCAGGTCCACGTCGGGGACTCTTTGGCCGACCACGGCAAGCGTAACCCCGTGTGAGTGGGGTCCCCGGCGACGTCCCCACTCCCTCAGGGGACTTTCGTAGACGTGACGGTTCCCTCCCGGCAGCTGCGGGGCCATCTTGGACACCGGCCCCGGTGCCACCACCACCGTCTGCTGCAACGGGCTGCCCGGTCGCTACGTCTCCATCATCGTCCCCGGCCGGGAGGATTTCCTCGTCCTCTGCGAAGTGGAGGTGACAGCGCAGAGCTGTGTCCCCCCACCTGGCGGTAAGGACCAAAAGAAACCCCCCCGGGCAAGGAGCTGGCATGTGCCAGGTGGCCACTGGCAAGTGGTGACCTCCCCACGCCCCATAGGGGTGATTTGGTCCCTGCAGCACCGGGGGAAACAGGGGACATGGGGGACAGGGGTGTCACACGTGTCCCTAAGCTGGTGGCATGTTGGTGTGCCAGGATGTGGCATGGGAGTGCTGGAGGGATGGGGAGAGGACAGTCCCTAGTGCCATCTCCGTGTCTGTGGGGTGATGCCCGTACCTGGGTCACCACCCAGATCCGGTGTCACCATCGCCGGGTCACCACCCAGAGCCGGTGTCACCATCCCCTGGTGTCCCCCAGCCCAAAACCTGGCCCTGCGGCGCCCGGTGGCACAGTCCTCCACCGCTGGCCAGGCCGGTAGCGCCATCAGTGCCGTGGACGGCAACTGGCACCACGGCTCCTGCTCCCAAACCAAGAGGGAACGGGAGCCGTGGTGGATGGTGGACCTGGGCCGGCGCCACGCGGTGGCGGCCGTGGTGGTGAGGAACCGCTTGGACTGTTGCTGGCACCGCTTGAAGGGCGCCCGCGTCCACCTCGGGGACTCCCTCGCCGGCCACGGCACCAACAACCCCGTGTGAGTGCCACCGCCCCGGCCACCGTGGTCCACGGCTGCTTTGGTGCTCGCTTATCTTCATCCTCATCCTCCTCCTCCTTCCCCGGCAGTTGTGGCACCATCACGGACACCGGTCCCGGTTCCACCAGCACCGTCTGCTGCCGTGGGCTGCGTGGCCGCTACGTCACCGTCACCGTCCCCGGCCGGGAGGAGCAGCTGAGCCTGTGCGAGGTGGAGGTGGTGGAGCAGGGCTGTGCCGCGCTGCCCGGCGGTGAGTGGGTTGAGGGGAGGAGGGGACACACCAGAAGGTGGTTTTGGGGACACATCACCCCCCAACACGCTTGTCCCTGCAGCCCAGAACGTGGCCTTGGGCCGCCCGGCCACCCAGTCCTCCGTGCTGGATGCCACCAGCGGTGCCGCCAACGCCGTGGATGGCAACCGGGACGGCAACTGGGAGCATGGTTCCTGCGTCCACACCCTGGAGGAACCGGAGCCGTGGTGGCGCGTGGATCTCGGCCGCCGGCACGTGGTCTACGCCGTGGTGGTGAAGAACCGCCGCGACTGCTGCTGGGAGAGGCTGAAGGGCGCCCAGGTCCATGTCGGGGACTCCTTGGTTGACCGTGGTCGCCGCAACCCCATGTGAGCCCAACAGCCGGCACCACCACCATGGGTGGAGACCTCCTCATCCTCCTCCTCGTTCTCCTCTTCATCTTCCTCATCCTCCTCTTCATCTTCCTCATCCTCCTCTTCATCTTCCTCATCTTCCTCTTCATCCTCCTCATCTTCCTCCTTCCTCCCGGCAGCTGCGGCATCATCACGGACGCGGGCCCCGGTTCCCTCAGCACCATCTGCTGCCACGGCCTTCGCGGTCGCTACGTCTCCATCCTCATCCCCCACCGGGAGGACGCCTTGGTGCTGTGCGAGGTGGAGGTGATCCGACAAGGCTGCGCCCCGTTACCCGGAGGTGAGCCACCATGAAAAACTCCCCCCCGCCCCCCATCATCTCCTCGGCCACCCTGTCCCCCCCCACCAAGTTGTCACCTCGTGGTGTCCACAGCCCCCAACGTGGCGCGGGAGCAACGGGCCACTCAATCCTCCACCTCCAACGGTTCCGGGGTGGCCTCCAAAGCGGTGGACGGCAACCGGGACGGCGTTTGGCACCACGGTTCCTGCAGCCACACGCGACGGGAGCGGGAACCCTGGTGGAGCGTGGACCTGGGTGGTCGTCGCGCCGTGGCCGCCGTGGTGGTGAAGAACCGGCAGGATTGTTGCTGGGAACGGCTGCGGGGAGCCCAGGTCCACGTCGGGGACGCGCCGGCCGAACGCGGGAGGGACAACCCCATGTGAGCTGAAAATCTCAGGGGGGGGTTTTGAGGGGGTTGTCACCGTCCCACCGTGTCCTGAACCCCCCTTTCTTCTTCCCCGGCAGCTGCGGCGTCATCACGGACGCCGGTCCCGGGTCCCTCAGCACCATCTGCTGCCACGGGCTTCAGGGACGCTATGTCACCGTCACCATCCCCGGGCGGGAGGAGCAGCTGGCTCTCTGCGAGGTGGAGGTCTATGGTGTTGTCCCCGAGCTCTGAGGGGACAGCGTTGGGCCCCTGTGCCACCCCTCCTTGTCCCTGTCCCCTCCCTGCCAGCCACGGCCCATGGGATGGTGGCCCTTCTCCACGTCCACCTTCAGCTCCAGGGGTGGAAGGTGGCACAGGGGACCGTTCCCACCCCGTGGTTGAGCCAACGAGGACATGGGTGTCCCCATGGATGTCCTCACAGGTGTCCTCACATGGGTGTCCCCAATGCCTGGGGTCTCCAGAAGGGACAAGACCCCTCCAACCCCATGGCACATCTTATGGGGCCACCTCAAGTTGGGGTGGGCTCATTGCTCTCAGGACCAGGCAGAAGTGTCCCCACTGGGACAAGGGGAGGGGAGGAATGTCCCAAAGCCACCCTGTGTCACCAGGGCTCAGCCATGGGGTGTCAGCCAGGATCTGGCCACACCGTGGGGTCTTCTCCAGGTTGGATGGGGGTCCCTGGGTCTCTCCGGTGTCGCGGTCGCGCCAATAAACATTGTCATGGTCCCCATCTGCCATTTGTGACATTCCTTGGGCTCCCCCCAGCCGTGTCCCCCCCTCCCTGACCCCGCAGCCTTCCGGGGACACCGCGGTGGTGGGTTCCAGCAGGGAGGTGGCCTCAGGAGAACTGGCGCAGGAAGGTGGCATGGAATTGGGTGAGGGCCAGCAGGATCTGCTCCAGCGTCGCGGCCGGTGGCAGCAGGGACAGCCTGGGGGGAGAGGGGACAACTGGGGCGGGGGGACACATGGAGATGGGGATGAGCCACCACCCATGAAGATTGGAGATGGAGATGGGGTGACTTCTGTACAGGTATGGGGACAAGGACGGGATGGGGCAGGGGGGACTCAGGACAACACAATGGAATGTCTCCAATCGCCCTTCCCCCCCTCCCCAGACCCCCAACTCTGACCCCCAACCTCCCCCCAACCCCAGTTACACGAGGTGGTGGGTGCCCTCCATCTGCCCGAACTTGCTCCCCGGGGCCACCACCATCCCTGTCGTCTCCCGCAGCTTCTGGCAGAAGAAGACATCAGGCTCCAGGCCCAGCTCCTGGGGACAAGGGGTGGGACGGTCACCCTGTGCCATGGGGGGACCCTGTCCCCAGGGTGTCCCGTGTCCCCAGGATGCCCCAGTGCACAGGGTTCCCCACACTCCCCTAGTGTCCCATGTCCCTGGAATGGCTCATGTCCCCAAGATACCCAATGTCCCCAAGATGCCTCATGCTCTGGCTTCTCCCAAATCCCCAGGATGCCCCATGTCCCCAGAATGCCCTGTACTACCACAGTGTCCCATCTCCCATGGTGTCCCATGTCCCCAAGATGTCCCATGTCCCCGGGATGCCCTGTACTCCCGTGACGGGCATCTGGTCTCCCATGGTGTCCCCTGTCCCATGGGTCTAGGACAACCCACACCACAGGGTTCCCCACACTCCCACGCTGTCTCTTGTCCCCAGGATGGCTCCTGTCCCCAGGATGCCCCATGCTATGCCTTGTCCCAAGTCCCCAAGATGTCCCATGTCCCCAAGATGCCATGGTGTCCCATCTCCCATGGTGTCCCGTGTCCCCAGGACGCCCTGTACTCCCTTGGTGTCCCTTCTGCCATGGTGTCCCATCACCCATGGTGTCCCATGTCCCCACAATGCCCCACACCACGGGGTTCCCCACACTCCCACGATGTCCCATGTCCTTGGAATGGCTCATGTCCCCAACATGCCCCATGCTATGGTTTGTCCCAAGTCCCCAAGATGTCCCACGTCCCCAGAATGCCCTGTGCTGCCATGGTGGCCCATCACCCATGGTGTCCCATGTCCCCACAACACCCCACGCCACAGGGTTCCCCACACTCCCACTCTGCCCCACGTCCCCAGGATGGCTCCTGTCCCCATCCTGCCCCACTCCCCGGGGCCCCGCACCTCCGGGGTCCCCCCCTGCCCACCTCCCCGTCCCCCGGGTGCTCACCCGGGCCTGGCGCTGGGCGCGGGGCGGGAGCTGGATGCGGGGGAAGGCGCGGGCGCCCGCCTGGAGGGGGTGGCAGTGGATGCCGGGGGCTCGGCCCAGCACCTCCTGCAGCAGCCGGGCGTTGTGGGCCAGGTCCTGGAGCAGCCCCTGCCTCTGCTGGGGTGGGAGGGGGCTGAGCCGGGGGGTGGGATGGGATGGGGATGGGGATGGGATGGGCAGGGGATGAGGGATAGGATGAGGGATGGGGATGGGATTGGGATGGGGATGGGATGGGATGGGGATGGGCAGGGGATGAGGGATGGGATGGGGAGGGGATGAGAGATAGGATGAGGGATGGGGATGGGGAGGGGATGGGATGAGGGATGGGGATGGGGAGGGGATGGGATGAGGGATGGGGATGGGATGGGGATGGGGATGGGGAGGGGATGGGATGAGGGATGGGGACGGGATTGGGATGGGCAGGGGATGAGGGATGGGATGGGGAGGGGATGAGGGATAGGATGAGGGATGGGATGGGGAGGGGATGGGCAGGGGATGAGGGATAGGATGAGGGATGGGGACGGGATGAGGGATGGGGATGGGATGGGATGGGGATGGGGATAGGGATGGGATGAGGAATGGGATGAGGGATGGGGAGGGGATGGGATGAGGGATGGGATGAGAGATGGGGATGGGATGAGGGATGGGGATGGAGATAGGATGGGATGGGGTACATGCTCCATCTCCTACCTCCTCCAGGGCCTGCTGGATGGGATCCCCCTCTTCCGGGAGATCCATGAGGAGATCGAGAAGGATCCGCCCCAGGACGCAGGGCCGGGGGATGGACTGGGCCAGCTGGAAGGGCAGCACGACGCCCTCCTCCACATTCACCAGCTCCAGGAACCCCACACGGAAACCGCTCCTGGTGGCACAGAGAGCTGCTCCTCATTCCCCCCCACAAGCCCACCCACCCTCTGCCCCACAGAACAGCCCCCTCCGCGCCCCCCACCCCCCCCCCACCCCGGCACTCACTCCCCAGCGACGCTCTTGGAGAGGGAGTAGAAGGAGATGAGCTGGACGGTGGAGGAGAACGGGGCACCCATCTCCCACAGCACCCGCTTGAAGGAGAGGAAGGGGCGGTCGGGGAGGAAGGCTCGTTCCTGCTGCCCCTGTGACAGCCAGAGCTCAGTGGGACCGGGGTTTTGGGGCGGAGGGGGGGGGGCACAGCCACCCCCCCCAGCCCCAAACAGCACCCACCTCATCTGCCAACAGCAGGAGGTTCTCCTCGGCCACCAGCCGGACGATGTCCTCCATGCTCTGCCGGCTCAGCACGTGTCCTGCCGGGGGTGGGGGGGGAGCCCAGTGGTTGAAGCCGGGGGGGGGAACGACAGTTGGGGAAACTGAGGCAGGGGGACTGCTTTAGCTCCCCCCCCCCCCTCAACTCACCGGTGGGGTCCCCGGGGTTGACGACACAGAGCACCTTGGGGTGACACCTCTCCCGCGCCTGCCCCAGCACCCGCCGCACCGTCTCTCCGGCCACATCCCAGCCCCGCTCCTCGGCCAGCGGGTACGGCACGGCCACGGCCCCCGCCAGCCCCGTGGCCCCCCCGAGGAGCGGGGGGCCCGGCACCGGCACCAGCACCCCCGTGGGCACCGCCGCCGTCTCGTCCACCACCAGCGACAGCACGAACTGGGGTGGGGATGGGGATGAGGTGGGATTTGGGGGGGGGGGGGGTCCCCATGATGAACACCCCCCCCCCACCACCACCCAATATGGGGATGGGGGCGGGGGGTGGGACTCACCGGGAGGATGCTGGAGGTGCCGCTGCAGAGGACGACGTTGCGGGGGTGGCAGGGGACCCCCCCGTCGCGGCGCTCGAGGAAACGGGCCACCCTGGTGGGGACCCCCAGCCCC